>NC_139567.1:11930541-12655268 GCF_965112155.1 Podarcis liolepis | reverse complement strand
AATGTCCCTATTTCCCCAAACATTGCCACCACCGCCAAGGTGGGAAAGGAGGAGGATGATCCATCGCTTGTCCTGAGCTGTGTCGGCGGCAGTGGTGGCTGCAAGGGAGCATACTGTTGCCTCCCCATGGCTTCTCCTCCCCATGGCTGCCAGTGCCGGCCTCCTCCCTTGGGCAGCTGGTAGCATCCTCTGGGAAACAGTCAAGAAGGCAGCAGGGAGGCTGTGGACACCAAGGCTTAGTCCCGTGTAACATGCTGACTCTGTGGGGTTGGAGTGGAAGAAAGGGAGAGCAGAGAACAAGGAGTCTTGATGATGATGATGATACAGTCATACCTCGGACTGAATATGCTTCAGGTTGAGCGTTTTCAGGCTACGCTCCGCGGTGACCCAGAAGTAACGGAACACGTTACTTCTGGGTTTCGCCACTGGCGCATGCGCAGATGCTCAAAATGACGCTGCATGAATGTGCGGAAGCGGCAAAACGCGACCCATGCACGCGCAGATGCGTGTTACGTTCTACTCATCAGGTCATTGGGGCTCCAGAACGGATCCCATTCGCATCCAGAGGTACCACTGTAATAGGTAAGAGGTAAAGGATCCCCGGACAGTTAAGTCCAGTCAAAGATGACTATGGGGTTGCGGTGCTCATTTTGCTTTCAGGCCAAGGGAGCCGGCGTTTGTCCACAGACAGCTTTCCGGGTCGTGTGGCCAGCATGACTAAACCAGTTCTGGTGCAACGGGACACCGTGACGGAAACCAGAGCACATGGAAACTCCGTTTACCTCCCCACCACAGCGATACCTATTTATCTACTTGCACTGGTGTGCTTTCAAACTGCTAGGTTGGCAGGAGCTGGGACAGAGCAATGGGAGCTCACCCTGTCACAGGAAATCAAACCGCCGACCTTCCGATTGGCAAGACCAAGAGGCAAGACCAAGAGGCTTGGTGGTTTAGACCACAGCCCCACCTGCATCTAATCATCATCATCATCATAATTTATTTTTACCCCGCTCATGTGACTGGTTGCCCTGGCCACTCTGGGCAGCTTCCAACATATATTAAAAAAATGATAAGACATTAAACTTTAAAGAAAAGCTTCCTTATTTAGGGTTGTCTTTAGATGTCTTCTAAAGTTTGTAGAGTTACTTATCTCCTTGGCTCAGGGTTTGCACAACTCCATACCCTCCAACATTTCTCCGATGAAAATAGGGGCGTCCTAAGGGGAAGCGGGACATTATGGGATCAAATTAGGAACCCGGACAGCTTTTCTAAATCTGGGACTGTCCCTGGAAAATAGGGACACTTGGAGGGCAATAGCCTTTCCCTGCTCAGGATCTCCAACAACTGGCATTCAGAGCCATAACCCTCAGCTGTGTGAGTTATGTGGGGATATAAAAAAGTGGCCCCCTGTGATGTTTAAAACACCCTTATCGTATACTGGAAGGACTGGAGGCACAATTGCATGCGGAAAGATTTATTGGGTCTTCAAAAGGTCCTTGGATCCATGGAATTAAGACACTCTTTTAGGACATCTGAATTTGCCCTCTTCATTCCAGGTGCACAATTTCTCCCCTGCACAAATAGGCTTGCAATCCTATTCCGCAGCATGATTTCATTAGCTCAATCCATCTGGGGATATCGTTGGCATATGCAAAGCTTATATGCTTTCCCCGAAAGCATTTGCAGACCAAATGTACAGGTTTGCGGGGGAGGAAAGACGTTAGAAGGGAAATGGAATTTGGCCTTCTGACAAATTAAGATAGTATTTGATGTAAAAAAGCAACGTGGTCTGTTTCCTTTCATCTTTTCTTTTTAAAATTTAAATGAAAACCCTAAAGCCATATTTGCTGATGAGTTGTTGCATGTATGCTGTGGAGTGCAAGTCAGATGGATGGAGCGTGTCTGACGCTTGTCATATGGGGACTGCAAATATTGATGTGAATTATTGACCAATGAATCTCAGCCTGTTGCCGTGAGGGGGGAGGGACGGAAGAGAGAGTGACTGGGCCAGCTTCTAAGTAATGCCAAATAGTTTTAATCACCCAATTGTGGTCCATGGAGCAATGATGGTCTTTGAGCTTGGGATATCTGTACTTAGCTCTGCGTTTGATTATTTACTGATGACGGAGATGGAGGCTGTTTTGACTGGGGCAGAATTAGGGGTGGGTGACTCTGTCAATTTCGGCTTCTCATTTTTCCAGTCCCCAGTTCGCCCCATTCCATATCCTTTTACCAATGTACATGAAAATTTGCCTTTGTTTTCATACATGTTTCCCTTCATGCCCACAGTTTTTGCAAGTATTTTTGCCCAATGTATACGTTTTTGCAAGAACCGCCCCTCCCCCAAATTTTGTACATGTTTGTACATTGTGTACATCTTCAAGGTTTTGCTATTGACATAGGAAACCCTGAACAGCTGAAGATCAGGATACTTGGCAGACTGATTGCCTTAAGAACAGTGGGAGCTGTTTTATACCTGTAATGAATCCAACCATTCGTCCATCTAGCTCAGTATCGCCTACTTTGACTGACAGTGCCTCTCCAAGTTTTCTCTCCTTTTTTGCAATTTAATCTTTATTGCTTTTAAATATTGAATCCATTCACCACAAAAAATCCAAAGAAAAAACAAATCACATCAAATACACACAAAACATATGTTACATATAAAATAAAGTTCTTCCCTACGTTGAGACTTCCGTCATCCTCAGTATGGGTCCTTTGTTTCCCTGTTGACTGCATATTGTAGGACCTTTAACTTACCATATATTATCTATAATCTTTGTAGCATATCACACTGCAGAAGTTAATCAAAGCATGTCAAAGATTTCATACGTGATCAATGTTCTTTTAAATATATATCCCATTCTTTGTTAAACTTTTGGTTTGCCTGGTTCCTCATTTCTCCTGTCATCTTTGCCAATTCTACATACAGTGGTGCCTCGCAAGACAAAATTAATTCGTTCCGCAAGTTTTTTCTTCTTGCGAGTTTTTCGTCTTGTGAAGCACAGTTTCCCATAGGAATGCATTGAAAATCAATCAATGCGTTCCTATGGAGACTGTCCGGGGACAGAGGGGAAGCGCCGCGTGCCTTCCCCTCTGTCCCGGGACCTGTTTAAAGCAAGGGGCGGCGGGGAGAAGATTGCTTCTCCCCGTTGCCTGCCCCGCAATCTCCGGGGACAGAGGGGAAGGCGCCTGTTTTAAAGCAAGGGACCTGTTTTAAAGCAAGGGAAGGGGCAGCGGGGAGAATCGCTTCTCCCCGTTGCCGCCCCTTGGTTCAAAAGGGGTCCGGGGACAGAGGGGAAGGCGCGCGCGTCTTCCCCTCTGTCCCCGGAGATTGCGGGGCTGGCAACGGGGAGAAGCAATCTTCTCCCCGTCGCCCCTTGCTTCAAAAGAGGTCCGGGGACAGCGGGGAAGACGTGCTGCGCTTCCCCGCTATCCCCGGAGCTTGCGGGGCAAGCTTCGTTTTGCGAAGCAAGCCCATAGGGAAATGCGTCTTGCGAAGCGGCTAAGAAAATGAAAAACTCCTTCGTCTAGCGAGTTTTTCGTTTTCCGAGGCGTTCGTCTTGCGGGGCACCACTGTAGTAAAATAATTTCGCCTTCCACTCCATTTTAGTGGGTATTTTGACTCCCTTCCACCATTTGGCTGTCAGCATTCTCATGGCAGTGGTTACATACATGGATATCTTCCTCAGTTCGGCTCTCCAGGTTTTCAGACAGTATTCTCCCCCAGCCTTACCTGCTGATGTTGGGGGTTGATCCTGGGGACACTTCCCCATTGGGGAATACCCTGCTGGTCATGTCATGGTTGGCAGATCACCATCTAGTGACAACAAGGAACAGCACCTTTTCCATAGCTCCACCAAGCCTCTGGACCACCCTCCCCCATGTGATTCGAGAGGCATCAACTAGGACATGTCTTAATTTGTTCAGGTGTCCTGACCATTAAGCTTTGGGTTGCACTGCTCAATATTTTGTTGCAGGATCTTGATCCAAAAATTTTGTAGACTGTATCTATTTTTATTGACAAGTAGGCAAATGGTGGGACGCGGGTGGCGCTGTGGGTTAAACCACAGAACCTAGGACTTGCTGATCAGAAGGTTGTCGGTTTGAATCCCCGCGATGGGGTGAGCTCCCGTTGCTCGGTCTCTGCTCCTGCCAACCTAGCAGTTCGAAAGCACACGTAGATAAATAGGTACCACTCCGGTGGGAAGGTAAACGCCGTTTCTGTGCGCTGCTCTGGTTCATCAGAAGCGGCTTAGTCATGCCGGCCACATGACCCGGAAGCTGTACACCGGCTCCCTCGGCCAATAAAGCGAGATGAGTGCTGCAACCCCAGAGTCGTCCGTGACTGGACCTAATGGTCAGGGGTCCCTTTACCTTTTTAGGCAAATGGCTCCTGCCAACCTAGCAGTTCGAAAGCACGTCCTGTTTTCATTTTAAATGTGTTTATTTCAACTGGGCCTGATTCCTTATGTGTGTATGCATGCACTAGAAATCCAAAACAATCATTGAACCCTGCCTGGTTTCCTCCATTTCTGCTTGAAAACAAGGAAAGAACCAGTTCCGCTTTTCACGACGACTCTGGTTTGTTTTTCCTTTCTCTTTCTTTTCTGCAAACTTCCCACATGTAGAACCAGCAAAGAGTCACAACTGTATGTCCTAGTTTTTAACGTGGCAGGCAGCAATCCTACACGCTGGTAGTTCGCATGGAAACAAGGACTTAACGCCCCGGTGGAGACGAAGGTGCTGGATTTGAATTTGATTTCTTCCTTAGCAACACCAGGCTGAACGCCTCACATCAGCGCATGCTATTTTTAAAACCTGGCAGGAAAAAGGTATAGAAAAGTGGAGTAAATCAAGGGCAGATGCCGTTTGAGACTCTCAGGACTCTCGTGCCCACCGGTGCCTTGCCATGCAAGAAAGGATGAGTGTGTTTTATCGCTCACAAACACATGGTCACTAAGGCTGCAAAATAAAATTTAAAAAATAAATAAACCCTGTCTCCACTTTCCTGAGAAGAAGCCCCAGCTAAATCCAAACTTAAGAGATTTTAAAAGCAGGAGACAGACATAAGCCAGCTCTCCTTTTAGCAATTAGGCTGAACAGTCGGCGTGGGCGATATCTTCCCAGTGGAGCCTCGTTGCTCAACTCCAGGTTTCTAATTGAGATATTTATTAAACGAGTCTAAAGGAAAGGGAGTGGAAGAAGAAGAAGAAGAAGAAGAAGAAGAAGAAGAAGAAGAAGAAGAAGAAGAAGAATGTGGCTTAAATAATCTTTACACTTCCTGTGGATTCTGAAATCAGTTTTAGGAGGGACGGCCCTTTTATTAGGCAGAGTGAGGAAATAGCGTTGGGCAGCAGATTAGAATAGAATAGAATAGGAGTTGGAAGGGACCCTGAGGGTTATCTAATGCAACCCCCTGGAATGTAGGGTGCTCCAGCGATTCCCTTTTTTTGGAGGAAGGAGCTGCGTACTGTATGCTGCATGGATTGGATTGTCCATCCTCCCTACACTAGCCTGAAGGTAGGGATTGGCAAATACAGTCATACCTCGGAAGTTGAATGGAATCCGTTCCGGAAGTCCATCCAACTCCCAGAACCATTAAAAAACCAAGGGGCTGCAGCCAATCAGAAGCCACGGAAGCCGTGCCGGACATCCGACTTTCGTAAATCTTGAAAATTGGAATACTTAATTCTGATTTTCGATCGTTCGGGAGCCGAAACATTCAGCAACTAAGCTATTTGAGATCCAAGGTATGACTGTACGATGGAACCTTGGTTTTCGAATGTCTCAGAAGTTGAATGTTTCGGTTTTTGGAAGTTGAATGTGCCACGTGGCTTCCGTATTGAGTTTTCCATAAGTATTTGCTTCCGAAAATGCATGCTTCGGGTTTCAGAAGTCGGTCTTCTGGAACAGATTACGTTTGAAAACCGAGGTTCCATTGTATAGTCATACCTCGTGTTGCATTAGGTTCATGTTGCATCTCATTCTGCATGATGCACACATGTGCAGAAGTGCTCTATCATGCTCTGCGCATGTGCAGAAGTGCTGTTTTAGTTGCGGACTTTTTGGGGTGCGAATTGCACTCCAGATTGGATCATGTCCGCAACTCGAGGTACCATTGTATGGCAATTTTGGTTTCTCTCAGTTTCTCATTTTCCAGTCTCAAGTTCAGTTCTGCACATTTTTGCATCATTCTGTGAGTTAGTATTTTTTTAAAGAAATCGTGAAAATTCATTGTCATTTTGTTGTGAATTTCTCCTATCATCATTATTTATTTATTAAATTTGTTAGTAGCTTAATTGCTTCATCTTGCCCAAGGCAATCTAAAGCCACTTACCGTATTTTTCGCTCCATAAGACGCACCAGACCACAAGACACACCTAGTTTTTGGAGGAGGAAAACAAGAAAAAAAATATTCTGAATCTCAGAAGCCAGAACAGCAAGAGGGATCGCTGCGCAGCGAAAGCAGCGATCCCTTCTTGCTGTTCTGCCTTCTGTGATAGCTGCGCAGCCTGCATTCACTCCATAAGGAGCACACACATTTCCCCTTACTTTTTAGGAGGGAAAAAGTGAGTCTTATAGAGCAAAAAATACGGTAAGTTACAACAGGGACTTCCTAAGCCCCTGGAGCATTAAAGGGTGGTAAGGGGCTTCTTAGGGTGGTGCTGTGGGTTAAACCACAGAGCCTAGGACTTGCCGATCAGAAGGTTGGCGGTTTGAATCCCCGCACCGGAGTGAGCTCCCGTTGCTCGGTCCCAGTTCCTGCCAACCTAGCAGTTTGAAAGCATGTCAAAGTGCAAGTATATAAATAGGTACTGCTCTGGCGGGAAGGTAAACGGTGTTTCCGTGCACTGCTCTGGTTCACCATAAGCGGCTTAGTCATGCTGGCCACATGACCCGGAAGCTGTACGCCGGCTCCCTCGGCCAATAAAGCGAGATGAGCGCCGCAACCCCAGAGTTGGCCATGACTGGACCTAATGGTCAGGGGTCCCTTTACTTTTACCTTTAAGGGGCTTCTTGCCTGCTGCTTCGCCACATGCCCAGAACATGAGAGGTGGCTGCAAGAAAGATCACCCTAGCTCTGTCCCATTGCCATTCTTGTCCAACTTACAGAAGGCAAACATCTGCAATAGGGACATTTTGTACCTGGGGAGGCTTTTAGACCCCTGGAAAATGAGGGTTCCAAATTGCACAGAGAGCTTTCATTGATGACTCCTTGCTGCAGAAGTTGATCTTCCACAAGCTGGAGGGTGGCAAAAAATGAAGCTCCAGTGAGCTCATTTCCACTGCCTCCTCATGTGTTTAATTAACACTTAGACATGAACGCACAACGAGGACTATAGTGCATAAAACACTTGTGGGAAACGGACTTTGTTTTGTATTTTATACCGAACGGTTCCTCTCTATATATTAAATATCAGGCTCTGCAAATACATCAACAAACATAAAACAAGATAAGAATTCCCCAAGCGTGCAATATGATTAAAATATTGAGGGTTGTATCTAAATGTGGCATTCAGTTAAGTCCCTTAGGGTATCCTTGTTCTTCTGGAAAAAACATGTTGTGCCTGTGGAACGTGGCTGTGCTAGACAATGTATACATGGGTTGTGCAAGAGATTGCTGAGTCTGTGGCAAAATGTCCAAACTTCCCTTTTGACCTTGCTAGACACAGGTCCGGTCTTTAAAGCTCTGTGTCTGAGCACTTCCCTCCTGCCCCACTGCTTTGCCCCAGAAAACTCATGCTGAATTCGGTTCCCCCACAGACTGCTGTTTGCTCCGATTCAGCAACAAAGAGCAGGTTTTTCAGGGGAAAGCGCCGGGGCAAGAAAACCACATCACCCGTTGACTAGCATGTGAGCCCTTGCACTAGCAGAAAGGGAACACTAGACACAAGCCTATGTTTTAAAAGATAAGCAATGCTAGCTCACCTTTCAAGTATCAGTGCAGTTATAGGCTGCCATTATGGGATAGTTTTGCAGCAGCCCTGTTTGAAATACGAACCCCCAGAATAGGATGCGGATCCCACAGATTGTTACAAGATTAAGAGGACATTGCAGCAAATTCACTGCAAGCTCATTAAACAAAGGCAGCAATGATTAATGTTAAGTGTTGTTTACAATGATCGTGATTAGAGTTGATGCTTCTCCCTAGCAAAAAGCATTACAGAAGACATCAAAGATGTGGAACTGGCAAACAGGACTGATCTAGAAGCAATCCGAGGCTTACAGACTCCCAAATGCAATTGTACTAAGTGAAATGGGAAGAGACAGAAGTGGGTGGAATTCTCCTCCTCCCCAACACTGTAATATTTAGTGGTATTCCATAGCTGCCCACCTGCACATTATTGCAATTAGATAATATTCTAGACAACAGTCACTCATTCTTCTTGCTGGGTTCTGTAGGATGCATGACAGCTGGGAAATATGAAAACTAAAATATCTTTTAGTGTTGCAGCTTCTACACTTAGGAACCCCCTGACCATTAACGCCAGGCAGGTTTTGGGTGCCTGCTTCAAACATTTTTTTTTATACGCAATATCCTATACAGACATGTAGGTGTTGGTGTGTTTTAATCTCTTGTACTGTTATTGTTAATTATTTTTTGAAGTGTTGTAACCTGCCCATGGAACCTTGGGAGTGAAGGGCAGGTAATAAGTTGATTTATTTTTCTAATGGTTTTAGCTGTTTTTAATTGGTGAGTTTAATATTTCTTTTGAACTGCTATGAGGTTTTACCACAATCCAGTAGTATATACATAAATGAATAACTAAAACATATTTGCCAGTTCCCCTTTAGGACATCTCTGCATTTGCAGTAGGGAGACAGCTCTGCAGCCCATGGAGACTAGACAAGCACTGTTCTAAGTCATTTTGCTTTACTTCTGTACAAAAAGCAACTAATAGGTTTAAATAATGGTAATGATAATGATGAAACAACGATGAGAGGCAGTTGGAGATGGTGTTGTGCATCATGGTGTTTAAATTAATAAAAACAAGAACACTGAGGTTCCTTGAAGCCTGACCCATGTTTATTGGAGGATGCAGAGAGTAGGTTCCCTGCAAAGGAGGGAAGCGGGGACTTGCCTGTAGCAGCCCCATCCTAGGAACATAAAAATAAGCTACCTTAGTCAGACAATTCACTCATCTAATTCAGTACAGTCTCTATACTGATTGCCAGTGGCTCTCCAGAGTGGTTTATTATTATTACCATTTTATTATTTATTTATTTATTTATTTATTTATTTATTTATTTACAGTATTTATGTGCCATTTTTTGGGTGGACCTCACAAAACAGTTTACATAAGATTACAGCAAAGAACACCTTTTTTAAAAGTTATAATAAAATGGAAAAGAGAAGTTTGTTCAGAAAAAGCTGTTTCTGCTTCTTCCCCATTCCCCACAAGGCAAGATGGTCTTTCAGACGCCCCTGTGATGGGTACCTGGGACATTCAGCAAGCATTACAGATGTTCAACCGCAGAGTTAGGGCCCCTCCCTAAGACAAATGCCTTGAGGATAGAGCTATAAATGGCAATTGGCTATGGTGCCCATATGGCAGAACTTTCATGTTCTCTGATAAATGCTACTGAATACCAATTGAATTGCTGCTGGGGTTGGTGGTGCCCCACAGGGATGGCAGGTGGAGCTAAGGTCTAAACCACTGAGCCTCTTGGGCTTGCCAATCGGAAGGTTGGCGGTTCAAATCCCCACGGCGGGGTGAGCTTCCGTTGCTCTGTCCCAGCTCCTGTCAACCTAGTAGTTCAAAAGCAGGCCAGTGCAAGTAGATAAATAGGTACTGCTGTGGCGGGAAGGTAAACAGCATTTCTGTGTGCTCTGGCTTCCGTCACGGTGTCCCGTTGTGCCAGAAGCAGTGTAGTCATGCTGGCCACACGACCCAGAAAGCTGCCTGTGGACAAACGCCAGCTCCCTCGGCCTGAAAACGAGATGAGCTCCGCAACCCCATAGTCATCTTTGACTGGACTTAACTGTCCAGGGGTCCTATCCTGAACTTTCTTGGAGACATCTGCTGAGCTGTGTGGCTTGAGGGGAGAACAGCTAGATGCCAGGCAAGATGGACTTTTGATCTGATCCAGGCATCCCTAAACTAGGCCCTCCAGCTGTTTTGGGACTACAATTCCCATCATCCCTGACCACTGGCCCTGTTAGCTAGGGATGATGGGAGTTGTAGTCCCCAAACAGCTGTAGAGCCCAGTTTAGGTATGCCTGATCTGATCCAACAAGCTTCTTCTCACAGGACCTGCGGTCCTGCAGATGCTGTTGAGTTGAGAGCGCCCATCAGCGAGGACGACCAGCAGTCAAGTTATGATGGAGGGGTAGGTCAGCAATGTCAGGATGAGACACAGGGTCCCCCCTTCCCATCCTTTTGAATGTACAGTCATACCTCAGGTTGAAGTTGCTTCAGGTTGAGCATTTTTGGGTTGCGCTCCACAGCGACCCGCAAGCAATGGAACGCGTTACTTCTGGGTTTCGCCACTCGCGCATGCGCAGATGGTCAAAATGACGTCACACGCATGCGCAGCAAATCGTGACCCGCGCACGCGCAGTTGCGAGTTGCGTTCGCTTCAGGATGCGAATGGTGCTGTGGAATAGGTCTCGTTTGTATCCAGAGGTACCACTGTGCTAGCAATGTGCATCTCAGTAAAGCTTGTCTCCTGATTTGAGACACAGGTGCCAGGTTTTGCAGGTGGCACCAAGGCAGCAGTTCAACACCCATCAGTAGACCATGGGGATGATTCACACCTCCCTGAGGATGAGAAAGGTGCCAAGGCTTTGCACAGTATCAAGGCAATGCGAAAAACAAGAGCCACAGAATCAGAGAGAAAGAGAGAGAGGGGAGTTATCAGCAGCCATCTGGCAGAAAATAGCAGGAGCCAGTGTTGCTCGCCACCCACTCACCCTCTGCAAGAACTGTTTTCAAGTCAGATCCAAAGCCCTCGTCTCCTACACTTCCTCATCCGAATGGAGACGGCGAGTTCTCCGAATGCCTCCTTGGGCTTCCTGAGTGCCCCACGGCTTTCCTGCCTCTTTCCTAAGCCCGCTGTGCTTTCCAAACAACGCCCAGAACACCATGCTTCCTTTCCACCAGGGATCTGGCACAGCCAGTCCAGGCCTTGGATCATCATCGCAGCATTCATTCAAAGCGGGAGGGGGAGATTCCCGATGGCTCACCAAAGGGAGGAGATGCTTGAATTGCTTGCAGGTTATTAGCCTGCATCCACGTGAGCTGAGTCCCGCTTGAGCGCCCCGGCCTGCCCAATCCAGTATACCTGAAGGAGCGTCTCCGCACCCACCATTCAGCCCGGACACTGAGGGCCTTCTGGTGGTTCCCTCCCTGCAAGAAGTGAAGTTGCAGGGAATCAGGCAGAGGGCCTTCTCGGTGGTGGCGCCTGCCCTGTGGAACGCCCTCCCAGCAGATGTCAAAGAAATAGGCAACTGTCTGACTTTTAGAAGACATCTGAAGGCACCCTTGTTTCGGGAAGTTTTTAATGTCTGATGTTTTGTCGTGTTTTTAATATTCTATTGTGAGCCGCCCAGAGTGGCTGGGAAAACGCAGCCAGATGGGCGGGGTATAAAGAAGAAATTATTATTAGAATCCACTCTGCTTGTTTACTCAGAAGTAAGTTTCACTGGGATCAGTGAACTTGCTTTCCCAAGCAGGCCTTCCCCCTTCCCCCCTTCCCAACCTTTAAGTATTTTAAATCTTTTGTTGGAAGCCACCCAGAGTAGCTGGGGAAACCCTGCCAGGTGGGCGGGGTATAAATAATAAATTATTATTATTAGTAGTAGTAGTAGTAGTACAGTGAACCCTCTGGATATGAACTTAATTCATCATGGGGGTCCATACTTACACCAAAAAGTCCGTATCCAAAGGCGCCACTTCTGTGCACGAGCACAGAGCAATAGAGCGCTTCTGTGCATGTGCGCGGGGCGAAACCCAGAAGTATACACTTCCAGGGTTGCCGTGATTGTAACTCAAAATTACGCTACCCAAAGGTCTGTAGTATGAATCAGAACTTGTGTTTTGGAATCACAGCTAGACGTAATATATTTGTCAGTCTTTAGCTGCTACAGGACTCTATTGTTTTTGTTGTATCAGGCTAACAAACCTACCCTTTAAGACAAGGGTGGTGTTTTTGCAGCCCGAGGGCCACATTCTCTATTGAGCAACCTTGTGGGGGCCACATGCTGGTGGTGGGCGGAGCCAGAGGCAAAAGTGGGCAGAACAACAAGGGCATCGTATCCTCCATCCAGGCAAAAATTAGGAGGGGGTGAAGCAGGATCAGTGAGGAGTGTGGCTTGGGACAGGGGGTGTGGTGCGGAAAAGGGGGCACACAAAGAAGCTTGGAGAGTCACGTTTGGCCCCTAGGCCTGCAGTTGGCCACCCCTGCTTTAAGACTTTGCAGCACAACCCCAAAAAGAAGAAATTTGTTATTTCTGTACAGTTTAGGTAGTTCTGTCCCTATAATTCCCAAAAGAATAACTGCAGGTTATTTTTAAACTTCAGGTTATTTTCAGGTGCCCAGCAGAGGTGCCCAGGACAGGTGCTAGTGGTGGCCTTATTGGGACTCTGAAAGTTGTGTGTGGGGGGGAATTATTATTACTACTACTATTGTTATTGTTTTGACTAAACTGCGGGAGGCAGTGGAAGACAGGAGTGCCTGGCGTGCTCTGGTCCATGGGGTCACGAAGAGTCGGACACGACTAAACGACTAAACAACAACAACAACAACAACATTGTTATTGTATTCATCATCATCATTATTTTCACTATCGTTATCATTATTATTACAATTTGTATAGTCCCCTATGCCCATAGATCTCAGGATGGTTCACAACATAAAAATCTAGTCTAGCAAGGTGCCTTAAAGTGGGCCAGCCCATTGGACTGCCTAACTCAGTGTTGTCTCCACCAGAGGTAGCTAACGTGGCACAATTCAAACATTGTGGATGGCAACTCCCACCAGCCCCAGCCAGTGTGGTGAGCAGTCAGAGATGATAGGAGCTGTAGTCCAAGACATCTGGAGGTTTTGCAAAACCCCATCGGCTGCCCCTGTTCCGCACTGGCCAGCAGCAACTTTTTAGGATTTCAGATGGGTCTCTCTCAGCCCATCCTGAACATGCCAGGGTTACGAAGTAGTTGAAAAATCTACATTGGCTCCCAGTACATTTCTGAGCACAATTCAAAGTGTTGGTGCTGACCTTTAAAGCCCTAAACAGCCTTGGCCCAGTATACCTTAAGGAGTGTCTCCATCCCCATCATTGAGCCCAGATACTGAGGTCCAGCTTTGAGGACCTTCTGGTGGTTCCATCACTGCGAGAGGTGAAGTTACAGGGAACCAGGCAGAGGGCCTTCTCGGTAGTGGCGCCCACCCTGTGGAACGCCCTCCCATCAGATGTCAAGGAAATAATCAACTACCTGACTTTTAGAAGACATCTGAAGGCAGCCCTGTTTAGGGAAGTTTTTAATGTTAGAAGTTTTATTGTGTTTTTAATATTCTGTTGGGAGCCTTCCAGAGTGGCTGGGGAAACCCAGGCAGATGGGTGGGATATAAATAATAACAAATTATTATAATATTATTATTATTATCTACCACTGATTATTCAGAAATGTTATTTAAAGGAGAATAAGGGCAAATTCTAACTCATTGGTGGTTCTACTTTGGAAACAAAACCCTGCAATTTGGAGCTCCGAAACCTACCAAGAAATCTGGAGGGGAGGTTTGGAAGCAGTCCCTCCACGGGTCAGGAAGGAAGCTGTTGATGCAGATCTGCGAATGCCAGAGTCAATATGTCTCTTTCTATTTACAGTGGCTAAGAAGAAATGGAATGGCACAGAAGCATCCAAGCTGGTTTCCCATTGGTCCTCTCAACAGCACCCTTTCACTTCCAGAAGAACAATCACCACCCCATTGAGTCTGATCACAGAAGAGATGCAATGCTCTCCTGGACCGCCTTTCTTTTTAGAGCCGCTATCCCTGTTCTTTCTGTTAAAAAAAAATCATATTGGCACTCCTTGCTTCCTCCTTTGCACGCTGCCTCTTAGCCCTCCCCATGTACATATCAGTTGTTCTTCAATCCCCCCCACCCAAATTATATACACATATATCACACCCACACCTGTGCGATATAGAACGGAGCTTTCTTTTGCAGCGCTCATAACCTGTAAGCTTGCCTCTCCACTTCTCAGTTTTTGGGGGGCCTTCAGGCATTCGCTACTCAGTCCTAAATTCTAAGCAGTCTGAGCAGAGGCAAAGAGGCTATTCTTCATATAGCTCGGCCTTTAAGCCTTTTCCATCACTGGCCAGAGTTTGGAGACAAGGCAGTGGAGCTGCGAGTGGTATGATAGAACGGCTTGCTCTACAGCACACAAGCATGTATTTTGTCCCACTGTAATATCTGGCTCGATGGGGCATAATATTGGCTGCTGTTTTTAATTAGATCCTTACTGCACACAACACCACCATACACACATAAAATAAAACCACATTAACATCGCCTATGGCTGTGATTGTGAACGCAATGATTTTCTTATATTTCCATTCGCCCATCTTTCATCTTACTAATTAAATAACATTTCAAAAATAATGGAGAAGGAAATGCATGTTGATGATGTTACGGGTGCCACGTCGAGATGGGTTAACCTGGCAATTTTGGTTTCTCTCAGTTTCTCGTTTATCCAGTCCACCACATTTCTGCATCAGCTTTGCAATTCCTTAAAAAAAAAAAAGATTTCCCTGAAAATTCATCAGAATTTAAGCCTAATGTACAAATTTTTATATGCATTTTTGCCTAACAGACAAGTGTTTGCAGTCAGTTCCCCCTCATATAATGCACATATGGTGCTATTTTCACTAATATATGCCTTTGTCTGCCTAGTTTCCCCGATATATATATTTTTGTATACTTCATTTGTTTGGAGAACTACGTCACAAAATTCAGAGAAGGGCATGCTTCAAAGAAAGGCTGTGCTTCAGTTCATATATTCTCCCTCGTCCCTAACACTAACTCGTATGTGCCCACCCCAGTTCTGTGTCCCCACCCCACCCCCTGTCCCAGCACACAGAAAAATTGCAGCATCATTCCTTGCCTGCTGAACCTGCGCCAGGCAGAAATCTGTACATAATGTTACTTGTGCAAGGAAGGTCCATTCAAACTATGTCCCCACGACTGAGGCTGCAATCCTGTGCTCACATACCAGGGAGTAAGTACCATTGAACTTAATGGGGCTTGCTTCTGAGTACCGTAACTATGCATAGGATTGCAATAAGGTGTTTCGTCTGTCCTCATTACAGGCGGCATCAAGTTTTGAAAAACACGTCAAAATCCTGCAAAGCTGTTTCTGAAACCTCTCTCTCATACTACCTTTCACACTTTAAATTTAAAATATCTCCAGCTAGAAAGGAAACACCCTTTTCCTTGGTCAGCCCAGAGAGGTGTTCCATAAAGCCTTTTCTTGCATGTTGCATGCTGATTTATTCTTTTGCATCTGACAGTTTTAGAAATTCTTTTTGAGGCGTTGCGCAACCAAGCTCCATTTTTAATCAGTCTAGCCTTTGTTGAACGTTCCTGTTCAGTTGTGGTTTGAAGGTTGAAATACTAATTCTGTTGGTGTCCTCAATTCTTGTCATGGTGTGGTGAGCCCTTTTTAAATGAACTTATACAGTAGCTGTAGGACAGCCATTGATTCCCTTTTATTCTTTGGGCCAGTAGATCATGGAGAGTGCTAAGTTGCTCCCAGTTATTAGCCTTCAGGTTCTTCATTTGCACAGACCCAATCTGACAGTCAGTGTGTATCATTCCCCCCCCCCCCCATGCAAGCTGCTTGTTGTGGCTGTCCTAACCTCCTAGCCCCAAGTTCTGTAGGGCTGGCCCTACCATTGTACAGAGTGAGGCAGTGACTTCAGGGGTCAGGGGCTGGGGTGCAGCTGTGGCTCCTGAGCTCCTCCTCCCAGCCATTGCCCTCTGTTGGAAGCCAGGACTGCATACACTGCCTCAAGTGTGATGGAGAATGTTGTCTCATCACCATTGCTGAAGCAAGATTCATGTACCAGTTCAGTTGGTTTGGGGAAGAAGGGCACCATTCTTGTCTTCAGGATGCAAAATATACAGTGGTACCTTGGTTCCTGAATGGCTTAGTTGTTGAACAAATCGGCTCCTGAACGCCGCAAACCCAGAAGTAAGTGTTCCAGTTTGTGAATGTTTTTCGGAAGCCGAACATCCGACATGGCTTCCGCGGCTTCCGATTGAGTGCAGGAAGTTTCTGCAGCCAATTGGAAGCCGTGCCTTGGTTTTTTAATGGTTTTGGGAGTCGAATGGACTCCCAGAATGGATTAAGTTTGAGAACCAAGGTACCATTGTAGTGGTCCGGCCCTATAGTTTTGGAATCAATCGTGTAGTCCAGTTAAATCATTTTGCCTTCCGCATTTGCTATTAACCCACCCTTGCAATTAAGCACTAGCCCAGAAGCCATCAGCAACCATGAAAGCCTTGCAGCTGGTAGAGGAGGAACGGAGCGTTCCATCCCTCCTTTGCACCCAGGGTAGGAAGGCAGGGCAGAGGAAGGGAAGAGCACTCCACAGGGCAGGCATTGGTGGGCACCTGCACGAACCCACTAGGGCCCACTGTCGTTTTCTGATGTTTCTCCCTCCTCCTCCTGGAACTGTCTGTTCACCTGCTCTCTTTGAGCCTGCAAACCAGAGCAAGAAGACAAGAACAGCCTCCACCCCTCTCCCCGTGCTCAGCTTCAGGGCATTGTGCCGATTGGGCCCAGAGGGAGAGAGCAAGTGAGAGAAGAGGAAGCCACTCAGTGTACCTTGTCATAAGAAGGCTTTGCTGGATCAGGCCGAGGGACCATCTTACAGTGCCCCCACCCCCCTGATGCCTATGGGTAGCTCAAAAGCAAGGACCTGAATGCAATAGCACACTAGTTGGTCGCTCCAATGCTAGCTCACAGCAGGCTACTAAATATTTTTGCAGGCAACCACTTATTATTATTATTTGCAAGGCTGCATTAATCCGATCCCCCTTCCCCCAATTGGCTCCCCCGACTCATTAACCCAATTCCCTCATTCTTGTTTTCTTACTCAAGCCTCCAGCTTTATGCTCTCTATAGAGCACGAAGAACGGTCCAAGTTCTCTAACAGGCTGGCAGGTTAGAAAGAAGATGTGATCCTGGCTTTTTACGCTTTCTTCTTCCCTCGCTTCTTACAGGGCTCAGAGCAGACAAGAGAAGGGCTGACGGAGAGGGGAAGAAGGCCATGGGATAAGCAGAAGAGCGAACTCAAGCAGTGACTGTATTCTCTGCTTTGAATTTGCTGGGCTTTTAGGAAGATTCTCTAGGTAGCAAGAAGGACTGTAGAGATGATACACCACCCAACTATTCCAAGAAATGTTCAAAAGGCCTCGATAGCATGCAGGAATTTCCCCCTTGCTTATTCAGCTACATTTTACACCATCCTACACTGTTCTTCCATCTGCCTTGTGAACACCCCACATTCCCTTGGCCTCTCTGCACCGTGCCCCACTTTGTAAGTCCTCTCTCTCTCTCTCTCTCTCTCTCTCTCTCTCTCTCTCCATCCATACATACAGTTTAGGCAGGAGCTGGTGCAGCTGTCTTTCTAAATATCTTTTTAACATTTTGCATGTGATTGCTTCTACCAAGATGGAATGTTAATAAAGGAATGTTGATATGAAAATCTGGATTCTTGTTGTTGTTGTTGTTGTTGTTGTTGTTGCAGGAGCTGCCCACCATCTTGCCCATTGCGTGCCAAGGCAGCTGAGCCACAAAGTTTCCAGGAGAACAATAAAACACACTGGTTTATGGGTTCAAATAGGCTGCAACTTTATTGGTTACGGATGTGAGGAGTTTGGCTTAGACACTGGGGTGAAGCTAGGCTATATTTTGACTCCTGCCCGTCTGCAGGGAGTCCAACGAAGGGTAAACCACCGACAGGAGGTGCCCTATAATTTACATCAGATAATGGGGCAAGGAGAATAACATGTTAGAAGCTCTTGTTTTGTCCTAGCTGGTGTGTACGCAGCATGACTCTGGAAGTAGCAGCTCCTCTGGCATACTCTCTAGAACTGATCTTCTCTAGACTAAAACCGAAACCATTCAGATTTCTTTTATCAGCTGACATCTCTAAAAATAAGTAAAAGTAATTTGTGCACAGTGGATGCTGGCAACAGGTTTGGGCTGTGTGTGTGTGTGTGTGTGTGTGTGTGTGTAAGTGTTTGGGTTGCCTGGACACATTTTTTGGCAGGGGCACACATTGAAGAAGAGAGATTCTGAGCAGCTCCGGGGGGGGGATCCCCAAAACTGGGATACTTTGGGCAGCCGTGTCTAGATTTAAAGCCAAGGATAAAGCCTAGGGTTGTTCAGTCTTAGGAAGATGGGGCTTAATACAACAAGACACCCATTGTTTATTTTTGGGGGGGGGTGGGGCTTGGTTAACTCACTCTTCATGCAACAATCTTCATGTTAAGGAAATGATTTTTTAAAAAAGGAACAACACAAAATATAGAATCAGAACAATGGTAGTGGAAACACACGATGAGAGAAATCAAGAGCATTGACGCATGAACCTGACCATAAATAGCCTATGAATACAACAAAAACATATTAACAGTGTGCTTTAAAGGAGAAAATTCCTGGATTATCTGGCATCCTGCAGCATGAACCTGTTTCAAGTTCCAAAGCTTAGGAGCCATCATTGAAAAGGCCTGATTGGAAGTCATTGTCAGTGAAATACACTGTGGGAACGACCAGAAGAGTCTCATTGACTCATCTTAAAGAGCAGAGAGGTACTTATGGGAGAAGGTACTCTCTCAAATAGCCTGGACTAAGACCATAAAACAGAGATGGAGAACCTTTGGTCCAAGGGCCAAAGGCAGACTTCCAGGCAGTGGCATAGCGTGGGTTGTCAGCACCTGGGGCAAGGCAAGTAATTTGCGCCCCCTAACCCTTGGAGCGTGCCCCCCAGATGTTGCGCCCTTTGCGGCCGGCCCCCCTGCACCCCCCACGCTATGCCACTGCTTCCAGGTCTCTCCATGTGGCCCTTGGAACTCTCCCCAGGCTAACACCCCCCTCTCCATGGCTACATTTCTAATGGCCCTGCTTTGCACCCTCCTTGAAGGCATTTGACTGGCTAGACTGTGCCTTTGAACTCTGATAATGTCTCTTGTTAGCCTGTATGGAGGATAGAGAGGGGTGGTTGGTCCATTAGCATTTATTGCTCCACTCACTTCTGATTCTGGCTCCACCCACCAGCATGTGGTCTTCAGAAAGTTGCCTAGAAGCAAATGCAGCCCTCAGGATGAAAAAAAAAAGGTTGTTCCCGAAAGGGATGCAGAAGGAACCCGGAAACAAATGGACAAATACAGAATCAAAATTTAAATGCTCCCTGCATTTCACACTAAAAATAAGTCTGGCTCCCATATTCCAAAGGAATTGCCTTTTACGAACTACTTTTGAGCGCAGATCAGGTAGTCCAGCTGGAAAGCTACAGCAGATTGCACAGCAGTGTAAGGTCACTGTCTCCAAGTCCTGTGAAAATTCACAACACAGGAGCTAAATTCTAAGGGTAGGAAGTCCATAGAAAAGCTAGTGTTCAGTGCTACCTAGCAGGGAAGCTTGAGGAATCGTAGTAAACTACATTAAAAACTGTGACTGAAGAAGGGGGCAAGTGAAGTTGAACCACAGCTCCTGAAGGAAGTAGCTAGAAGTTATTATGAAAATTCACCAGCATTTTAGTGTGATTTATACATATTTTTGTTTGCAATTTTGCCTAGTAGAAACATTTTTGCAAGACAATACAATGCAAGACAATATGATGCATTTTCATATGTGATTTTCACAAAGATGTACTTTACCCTGGCATATTCATTTTTTGTACACGTTACTTTGCTGGAGAACGACCTTGCAAAATTCAGAGACATGAGAATTTCAAAGGATGGCTGTGTCTCGGTTTGCATCTTGTTTTGGAAAGTGAAAACAAGGTAGGTTGAAATGCAAACTGAATAGAATTTCTCCACCACCTCTACTCGGGAGGAGCTCTCAGAAATCTAATTCAAGTTTTGACAATGCAGCAAGCAGATTAGGGGCAGTTTAGGACACCCTTTGAAGGATGTCCTAAACATCTTCAGAGGAAATGTTCTTCGTGTAGTAAAACAAAATGCTGTTAAGCGAAAACAAACCAACCCCACAGTCACAGAGTAAGCTTAGACAAGAAAATTCTTGAGCTGGGATTTGGTAGTGCTGGTAGTAGATGCAGGCCTGCTAGATATGTTTTCCAGAAGATGATTTTCTGGCTGGCTTTCTCCCTGCAGAGAGGCCTCAGAGATTCCTGGAGCTGTGGCATCTTCCCTTTAGGAGAGTAGAAGGGAAAAAGAGGAGATATTGAAGCAGGCAGCATCAGCCAGACGGTCACTATTTTCAAGTGAGATACCAGTGAATTCAGGCTGCACAATTATACTTGACTGAGGTTTTGCAACAATTCGCTAAGATTTGGGGCAAGAGTCTTTCCCAGTACTAGCTGGAGATGGTAGAGATCCTGGGACCTTTCCCATGCAAAACATGTGCTCTGTCCATGAAGGTAAAAAAGGTAAAGGTAAAGGGATGCGGGTGGCACTGTGGGTTGGACCACAGAGCCTGGGATTTGCCTATCAGAAGGTTGGCGGTTTGAATCCCCGCGATGGGGTAAGCTCCCGTTGCTCGGTCCCTGCTCCTGCCAACCTAGCAGTTCAAAAGCACGTCAAAGTGCAAGTAGATAAATAAGTACCACTCCGGCGGGAAGGTAAATGGCGTTTCTGTGCGCTGCTCTGGTTCACCAGAAGCAGCTTAGTCATGCTGGCCACATGACTCAGAAGCTGTACGCCAGCTCCCTCAGCCAATAAAGCGAGATGAGCGCCGCAACCCCAGAGTCTGCCATGACTGGACCTAATGGTCAGGGGTCCCTTTACCTTTACCTTAAAGGACCCCTGGACGGTTAAGTCCAGTCAAAGGGGACTCTGGGGTTGTGGCGCTCATCTTGCTTCCAGGCTAAGGGAGCCAGCGTTTGTCCACAGACAGCTTTCCAGGTCGTCATGTGGCCAGCATGACTAAACCACTTCTGGTGCAACGGGACACCGTGACGGAAGCCAGAGTGCGCAGAAACACCGTTTACCTTCCCGCCACAGTGGTACCTGCTTATCTACTTGCACTGGTGTGCTTTCAAACTGCTAGGTTGGAGAAGCTGGGACAGAGCAACAGGAGCTCACCCCGTCGCAGGGATTCAAATTGCTGACCTTCTGATCAGCAAGCCCAAGGGGCTCAATGGTTTAGACCACAGCGCCACCCGCTCCCCTGTCCATGAAATACATGGATTTCTCTCCATGAAATCCAACTTCTCTCTACATTTAGATCCTGAACAGCAGGCTGAGCAGGCGCACACATCAGCTGGTCACAATTCCCCCTATTGTAGCCTATTAAGTAGAGTAGACTGCATTGAATGCTTTTTATCTTTTATATCCTATGCCTTGAAAAGTCAAGATGGGTAGCAAACAGACAATAGTGGAAAATACTTTTAAATTACTTTTTTTAAAGTTTCCTTCCAGTATGAAATTAACTAAACCAGAAGCTCCTTGCACCTGTCTGATCAACATCACTTTTGTTTTTTTAATTGCCAGTCAACAGGACCTAGGAATTGGGAAGGGAGGCTTCTCCTCCTTCACTGCACCTTCAGATAATCTATCTGATTTGCAGAGCTATCAAACTACCTGTTGAATCAGACCTCGTGCCATAATAGTGGTAAGGGGGAAGACTGATGGCATTGCATAAGTTAGCCTTAGTGTCAACAGGCCTCTGTGGATTTCTGACCTTCAGCCAGCCTTCCCCAACCTGGTGTCCTCCAGATGTTTTGAACTACAACTCCCATCACCCCCAGCCAGCACTTGCGAGTTGTCTTCTACAACATCTGGAGGGCATCAGGTTGGGGAAGGCCACTTTTAGCTCCTGGTTTCCTTGTTTTTGCATCTTTTAAGGATCAGTTGGCAAATGATGCTTGCTTAGAACCAAGGCGACCTTGAGGCAAGCCACTCTAACCTGATTTCATTCCCGCTGTATATGGATTGGGTCTTCTTCTTCTCCTTCTGCTTCCTAAAGCGTAAGAACCAGAGGACTATTCCACAGAGCAACAGAAGCGCTAAGAGGACCCCTATGACAGCTCCTGCAATCACTCCAGCTTCCGCAGTGCCTGTTTTAGGGAGAGACACAAAACACAAAGCTTCAGTCCTCAGCAGCGGCACAAAAATCTTAACGGTTTAGTCTATTTATTAATTGCTTTCCACAAAGCGGTCTCCAAACACCTTGCGGTATTTTAAGAGGAAAAAGCACAACAAAATCTGAGAAAAATAAAAAATTGTTGTACAATGCAAGGGGTACAACAACCAGTAGGGCAGACCCAATAAAACAGTATTATGCCTCTGAATACTAGGAGGAGGGAATCACAGAGTGCTGCCCTAGTGCTTCCTATTGGAACATCTGTTCGGCCACTGTCAGAACAGGACACGGGACTAGATGGGCCATTGGCCTTATCCAGGGGGCTTGCCTTATGTTCTTAGCAGCAAAAACATGCTCCTAATAGAAAACAAAACCATTATAGTCCAGCCAATGCCTGGGACAAAAGATAAGATTTTACCTGGTATGAACTCATAGAATGCCTAAATAGGGCTGGGTTTTTTTATAAAAAAAATCAGTTGTATTATTCTTCCTTGCATCTGGTGGCAGAGAGTTCCACATGCCAGAAACATTTCCTTTTCTACCTTCCTGTGTTAATTTCACTGGAAACCTATTCTTACGCCTCAATCATGTAAAGCTCTTCCCCCTATTTTACACATCCTCCTCTCTCGTGAAAGTGTTGCAAACGCCTATTTTTGTGCTGCCCTCTACTTCTATTTCACTTCTACTAGAACCTTTTTTTCTCAGATACTCCCTGACCACGTGGTGCCAATGGAGATGCTCAAGATACAGCTTCACACCATATGGCTCTTCCCAACTGCTCTGCTTTTATAAGCCATTCATTTTCAGAAATGGATTTTGAACACGAAGATGCTGAAGATCCTACTTTCTCTACTTCCTATAGATTTTTTTTCTTCCTCAAAATCTGAGAGAAACAAAAATAGACTTGTGAGCTGGAAACCTCAAACCGTTAAATTAATTTCAGAATATCAGGATATTCTTGCTTGCTTGCTTGCTTTCACCTACCCTGATGTAAGGAGAGACAAGTTCTCAGCTCATTTATTTCCAGTATCCTAAAAACGTGGACCTTTTCTTGACAACTTAAGCATGGGTGAAGAACCCTTGACCCTCCAGGTGTTGTTAGTCTATTTATTTTGAAAATTTCTTGATAACTTGAAATCTCAAAGAAACGTACAAAACGGAAATCTGATGCAACCTATTAATTGTTAAGCTGGGGATTCATTCAACATTGGTGCACTCCCAGAACAATTAATTTGCATCCATCTGTCTTGAGAGACGATGGAGTGTGTCAGGGTTGAAGTCAAACTGCTGTGTTAACAGCACCCGGGTGACATCCCCAGGGCACAAGCCTGGGCAGCATGTATGGAGGTCCTGGGCTGCCCAGACAACAAGACCCCCCTCTCGGCCTTGCTGATGTGGTCCAAAGGAAAGCAGAGCAATACATTTGACACTCGCTTGGCTGCAGGAGTCTCTGGAAGGAGATGTACACCATCCAGCCCTCTTAGGGACTCCACTCTTGATTTGTGTAGGGCAAACTCCATAGCCTTTGTGGGATGTAACATCACGGAAGCAGTCAAATACAACATTTCCTGTTTGCCCAGTGTGGACACACAGGGGAATGTTGCTCCAGCCAGGAGGACTTCCTGTCACACCTGGTCTTGAGCATCCTCCCCCTGAGTATGACCAGGGAGATGGGTGTGACCCTGGCAGACCCTACAAAAGGACCAGTCATGTAGCCATTCATCTCTCTCTCATGATCCCTCCTCTCTATTTTGCCTTTTGCTGTCTGCTTGCTCTCGGCCAGCAGCGCATGGGCTCATCCCTCACAGAGGATGAACCCACACTTTTCTCTGTAACTGTAACTACAAGCTAAGGCCTGCCTTCAGGACTATACAGTAGTACCTCGGGTTACCTACGCTTCAGGTTACAGACTCCACTAAGCCAGAAATATTACCTCGGGTTAAGAACTTTGCTTCAGGATGAGAACAGAAATCGTGCAGCAGCGGCGCAGCAGCAGCAGGAGGCCCCATTAGCTAAAGTGGTGCTTCAGGTTAAGAACAGTTTCAGGTTAAGAACGGACCTCCGGAACGAATTAAGTTCTTAGCCCGAGTTACCCCTGTACTGTGAACTGAATGTAAGTAAACCTTACCATTACTTTTAAAAGAAGACTGTTGTGTCATTATTGTTCTTAAGAGGGAACTAAAGGGGATTTACCAGGAACAATCCAATCCAGACAAGTCAGACTGGATTGCTTAACTCAAATGGTTCTAATGAATCCATCAACCAGCAATGTGCTAGGGAATGTGCTCTGCTACTAGCTCACTTGCATGAGTGAGGTAGGATAATATTTAATCAATATATCCTCTCCTACTATCCTCAACATTCCCACACCTTTTTCTTCTCCCAAAGCTATCCTGCAAGACAGTGGAGGTTTAGGATCAGAGTTTTCCTTCTCCTAGATGGGCTGCTTTCCCAGGTTGACAAACCTCCTCTATCCTTCAATTCCCTCTGCGACACGTGCAGAAACCGCCTCGTTGGCCGTTGAATGCTCTTCCTGTTTCATCACGGCTTATAGCTTCACAAATAAAATTATTACCTACCTATCTAATCTGCACATATTTTGGAAAGAAGGTCCCACACAGATCCCAAACAGAGAAAATGTTTAAATGCATCGGAAAGATATAGAAGGGGGCCCCCCAAGAAGATGTGACTTAGGGGGGGATGAGCCTCATCTCCTGACTTTTAAAGTTAAAAGCAAATGCAGTAGCGATTGTGGGAGAATTTGATCAGGGCTGTAGTGCAGAGAATGAGGGTGTTAATCCTAAACCATTTTCCCAGTTTAAATTTCCTCCCTCTGTGGATGCTGCTACCTGCTTCATAGGAAACAGCCAGGTAACCTTGAAATCTTTTTGGAAACTGAAGTGAAGCTGTTTCTTTCAGGATATGATATGCATTTATTTACTCACATTTCACTTTGTTCTGTATAGCCCATCACTGACTGCTTCTCTCTCTCTCTCTCTCTCTCTCTCTCTCTCTCTCTCTCTCTCTCTCTCTCTCATTTTTATTAAATTTTCTGTATTACAATTTAAAATGCTCATTTAAACATCCTTAAAATATCAGCGACTTCTCTTCTTCTCTTTCCATGGCTCATTTTGCATATCATAAATCCCTGCATATTTCACAAAAACTAAACCATTCAGTATTCCATTATTGCATCCATTAAAACTGAATAATAATAATAATAATTTATTTATAGCCCGCCCATCTGGCTGGGTTTCCCTAGCCACTCTGTTGAATTTATCTTAATCCTGCCAACGTTTTCAGGTGTACACAATTTTCCCCCATATATTCAATAAACGTCTTCCAGTCTCCTCTAAACATATGTTCTTTTGCTCTCTTATTCTATACAGTGGCACCTCGGGTTAAGAACTTAATTCGTTCTGGAGGTCCATTCTTAACCTGAAACTGTTCTTAACCTGAGGTACCACTTTAGCTAATGGGGCCTCCCACTGCGGCCGCATGATTTCTGTTCTCATCCTGAAGCAAAGTTCTTAACTCGAGGTACTATTTCTGGGTTAGCGGAGTCTGTAACCTGAAGCGTCTGTAACCTGAAGCGTCTGTAACCTGAAGCGTCTGTAACCCAAGGTACCACTGTATGTTAACTCTGCAAGCTGTGCATATTCTGTCAGCTTAAGTTGCCATTCTTCTTTAGCTGGGACCTCACTCGTTTTCCAATTCCACTTTATCCCTTGAGGCTTTTCCAAGTCCTAAGAAGTCTCTCATATCATTTTTTAATTATATCTTGAGCCCTTTCTCCAGCTTCCCCCCATGATTCATTTTCACTTTCTGGGGAAGGGCTGTAGCCCAGGGGTAGAGTATCTGCTTTGCATGCCAAAGGTCTCACGTTCGATCCCTGGCGTCTCCAGCTAGGACTTGGAGAGCTCTCTGCCTGAAAGCCTGGCGAGCTGTTGCCAGCCAGTGTAGAAAGTATTGAGCTTGATGGACCATGGGGCTGACTCAGTAGAAGGCAGCTTCCTATCTTCCTAAACCAAACCAGTTCCTTGCCTTCAATTAATATCTCATTTTTCTGCCACCATCCTCTCCGCACCCTCAACCCCCTCTGCATGTACGCTCGGTGTTTTTATCCTTCAATCGTTCCCAGATGCCGTCCAATTTCTGCTTCTAAGTTGCCGTTCAGCCAAGAAGCGAAGCCAGCGAGTGGGGGGGGGGATCTGCCCACGGAAATGAGAGCTAATTAAATGAAAGGACCTGACCTGAGTAGGAAGCAAGTCAGAAAAACGGGATGTGAGTCGTTGAGGCGGCAATCAAAGCCCGGCACATTCTGGAAAGCTGTCAGAGCACAAATGGGCCAGATATCTCACGCGTACCAATCAGTGAGTACCAGCAATGCTTAATTTAAAAGAAAATAACACTGGTATTTATTTATTTGTATGCCAAAAATATGCTTCCAATCTAACTGAGAATCACAGTCACCCAGAACTCTTTTCTCCTGTTCCCAGAGTTGTTTGTGGATATCTCAGGCTGCAGCAGAATGAGAGACGAAGGAGAGCAGGGATTCTGGGAGTGGCTGCAGAGATCATATAACACTGGTCCTAAAAGACCTACATTGGCTCCTGGGTACGTCTCCAAGCACAATTCAAGGCGTTGGTGCTGACCTTTAAAGCCCAAACAAAGCACCTCTGAAAACAATTTCACAAAATGGCACAGGCATGGTGGACAGAGCTTGGTTACTTGGTGTTGATGACGCCATGGACAATGACCAATATGTACCTTTCTATGGTGCTCACATAGCCATGTTTCTGTTGGTAGCAATTGTTGTTGTTTAGTCGTTTAGTCGTGTCCAGCTCTTCGTGACCCCATGGACCAGAGCACGCCAGGCACTCCTGTCTTCCACTGCCTCCTGCAGTTTGGTCAAACTCATGCTGGTAGCTTCGAGAACACTGTCCAGCCATCTCTTCCTCTGCCGTCCCCTTCTCCTTGTGCCCTCAATCTTTCCCAACATCAGGGTCTTTTCCAGGGAGTCTTCTCTTCTCATGAGGTGGCCAAAGTATTGGAGACTCAGCTTCAGTAGCAATAGATGTGCATTTTGGAGGAAATATCACATTTCCCCATGTACAGGACCACATTTTCCTGTGTACAAGGTGTGTGCATAGGGAAAGGTGAGATCCTGCACCTAAGCAGCATTAATCCAAGGAGAGGCAGCTGTAATGTGCGAAGCAAATGGGTCATAACTCCACAGCTGGCACAGGTTTGGTTTTTTTAAAGCACCTTGTCATGGAGAAAGTTCTTACAATGAATTCCCTAAAGACGTAACTTCAAGCCAGCGTAAATTAACTTTAATGACAACCTTCAGCACAGCTGCAACAATTCATATCCCTAGAAATATGATCAAATGCCTATTATGTCCTGGGCATTGATGAGAACTGGCTCTGAGCCCAGAATTCTCTTGAAGAATTAACAGCAACATCATTGGGGTGTCAAAACAGAGATTCAGTGAAGCAGATTTAGCTCAGGGATTTATCTGGTGAATAGGTGGGAAAGTGTTATTTCAGTAGGAACTGTTGAAAGCTGACAGCAAGAGGTGCAAAAGATAGGCAGATAGGCAGATAGGCAGGCAGGCAGGCCAGGAGAAAGTTGTTGGAAAGACCTGACTTCATTTTAAAGGTGACTTTATCTGTCTCCAGATTGCATGACTACCTTCCAGTCAAAGGCAACTATGGGGTTGTGGCGCTCAACTCACTTTCAGGCCAAGGGAGCCAGCATTTGTCCACAGACAGCTTTCCGGGTCATGTGGCCAGCATGACTAAACCACTTCTGGTGCAACATAACACCGTGATGGAAGCCAGAGCACACAGAAACACTGTTTACCTTCCTGCCGCAGTGGTACCTATTTATCTACTTGCACTGGCATGCTTTCGAACTGCTAGGTTGGCAGGAGCTGGGGCAGAGCAATGGGAGCTTACCCAGTCATGCGGATTCGAACTGCTGACCTTCTGACTGGCAAGCCCAAGAGGCTCAGGGGTTTAGACCACAGTGCAGAACACAACTGCAGCATATCTAACAGGTGTCCATCCACGATCTGCTTAAATACCTCCAGCGAATGAGAGTCCGCTACTTCCCAAGGCAGTCTTTCTGCTCCACTGTTGAACAGCTCTTGCTGTGAGGACGTTTCTCCCAATGTTTAGACAAAATCTGCTTCCCTGTCATTTCCAGACATTAGTTTTCCTACTGCCTACTAGAGCAGAGGTGAGGAATCTCTGGCCCACAAGCCAAACTTGACCTGCCAAGGGTTCAAATATTTGGAAGGCTACAGGTTCCCCACCACCGCTTTCTAGCGCCAGGAAGTGAAAGGTCTAGGATTAATTAACACAGATGCAAGGCTGCGATCTCATGCTCGTCACGTGAGATATTATGTATAATTTCTTAATTTTACACATCACTTGAGAAGACAGGAGAACTAATGCCAGTGTACTGGAAGAAGCAAAGATCACCAGTGTTGAAGCAATGATTCTTCAACTTCGTTGGACTGGCCATGTTGCGCAGATACCTGATTATCGTCTTACAAAGCAACTACTCTAATCTGAACTTAAAAATGGAAGGCGTAATGCTGGTGATCAATAAAAGAGGTTTAAAGACGCTCTCAAGGCAAATCTTAAAAAATGTAGTATAAACACCAACAACTGGGAAACACTGGCCTATGAGTGCTCCAACTGGAGAACACAAATTAGGTACCTGAAGGTACAAATTAGACAGATTCACCTTGAATTGTGAACTAAATCCCATTTCTCCCCCATCCCTAGGGTGAGGCTGAGAGAATATAACTTAATGGCAGTGCTCCAAGACAGTTCACTGCAGGTTGGAAGCATATCTAAGGCTGAGAGTGGCTTACAACATCCCTGCTATGTTACTTTAGATTTTAACTGTTTACAGTGGTCCTTTAAATAAATTACAAATTTACTCCAGTCTTTAGAAAACACTTGATCTTCCCGGTTTCGGAACTTCCCCATCAGTTTCGCCATTTCCACGTACTCCATCAGTTTCATCTGCCATTCTTCTTTTGTTTGTACTTCTCCTTCCTTCCATCTCTGGGCTAGTAGCATTCTCGCTGCCGTTGTTGCATACAGTTCTTCACATTTCCACACCCCTTTTTTCTAAGTCCTGATGAAAACTCACCAGAAAATTTTCCTAATTTTGTGTGTAATTTTTCTATGCAATTTTGCCTAACGTACAAGTTTTTGCATAGCAACTTCCCCTGATATAATTCATTTATTGCATGTTGTTTTTCAGTAATAGATACATTCTTATGCACACCTTATCCCGGTAGATGAATTTTTGTATGCATTACATAGCTGTATCACTGAATTGCAAAGTTTGGAGAAGTGAGAATTTTGAAGGATGGCCGAGTTTGGCTGCCATAATGCTGCAGTATCCTGTTTCTCTTTTTCTCTCAACCACATCCTGTAATATACCAGTAGGTGGAGACAGAGAAAAAGACCCATCTTGTACTTTGGCTCAAGCCCAGATTCTGACTATACTGGGACACAGTTGGAAAAAAATCGCATGCCAATAAATAAATAAATGCAGATACATGTTGGTCACTAGATGGCACTGCAAGCTCATGAAGATTTGCCTGAAATAGAGAGAGAGGACTTTTTGCAAGTGGGGTCTATATTGTCAAACAGAAAGAGTGGATTTATCTTTCATAAAGGTAGCATGCATCCCTCATGTCTCTCCTAGGCTGTGCTGGTGTTGCAGCAGGGATAGCCATAGCTCAATGGTGGGGCCTCTGCTTTCCATGCAAAAGATTCCTGGTTCAATTCCCAGCATCCCTGGATCTCTGCCTGAAACCCTGGACAGCTGCTGTCACTCAGCATAGACAACAATAAGCTAGATGGACCAATGTTCTGACTCAGTATGAGGCAGCTCCCTATGATCCCAAATATTCCAAATAAGAAGGATATGGCTATCAGAAGTTACTTGCCATCATATGGCCGTGTGCCACCTCCTACACAGGCTGGCCCTGTTAATAGGCAAGGTGAGGCAACAGCCTCAGGCATCAGATGCTAGGGGCAGAAGCAGTAGCCTTCTGGACAGCTGCGAGGATGCTCTTTGCCCAGAGATGGAAGGAAGATAATGTTCCAACCAGAGAAGAATGGATAATCAAGATGATGGACTATGCCAAAATGGCGAAACTGACCAGGAAAACCAGAAACCAAGAAGACAAGAAGTTTAACAATGAATGGAAATTTTGTGCGGATTACCTTGAAGAATGCAGTAAACATTCAGAAACGTTAGCAGGATTGACATAGCACAACAACAAATGTTTATTCGGCTTTACGCCCATCATGAAGCACAACACAACAAAACAAATCAAATAAAACAGCGGACTCATACAAACCACAAGTAGTGACATAGCACTTGTCATGTAATAACTGTATGGATAAAACTGGATATAATTTTTTGGATAAATATTGTAAGATGGAAACCATGGGGGAGCAGAGGGAGGTCGAAGGATTCAGGGAATCCTATACATGTATAAAATTGATTATATTTGAACGTAAACAGCATTCCTAAAAACTGAAAATAAAAAAATAAAAAAAAGAAGAAGCAGTAGCCTCCTGGCAGTTCCCTCTGATGTATCCCCACCCAAGTGTTCTTCTCTGCTGGGAGGCACATGGCCTGCTCTCCACCACCTAAAGTAGTCTGTTGCCTTCAGGGGGCACTGTCCTGTTGCCATTTTGATCTAAGATTCAGCAGCCAGCCCAGGTGGTTTCTGTAGGTGGCATGCAGAGGGGCTTCCTGTTGCCCTTCACCTCAGGTAGCCCAGTGTCTTTGGCTGGCTTTTTAGCTAGTTCCAACCCCCTCCACCAAATTTTGATAGGTCCCACACTCCCAAGGCTGGAGAGAGATTCCAGGGCATTAAGGACCATTTTATGTCCTTAATCATCCATCCAGTTTCTCAGTCACCACTATGTGATACAGTCAAACCTCGATTCCCGAACGTCTCCGTTTTGGAACGTTTTGGCTCGTGAACACCGAAAACCCAGAAGTAAATACTCTGGGTTTCGAAAGTTTTTCAGAAGCCGAACATCCGAGTGCAGGAAGCTCTTGCAACCAGTGCTTTTTTTTCTGGGGGGACACAGGGGTTTGCCAACAAAGGTCCGTATAGTTAAAGCTATGGTTTTCCCAGTAGTGATATATGGAAGTGAGACCTGGACCATAAAGAAGGCTGATCACTGAAGAATTGACGCTTTTGAATTATGGTGCTGGAGGAGACTCTTGAGAGTCCCATGGACTGCAAGAAGATCAAACCTATCCATTCTGAAGGAAATCAGCCCTGAGTGCTCACTGGAAGGACAGATCTTGAAGCTGAGTCTCCAGTACTTTGGCCACCTCATGAGAAGAGAAGACTCCCTGGAAAAGACCCTGATGTTGGGAAAGGACACAGGGCACAGGGAGAAGGGGACGACAGAGGATAAGATGGTTGGATAGTGTTCTTGAAGCTACCAGCATGAGTTTGACCAGACTGCGGGAGGCAGTGGAAGACAGGAATGCCTGGTGTGCTCTGGTCCATGGAGTCACGAAGAGTCGGACACAACTAAACGACTAAACAACAACAAACATTTTGTGACTCTAAGTTTGGCCTCATTGAGGGGCATTATTTCAATATAAGTAGAAAAATTAGAGTACCCTGAAACATTTTTTTTAATAGAAAAAAAGTACTGATTGCAACCAAGCAGCACCTCGGTTGTCGAACATTTTGGAAGCCAAACGGGCTTCCGGAACGGATTACGTTCGACAACTGAGGTTTGACTGTATCTCACTTTGGCTTACTGAGGTGTGTGGGATATAGCTATTAATGATCAATTAACACGTGTCATTAAGGTAAGATGAGGAATATGCAGGAGAAATGATTTTGAGGAGATATGGAGGGAGTTTGTAGAATGTGTACTGTTAAAATGGAAAGGGGTCAAAGCATCGCAAGATGTGTTGAAATTTTGGGAGGTTGAATAGTTACAATGGAATGGTCTCGGTGGTGGGGTGCACATTTTTATTCTTATTTATTTATTATTATTACTTTGTCCAAAAAATAAATAAATTCCCAGGCTTACTGAGGTGGCCAAACTCATGACAACAGCCAGGCACTCAAGCAGGTAAACACAAAGCTAGACACCTGTCCTCACCTGTCACATGAATGGTGAGCTCACATTTCTGTTGTCCAAACTCATTGGAGGCAAGACATTGATACGTCCCAGAGAATGCGAGTGAGATGTTTCTCAGCCACAGATTCCCTGTTTTGTCATCTGTGGGGAGGGAAGAAGGAAAAAGTGAAGTTTAGGGTCAATTTGCCCAATCTCAAAAGAACGGCACAGCCTGCCCATTCATTGCTGGACCCTGTAAGCAGATGAAAAGATTAGCAGGATTTTAATCTCACTTGTAATGTAACAAATACTATGGACAACATGGTTAGATTTGAAATATAGATTATGAAATAATATGCAGTTGAAAACATTGAAAATGGGACCCATGGAGGGGATTGGCGGGGCAGGGCGGTCTTTAGATTCAGAGAAATCTCTCTATATGGATAAGTACTTGGTTTTGTTATAAACTTACACTGTGGCACCTTGGTTCTCAAACTTAATCTGTTCTGGAAGTCCGTTTCAAAACCAGAGTGTTCCAAAACCAAGGTGTGCTTTCCCATAGAAAATAATGCAAAATGGATTAATCCATTCCAGACTTTTAAAAACAACCCCTAAAACAGCAATTTAACATGATTTTTACTATCTAATGAGACCACTGATCATAAAATGAAAGCAATAAACAATATACTGCAGTCACACAATCAATCAATCAGTAGCTGAACTGGGTTCCACACAGTCACAGAAACAAAACAAAAAAGCCTCAAAAACAAAAACGCAAAATAAATAGTAAAAACAGACAGACCTCAGCGTAACACTCAAAACAGAGGTGTGGCACTCAAATCGGAAGTCTAACACTCAAAATGGAGCATGTTTGGCTTCCAAAGAAAGTTCGCAAACTGGAACACTTACTTCCGGGTTTGCAGTGTTTGGGTTCCAAGTTGTTTGAGAACCAAGGTACCACTGTATTTGTAAAATCAAATAAAAACGATTTTAAAAATATATATTGCTGGACCCAGTTCGTTTGGAGGAATTCAACGTGTCACCCCATTCAGTCAGTGCTTCCCAACTTTTTCCGACCATGGCCCCTTTCCGACCTCGTTTCCTTCCTGTAGCTCCCCACCCTGTCCTACCAGGAGGAAGGTAGCTATTTAAATATTTTGTTTTGCAAAACATGCTTTATTTTTATTTTTAAAAAGTAATTTATACAAAATACAATTACATAAAATGATGGGAACATAATGAAATATTATTGAAGCAGAGGGGGAAACCTGCAGATAACAGTCCAAAAGCATACCCTCCAACATTTCTCCAATGAAAATAAGGGTGTTCTATTCCATAATACTAATTTTACTGTTTATACCCCCACACATCTTACTGGGTTGCTGCAGCCATTCTGGGCAGCTTCCAACATGTATAAAAACATAACAAAACATTTTTAAAAACCTATGCAAGGCTGCCTTCAGATGGCATGGCGGTCAGAAAAGTCCAGACCCTTCAACACTTTGCTGGTGAAAATAGGGATGTCCTAAGAAAAAAGTGGGACATTCTGGAATCGAATCAGAAACTGGGATGACTTCTGTAAATCGGGGACTATCCCTGGAAAATAGGGAGGCACACAGGGAGTTCTGTATATATGGGAGAATTTTAAAAAGCAAGTGGCCCTCAATGACCTGGTGCAAAAAGATCTTTTCATCCAGAGGAGTCCTGGCTGCCTATATTAAACACTGTAGCCGAAACACACAATTACCTGGGAGAAAGGCCCACTGAGTGAGGCTTTTTTTCTGAGTAGACAGTCATTTACATAGGTCATTCCTCCTCGAATGGTATAGCATGTCTTTCTCTCTCCTCCTGAAACTGCTGGTGACAAGGGGAACGCAGGACTGGCCTACCTGGAAATGTGGCATTTGCATCGCCAAACGTTGAAGGGTGCAATTTGCAATTGGTTTGGAGCTGTTTTCAAGTGCATCAGACACTGGAATTTTGGCAAAATCAGTGACCTGTGGGTTGGGGCACCGGAAGCTCGTTTTATGGCGTGCTGTGAAACTCAGCAATTGCACTGCCACATGTTGCAGGGGGCAATTTAACCAGCGGTGTGTGGGGCCAGAGACAACAACAGTTGGAGTACAAAACGTTTGCTTCTACAAATACTCACTCACTCCCCTTGTCTCCCTTCGAAGAAAGCAAGAGGCTTTATCAGAGATAAAGGACACAGTCCAGTTGGGCAAAATCTCTCAGGGAGAGTTAGGAGTAGAGCCCATTGGGAGTGTGGCCGGGAAGGGGGATCCCTTGTTAAGCATTTGGATGACATAGATGGTCAGATCCAGTTCCCTAGGTAAGGTTCCCCATCCCTGTTCTAGCTCAGCATCAATCTGCAGAAGGTAAAAGGTAAAGGACCGCTGGATGGTTAAGTCCAATCAAAGGTGACTATGGGGTTGCAGCAATCATCCTACTTTCAGGCCAAGGGAGCCGGCGTTTGTCCACAGGTAGCTTTCCGGGTCATGTGGCCAGCATGACTAAACCGCTTCTGGTGCAACAGAACACCATGGCGGAAACCAGAAGGCACAGAAATGCCGTTTACCTTCCTGCCGCAGTGGTACCTGTTTATCTACTTGCACTGGTGTGCTTTTGAACTGCTGGGTTAGCAGGAGCTGGGACCAAACAATGGGAGCTCACCCTGTCACAGAGTTTTGAACCGCCAGTCTTCCAATCGGCAAGCCCAAGAGGCTCACTGGTTTAGACCCCAGCACCACCCGTGTCCCTACACATCTATCTGCATTACCCTGTTGGTAAGAACGAAAATTGCACCAATGCAGTTTTCCTTTTCCAAAGTGTTCCTTAATAGTAATGTATCTGAAGAGAGTAGTTATTCACTTACCTTGCACCATATTGGACAGAGGTAGTGGAGTCTTGGTATCCAGCCGTGTCCAGGAATAAGTTGGCGAAGGCACACCTTCGGAAGAATTGCAGGTCAGGCGGGCGTCCGAACCCACGGAAGCAGAATTGGTCCCTGTGCACACTGGAGTGGATGGAGGCACTGGGGGGGGGGGTGGAGAGATAATTCAGTGCCAGGACACATAGTATCATAGAATTGTAGAGTTTGCCTTTAAATTTATTTATTTGGTTTTACAAATTAAAATTTTACAGAGATATATCAGACATAAGTCATAAAGAGGAAGCAGTCCCAACTAAAGAAAATTGGCAAACCAAGTTAATGGACTATGCTGAAATGGCGAAACCACCTGGAAAGCTCAGAAATCAAGAGAACAAGAAATTTAAAAAAGAATGGGAAATGTTTATTTTGTATTTGCAGAAGTATTGTAAACAAGTTAATTAATACATTGGCAGGATTTTAAGAAGACTTGTAATTTTAGAAATGGGACAGGAAATTTGAGGTAAAATAAGAATAATTTGGAGTAGAAATGATTTGCAATTGAAAAGAAAATCTAAGGAACCAGGGATGGGGATGGGGGAGGGAAGACACGGTATTCAGAAAATTCCATTTTATGGATTTGACATTGTTTTTGTGTATATTTTTCTTTGTTTATGGTTGTTTTTGTATTTGCTATTGTGCGTCTTTTACTTTGGTTATTTTTGTTGAAAATTTAATAAAAATATTATATAAAAAAGGAAGTGGTTCTATATGGACAAAGCCCCCTTGAAGGCATGCTCCTGGGCCCCCATCCGCACTATACATTTAAAGCACTATCATACCACTTTAAACAGTAGGGGAAAGCATGTGATGTATCACTGTAATAAATGTTAAACTGAACAATCGTGTGTTCTTGGTTATTTGTGTGCAGGGAGAAAGGGACGGGGGGGGGGGGTTTCAGATGTACCCCTTCACATGGAAACCCAACACACTCTGAGGGGTGTTTCCAGGGTTTGGGGGGGGAGAATGTGCTTTAAATGTATGGTGTTTATGCAGCCATAGAGTCACAGATCTGAAAGAAGTCCAAGGGCGAGAGCATGCCCAACAGATGTTTGTCCAGATTCTGCTTGAAGATGTCCTCTGGAGATTAAGAACCACCATCCTTCTAGGTAACTGGTTCCCTTGGCAAACTGCTCTTAAACTGAATACATTTCTCCTTCCACATAACCAAGTTCTCCCTGCCTGCAGCTTAAACCCATTCAGCCAAGTGGGTTAACTTAAATCCAACTTAAACCCATTCCCCACCCTGCCCTCTGGGGAAACGGAGAAAAACGTTTGGCCTGCTTTCAGCCTGGCTGCAGGACTGCATCCCTTCTATTCAATTGTTATGTACTGAGTTGAATAGGATCCAAAATGCAGCAGTCTGATTGGTCCTAGAACAATAGGACCCAGAATGCAGCAGTCTGATTGGTCCACAGGAGCCCCCCAATCCAGCTCCAGGTGGAAGTGAATCTGAAACCTGACTGGCCTACAGGAGAATCCTGGAATTAGCCAATCACGTGGGGCCTATTGTGAAAATAATTGTGGCATTTGCTTCCTAGGTGAGTCATAAGGAAAGGGTTAAAATGAGTGTGATGTGATTGGCCAGTGGAAACTGATAGGAGGAGTTAGAGGAGAGTTAGAGTTGTGTGAAAGTCAGTTGAGAGTTGGAGAAGAAAGAGGGAGAACAGTCTGTGGGTTGGTCAAGGTGTGGTGAGAGAGTGAGAGGAATTGTTGGGTGGAGTCAGATAGTTATTTGGGATAAGTTTGACGTTGTTAAGAACAAATAGGAGTTAAGGAAATAAGATTAAGAAACTGACAAGAAAAATTACAGTGGTACCTCACAAGACGAATGCCTCGCAAGACGGAAAACTCACAAAACGAAAGGGTTTTTGGTTTTTTGAGCTGCTTCGCAAGACGATTTTCCCTATGGGCTTACTTCACAAGACGGAAACGTCTTGCAAGTTTGTTTCCTTTTTCTTAAAACCGTTAATACAGTTGCGACTTGACTTCGAGGAGCAACGCATAGCACGCGGTGTGGTAGCCTTTTTTGAGGTTTTTGAAGACTTTGGTGATTTTTGAAGCTTTTCCAAAACTTTTCCGACACCGTGCTTCGCAAGACGAAAAAAACCGCAAGACAAAAAAACTCGCGGAACGAATTAATTTCGTCTTGCGAGGCACCACTGTAACTGAAACCATAAGTTTGTTCATGCCTATAAATAAACTTGATTATTTGTTAATGTTAACAACTGACTGGACTCCGTGTGTACCCGTGAGAAACGGGTTGGTGGCAGCGACGAAAGCAATCACAGTGGTGGCACAATAGACTGTCAAACGTCCAGGGACCCTGTGTGATCTCCACAATAATGTATATAAAGCAGACATTCTGGGGGAACTTCCATTCCTCCTCACCACTATGAGCTGAATAAAGAGCATGAAATCCACTCTCAACTCTGAGTATATTTCATCAATGTTAAAAGGGAACTGGGACTTACTTAAAACTATGAGCTGGATGAGCCCAACGCTCGTTCCATAGAAGTCTGGGGGATTGTTCACCTCGCAGATATAGGTGCCGGCATCGGATGCATGCAAGTCAGTCAGGTGGATGGAAGCATCACCCAACGTGGGAAGATCTTGAAGGAGGCTTAGCCGTTCACTCTGGGAGCCTGGTTTGTACAACTTATTATTTGTGAAGTAGAGAATCTGTAGAGAGAAGGGAGGCTCTGCTGGATACAGGCACCTCTTCAGAGTTACCTGGGTGTATCCCTAACCTGTTGATAAACCCATGAGGTTACTTGAAGGAAAGAGACTTTTAACATGGGCTGGTGAACCTGTGGCCCTCCAGCTGTGGTTCTCCACCTGGATCTTTGGTTGTGTTGCCACCCAACAACATCTGGACAGCATCAGGTTCCCCATCCCTGATGTACAAGCTATAACTGAATCATGTGCTGGAAGTTAAAATAAAGCTGCTATCCAAAGCATGCTTATTTGAACGTTAACACCATCAAGATCAATGGGACTAACTTCAAGTCGATACATATTGTGGATAGTATGCATAGGCAGCTATGTCAGATTATGGCCCATCTGTGCCACACAGCTATGTCATATTATGGCACATCTGTGCCACACATTGCTTATACCAGTAAAACAGTTGTGGCGCCCTAAAGAATGTTGGGAACTGTCATTTGTTAAGGGTTCTGAAAGTTGCTAGGAGACCCCAATACCCCTCCCAGAGCTACAATCCCCAGAGTTCCCCGTGAAGAGGAATTTAATGACCCAGAAACTACAGCTAATCCAGAATGCAGCAGCTAGACTGGTGACTGGGAGTGGCTGCCGAGACCATATAACACCAGTCCTGAAAGACCTACATTGGCACCCAGTATGTTTCTGAGCACAATTCAAAGTGTTGGTGCTGACCTTTAAGGCCCGAAATGGCCCCGGTCCAGTATGCCTGAAGGAGCATCTCCACCCCCATTGTTCAGCCCGACAATGAGATCCAGCTCTGAGGGCCTACTGGCGGTTCCCTCACTGCGAGAAGCCAAGTTACAGGGAACCAGGCAGAGGGCCTTCTCGGTAGTGGCGCCCGCCCTGTGGAACGCCCTCCCATCAGATGTCAAGGGACAACTATCTGACTTTTAGAAGACATCTGAAAGCAGCTCTCTTGGGAACCGCCCAGAGTGCTGGGGAAACCCAGCCAGATGGGCAGCGTATAAATAAGTTGTTGTTGTTGTAGTTGTTGTTGTTGTTGTTAAACCACTTGGAAAATAAGGAGCCCAACACCCCTAACAGACTACAGCTCCCAGGATCCTTTGGGGGAATGCCATGACTGTTTAAAGCTGTATGCATTCAATGAGAGTACAGTAGTGTCTACCTGCATACACAATAGCCGAGCTGCAGAAACAAACTAGTGTACACACTTTCACACGTAGGGACAGCTTATGTTTGCATTCAATGGAATGTGTGAACAAGCCCCTAGATATAACCCCAAAGAGCATCACTGCACAACCTAATACCCATTCTATAAGGATCAAATGGCAGTTCTAGAATAGCGAGTGAACAAAGGGCAGAGTCATGGTTATCGTGTTGGACTTTAGCTGGGGACACCTGTGGTCAAATCCCTGATCTGTCATGAGGGGCACTGGGTGACCTTGGACCAGTTGCTGCCTCTGCCTACCCTTCCAAAGAGATGGATCATGTACCAGCCAAGGCTTCACTAGCCCTCTGTCACCTCATGTGGGCGTGGGTGGTGCTGTGGTTTACACCACTGAGCCTCTTGGGCTTGCCTATTGGAAGATCAGTGGTTTGAATCCCTGTGACAGGGTGAGCTCCTGTTGCCCTGTCCCAGCTCCTGCCAAGCTAGCAGTTCAAAAGCACACCAGTGCAAGCAGATAAATAGGTGCCGCTGTGGTGGGTGTTTCCGTGCACTCTGGTTTCCGTCACGGTGTTGCACCAGAAGTGGTTTCGTCATGCTGGCCACATGTCCCAGAAAGCTGTCTGTGGACAAACGCTGGCTCCCTTGGCCTGAAAGCGAGATGGGCGCCGCAACCCCATAGTTGTCTTGGACTGGACTTAACCGTCCAGGGGTCATTTACCTTTTTTTTTTAACCTATCATCACCCCCATCCTGAAACTCACAACAACTCGCAAATAAATGCAGCTCTAGCAGATCACATCATTACACCTGCTGTGAAAACGCTGTTGCTACTCTAGCAGTTTGTCCAGAGAAGCACCTCTTGGAGTTAGAGACTGACTCCAATGCTAGAACTTCCCATCTCATCTGCTAAATGCAGTTTGTCTTCTCTTTCTGTTGATCAGCTGGAGAAGAGCCTGACTCTGAACTTAGGCATCTGAGAAATCTCTTGAATCTTATCCAGGCAAACCTTTTGGGAGTTGGGTAATTTTAGCAGTTTCTGTTTATGGCTCTAGTTCTTTACATTCTTAACCCTGTGAATGTGTACTCAGAAGTTAGTCCCACTGTTTTCAGCGGGCCTTACTCCCTAGAGTGTGTAAGGTTGCAGCCTCAACAAATTTCAGACGAAGAGTTCATCCACAGTTTTCTGCTCGACCTCCAATTTGTAGGCACTGTTCCAAGTAATTTCCCTTTTTGCCTATCTCCCTCCTCAGGGAAAACCCTCCCTTTAGTGCTAAACCAGAGCAAATGGCAATCAGCAGAAAACCCAAATTGCTATTTGCTCTGATTGAGCACTAAAGAGTGGTTTTCCCTGGAAGAAAGCAGTAGGACAATAGGAAGCCCATAGTTTAAGCAGAATGTCCTCTCCCCCCTCCATTTTTTTTTAACTCCGAGGTTAGGTTGGTTGAGATCAACACATTCTCCTTACGCAACTTTCGTTACTAGTAACGCCATGGCCCCCAACCCCTTCACCTGTTTCCCTTGGTCGGGAGGAGTTGAGCCGGGGGCAAACCTCCATTCAAGCACAAAGTTTTTGTCAACAGACGTTTTGTAATGACATGGCAGCTCCACACTCGAACCTCTCCGCTGCATGACTGGATCTTGTGGTACAGTCACCTCCACACACTCCCCACAGCCTGCAGGGGAAACGAAAGAAGAAGCTCACCAGTTTGATCATTTCATCTCTTGGATTACTACAGAGGAAGTTGTCCCCCTTCCCCACCCAATGTTGTTGGGATACCAACCTCCACCGACTCCAGGCAGCATAGTCACAGGTTAGGAATTGTCAGGGAAATGACATCGGAGCGAGAGGCGAAGGGGAGGCTCCCAGATGATGCTGGCGAAGGACCCAGCAGCAGGGGGAGAAACAACTCAGTAGAGGGGGAAGCCAATCAGCGCAACACCAGGGATAAAGGGGGGCAGATGGGGGAATTGGAGAGAGGGCTCCAGGACTCTTCACTGGACATCAGTGAGGAGAGCCCAGGTCCTCCGCTACCCACGCCTTCCCTGCGCAGAAGACTCCCGCGCAGTGAGAGGAGGAGGAGACTGGGTGTCAAACAACTTTTATGTTGGAAGAGGTTCAAGAAACGCCCACTGACAGATTCTGCCAGTGACTGAGGCAGCCACGATGAGAAGGGGCTGTGCAGTCAGAAAGGTTTAACAAGGCAAATTAACCAAGAAAGGCACCAGTTTACGCACGAGTAACTCATACCTATTACAGGAATGATTGGATGTTTTAGTCCAGAATGAATGAACGAATATCTTTACTGTTAAAAACTATAAGCCATCACAATTGGTCACAATGCATAGAATACAAATAATTGATTTAAAACTGAACAACAGCAAAGCAAACAGACAAAAATGCCAAAATCACACCTGCATAAGTTAAGCATGCCATATCTCACACTCCCCCCTTATGATACTTGCCTTGGTGCCTGGTTCTCAACTTACTTGCAGCCAAGGCAAATTTTGCAACCTGTGCACTAATAAATACTAGATATAGATAGGTAGCCATGTTGGTCTGCCGTAGTCAAAACAAAATAATAATAAAAAATCCTTCCAGTAGCACCTTAAAAAGGTAAAGGTAAAGGGACCCCTGACCATTAGGTCCAGTCGTGGCGCTCTGGGGTTGCAGCACTCATCTCGCTTTATTGGCTGAGGGAGCCGGTGTACAGCTTCCAGGTCATGTGGCCAGCAGGACTAAGCCACTTCTGGAGAACCAGAGCAGTGCACGGAAACACCGTTTACCTTCCCGCTGGAGCGGTACCTATTTATCTACTTGCACTTTGACGTGCTTTCAAACTTGTAGGTTGGCAGGAGCTGGGACCGATTTGTTATTGGTATGAGCTTTCGTGTGCATGCACGCTTCTTCAGATACACTGAAACAGAAGTCACCAGTCCCTTATATAAAGTGAGAGGGTGGGGAGGGGTATTACTCAGAAGGGTGGTGGGAATGGGTGATTGGCTGATAGGTGTGGTAAACCAGTTGATGACTATTAACAACTGCAATTGGTCTTACAGGAAAAGCAAGGGATGAAATTGCCAAAAATAGCTTTATCATGTCTAATGCAATGAGAATCCAATGTCTCTATTCAGATGAGTTCTCTCCATGGTTTTAAGTTTGGTAAGTTTGCATTCTTATCTCATTATACATGATAAAGCTGTTTTTTGCTATCTCATCCTCTCATCCCTTGCTTTTTCCTGTAAGACTAATAATAATAATAATAATAATAATAATAATAATAATAATAGGGGCACAGGTTCCGCGTCCCTGGATTGTTAGCATCTTCATATCTCTGGTTGGGTTTTTTTTTTTTTTTGTACTTCCTGTATCAAGAAAATGCTAAACACACTTTCAGGTTGCTTGTTCAACTCACCCTATCCCTGTAGCAGAGGGATGAAAAAACCTCTGGCTCCCCAGATGTGCTGAACTACAACTCCCATCAGCCTCAGCAAATAAAGCCAATGGCCAGCAGTGAAGGGAGTTGTCGCTCAGCAACATCCAGAGGCCAAAGGTTCTTCACATCTGCAAAATCCAGAGGTTTGCACACACACACGCAAGCACAAGGCGTCCCAGCTGAGGGACACGTTCCAGCCAGGCAAAAATCGCTTGAAGAAGGAGCAGTACCAGTGAGTGATCTGGCTTGGGGAGATGATATTGCCAAGCAACTATCCCAGTGACCAGAGAGAGATGCCTCCAGGATTGTGTTGGATGCCTTGGCCCACGGTTCCCCATCTCTGATATACCTAGTAAACTAACCATAAACGGCTTTAGATGGTTTACTTTTAGAATTGACGTGGTTCCTGTAGACTAGCTGTGACGCAGATACTCAGCCACATTTACAAATCTGGACAGGCATCGCCCTGCCTTTTCTCAGAGACTTGAAGCCCAATGCATGGTTAGTGATAGGAAGCAAGTCCTGTGGTTTTCAGGACATAATGGTCTCTTTTTTATATGAAATATTTTTATTGGTCTTTACAAATACAAATTTATAGCAAAATTATTTAAATAACCATTCTCTGAGGTTCTCTGAATCTCCAGACTTCCTCTCGTCCCCTACATGGGTCCTTATGCCAATATTTACAACTACATATCAGTTCATTTTCCATAGTTTTTGTACTCGCGAATTATCTATAATTATCGTTACTTTACTAATGAATCTTAATAGTCCAGCTAAAGTTTTAATTTGTTTACAATGGTCTCCTAAATAAATTATAAAAAATTCCCCATTCTTTTTTAAAGTCCTTGTCTTCTTGATTCCTGAGTCTCCCGGTTAATTCATGGCATAATGGTCTCTGATAAGTGTGGTCATGACTGCAGCAGTCATGTATGCTAGGACTGGGCAGAAGGTAGATTGCGGGCAAATCTCTGGGTGAATTGAAGTAGATCTGCAAGGACTTTTTGAATTGAATTGAAGTAGATCGGCGAGGACTGTGAGAAAAGAACATTGTTCATGTACAGAATAATGGCGGCCAGAATTTTAGTAGCAAGAAATTGGAAAAACACAACAATACCCAATACGGAAGATTGGCAGATCCTAATGGTAGAATATCTGCAGCTAGCGAAAGCGACAGGAAGAGTAAGAGACCAACTGAAACAAAAAGTCTATAAGGATTGAGGAATCTTTAAAGAATATTTAGAAAACTATGGAATAAAAGGAAACATCTTGGCAGAATTAGACTGATCCCTGTATTGTATAAATATAAGTTCGTAGGGAGGTAAAAAGAAATTATATAAGAAATATGTAACTGTGCGGTGTAAAGTAATGGATAGATAAAGTACAGCGAGATTAATTGGAAGTCAGTTTTTAATTTCTTCTCTATAAGTTTTATAATTGTGTTCAGTATCAGGAGTATATATGTTGATAATTATATTAATCTTCTTGTATCTTATAGTGTGGTGGTTTGTTTGATTTTTCTGTTATTTGTTTGTTTGATTGTCTGTTTGTTTATTTGTATGTACGTCTGTTTTCTCATAAATGTATTTTAAATTAATAAAGATATATATTTTTTAAAATAAAATGAAGTAGATCTTCGAGGACTTCTGACTTTGAGTTGTTTAACAATGGTGACAACTAAAAGACTCCCCGCCCTCCCACACTTATGCTACTAAAATGAAGAAAATTGGGGTGGGGGAGTTGTAACCGAAAGTGGAGGCAGGTCTACTCAGGAGTAAGTTTCGGCGAGTTCAATGGGACTTGCACCCAGGCATGTGGGTATAGCTCTACAGCCTTTCTCTCCAGAGAGTTAGGAATGCAATGGAAGCAGGTTCCTCGGTTTCGTTTTTGTCGGGTTGCTGTTGGTTAAATGTTCCCAGGTGTCAAAAAAAAAGGTCATTTATGTATGCTACTATCTTAGGTACTCACCAAAGACTGAGATGAGAATCAGGCCACAAGAGATGGAGGGAGTCAGGAAAATCACCGTGAGAGCCATTGCTCTGCTGGGAGGCTGTGACTTTTGGTGCAAAAGCTGAAACTCTACTGAGACTAAGCAGGGCTGTTTTTTATCTCGTACGTGAGCTAAAACAAACAGCCGAGACGTAAGCTCTGAACCACCCTCAAGCACAAGAGCCTCCCTTGATGCGAAAGGGTGGAGAGGTTTCTTCGTAGTGCTGGCTGCAGCTTAGGGGCCGTTCACACAAAGGATGGAGGAAAAAATCCAATCAGTTTGCCTGGAAAGGTGTTCCCAACCAGTCCTTTTATTTTCTAGAAAAATAGGTTCCGGTACTCACTGTGAAGTTGTTACAGTATCTGCCACACTTTATAACAACAACAAAAAGAGGTACTGGTACTGTTTACATTTGAGTACCCCCGGGAAAAAGCACTACCTAAACTGTGCTTTCCCAAGCAATATGTGAACTGAAACACATTCTTCAAAATCTACACTTCTCTGAATTTTGCAGTACAGCCATGGACTGTGCGCAAAAATGCATATACAGTGGTACCTCGGGATGCAAACGGGATCTGTTCCGGAGCCCCATTCGCATCCTGAATAGGACGTAAGACACGACAGTGCGTCTGTGCATGCACGGTTTGCGTTTCGCCACTTCCGCGCATGCGCATGATGTCATTTTTATCATCTGCGCATGCGCGAATGGCGAAACCTGGAAGTACTGCGCTCTGTTACTTCTGGGTCGCCGCGGAGCGCAACCCGAAAATACTTATCCTGAAGCATATTTATCCCGAGGTATGACTGTAGAATGCCTTTAAAAGCATACTTTATATCAGTGAAAATAACACAAAAAATGCATCATATTAGGGGAAATTGCTTGGCCGAAACATTGTATATTAGGAGACATTTGCTGGTGACTTTCCAGATGACTTTTATTTTTATATAAATAAAAAAATACAACCTGATGTGGAAAGGTGGAGAAATGAACTTGAGATTGGAAATGGACAGATTTATCCATCTGTAGTTCACAAAATAAGAAATACACAGTGGGTGCTCACAATATTGCTATTGCAAACAATAATTTCCTTTACTAGTTCCCTATTACAAAAGGTCTCTAGGAGCAAAGTGAAATTATTTTGTTTTCCAAGCCTTTTCCAATTCCAAGTATTTTGCTGGCACAACTACACACATCTTCACTATTTAATTTGCACTCTCTCTCTCTCTCTCTCTCTCTCTCTCTCTCTCTCTCTCTGTGTGTGTGTGTGTGTGCCTGCGTGTGTGTGTGTTTAGGTTAATTGTTATTAGATTTTTTTTATGCCAATCTTTTGATTATTTCACTTTCAAAGAACAAGTTGTCATGCAACCATGGGAAAACAAGGTGCAAAATTTTTAAAATGTATTGACGCGGTAAGGGAAATGCAGACATCGCTCAATAACTCTCAAGAGTTTACCCAGTACACCCAGCATTACATAAATCTGACCCCACATTTTGATAGGAGACTGTTGGAATCCAGATGATTTAAAACACCCACCCACACCCACCCACATACCTGTGATTGGGCCAGGTGTGTGCACTCAGTTTAGTCCTTATGGGGACTTTCAGAGTCCAAGTAGCTGCATCCTCTGTAATGGACAAGCGGTAACCTAGGAAGAGAAATATCATGGGCTCTTGTAGCTTTGACCGAAACCAACAGTGAAAAATTGGGATATGGCTTCTCTTTAAGGAAAAAGTAACAGATATACAAGAGACAGAACGAGAAAGGAGTTGCTGCACTCTGGAAAGACAAGACTCACCACTTTCACGTTATACAGGGCAAATTGGTTCTCCTAGTTGACAGTTGAAGTTATATGTGCAGGGCTCAGATTGGCTTGTGCTTGTGACGTCATGAAACATGGAGCTTTGCAACAATTTAAAACTTTACTCCGATCCTACCCTCAAACCTCCTCCCCAATAAGGCAACAAATGAAATCCTGATTGCTTAAACATTTCAGCTGGTGTCACCAGGTGACCTCTTCGTGGCCACTGTCCTGCAGCTTGGTTTGACTATCTGAATGCACACTGCCTTTGAAGAACATTCAGAAAGCAGTTATAGAATGCTGTGGTCCAAGGGCAGATGTTTTCTTGAGGATGTTCTATTATTATTTTAGTTCCATTGGCTCTTGGCCTGGTTCCGAGTCTAATTCAAAGCACACTTTGAAAGCCTTAAATCAAGGATGGGGAACTTGTGGTCCTCCAGATCTTGTTGGACAACAACTCCCATCAGCCCCAACCAACAGGAACGAGGAGAGCTGTGGTCTAGCAAGAGCTGGAGCGCCACAAGTTCCTGATCCCTGTCCTAAATCATTCGGGAACCATCTGCTCCAATATGACCCTACCTGTCTGCTGTGGTATTTTGGATCTGCTCTGCATCCTGTCACCACCAGAAGCATCATTGCTGAAAACATGGATCAGGACTTCTTGGGCTGCAGCACTCAGACTGTGAAACTTCCTCCCCTGGAAGGTCCTTCTGGCCTTGTCCTTGTCAGCCTTGTGGTATCTAGATGTCAGGGCTGGACCATGGCTGGGAGCTAGACATGAGTCAGGAGGTACGGGACAAACTAGTAGTCAGCAAGCAGGAGCAAGACAGCTGTCAGGACTAAAGGACAGCAAGGATACAGGAATGTACCAGAGCTCAGGAAGAAGTTGTTGCTTGAAAGAGGAAGTCATCTTCTGCTCCACAGATCCAATGGCCAGTCTGAATGAGTGGATTTAGTCTCAAACCTGAAGGCACTTCACCAAGGAGGCTGCCACCAGCAACTCAATGCTGCTTCCCCTGTGCAGTTTGGCAGCATGCAGATGTTCCTTTGTGCACAAGTGTGTTGTGGGGCTGTTTAAAAGCCCTTTTGCAAACACCCCTGTGCTGCTCTTTAAACCTTGCAGAAGCTGACCGCCCCACTTTTCAACCACACTGGACCACTCTGGCTGGACTGACCAGATCCAGGGTTGTCTCTCAAACCAGTGCAGCTGGCAAACTAGATCCAGTGTGCATCCCTAATATTTTCCTCCTGTTTAATCTGGAGTTACACTTCCCAGAAAAATCCATTGTTGGGGGGGGGACCCCCCAGAAAGCCTCTTGGCAGCACCTGATTTCAATGTTTGAATGACCTGCTTACAATATTAAGTCCCCACCCTTGCAGTGAAGTTATTAAACTGAATCATCCATTTGCATGCTCCTGAGCTTAACTAGATGGCTGTTCGACTCCTACGCATAAATGCAGGCTTCAGTGATAAATCTGGGTTTTTTTAATTGGAAGCAACAGAAAGTTCCGTTTATTGACTCTGCAAAGGAAATACAGATCAGACTGGGAGATTAATTATTAACAGAGCTGTCAAAAGAATCGGGCGGCACCTTCCCAGCACAAACACTATTCTCCAGATAAGCTGAGAACAGGGTTGAGGACACCTTCCGCCGTGATTCCTAACATGGGGCCCACCCCCACAGGGGGGCAATTTAATTTTTAAGGGGGGCAATTTGATAATGTTTAGACCAAGTTAATGGCCTTTTAGGCTTCCTCCATGTCAATAGGAGTTCACTTTTTGAATAATAAGGATTATATGTCACCAGGGTGTGTGTGTGTGTGTGTGTCAGGATTTTTGAGATGCTTAGGTGGGGCATGGCCAAAAAAAGGTTGGGAACCACTTCCTAGCACATCTGACCAAATTTCTCCACAGAGCACAAAATATGCTACCCGGACATTTAGCTGTTGCAGGATTGGCTGTTTGTGGTGAAATAAAAAGTTAAGGTCATATATATATATATATATATATATATATATATATATATATATATATATAATGTTCATGGATTTGCCAGGCAAACACGTACATAAACGTATGGGCCACATGTTTGAGGCAACACAGGAGGACAGCCCTGGAGCCATTTTGGCTCCCAAACTGACCAAATGTTTTCTCGGCAAGGTCAAAGGAAAATGGAAAACCTGTCTTAAGGGTATATCTGTGTATGAATAGTGTGTATGAATAGTGTGAGCCTGTGACCTGGCCCAGGAACTAAGTATTTGTCACTATAAAAGACTGACCAGGCTCCCCAGGGTATCCAATCAAGTAAACATTAACAGGTAACCTGTCAGACAGGAGATAAACAATGCACTCAAATTTCTGTTGTAGACTGCCCTTTCTGTGATGTAGGTATGATGTGTCTAGGGGGTGGTCTTGAGCCACACCCCTTCTGTGATGTATGTATGATGTTTCTGGGGGTGGTCTTGAACTCCAGGGTGGGCAATTTAAAATGTCTATATAAGGGCAGACACACCTTGCTTTGGGGTCCTCCTCCTCCTCCTGCGTGTGAAGGGGGCATCCTGTTGCAACAGTTCAATAAAGATAGGCTTACTAGCTGTTTTGCTTCTCAGTATTATCTGTTTGGCCTCTGTTATTTTCTCTGACCGATGGAGAACCTGCAAAGGACTCTGTAAGGGCTCTTGTGTCCCCCATAAGGGAATAAGGGCAGATTTTCATTTATTACAGTGGACATGGGAGCAACATGAAACTTGACTTGACACATTTTGGCGTCATACCTAAGGTTATGAGTTCAAACAGGGGATCTTTCTATGACATCTGGATCAGGTGGCATTGTGAAAGTCCTGAACCTGTGACTGGACTCGGGTAATGGGCTGGATGACAGCCAATAACCTGAATCCCAGGGAGATGGAGGCTCTGGATTCGAGTGTGCCCAGGTCGGGGAAATTGTCTGTTTGCTTGTTCTATATGGGGTTGCGCTCACTCTGAAGGAACAGGAGGGCAGCTTGGGGGTCGCTCTGTGATTCAGCACTGCCTCTGGAGGCTGAAGGTCTTATGTGTGTGCACAAGTACCTGCTGTCAGCTTTGCCTGGTATGCCAGCCACAATGGTGGTCTAAGTCCTAGTAGCTTCTGGACCCAATAACTGCAACGTGCTGGGGCTTCCTTTGGTTAGGAAGCTGCAGCTGGCATAAAACTCTCCTGTGTGGCTGTTCTCTGGGGCAACCTATGGACAACTTATGACACCCCTGTCAAAAGTGTTGTAAAAGGTTAAAAAAAAAAAAAGGTAAAGGAGCCCTGGACAGTTAAGTCCAGTCAAAGGCAACTATGGGGTTGCGGCACTCATCTCACTTTCAGGCTAAGGGAGCCGGCGTTCATCCGCAGACAGCTTTCTGGGTCATGTGGCCAGCATGACTAAACCATTCTGGTGCAATGGGACATCGTGATGGAAACCAGAGTGCACAGGAACGCCGTTTACCTTCCCATCGCAATGGTTGCTATTTATCTACTTGCACTGGTATGCTTTCGAACTGCTAGGTTGGCAGAAGCTGGGACAGAGCAACAGGAGCTCACCCCATTGTGAGGATTTGAACTGCCGACCTTCTGATCGGCAAGCCCAGGAGGCTCAGGGGTTTAGACAACAGCCCCACCCGCGTCACAGCTGCCAGTTTGCTACTGTACTAGATTCAAAGTTTTGCTACAGGTATATAAAACCCTGTGCAGTTCCAGACCAGGGCATTTCAGAAGCTCTCTCTTCAGCTAAATCACAACCTGCTCACATACACTTTTAGCAACATTGTGCCAACAATGTTAGATTGTCAATATTTGTTGAAAACTTTTCTTTTCACCTAAGCCTTCCCAAATCCATCTTTTTTATTCCTGCTGTTTTTAATACCTGCCAGTTTTTCTGTTTTACTACCATTCTAGAATCTTTAAGCTATTCATTGATAGTTTAGTTAGTTTTGCAGTTTGCTCAGCTGGGTTCAGAATTATTTTCCATTGCCCTCTTAAAGTATGGTTTCTTATGGAAATCATATGGTTGCAGTTTTATGTCAGACACCTTGCAAGGTCATTTACCCTGAATATTTAAAATAAATACATACAGTAAGAATAATGAATAAAGCAATCTGCTTCAAGGTGGAACTGCTTTCATACACAACAGGCCACAGAAACAAACACTTTCCCCAATTTTTTTTAAATATAAAAAACAAATACTTTTATTTATGAAAAATAATATGTTTTTCAAACTGTACATAAAAATATTTCAGTGCCATCCTAGCTTCTCATGTAACAGAAGGGTCTCATTGCCATTAAAAAAAAATTAGCCAGCATGAAAATGGTTAGAGGACTTTAGCCAGGATTCACAGACCTGTTGATATCTATAAGTATAAATTATGTGCTAGATCTACTTTTATAAAAAAGGAAGAAACAGAAGATCAAAAGTCCATTGAATAAACATAATTGCACAATATGTATTAAAATACTGAAGGCGCCCTTAGAGAATCCATTGTTAGGATATTCTGATATAAGGTTACATACAGGTTAGTTGCAGAAGCTTTTGGAAAGGGCAGGAAGAAGAAACATCTTATTATTGAAGAGCCCCAAGGCGGAATTGTTGACCAGGTACAGTTCCTCTGTGCAACACAAGGGGGCAGAAGAAGCCAGCCAAATATTCCCCGTTCCTAAAGCCAAAACTGCGAGGATTCATCCGAAACTGCGCTTCAAGTTATGGTGGGAGTTTTTTGAGGAGACGGGAGAGGCTCAGTGACACAAGGAAGCTGTTTAGAAGGGAAAGTCTATTCAGGGGTTACTCAGAGAAAACAAAGAGAAATTGCAGGGTAGGTCCGATGTCTGCACTACAGACACTCCCCACTCTTCCCAGCATTTGCAAATCAATTTTGAAATAGCTTTAAAAAATAAAATAAAAACTATTTGCAGTTGTAAAACTTGCATTTCTTTCCTTATTTAAAAATAGCAGTAAAAGTTGGTCACCTAAATGGCAACGAACAGAAAAGCCGAGGGAACCCTCCCTCCCTTGGCTGCAGGGGGATTCCTGCTCAGTGACAAAGCAAATCACAGACTCTCAGCCTACCCTGCCTGGCCTCCCCTCCCAGGGACTCTTGATAGCAAACAGAAAATGATCCAATTTGCACATCAACATTCATATCTGAGTAACTGGGAACTGCAGGTGGCCAAAGGGCTCTTGCTATTTTGAGTGGCACCTACACTAGCCAACAAGGTTGGAAGGACACCCCATTTCATTCCCCCATTCCAGATAATAATAATAAAAGCAATTTCAGAACAGAGACTGGACTACTGAAGCTCTTTGTTCAGGGTTGGGTGTGCTCTGTGCTGAGATAATACAAATTCTGCAGCAAGAGACAAGCTGTGAACACTCTGCAAACCAAACTAATGTGCATACATTTCCTTTGCTTGCATAACTCATTCTGCTTCAGCCAAGTTACGGAAAGTGGCCAATGATCTAAAGGTGCACCAGACACTGGATATCCTACAGAGCCCTTCTCTGACTCTGAAGAATCTCCCATGGTCTAGAAACTTGAAAAAGGAGAGGTGTCGTTCTGCAGCTTTCCTGTGCTAACTCAAGTTCAGAGAACACCCCCCCCCCTCTTCCCTTTAACCTAAATTGCAATATTTCTTTGCCATCTCCTCCAGAGCACCCAATGCCCTCCAATCCTTTTGGGCTACTCCCAGGAAAGGCGGGTCAAGGAAGCACCTCACTCTGGCTGCAGGTTTCAGATCTGCCCTGGCATGTTTTCCCCCAAGTCAAGATAGCCAATCCCAGCACAGCTGCTTCCTCCAATAAGAGAGAGAGAAAAAGGAATGAATCACATCCAGCAAAGCAAAGATCCACTGGTATTTGTTCGAGTAGATACAGCCTCTGCTGTTAAGAGGGCTCTTGGACACGACTCGGGCACCAAGAGGAAGAGTTCTGAAAGGTGTTACAAAAAGCCCGTCTCACAAGTCTTTGCAAAGTCTCATTGATGGCGGTTCCTTGAAAACTGCTCCTTCGAAGGACACACCCGCAAAACCTCGCCCAGGAGCTCTGAAGGCAGGCAGGCATCCCAGAGCCAGTGCTTCCAGCCTCTCTGCATTGCATGGGATTGCTAGAACCACTTGGAGGGCGCCGCCAAGCCCTTACACCAAGGATCCTGCTTGGCTCTGAGCAGGCACCATGACGGGTATGGCCCCCATGCGGCTCAGGGTGGAGGAGGTGAGCCCTTGGGTGGGGGCGGCAGGCTCGTGTAGTCGGGGGGCCTGTGGCTGAGCCCCGTTTGTCCTGTGGAGGGTGTTCCTATGGATTGGCACATTGGCATGGTGGCAATGGACCCCGTTTGCCATTGGCGGGAAGTAGAGGGGCAAGGACTGGCTGGAGAGGCTGGGCGTTGGCGTGTGGGTCCCGCCGCGGTGGTTGCTGAAAGGGGGCTTGTAGCCCACTGTGCTCCCAGTGGCTGTGGTGATGGAGGCCGTGTCTGAGGGAGGCTTGGACGGGTAGAGTTTGTGATCCCGGGTCGTGTTCATGGAGGACAAGGTGCCGTTTTTGGAGACGATATCAGAGCCAGGACTTTTCGCCCAGGAAAGAGTCTTTGGGGCAACAGCATCTTCCCTGAGAAAATGAGGAAGGGGAAAGAAAAAGATGAACTAGTGAGGGGAAAGAAGTAAGAGGAAGAACCTGTCCATTTTGGTTTCCTGTTTCTGTTATGAAACAGGTGGTGCAACCTGATCCTAGGGCTAGCTTTTATTAAATCTGTTTATAGGTAAAGGTAAAGGGACCCCTGACCGTTAGGTCCAGTCGCGGACGACTCTGGGGTTGCGGCGCTCATCTTGCTTTATTGGCCAAGGGAACCGGTGTACAGCTTCCAGGTCATGTGGCCAGCATGACTAAGCCGCTTCTGGCGAACCAGAGCAGTGCATGGAAATCCCATTTACCTTCCCGCCAGAGACCTATTGATCTACTTGCACTTTGATGTGCTTTCAAACTGCTAGGTTGGCAGGAGCTGGGACCGAGCAACGGGAGCTCACCCCGTAGCGGGGATTCGAACTGCCGACCTTCTGATCAGCAAGCCCTAGGCTCTGTGGTTTTATCCCACACCCGTGTCCCAAATCTGTTTATAGATGACCACAATAATTTACTGTTTAGGAGCTACCAATCTTTTTTATGTCTGCAGGTGAAAATATGTTAACACAGTACTGGAAAACAACTACTAACTTAACTCTAGAGGTATGGTGGCCTAGACTATGGAACAGCTATTGTGGATATGAATGTAAGAATATCCAATGGAAATCAACAATGCATTGTACCCGAATGAATTTCAGGGAAGGGAGAAATAAGGGACAATTTCCTCCATTCCCTGAGATTCATTCAGGTATAATGTGTTGTCCATTTCTGTTTGATATTATTGCACTTGTTTCTTTCATAGACAGCAATCTGTTCACCAGTCTTCTCCTGTTGCGTTTAAAAGAAGTATTTCCAAACAGATTTTAGCCTCTTTAGTCATGTCTGGTCCCAACTTGCCTGCCTTGTGGAGCAATTTAAGAACCTCATTTTCACTCACTTGATCTCATTGGCAATCTCCTCCTGTGATTCTTTCCTCTTCCTTCTGTAGAAGAGCATCTGGAGTGGAAACAAAATGATCAGGCCAAGTCCAATGAGGGCTCCTATGACGGCACCAGCCACCATGGCTCCGTTGATCGCTGCAAAGGGAGTCACAGCAGAGAGAAAACAGAAAATGGTAATAAGAGGGGGAAGAGAAATCCGATAGGAACATTGTGGTTTCCAGCAACTGGTCTTGAGAAGCATTACTTCCTCTGACAGTGGAGATACAACACAGCCATTGAGGATTGCTGTTAGGCAATGGAGGAACCAACCCCCACAGCAGGTTGCCAGGAATGGACTAGGTAAGGAAAAGTCCTTACCATCTGCTTTTTATTCAATATTTACAGAGAGAAGCTTGGGAATGCAGCCTCTCAGAATAATGGTATTGTCCCGAGTGACTCTCCACCCCCTCCATCTCTCCCACTTCCTCTTGAGTCATCGCCATGGGTGCTGAAATGTGCCCTCTTCCTTTGAGCTCTTTTCTCTCCTACTTTCAAGGATCACCAAGTTCTGGGATAGGAGGGTCTGGAGTACTTTCTAAAGACACTGTGTCTGCCAGTTGTCACCCTCCTGGTGCTTCTTTCTCCTCCTCCTCCTCTCACATTATTTCCCAGCTTTACCCCTCATCTGCCTCTGTGACCTCCCTCAAACCCCTGTTGTCATTCTGAACTGTCTTCTTCTCAGGAAGGGTCAAGCTAGGCCCTGACATCAGTAGAGACTCAGCTACGCCTGTCAATTATAACGTTTAAAATGTGTTATAAAAATGTGACACCAGATAGCGCTATAGAGCAGCAATCTATCGTCAACGGTAAATTGCATTGGGAGCTATATAGTGTTTTTATAGCGTTTTTCATATCGGTGTAGATCCAGCCTTGATTTGGCCCCAGAATGCAGCACAGGCCCTCTTCTCCTTTCCTAGTCATGTCAAAAATGTGCAGAGGGAAAAGTATGGGAGGGTTAAGAACCCTTGATGCTTTCATTTCCGTGCAAAGGGTTCACTGGCAGCTCCGTAGGGTGAAACCAAGATTGCACTCACGTGGATACACCTCCAGGGCGATGGTGCAGCTGGAAGAGCCAGCATCGCTGGAAGCATTGCAGAAATAGGTTCCGGACATACCCGCCGTGAGGTTGTTTAGCCTCAGAATCCCCCTCTTGCGGTCTGCAAAAATTACAACAGAAACAAGGCTTCAGAGCAGCAGCTACTTTCGGGTGGGATCTGGTCTTTTCATCCAGCGATACTTTCCTAAAAGCATGGAATGAGCTCTGCTGGGTTAGGCCAAAGGCTTATCCAGAACCAACTTCCTGTTTTTGTACAGTGTGAGATGCCTCTGTAAAGAACACAAGCAGGGCAGGAGCACAACACCCACTCGCTCCTGCCTGCGAATCCCGGAAACTGTTATTCAAAGGCATACTGCCTCAGCTGTCCCAACCAGTAGCCATGGATAGCCTTATTCTCCAGGGACAGATCTACACCTGTTGTTTATAACGTTAAAATGCATTATTAAATTGAGACACCAGAGGGCGATGCAGAGTGGAGAACCACCGACAAAGGGAAAATGCCATTGAACCTTATAGAACGTTCAATTTAATAACGTTTAGACGATCAATGTAGATCCAGGCCAGCTGTACACAGGCTGTGTTTGCGCATAAAGCCAAACCATCATTTGTCAATTCAGAGATAAAGCTGAACCCCTCCTGTACTTCAAATGTCTTTACGTCTAAGTTAGGCTTGGGGAACCTGACTCCAGCTCCCATCAGCCTCAGCTAGCTTGGCCAATGATCAGGCATGATGGGAGTTGTAGTCCAACAATATCTGGAGGACCACAGGTTCTCCCTCAAGCCTGGTCCTTAGATGTAGTCTTTGTCTTCATCTGTGCAAGAGGTATTAACTCTCTGTAAACTGCTTTGCGGTTTGTTTACAATTAAGCAGTGAAGCAATTTTATGAAATAAACAAAATTTATTAATTAATGACCACTTGAGCCCTTATAGTCCATCTATAAGCACTGAGATCCTCCGATGGGCCACTTCTGGTGGTTCCCCCCACCCCTGATGTTTGGTTGGCCTTCACTAAGCACAGAAGTGGTAGACCCTGCCCTGTGGAACTCCCTGCCAGTTGAGATTCATCAGGAACTGTCCCTCCCTCCTTGCAACACCTTTTAAATATTGCTGTGCTTAAGACAAGCCTTCACAATATGAGTTTTTCTTTAAACCAAGCAGTATCTACTGATGTTTTATTATAGAACCATGGAATTGTAGAGTTGGAAGTGACGACGAGGTTCATCCTTGCAATGCACAAATCTTTTGCCCAACCCACGACCCTGAGATTAAGCGTCTCATGCTGATATTTCAAATTCCGTCTTCTAGATATTTAAGGACCAGCTGTATTTGTTTTATATGTTGTAGGCTAGGTTGTTAAATTTTATGAAAGAGTGGATTATAAATATTTTTAAAACTCATTAAGAAATGTGCAGAATGCTAGTGCACGACTAAATGACTAAACAACAACAAATTGCATGGGCTCCCCAAACCCTCTGCACCTCAGTCCTCTCTCTTCTGAAGTAAGCCTACCCCAGTTCCCCCAAGCTTTCCTTACAATACCTACTTTGCACATCCTCAACCATCTTCGTGACCCTCTCTGAATCTGTCCCCACATGGACATATTTATTTCCTACCTTGCACAGGTTCAAAGAAAACTTGATCGGTGGGTCCAGTGCGTCTCCAGTTGTACTTAGGGATAGGCTTGCCAAAAGTAGAATTGCAGGTCAGGGTAATGTTCCCCCCGACACGAGGGCTTCCATGAATCTGACACTTTGGCTGGGATGGAGGAACTGTAAAAGCAAATAACGAGGCTTAAAAATCTGTATCAAGTGGCCCATAGCTAACGAAGGTGAATAAGATGGAAAATTATAACATTGCCATCTTCTGGCCACAAACAACGCTGCAGCTGGTTCTGAATAAGGAGAGGGAGAAATACATTCTGTTTGCATTTTAATGCAAACCTATCTAATTTGGTGCCTCCCATGCACTGAAATGCAAATATCATTTGAAATTCACACTTGCCCCATTTCCGCAGTGCAGATCTCCAACAACTAAAATGGGTACTGAAAAAGCATGTACAGTCATACCTTGGAAGTTGAACGGAATCTGTTCCAGAAGTCCGTTCAACTTCCAAAATGTTCGGAAACCAAAGTGCGGCTTCTGCAGCCAATCAGAAGTCCCGTTGGACATTCAGCTTCCAAAAATAGTTCGCAAACTGGAACAGTCACTTCCGGGTTTGTGGTGTTCAGAAGGCAAAACATTCGAGAACTAAGTTGTTCATAACCAAGGTACGACTGTATTAGGGCAAAGTGTCCACCAAATAACACATACATTAGTGAAAATAATGTGCACAAAATCTTTATATGCAGGAAAATTGCATGCAAATAGGCAAATACAGTGGTGCCTCGCAAGACGAAATTAATTCGTTCCGCGAGTTTTTTCGTCTTGCGATTTTTTCGTCTTGCAAAGCATGGTGTCGGAAAAGTTTTGGAAAAGCTTCAAAAATCACCAAAGTCTTCAAAAACCTCAAAAAATGCTACCACACCGCGTGCTATGAGTTGCTCCTCGAAGTCAAGTCACAACTGTATTAATGGTTTTAAGAAAAAGGAAACAAACTTGCAAGACATTTCCGTCTTGCGAAGCAAGCCCATAGGGAAAATTGTCTTGCGAAGCAACTCAAAAAACCAAAAACCCTTTCGTCTTGCGAGTTTTCCGTCTTGCGAGGCATTCGTCTTGTGAGGTACCACTGTATTAGAATATATGCACACAAAGGCACATGTGCATTTTAATGAGGGCATTAGAAAAATGGGGGAAAGTTCACAGGATTAGGGTGTGAGCAACTGAAATTGACAGATTTGTCAATCCCAAATTCTGGTAGCATTGGCAATCATTGTAGGGCTGTGTCCACATCAGCTGCCTCTCTTGAAATCCTGACTGCTTTGATTCTTAATGCCTTGGTTCATATTGCCCTAGTGACACTACAACCTTGTTGCTCCGTTTTTGTTTTAAATTTTTTTTTCAAAATTTGTCTTTGTAAGATGTTACCACCCAGCGGAGAAGAAAATCTACACCCAACCATTAAGCACATTTGTGATATGAAATTGTGATGCAGAATTTTCTTAGGAACTCAATCTGGTGTACTAAAATGAGGGCTGTAAGTAGCTGCTTGCCTAGTGCCCTCAGGACAACAGGAAATACCTCTAACATCAGCAAGCCAAGGCTCAACTCACCTAGGACTGTAAGGTTGATGAGTCCAATGTTTTTCTCGCTCCCACCGTTGAGGAGGTTCACTGTGCACATGTACTGCCCTGAGTCGGCTTCTTTGGTATTATTAATTGCAATGGAGACATTACTGAAAGGCATGGGATAGAGGAAGCTGAGCCGACGGTTAAAATCCGAATCTACCACTTTTGTCCCGCCGGTCATGTACACTATGATCTGAAAGGCAGAAAAGACAGGAAAGGGATTTAATACAACAGCATTGCCAAAATAGGAAAACAAAGAATTCAGAGTGACTAAACGCAACAACAACAACATTATTTGTATACTGCCCTTCATCCAAACATCACAGGGCGCTTCACAACAAAATGATAAGACAAAACACATAATCAAAACAAGAACAAACCAAAAACTCCCAATCCCATAAACTTAATGCTAGCAAAAGTAGCTTGACATTAAATGGATGTTGTTTTTATTAACAATATATATATGCTGCCCAATAACAAAGCTGACTGCATTGAAGTGTTGGAAAAATTACCAATACCTGGAAGATGTCACAAGAAGGAGAAATGTATATTGAAACAAATGCTGTGGTGCCACAGAAGGCGATTTGTTTTATAAAAGAACCACAAGGAGGCTGATTGGGTATCTATCTTCTTAGGCCAGTGGTTTTCAACCAGTGTGCCGTGTCACCCTGGGGTGCCTTGAATGATGGTCAGGGGTGCTGGGGTCAACACTGGCCTCAATCCCTTTTTCTTTCCCTCCCTTCTCTGATGCCTTCTTGCATCTCTGGCTCCCAAAGGCTTGCACACAAGGGGCTGTAGTCAATGCTAGTTCTACTCAGAGTAGACTCATTGAAATCAATGGCCTTAAGTTACTTAGGTTCTGTTATGAGTTTGGGGTGGGGGTGTCAGACCTGTCTAATCCCTGGATCCAGCAAGTGTTGATGATTGATTGATATTTATTACGGCCATTGGCCCGTCACACGACAGTTTCCCACCAACATATATATACTTAAACCTCCAAATTTAAAACAGCTAAAAACTTACAAAAACAGACAAGAACCAAAGCAAAATAAGCAAAAGACCAACAACATACATTACAATAAATTTGCAACATAAACATCGCCCTCTGCTCATAAATTAATAAAAGACATCAGTGGTGATATCACCTAGTTACATCCTAAAACATATATCATGGTTTAAAAGGGTTATCCGAGCCGCACAGGAGTCCGTTTTTCTTCTTTAGGGATAGGACGCTGATCAAGAATCTGGCAACCGTGAGTGATCTTAGGGGGTCTTCATCATTTAGTAGATATCTCAGTTTGGCTTCGTTCGAATCATCGGCGATTCCCTTTAGATATGGATCAAGAAACTTGCTCCTGGCCGATGAGTGAGAAGCACAATCAAAGATTATGTGATGCAGCGATTCCGGTGCCAGCAAGTGTTAAAATCTACCGTATTTTTCACTCTATAAGACACACTTTTTCCCTCCTAAAAAGTAAGGGGAAATGTGTGTGTGTCTTATGGAGCGAATGTAGGCTGCGCAGCTATCCCAGAAGCCGGAACAGTGAGAGGGATTGCTGCGCGGCGCTCCCTCTTGCTGTTCTAGCTTCCAGCTTAGCTGGGAACAGCCACTTCAGGGCAGCAGGGAGCCTTCATCCCGCTGCCCTGAAAAGGCTGCACAGCTATCCCAGAAGCCAGAACAGCGAGAGGGATCGCTGTGCTCCCTCTCGCTGTTCTAGCTTCTGGCTTAGTCGCGCTCTGTCCCTTCCCCCACCTCCCGCAAAAGCCCACAAGAGCTGAGCTCCCTTTGAAGAGCCGTGCGGAGTGTGTGTGGGGGGTGTCAGTGTGTGTGTCTTATGTGTGTGTGTCTTATGGAGTGTCAGTGACGGACTGCCCTTCTTTCTCCTCGGGAAAAGGCCTGCAAGCGCCACACACACACGCTCCATGTGGCTCGTGAAAGACAGCGCAGAACAGAGTCTGGGATGTATACAGGCTCTGCTCAGCGCTCCCTTTAAAGAAATTTTTTTCCTTGCATTCCCCCTCTAAAAACTAGGTGCGTCTTATGGTCAGGTGCGTCTTATGGAGCGAAAAATATGATAGTCGGACCTTCTAATTTCTGGTTCCAGCACAGATTCCATTCCTGGAATAGCCAGCCTGGTAATGGCCCACTAAAGATGAGTTGTTAAGAGAACACAGGGAGTGGCTCTGTGCCAGAGGGCAAATGGGTGGGCCTGCCTCCCTGGTTGGTTGGTTGGTTGGTTGGTTAGTTAGTTTATTGAATTTATATACCGCCCTATACCTGGAGGTCTCAGGGCAGTTCACAGAAAATATCACAATATATAAAATCAAAATAAGAACGATAACCCAATAACACTCTCCGCAAAAGAGCCACATTTTAAAAGGGTATAGGATGTCAATCAGGTCAACCAAAGGCCTGGTTAAAAAGGAACATTGCCTGGCGCCTAAAGGTGTATAATGAAGGCACCAGGTGAACTTCCCTGGGGAGAACATTTTACAGTTAGGGAGCCACTGCAGAGAAGGCCCATTCTCATGTTGCCACTCTTTGAACCTCTTGAGGAGGAGGCACGTGAAGAAGGGCCTTAGAAGATGATCTCAGGGTCTGGGTAGAGTCATATGGAAAGAGGCAGTCTTTGAGGTATTGCGGTCCTCAGCCGTTTAAGGCTTTATGGGTCAAAATCAGCACTTTGAATTGGGCCCAGAAACTAATCGGTAGCCAGTGTAGTCAGACTAGGATCGATGAAATAGCTGAGAGTTTTGTAGTGGAGCAGGCAATGGTTGGTTTCTGTTTTGAATCCAAGGCTATGGCTATGGGAGAAGCAAGTCCTTCTTGGCGTGTTAATGTTGTGAACCCCTAAAGCGGAGGCTCAGGTAGTATATATGTGTAAATGAACCATATATCATAAAGGCACCACAGTCTCCATTGTGCCTCCTTCCAAAGAAATTCAGACTCTAGGTAAACGCCTGGGACCCCTGGGATCTTGCATCGCTCAGAGATTGGGGTGGAGTGCAATAGTTCATTAATTTCAACGAGTCATCTCATTGAACTTGGTATGTGAAAATGTACATCAATAAATGCATACCGCTGAAAAAAAGATGCATATGTCACATAAAATCAAAATATTGTGATTGATTTTTCATCCTTGAACATTTTTGCTGCTGGCTACAATGAAAGGTACCATGGTGTTGCCGTATGTGCAGTAAGCTCCCCCCAAACCTCTACAATGTTTATTATTATTATTATTATTATTATTATTATTATTATTATTGCCAGTGATCCCTGATTTGTTGTTACTTTGGCATCATTTCCTGAATGTCAACAAGACAGGGTTTTTTTCCCCACTCCTGGGAAATTCCAACAGGAATAGGAAATGGGAGCAGAATTTGACACTGGTCACTTATTCCAGAACTGAAATCTGGAAAAGAACTCATGGTTGGAATGGAAATCAATCCAGTCTGTTGTTGTTGTCTTCAGTCCTCAAACAGCATGAAAATGGCAAGAGTCCCCCCCCCCCACTTCATATAAATTGTGTCTCTGTTGCATTTAAACAAATGGTGTGGAAAGAATTACGGTATGTTAAATCCAAAATTTACACAACCAATTCTGTAAAATAGTGTGGGCAGTGAGATGAACTGCAAAGCATTTGATGGAACCTGAACTGCGGTGGAATGGAAACAGCGCTGCTTGTGGCAAAGCAAGACCAGAAAGGAAAACATGGCCCTCTTACATCCACACCTGTACGGCATGGTCCTATATGATCCTCCACCAATCTGGTGCTCTCTAGAAAGCACTCTGTTTAGGGAAGTTTTTGATGTTTGAAGTTTTATTCTGTTTTTAGTGTTCTGTTGGGAGCCACCCAGAATGTCTAGGGAAACCCAGCCAGATGGGCGGGCAGGGTATTATTATTATTATTATTATTATTATTATTATTATTATTATTATTACCAGTGCCAGTCAACATGGCCAAATATCACCTGTGATGGGAGATGCAGGGCAACCCAGCTCCCTGCTGAACTTACACTGAAGACCTTTCTATTTCAGCTGGCATTTTAAATATTTTTTTAAAAATAGTTTATTATATCCGTCACAACCTTGCTGTACACTGCTTAGAGCAGAGCTTTCCAAACTTTTCGTGTTGGTGAGGCACGTTTTAAACATGCATCATTTTGTGACACAGTAATTCAGCTTTACTAGCAAACCGGCGGTTAAACGAACGCCTTTCCAGCTCCTGGAGGAGTGTAGGGAACGTTCGTGTGACACACCTATGCACTGCAGCCGACACACTTTCATGTTGCGACACACAGTTTAGAAAGCTCTGGCTTAGAGGGCTATAGTGCTTTAAGCAGCATATAAATTGTTGAAATAAACAAAATGAACATTAATCCAAAGCATCTTGTGCAGTCAGGGCAGGCTATCTTATACAACTGAAGACCACACAGCGAATGTCATAGAAGGATGCGCCAAGGACGTAGTGGGGGGGGGAGCTGCCAGGGCAATGGCCTCGGGCATATTTTTCTGGGTGGCACATTTAGCTACTAACTGGACAAACCACTCAAATCGGATCCCAGCATCACAAAGCGACTCTGGGCTGGCAGGGCAGCATGAGAAGAATGCAACAGCCATGTGCCGAGGCTGGGATGGAAGGGCGCATGGGGCTGTTGCGTCTTTCTCATGCCGCGACTGCCCTGCCAGCCCTGAACTGCTTTGCAAGGCTGGACTCAACCTCTTTGTACAGGTCAGCCGTACAGGTGATCCCTCTTTGTACAGGTCAGCCGTTCGCATCCTGCTGCCCTGAGCCAACTGCGGCCTCTCCAGAATGTGTAAATGGATGTGCTTTAGAATGTGATTTCTAATGCATGTTCTGGTGCAAATAGAGCAGCATCAGGGGTTTCACTACTGCAGCATGGCTGGAGTCTGGTTGCTAAGGTAACAGTGTATGTTCCCTCTCCCTTCCAACAAATACTTCCCAGCACATTCAACAATCACCGTATATAGAGAACACTTTGAGGGACCCAGAAATGTTTCCAGAAGGTATCCCCAATCTGATCTCTAGTTACGGTTATCTGTACTAAGAAATCCCTGTTGCCCTGCAAAACAGCTAGCCGTGTCTTTGCAAGTGAAGATGCACTTCAGGAAGAAAGTGTCATTGCAACACTGATCGATGCACATGCACACACTTAGCGGCTGAGTTTGGACATCACGGTCTATAGTTTATTGTGATGGGAACAAGGCCTATCCCCCTCTTCAGGTTTGCATCAATCTGCCTCCCCACTTTCCCTCCACCACAGCGACAAGGAAAAGACTGGAAGCTTTTACTTCCAATTTCAGTTAGCCACAGTTTAGTGTTACGTACTCTAAACTGTAGTTCATCTTAACCAGGGTTTGTTGAAAAAAACACCACACACCTGAGTTGAAGCTGTCTCATTTCAAACAAGCCATGGTTAAGATCAGTGCTTTTTTTCTTTTAAAAAAAAAAGTTTAGGACTACAGTGCTACCTCAGGATGCAAACGGGATCCGTTCCAGAGCCCCAGTCGCATCCTGAACAGAACGTAAGATGCAACAGCACATCTGCGCATGCGTGGGTCGCGTTTCACCGCTTCCATGCATGTGTGTGACATCATTTTGACCATCTGCGCATGCGCGAATGGCGAAACCCAGAAGTAATGCGCTCCGTTACTTCCGGGTCACCACGGAGCGCAACCCAAAAGCGTTCAACTTGAAGCGTATTCATCCCGAGGTATGACTGTACTCTCATTTTGACTCAAGAAAATCACCATTTTATAGAAGAAGCAGAAATGAGTCAGTGATGCTCCAGAGCTCCTCTGCTTTGACAACCCATTCCCCATTTGACACAGCGACAAGTCTAGCACATCAAGCGGATGTTGCTTGGTTGCCGTGGCAACAGCATCCAGCAGCTTGGGTTCAGGCACACAGGGAGACCGGCATTGCTCTTTGGAGGCAGAAAGGTGTGGCTGGAGAAATCAGGGCAGACCTCGGCTGAAGTCACCTGCTAATGCCAGACCAAAAGCGCCCTGAGAGTGCTCAAAGCTTCAATTCCCAGTGTTTCCTGAGAAGAATCGTAGAGTTGGAATGGTCCATGAGGGTCATCTAGTCCAACCCCCTGCAATGTAGGAATCTTTTGCCCAGCTTGTGGTTTGAATAACTGATTGTTAGACAACGCAGCTCTACCTCTCTTTTAAATCAGAACCAGTGAAGGCGGTGAAGGTCCTGTGTGAGTGTCTGGAGGCGGTTGGAGGATGGATGGCGGCTAACAGATTGAGGTTGAATCCTGACAAGACAGAAGTACTGTTTTTGGGGGACAGGAGGCGGGCAGGTGTGGAGGACTCCCTGGTCCTGAATGGGGTAACTGTGCCCCTGAAGGACCAGGTGCGCAGCCTGGGAGTCATTTTGGACTCACAGCTGTCCATGGAGGCACAGGTCAAATCTGTGTCCAGGGCAGCTGTTTACCAGCTCCATCTGGTACGTAGGCTGAGACCCTATCTGCCTGCGGACTGCCTTGCCAGAGTGGTACATGCTCTGGTTATCTCCCGCTTGGACTACTGCAATGCACTCTACGTGGGGCTACCTTTGAAGGTGACTCGGAAACTACAACTAATCCAGAATGCAGCAGCTAGACTGGTGACTGGGAGCGGCCGCCGAGACCATATAACACCGGTCTTGAAAGACCTACATTGGCTCCCAGTACGTTTCCGAGCACAATTCAATGTGTTGGTGCTGACCTTTAAAGCCCTAAATGGCCTCGGTCCAGTATACCTGAAGGAGCGTCTCCACCCCCATCATTCTGCCCGGACGCTGAGGTCCAGCGCCGAGGGCCTTCTGGCGGTTCCCTCATTGCGAGAAGCAAAGCTACAGGGAACCAGGCAGAGGGCCTTCTCGGTAGTGGCGCCCGCCCTGTGGAACGCCCTTCCAGCAGATGTCAAAGCGATAAACAACTACCTGACATTCAGGAGACATCTTAAGGCAGCCCTGTTCAGGGAAGTTTTTAACGTATGATATTTTATTGTATTTTTGGTTTTTATGGAAGCCGCCCAGAGTGGCTGGGGAGGCCCAGCCAGATGGGCGGGGTATAAATAATAAATAAATTATTATTATTATTATTATTATTATTAATTGTAATTCTGCAAGGAGAATCGGGGTCTCCTGACAACTCTCGTCACCCTTGACAAATCACACTTCCCAGGGATATTGGGGGGGGGGGGTACGATGGCTCAGAGTTTGTTGCGATTTTGGTTCTCCAGGGCAAGATGTGGGATGGGTTAAGGCAGGCTTCCTCAACTTCAGCCCTCTAGATGTTTTGAGACTACAATTTCCAGCATCCCTGACCACTGGTCCTGCTAGCTAGGGATCATGGGAGTTGTAAGCCAAAAACATCTGGAGGGCTGAGGCTGAGGAAGCCTGGGTTAAGGTAAGTCTGAGATCTCCGTCTTTCTGTCTTGCTCTAGTTATTTCTGTGCATCAAATCAAAACACCAGAAATGAACACAGGTGAGGCTACTGAGGTAAGAAATGATCTGAGGGTGCCTGATGCTAAGCAGGTTTTAAGTAAACTTCAGCAAGCAGGAGTCCCCCCCCCAAAAAAAACCCCACCTAGTGCAAATAGCAGGCATGTGGCCTCAGATCTGGATTAATTTCATTGTGTAAAGGTTAGCTGAATGCAATCCCTACTCTCTTCACTAGGGTCCCAATCCAGGTCAGCTACCCCCAATACATCTGCAATTTAACCCCCCCCCCATATTTGCATGATTGTTGATTGCATGAATGGCATCTGTTGGAAAAGTGGATTGAAAATATTAAACCTAATAAAAATCTGACTCTTAGTGGGCCTCGGAAAGGAGGCCTCTGGGAGTGCCACTTGAAAGCAGAATATAAATCATCATCGTAAGAACTTCTTTTTATTTCCTTAAAAAAAGCAGGCGAATTTGCTAAATTGGAGGGAACTTATCTACATGCTGGGAAAAGGTCAGCCTGCTTAAATTTATGATGGACGCTCCCACCTGGGAACTAATAGTGGCTTGTGAACAGGGTAGCAATTTTAATCTGGAACTCAGTACAGGATAACAGAGGCAAATTCTCCATCCTCCACTGCATGCTGTGCTCCTGAGAACCCCCAACATTAGTTACATACAATTTATTAAAAGGTTGTGCAACTACAGGTGAAGCACTGAGTGGGATAGGTAAGTGTGTGGATAGCGAGACTGCCCCTACCATTGAGGCAGCTGCCTCAGGAACAGAGTTGCTTGGATTTTGATGTGAAACCACCTAATTCACACTTATGCAAACAATTCACACGTCTCTGAATATTGTGATGCAACCAAATAATGAATACAAAAATGTGTCAATGAGGGAGAATTGTCCACAAAAATGCACAGACAGTATTACTGGGCCGGGGGAAACATATCCGAATTATGTATATTAGGGAAACTGGCAAACAAAATTGCAAAATTGCAAACAATGCTCGCACTAAAATACCGATTAATTGTCACAATGACTTTTTTTAAAAAAACCTGATGCGGAGAACAGAACTTTAATATTGGGAAAATGACAGAAATTGAACTTCAGCCATGCCTGCTCAGGAGGGTGGCAGTCCCCCAAGCAATTCCTGCAGAGTCTTCTCTGGATATTTGCCCCAAACCATGAAGACCTGCCATTGATGTCTTTCCAATGGGCTCCTAAACTAGCCTCTTGTGCACACGTGCAATCAAGGATGCTATATCATCATCAGTGTTGAAGTATGACTAAACTGCCTATCTAGTGGGCAGTATGTGGAATTTAGGGAGGGGAGGAAGTCTTCTGTAGCCTCAGGCAGGAAAATGTACAGTGGTATCTCAGGTTAAGGGATGCGGGTGGCGCTGTGGGTTAAACCACAGAGCCTAGGACTTGCCAATCGGAAGGTCGGCGGTTCGATTCCCCGCAACGGGGTGAGCTCCCATTGCTCAGTCCCTGCTCCTGCCAACCTAGCAGTTCGAAAGCACCTCAAAGTGCAAGTAGATAAATAGGTACCGCTCCGGTGGGAAGGTAAACGGCGTTTCCGTGTGCTGCTCTGATTCGCCAGAAGCGGCTTAGTCATGCTGGCCACATGACCCGGAAGCTGTATGCTGGCTCCTACGGCCAATAAAGCGAGATGAGTGCTGCAACCCCAGAGTTGGCCATGACTGGACCAAATGGTCAGGAGTCCCTTTACTTTACCTCAGGTTAAGAACTTAGTTCGTTCCAGAGGTCCGTTCTTAACCTGAAACTGTTCTTAACATGAGGTACCACTTTAGCTAATGGGGCCTGCTGCCGCCACCGTGCCGCCAGAGCACAATTTCTGTTCTCATCCTGAAGCAAAGTTCTTAACCCGAGGTACTATTTCTAGGTTAGCAAAGTCTGTAACCTGAAGCGTCTGTAACCTGAAGTGTCTGTAACCCGAGGTACCACTGAAATTGTGCGACAGCGGCGTGGCAGCAGTGGGAGGCCCCATTAGCTAAAGTGGTGTCTCAGGTTAAGAACAGTTTCAGGTTAAGAATGGACCTCTGGAACGAATTAAGTAAGTAGCCAGAGGTACCACTGTATTGGGCTAGCCTGGGCGAACAGAGAGGGCAGATTTTACTTTTGAATCAATCTGCGGCTTCATGATCCTCAACCTCTCTAGCTTGCGTCAACTCACCCAGCTGTAAAATGGGAAGATGCTGCTTCTCAGCTTCTAAGGGTCTTTGGGGTCTGAATCCATTACCAACTGTAAAGTGCTCTGAGATGTACTTAAGGTGTGCATGCAAAAATTGGGGAGAGACTCGGGGACGCCGAAGGGAAGGGAAAAACCCAAAACTGGGAAAAGTCCATTTGGATTTCTGGAATGGTGTGAGAAACGCACTTGGGCATCAACAGCAAAGAAACCTTTCCTCTACCGTGCTCTCTCACCCCTCTTCAGCAAGGAATATTTATTTCTGAAGTGCCTGTGGCTACTTCTTTTATGATGTTTGCATGTGATTGCAGATGATGGGCAGGTGGTGGCACTTGATTGACGTGGGGGAGGGGCTGGTTTAGCAAAAAAATAAAAGGGCTGGAAGACAAAACTTGACCTCCTGGCTTGCCAAGAATGGCCCCAGGCTGGACATAACCCTACTCCTGGTCATACTTACAGAAAAAGACAACATTCTCATGATAACATCTCTTAGCGGACTTTGTTTTCTTTTATTCAGTTAATAAACCCCTTTTTTAAAAAAAATCTCATTTCCCAGATTTAATTCCTTTTGGATTTGTTACTTTGCAGTATGCCTGCATTTGTGCTGTGCTTATTTATCAGTGACAATCTTTTAATCTGTTACTGTTCAGTGGTATATTCCTTATTTCATTTATGAATTGCTTCCTGTATAGATCCGATCATATAAGGCCCCGCCTGCAGCCTGAAGAGATAAAACCTTCACCCCACTCCCCATGCGAACTGCAGCTGCGAAAGTTAATAAATGAATTTGTTTCATATTTATTTCACAAAATGTATACACTGCTTGATTGCAAAAGACCTCGAAGCAGTTGACCAATGAATAATTAGTGGTAGAAACAGTTTAAAGCAACTACCTCATTTTTTTTTTTAAAAAAAATCAGTGCTAAACTAAAAACAGATTAAAACACACACAAACTTTCTACAATTCTGGGTAGGTTTCTCTAAGCAAAAATGTTTCTTAGCAGGCATCCGAATGTGTGATGAAGGAGCCTGCCTAATAATAATAATAATAATAATTTATACCCCGCCTATCTGGCTGGGTTTCAAGAGGCAGGGAGTTCCAGAGTCCAAGTACTGGGACATTAAACAGTTGATTCCTTACAAATGTAAAATGGGTAGTATGTAATAGTGCCAGGACTGCTGCCTCCCACTCCTAGCTGAAAATATCCTTTTTTCCAAACCCCTCTCTTCCTCAGAGACTCTCTGCTCCCACCCTGATTCCTGCCTCTCCTCGTAACAGCCGGTGCTGCCGTCAGTTTCCTCGACACCTTTTCTGCTGACTTGAACTCTTAGCAAAAACTCCCTTTGTATGTGTGGCAGAGCCTTCCCTATAACATCCACAGAGGCAGAGGCAGAGGGCAAAAATAAGCAGATTGAGTCGCAGAATAAGTTTTCATCTTGACACCATAGCAGCCGCAGTTTACAGTACTCCAATTTCTTACAAGCGCCTATTCATTTTTCTCACCAATGAACAACCCCTCTAAGAAAAAGCCCCTAGCAGTTTGTATGATAATTTGCTTAAAAGTCTCAAATTTAGACAGACCGTGGCAACCTGTCCTTTTTGTCCCATGTAATGGATACATATATATGTATATGAGTCCATTCCCGCATGCGAATTGGTTGGTAGGGATTTCTGTATACAGTCGTACCTTGGAAGTCGAACGGAATTCATTCCAGACGTCCATTCGACTTCCAGAAGGTTGGAAAACCAAAGTGTGGCTTCTGATTGGCTGTAGGAAGCTCCTGCAGCCAATCAGAAGCCGCAGAAGCCCTGTTGGACGTCCGGCTTCCAAAAATAGTTTGCAAACCGGAAAACTCACTTCTGGGTTTGCAGCGTTTGGGAGCCAAAACGTTCAAGAACCAAGCTGTTTGGAAACCAAGGTACGACTGTAATGGAAATGAATTGCACCTGTTTGACTGTATTTTATTACGGTCGGTGTCATTGAAATTTATTGTATTGATGGCTAGTTTATTTTGTTACCCATCTTATGAAAGTCTTTTTTTTTTTTTGCTTTGAAAAGCAGGATATGAGTTTCTAAATAAAATAAAATAAGCAGGAGAGTATAAATAAGTGTTAGCCAATGTGAGGCCCTCCATATGGCATTGGACTACAAATCCCATCATCCCTGTCCATTCACTATGTCGGCAGAGGCTGATGGGAGTTTCATAGATTTCATAGTATTATCTAGTTGGAAGAGAGTATGAGGGTGGTGCTATAGTCTAAACCACAGAGCCTAGGGCTTGCCGATCAGAAGGTCGGCAGTTCGAATCCCCGTGATGGGATGAGCTCCTGTTGCTCGGTCCCTGCTCCTGCCCACCTACCAGTTCGAAAGCACGTCAAGTGCAAGTAGATAAATAGGTACCGCTCCGGCAGGAAGGTAAACGGCGTTTCCATGCGCTGCTCTGGTTCGCCAGAAGCGGCTTAGTCATGCTGGCCACATGACCCAGAAGCTGTACACCGGCTCCCTTGGCCAGTAAAGCAAGATGAGCACCGCAACCCCAGAGTCATCTGCAACTGGACTTAATGGTCAGGAGTCCCTTTACCTTATGAGGGTCATCTAGTCCAACCTCCTCCAATGCAGGAATCTTTTGCCCAATGGGTGGTTCAAACCCATGACCCTGAGATTAAGAGATTAAGAGTCTTCTGCTCTACCAATTCGGCTATCGGGAGTGGACGTTCAACAACATCTGGAGGGTCATAGGTTCCCCTGCAGGGTGGGGGCCACTAGGGGCGCATCGGAAGATGGCTGACAATAACATCTCTCCAACCCACAGGAGATAATTAGGAGGCTGTGATGGGAGTAAATAGCCTCCATACCACCCCCAAGGTTGTGGGGGGGGGGCTGCCCTTGCCTGCTGTGCCCTATACCACCCCCAAATTTGTGGGGATGGGGGCACTAGGCAGAATGCCCTCCTGTGGATCTCGGTGCTCCTGGACGCTGTCTCTGTCCGCTAGCTGCAAGAACTTCAAAAGGAACAATTAGGAAGACGCGAATGCACATATTTCAAGGAAGGAGGGAGAGTAAAGACTGCTAACTGAAGAGTTCTCTGATAAACAAGACGAGTCGGAGGAACAAGAATTAACCAGATGAAGATACACCAAGACTCGGTATGGCAAAAGGACTGGATGGGGGAGGGGGAAAAACTTTCCTTTCTTTCCTCTATGTGATTAAACAAGAATTCCTCCCCCCCTCACAAGTCAGAAATGCCGTTTTAATGACTTAAGCTGTGGATTTATGACTGTGTGGAGATAGATTTTCTAACCAAAGCATGTTTTAAGAAGAGCGTGGAAAGTTTAAGAGCTTTGGAATGACGCAGTTAAAAATACCGTCGCCATATTGGCAAGCTCTGTCGGAGGACTTGAGTCTGGGAGGAGGAAAAGTGCTGTTTTTATATTGTGGGTGAGACTCCTCAGTGGGACTTAAGAATGACAGATCCTGAGATTAATGATGGAAAGAGCGATGTTATTTATGAAAGTGATGATATATGGAAACCATCTCGATATGAGGATTGGACGAACGGAAAAATCCACACAGGATATAATTGGTGTTTATCTGCTTAAGGAGATTATCAGAAGAGATCATAAAGAAAAAAGAAAAAAATATACGAACAAGATGAGATGTGGAAACAGCAAGAATAAGACTGGATAGAATTATGAACTTTATTTGGACTGATTTGGATATGAACGCAGTAGCAAGAAGATGATCGGAATCCCCCTTCAGAACTTGAAATATGGGTCCCCTCAACAAAAATTTAAAATTCGGCTTTGTAATTTGGAATTTATGTGATGTGATTTGCTTTGCTTTGATTGGTCGGTTAATAATATATATTTTTTTAAAAAAAGGTTCCCCTGCAGGGCTGAGAGCTCGCGGCAGATGCCCAACCACCCAGACTGTTGACGCCAGTTCCAGTTCTACACATATACAGCCTAATGTGTGGGTGCTGGTGTTATAAGAATTTTAAGGTCTCAAATTTAGAATAAATATTCATAAATGCACACATATCTAAATATACGAGCCATGTGTCTGAAATAGTATGGGAGAGCAATCCTGAAGTCATTTTGACTCTCCCAAGGGCCTCAAATATTCCTTTGCAATAAGGGAGGCAAATGGGGAAAGCCTTCCCATTGTCTTTTTGCTTGCAAATTCTGCCTTAAGGAAGTATTTGTGTATGAATAGGGTGAGCCTGTGACCTGGATTCAGGAACTAAAGTATTAACCATCACAAAAGCATGGTCAGGCTGCCCAGGTAATGCAATCAGTGACCATTATCAGGTACCCGGGCAAACAGGATTTCTGCTGTAGACCGCCTCCTTCTTTGATGTATGCATGATGTTTTGGGGAGGTGGTCTTGGTCTACAGGGTGGGCAATTTCAAAAGTCTATATAAGCCATTGTTCAGAGTTCTCTCTCCTGCATGTTGGGACCCTGTTGCAACAGTTCCTTGAATAAAGATCAGGCTTACTAGCTGCTTTGCTCAATGTCCCCACTGTGGAAGGATGTGTGGATCCAGAATTGGCCTCCACAGTCACTTACGGACTCATTGTTAAAGCCGTGTTTATGGAAGACAATCTTACTAGGCTATGGTGAGAGATCGCCAAAAAATACTCTGGTTGGCCTCTGTTATTTTCTCCAACCGATAGGGGACCCACTTAAGGACTCTGTACGGCCTCTAGAATACCCCATAAGGGAAAAGGAGCAGGTTTTTCTTATAACACTGGGATGTAACTGTCAGGAGATGCCGCTGTCCACCCAGCCTGAGAATCTCCCAAACATTTTATTCGATGCCTAATTGGGACAGTTAAACCCCCATCATTTTCTTAGCAATTCTTGGAAGGCTATAAAGCTCTTCAAATGTCCTGAAGCTTCATCTTAATGCTAAGTGTTGTTACATGGAGACGAGAGGCCCATTTTCTCCTACAGATTAGTTTAGGGGAAATGTATGAATCCCTGCTTGCAGAAACAGACCCTTCAAATCATCACAATTATCTTTGCACGACGCTATTTCTCGCTGACCGGATGACAGGCTGCTAAAATCCACTCAGCGTTGAAGCAAAGCTTTAGGAGCCCGTCAGCTAAAAATTCTCTCAACTCAAGTGGGCTTTGGACAATTTTTAGCAGCCTGTCAGCTGGTCAAAGAACCGAGCAAAGATGGAAATAGGAAATGAAAACAACAGTCTCTCCCCAGTCACAGGACCAATTATAAAATAAATAAATAAAAACATTCAAGCTGTGCATAAATGAAACTGTCATTCTGGGCTGGTAAAGGCCACTTCTACCCCAGGAAGGAATTCTGCAAATTGACTGCGCACATGCAACTTTGCTTACTGACACACTAATGATACCTTTGAGTATGAAGCTAAGCCCAGGATGGGAAACCTATAGACCAGGGTTTCCCAAACTTGGGTCTCCAGCTGCTTTTGAACTACAGTCCCAATCATCCCAGACCACTGGTCCTGCTAGCTAGGGATGATGGGAGTTGTAGTCCAAAAACACCTGGAGACCCAAGTTATAGATCTTCAGGTGTTAGATGCCCTGGTAAATCAAAGCTCACAGTCATCAAATATCTCCTTCTCATACGGTGTATATTTCATGCTTTGCCATCGCAAGGAACCCAAATTGCAACACAAACGTTACAGAGCTTTAAATCAGCAACAATTACAACAAGGAAATCTAGATTTCAAGTTTCATTTCTGGGAGGGGAAGTCAATTGTGAAAAATGGAAGTGGGGGGGCAGGGGGCGGGGAACAGCCAACACTGCAAACATCAACCAAGAAAATCTTTTTAAACAGCAAAGTGACGTAGATTAATAGGGACAGAGCGGGGAGTGATCTTAATCGGAAGCACCGCCATTCTGGTTAGATGCTTCTTTCTTTTGTCCTTCGCTGTATTCATTAAAGAAACTAACTGGCAAGGATTCCCTTTCGTTTGATCTGCTCATTTATGGCCACGGGGGAAGAAGAAGAGGAAGAGGAAGAGGAAGAAGAAGAAGAAGAAGAAGAAGAGGAGGAGGAGGAGGAGGAGGAGGAGGAGGAGGAGGAGGAAGAGTTTGGATTTGATATCCCGCTTTATCACTACCCTAAGGAGTCTCAAAGCGGCTAACAATCTCCTTTCCCTTCCTCCCCCACAACAAACACTCTGTGAGGTGAGTGGGGCTGAGAGACTTCAAAGAAGTGTGACTAGCCCAAGGTCACCCAGCAGCTGCATCTGGAGGAGCGGAGACGCGAACCCAGTTCATCAGACTATGAGTCTACTGCTCTTAACCACTACACCACACTGGCTCTCAGTGAAGCCTGACACTGCGTAAGCTAGGCCAACCAGTGAGCTTCCTGCCCAGGCAGAATTGGACTTTACCTGTGAATGTTTATGAGGCCTTCCAAGGTGCCAGGTGACAAAGGGCTGCTCCGTGCTCTCAGGTGTATACCAAACAGGCAGGATGGCCCGCTGTCCTTGAATCACCACCACTGACTTTGCTCCAACCTGGACCTGCAGTGCACCGTAAGAAAGGCCTGCCGAGAGAGAGAGAGAGGTGTCAGTTGCTTCTCAGATCCTAGGATCCATCATACTTCCCGTGAATATTTAGCAGGCAAAGAGCAGGGGTTGGCAAGGCTTACCCAGCATGGGCTGGATCACTCCCGCGGAGATCCTCCATGGGCCGGACCAGTGCAGCGCGATGCTGGAAATCGCGTCTGTGCATGTCCGCAGCGCCGGAAATCGCTTCTGTGCATTTCCGAAAATCAAAGTGATTTTCAGCATCCGGGTATGCGCAGAAGCGATTTCTGGCACCGCAGACATGCACAGATGCAATTTCTGGCGTCTGGGCATGCACAGAAGTGATTTCTGGAAGTGCGGGTTTGTAACCCGAGGTACCACTGTACCTAGTTCAGTATGCTATACAGTAGTACCTTGGGTTACAGATGCTTCAGGTTACAGGCGCTTCAGGTTACAGACTCCGCTAACCCAGAAATATTACCTCGGGTTAAGAACTTTGCTTCAGGATGAGAACAGAAATCGTGCAGCGACGGTGCGGCGGCAGCAGGAGGCCCCATTAGCTAAAGTTGTGCTTCAGGTTAAGAACAGTTTCAGGTTAAGAACGGACCTCCAGAATGAATTACGTTCTTAACCTGAGGTACCACTGTAGATCAGAAGAGGACCAGATGTGGCTGGACTCAGCTCCACTCAGAATGGTTATCTGAAGCTGAAGTCTATGCTGGCTACTCTTGGATTAGAACATGCTCAGAAAAAATAGCAATTGGGTAGCACAGACACAGATGTTGCTTATTTACTATAGGTGATGCAGATGCCATCCCTCAAATAAAGCACCACCAGGAAAATGAAAGCTTTCCTCAGCCATTGGAAGTGAGAGTGCCAACTACCAATCCAGTTGTGAAGTTTTTATGGGCTCCTATTGGAACTGATGCTTTTGAATTATGGTGCTGGAGGAGACTCTTGAGAGTCCCATGGACTGCAAGAAGATCAAACCTCTCCATTCTTAAGGAAATCAGCCCTGAGTGCTCACTGGAAGGACAGATCGTGAAGCTGAGGCTCCAATACTTTGGCCACCTCATGAGAAGAGAAGACTCCCTGGAAAAGACCCTGATGTTGGGAAAGATTGAGGGCACAAGGAGAAGGGGACGACAGAGGACGAGATGGTTGGATAGTGTTCTTGAAGCTACCAGCATGAGTTTGACCAAACTGCGGGAGGCAGTGGAAGACAGAAGTGCCTGGCGTGCTCTGGTCCATGAGGTCACAAAGAGTTGGACACAACTAAACAACTAAACAACAACAACAATTGGAGAGAATCCATCGCATGACTCAGTGTTGGCAATTGGTTCTTTTTCAGATAGTTCGGTGATGTTTTAATGAATTAAATGTACACCATCTGGAAATTCTGCTACCCTGCTGGCAGTGTATAAATATTCTTGTAATAAATACATTTTAAAAACCATGGGTGATGACCAGAACTCATCAGACTCTGCCAACTTCCCATGCCTGTGCCATTTTTGTAACTGTTTCTGACGTTATATTTGGTGGTTGGAGATGCGCAAGTAGGCGTAAATCTTTTCTGTACTCCATTTGTGTTCATTATTAAATTGCACAGCTACTTAGTTATTCGTTCACTAAAATGACGCTTGGTTTTTACTCATTCATCATTACTATTTCATTCATTTTGTTCAACCGTTGCTTTCAGTGGAAGGCAGGGTTGCCACAGCAAGAGGCAAGATTGGTAGGTGTGCTTTAGCATTTAGGATGGTGTGTAATTTAGCCCTGAGCTTGCCCAGACCTCATGTTTGTGCTCCTCTATTATGGTTATGAGCTAAAATTAAAAGTGGAAGCAGGTGCTTCCAACAAAACACAGCTTCCCTCCTATAACTGGGAAATGTGTGGGGTTTTTTTATTTACTCTAGTTAATGAAACAAGCCCAGATCAGAGGAGGGTTTCAGGTTCTCAATAGCTCTCACTAAGCAGTGCTTAAACAAACCACAGTTCCCTGAGTTCTGATACCACAAGGAACAGAGGTCTGCTTAAAACTGGAAGCAGGGCTGTAGGATTCCCATATCATCCCTGCAGCTGCAAATGGGGAGGAGAGAGATGGGGAGGGAGGAGCACAGGACCTTAAGCTTATGCAAGCTCATTCAAGTTGCAGAAAACCATGGTTTCCTATTATGTCTGAACCAGGTTTAAAGATAATATGGTGATGGGGTCTGAAGAGGAAAACAGCTAAATGGGAGGTGGATGAATCAGATAAGTCCTCAGTGTGCCTAGTGACCCAAATGATCCTTCCATCACAAGTGAGGCGTGTCAATGACATATTTCTCCTAACAATCTTGTTGCTATGGGTTCCTACATCAACTGGTCCATTAAAAGAGATTTTAGTGGAAAGTTTTTGCTTTATGCTAGCTCTTCCAATGCAACAGCCCACCCAGCGCAATAATCCGATTTGTAGCAGTTCTTCCAAGAGAAAAATGTTCACCATTTCTGGAATGTTCCGCACAGTCTTTCAGTAGAACTCCACCGGTTTAGGGAGGGAAAATTCCTGGACTGGAATATCTTACACAACTCTGTTCTACCGTGCAGAATTTGCATGTAGCAATCCTCAGAATGGCAGGTAAAGACAGTTCAATCTGTGGAAATTAATTGGAGCACAGTTGGCGCCTCCAGACACCCAGCCTTTCTGAGGGTTGCTCTTTCCAAAACAACCCATCAAACTAACAGAGGCCATAGCAGTACTACCCTCTCTCATTAGTATTTCTATTTTGGGACTGTGAAAGCTGATTAATTAAAGAAACACACATGCTTGAAGAGGGCAACTGTTCTCTGAACTCTGAGCACAGAACATTCTTGATGCCAAAGCATTTTACATCAGCTATCGACAAAACAACTTCATTCCAATATCCAGCCCACTCAAGAGCGGGAAATCCTGAAAAGGGGGAAATGGGAAACTTGACGACCACGATTGTCTTAGGCCCTGTCTTCACTATGCACTTAAAGCAGTGTCATATCACTTTAGACCACCATGAAATCTCCCCAAAGAATTCTGGGAACGGTAGTTTGCTGAGACTGCAGAGAATGGTTAGAAGATTCCTATTCCCCTCTCGGAATTATAGTTCCCAGGGTTACCTGGAAGAAGAATTGATTGTTAAACCACTTTGGGAATTGTAGTTCTGTGGGGAGAATGGCTGGGGCTTATGGGAGCTAGCGCCCTGAAGAGTTTGGGGCTAGGATACCCAGAAGATCACCTTCCCACCAATCACTGCATTCGCCAGCAGACACCATTTCATTCAGATGCCTCTTCTGTATGATGTCAGAATTAGACCTTTAGCATGGCAGCACCTGCCCTCTGAAACTCCCTATCTACACACATCCATGTGCACAGACTTTATATTATATACCAGGGGTCAAAAAACTTACCGCGCCTTGGGCCGGTGTCTCCAGCGCCGATAACGTGGCAGGCCAGAGGGCGGGGGAGCGCATACCCATACGCGTGCGCACACGCTATTTCCGCCGCACTTCCGGGTCGGAGGAGCACTGGAAATAGCTTGTGTGCATGTGCACGGGCCTCCTCCAACCCGGATGTGCACTGGAAATAACACTTGCGCACGTGCAAATAACGCTTGCGCATGCGCACAAGCTATTTCTGGTGCTCCTCTGAACCAGAAGTGGACAGCCATGTAGTGCAGGGGCGGTAAGAGTGGGCAGCGGCAGCTGGCAGCGGGGGTCACCGCGGGCCAGATAAACGAGTCCCTTGGGCCTTAGTTTGGGGACCCCTGTTATATACATAAATAAAAACAAGTGGGACCTGCAACAAAATGTTCCAGAGCGGAACATGCTTCCGTTCAAGGTGCCAGCCATGCCCTCTTCCAGAAAACTCCATTCCGCACCCCCTCTACATCCTTGATGGGCTGTTTTTGCCAATCCCCACAAACCTTAAAGGATCTCTCTCTCTCCCCACCCTTCTCGTTTTTTATTTGCTTTTATGTTTTTGTTTTTTGCAAACCTAGCAGGTCCTCTAACTATGCTGACACATCTCTGTTGGGCATGGATAGTGTCCTTTTAGAGATTTACAGATCACTGCTGAATATGGCAAAGAGAAGGAGCAGTATCCCCCTTCCCCCATCTTCAATTTTCTTCCACTGAGCATTTTCTCTGTAGCCCTGATGACCAAGGACCACTGGGCAAGGAGCAAACACGAAGGGGAGATTGACGGTGTTGTGATGCATTCGTGTGAAGCCCTTTCCAGGCATGAAAAAATCCTCCTCCTCATCAGAGCTTGGGGAGCTCTTAATGATTTAATTGTAGCAGCCCTGACCAGCATGTTCGAGAGAGAAGCTAATGGCTCCTGAAAGCGACGGGCTCGATTCTGACTCTTCCGATGGGAGCATGGAAGCTCCGGGCCAAAACATCAGCTGAAATCGCATGCTCTTGGAACGCTCTGCATCTTCCTGACACTGCGATACCACAGAAGATGTCAGCGAGAAGAGAGAATTGCCCACGAGGTTGGGAGAATTATCATGCATCCTTCAGACGTTGCCCATCGCCTGCTCCTCGCCTAAGTCCCAGAAATAATATGACGGCAATGTTGGTTAGCATCAGAAATGCAGTCTGTTACAAGGGGAGCTTGGTGTGCAAGAACTAGTGACCAGAAACCAGTTGTCTGATGAATTTTGATGCACCAGCACCCTTGCAATTCCCTTTACAAAATATCAGTCATGTGTGCTTTCTCTATGCATGGTCACTAATGAAGTGGGATGGGCAGGAATTGATTTATTTTTTGCAGCTTTGAGTGGAGGGCTTTCTAATCTGACATGGAAAATGACTTGAGAACAGGGTAGGATCTACTATGAAACTAATGAAGCTTAAGCTTCAGGCCCCTAATCCTGGAGGGCCCCCAGAAACGACTTTAGTCTTGCATGTACATAAGATTTCCCTAATTTTCACACACACAACTGAAAAACTATAAGGCATAGGAATGTGTTGTTTTATTTACACCAGCGACTTTTGACATGTAAGGTAATCTGGTAGCTGGAACAACCCCATTGAAGAAGGTAACAGGTAACAATGGTTACCCAGACCTTGTTGCTGGTTGCAAAGCCCCCCCCCCCCAAAAAAAAAAACAGTTCAAGCTTTAGGACCACCAAAATGTAGGTCCACCACCGGGTGGAAGGGCACTAGGACCCTGCCAGAGCCTTCGCCTTTGCCTCCATCCCAAAGTCTGCCATCTTGTTTAATTGGCTTATGCCATTCTGAGAGGGCTGCAGGTGTCAGTTTGCATTTCTTAGTGCATTATTGATCTGATGTGTTTTCTATTCTACTTAATTTAAGAGGGTTCTGGAAGCTTCTCTGTGTGAAAGAAACCAGCAGAAGGTTCATGGTGTTTGGGTTATTCCTTCAGAGAAGCTGAGCACCGCTGGCTTAAACTGGTCCCGTTATCTCTTTCTGTCAAGGTCATGCTGACTATGAAAGTAGGGCCAGAAGGAGCCTGGGGGAGTTTCACTTTCACTTTCTCTCTCTCTTCCTTCTGGTGTGGTGTTCTGTACACTAAGTATGCTTAGTGTAAAGGTTTAGACTTATTGTAAGTTACTGTAAGTTTAATTTAAGTCTGCTGCAACTGGACTTCTTATGGACAGGGCCAATCCTGAATGTATTGGATTTGTGACCATTATGCTCATTTGCCTTCAGTAGCAGTAAAGCTCTGCTGGATGAAATATTAATTGCCTCTGGTTTATTTTTGGGAATCCTGCAACGTGTTTAAGTTTTGGTTCTGCTAACCATATGTCAGAGTTCTGCTCTGGATCATATTGAGTAGAATTCCATGACAGCAGGAAGGGCATCAACTGTTGGCCTCACACAGGGCAGCATATTACCAAGTGTCAGATGGCGGTGTGGTTGCTTGAGAGCAAACAGGCAAGACTCCGACCTGTCTTTTCCAGGCTTTATTCTTAGTGCAAACTATTTACAGTGAAGAGTGTCGTAAGTTCATGTCTGGCTCAGTCACTAGCAGACTCTGGGAATGGTCGGTCCTTGTACCTCCCCCAGCATAACAGTCGCTTGACCCCCAACCTTCTCCTCCCCTCCCTGTGCCAAAACCTACCGCGCAGCGTGGGCGCTGGCAAAGGGGTACTTCCCCCCTCTCTCCCTGTTCAGGGTCGGTGTTGAGGCTCCCCCTAGCATCCCCTGGTTCCACCACTTCCTCTCCACTAGAGGTGGGGCTTTCCTCCTCGCCAGAAGAGGAACTGCTTTGCAAGACTTTTGGAGGTTCGCTATAACACAACTGCCCTTCCACCTCTCGCCTCTGAGCTGATGGCAGTTCCCTGACACCAAGGTACACCCCATCAGATATAGTTTCTGGTCTAGCCTAAAGGTAAAGGGACCCCTGACCATTAGGTCCAGTCGTGGCTGACTCTGGGGTTGCGGCGCTCATCTCGCTTTATTGGCCGAGGGAGCCGGCGTACAGCTTCCGGGTCATGTGGCCAGCATGACTAAGCCGCTTCTGGAGAACCAGAGCAGTGCACGGAAACGCCGTTTACCTTTCCGCCGGAGTGGTACCTATTTATCTACTTGCACTTTGCTTTCGAACTGCTAGGTTGGCAGGAGCAGGGACCGAGCAACAGGAGCTCACCCCGTTACGGGGATTCGAACCGCCAATCTTCTGATCGGCAAGTCCTAGGCTCTATGGTTTAACCCACAGCGCCACCTAGTTCACCATAATTTTTATATATTACATTTATAGTGCACCCCTTCCTCCATGGAGCAGCAGGCAGTGAAGACGGGTTTCCCTCCCTCATTTTAGCCACACAACAACCTCACAAGGTAAGCCTTGACCCTGGCCCAATGTCACCCAGTGAGCTTTGAGTCTGAACAGAGAGAGGTTTGAAAAAGCGAATTCCCCAAATGGGACTGGTTCAATCTAAGGCTGTTCCTCACATATCAGCCATGAAGGCGGTTCCTGTGCAGGAGGAACAGCCAAGGTGCCATTCTTCTCCCACCCTGCTTGGTCTCCTTAAAGGATACACCATCTGCTTTCAGACCAAAGGGATTTCCTGCTTTCCAAGGCCAAGCGTTTCACTGGAGGATGCAAGACAATGGCAATAAGATTCCCTCGCCTTGCGTCACAGGAATGGCCCGCTGACATCGGGCCCAGCCATTTCCACAGAACACTTTGGTGAAACAAAACCCTGGAAACGCCTGAGACAACAACAGGAAGCCACACTTAACATCCTGCTTGATAAGGCGTCTAGATGATTTACCAAACAATTCCGGCTCCTTCGCTCCTATCAGCTCCTTGCAGATTCAAATGGTATCACAATTGCAGACCTCAGCGTTAGCGCTGGCCTTTTCCGTCTTCTGACATGACATCCTCCGCTCTCTCCTAAACAAAACAAGGGCAACCAGTGCTGGGTCTAGGATTTTGTGTGAGCCCATAACTATTATTATTATTATTATTATTATTATTATTATTATTATTATTATTATTTATAGCCTGCCCTCCCCGGCCAGAGCCAGGCTCAGGGTGGCTAACACCAGTAAAATTACAGAAAAAACATAATGGGGGGGGAATTTAAAATACAGGTTAAAATGCAATTTAAAATGCAGCCTCATTTTAAAAGTAGCCCATAGATCAAAACCATAAGGGGAGGAAAACATAAGGGTCAGACTGAGTCCAAACCAAAGGCCAGGCGGAACAGCTCCGCCTTGCAGGCCCTGCGGAAAGATGTCAAGCCCCGCAGGGCCCTAGTCTCTTGTGACAGAGCGTTCCACCAAGTTGGGGCCAGTACTGAAAAAGGCCCTAGCCCTAGATGAAACCAGTCTAACCACCTTGCGACTTGGGACCTCCAAAATGTTGTCATTTGTGGACCTTAAGGTCCTCCGCAGGGCATACCAGGAGAAGCGGTCCCGTAGTGCCCTCAAGCAAGCAGCCTTAATACAGAAAAGGCAAGGCATGCAAACTCTTAAGCTGCCTCAGATCTTCATAGGGTTGCCATATTTTGAAGAGCAAAAAAAAGAGGACACTATGATGACTCTCATTTTAAATACCCCTACTATATGTAGGCTATAGAAGCTATGATATATCACTGAGGGGGGTAGCAGAAGAGAAGAGGAAAGCAAGTCTTCAGCAACCAGTTATGTCCATGTCTCATCCAGAGAGTACAGTGGTACCTCGGGTTAAGTACTTAATTCATTCCGGAGGTCCGTTCTTAACCTGAAACTGTTCTTAACCTGAAGCACCACTTTAGCTAATGGGGCCTCCTGCTGCTGCCGCGCAGCCAGAGCACGATTTCTGTTCTCATCCTGAAGCAAAGTTCTTAACCCGAGGTTAGCGGAGTCTGTAACTTGAAGCGTATGTAACCTGAAGCGTATGTAACCCGAGGTACCACTGTATATCCAGAGACATTTTGGCGAATTTAAAAATCCACCGGGACAGAAATTTTACCCCTGAAAAAGAGGACATGTCCTGGAAAAAGAGGATGCATGGCAATCCTGTATGCGAAGTGGAAATGGTAGCATAGCTGAGGCACGAGGGCCTCTGCTGGACCAACCTTACTACCCTCTTGGTGAGAGATGGTTCAAATGATGTTTTAAAATCAAGGTGTAAATGGATTACCTGTCCAGCCTTCCTCAAGTTCCCTGCTCTGCTCAGTGTTCTGCCAGTACTGTATGTCTATTGTCTATATGGAATGCCTGAATCTCTCCAAGGTTTCAGGCACAGAAAAGTCTTTCACATCACCTTCTACCCTTCGGACTTACACTAAAACCCAACTGTTCTAAACGGACAAACCAAGGACTGAACCTGGGAACGTCCACATGCAAAGCAGACATTCAGCCCCTGGGCTCATCCCCTGAGATTGCCATCTCTGACCCCATACCTGAGGGCCTTTGCTGTCTGAAGCAGGGCAGCTGGCAACTAGGGAGAAAGCCTGTTCTGTGGTGACTTTTCCCCTTGGAAAGACGCTCACTATGGAATCCTGCCTGGACACCTTGTTACTACTATCATTTAGGTACCAGGCAAAACCCTTTGTTCTCCCGGGCATTTAAGAACTGCTAATGTGAGCATTATTATTATTATTTTTAAAGCAGAACAGTTGGATTTTAGTCTGAATGAGCTGTTGCCATTTTAGTTCTGTGTTTTAATTTGCTTTGTTAGTTTTTATGCCATTATTATTAGAATTAAAAAATAAATCTTATTATTCTTTCTTTTCTTTTCTTACTACCCTTAAGTAAATCTTTAGCATTCATCTTTTAGTGGAGTGGGACAGGATCATCCTTTTATAAGTTTGCAAGATGAGCACTTTCAGTTAAATATGTTCTTTTTATCTTCTTTGGAATGTTTTGAAGCTTTGCATACTTATACAATTGTAAATTACTTTGAGAAAATTTAGTGAGTGACAAATGCATAACAACAACAACAACAACAACAACAACAACAACAACAACAACAACAACAACACTCTAGTAGCTGCCCTGGGAACAGAAATGTATGTTGAAGGTCCAGGATATAAATTCTTTATTTACATTTGTTTATATATTCTGTGAGGTTTTTCCATGAGTGGATTTTATGAAGATTTATCCTTTCCCCCCTTTACAACCCCTCACACTTCGGAGTATCTTTCGGCCCCACCATCCTAGCAGCTCTGCATGAATATTAAGGAGAAGGTCTTGATGGCCGGATCTGAGCACCAGGAGCAAGCTTGAGGTTCGGGAGTCACATAAGGGGTGTGTGTCGCTCCTCCCTGAGATGTCAGTGACATTCATCTGCTTGGTGTTCATCGAAACAGGGAGTTTGAACTGTGCAATGATGCTTTTCCAGCAGAGTGGTGTTCTGCGCAGAACTAGAGTTCCAGTTATGCAAGTGCTCGTATTGTTTTGTTGATGGCATAAAGCTATCCTTGCCCAGTACGTATCTTGGCTTGGTATAATTCAGCAATCATGGCACATTGGACCCAGTGTTAGAAACTGGGATAAAAAGTAAAAAGGTAAAGGATCCCTGGATGGTTAAGTCCAGTCAAAGGCGACTATGGGGTTGTGGTGCTCATCTTGCTTTCAGGCTGCGGGAGCTTGCGTTTATCCACAGACAGCTTTTCAGGTCATGTGGCCAGCAGGACTAAACCGCTTCTGGCGCAACAGAACACCATTACAGAAACCAGAGCACACGGAAATGCCGTTTACCTTCTTGCCAGAGCGGTACCTATTTATCTACTTTTGAACCACTAGGTTGGCAGGAGTTGGGACAGAGCAACGGGAGCTCACCCTGTTGTGGGGATTCGAACCGCCGACCTTCTGATCAGCAAGCCCAAGAGGCTCAGTGGTTTAGACCACAGCGCCACCTGCGTCCCTATAAAACTGGGATGAAAAAGCTATTCACCACATGGCTCCTAGAACCTCAGTTGGGGGTGCCAAAACAGAAGGTCTGGTCGTATTATTTTTTTAAAAAATCAGCAACAATTTTTATTAATTAATTATTATTGTTGTGGCCCTCTGGTTCAGGCCACAAGCTTACCACAGGCTGCGGAGACAAAACACTTAGGCTTTTAGTTTAAAGTCTCTCCCCCCTCACCACCTCACAGCCTTGAAGAACGAAGCCTCCTCTTGCCCCAGAAACTACCAGATGCTCCATTTCTGAAAGGATACACCTTATGCCAAATAACTGCAAACCCACGGCAGGCACACTATATTCTCCTTCATTTCAGTCTGTCGCTCACAAGGGAGTGAAGGGTCCACCCCCCCCCAAAAAAAACTGCTGCTTTTGCACTGTCAGTGTAACTTTCGGCCAGGTGGCTGCAGTATCCCTTACTTCATAAGTGTCTCACACGGACCCGAGGCTCTGTCATCCCCCACATGGTTCCCCCACATGGTTCTGAATTAATCCCCCTTTCACACAAGACGGCCAACACACCTGTTCTGCTGTCACCGCCACCCCCTCTCTCTTTCCCCCGCTTCTGTCCCTATATCTCAGCCCCCTACCTTGGTAGGCGAGGCTGATGTGCATGCCCACCACCAGCAGGAGTGCCAAGCAGACCAAAGGACTCCACATGTTTCACTCAGCCAGGCACCCCGCCAGCTCCCACTGGAAGGCGTGAGAGCTGGGAGCAAGCAGGTGGCTCAGGGAGGACCTATGCTGAGTAAACAGGCAACAGGGGCTGCCCTTGGAACTCCTCCCTCTGCATCCTCTTCCCTGGGAAAGTGGAGGATATGAGGCAGGAGTTGGTAATGCAGGTGATCTGTGCACAGGCAAGCTGCCAGCTAGCTCTGCAGAGGCTCTTTTTATTAGCACAATAGGCAAAACCAGTACATTTTGGACTGTGACCTTTACACATCTTCCAATCCCGCGATCGTGGGGTGGTACAAAGTTATTTTGGCAACTGTTTCCACCGTGTCACTTTCCCCTTACACAATGTATGACGAAGGAGACAAAGGTCACAGACAGGGCATGGCAGACCACTGAGAGAGCAAAGGTTAGATAGAGGGCATGATGTTCAGATAGCTGTGGTTTGTCTGCGGGTGGAAGTGTGCTCCACACCCGAAGGTCACACGATCAGACAGCTGAGGCCTGTCTGCGGGTGGAAGTGTGCTCCATACCCAGCAGTCATTCCTTCACTCCACATGCCCTCCTTCCTCCCCATCCAACCTGTGCCACACAGGACACTGAGTCGAGCCGAAAATGGTGCTGAGAGAGGCTGAGGAGGCCCCGACTGGTTGCCTTCCTAGAAGCGTCCATGCAAGGCTCCCAACTCACTCTCTGTCGTCTAAGCCTCCTCTCTCTCTCTGCTCTTGGATTCCTTCCCAATTCTACCAGTTCATAAAAAAACCAAACAGTTACCAGCTATAAGAGCCGCCCCCCACATGCCTTTTTACCCCACTGTACTTAGAACAGAGGTGCGTGCCCCATGGGCTGGTACAGGGTGTGTTTACTTGGGAATAAGCCCCACACAAGATACTTCAGAATAACAAAATTAAGCAGAATGAAAGGGGCTGTTCAGGGGGCTCCTGCCCACCCCCAGCGTTAAGGAAGAATGGAGAGGTGAGGTGTATTGGGCAAGCCAAGAAGGGCAAAGGGAGATGGTGAAGAAGAAAATTAATCAAACTGGGGAGGGGCAGTCTACTTTGTCTCTCCCCACTCCCTAACATATTATAAGGCCAATGGGGAGAGCTGGGGGGGGGGGAGAGATGAAGGGAGAGGAGAAATGGATCATGCAGGCTGGCTTTCTTGTCCCCTTCTCCTTCTTTCCTCCTCCTCCACAAGCCAGCGAAGAGTCAGCAGCCAACCGGCCCCTTGCACTCCATCCATGGCTCTCTCTCTGTCTCCAAGGACCCACAGTGCCTACCAGCTGAGTCCCGCTTCAGGGCAAGCAGCGGCAGATCACTTGGGCAGCAGTGGCAATTTTAATCTCAGGCTCCACAGATTGCGACCAGGCTTCTGAAATTGCTCACCACCTATTGTTAAACGCACCTGCCACCCAGTTAGTTTTGAACCTGGTTGGTCCTTACCTGCACCTGCCCCCTTCATAAGTTCAGTCTACATTCTTTCCAAACTTCTGGAAAGAGGTCATTAGAGGCATACACAAGATTGAACAGGGAGCCTGTGGCAGATCTGGAAAGGGTTCCAGTCTTGGTTGGATAAGAGCCAACACAAAAACAAACACCTCATCCTTCTCCTCTCGTTCTCACTCAAATGCCTGCTGCTGCTGATCTCCGTCAAGCCGTCAGCAAGAGGGCTCCTTTTCACACAAAGTATCCCCATTTTTAAGTGGTACTTTAACGCCGGCAAGCAGAAAGATCTGCACTCGTTTCCTTGGAGATTGCCCAAAGCAAAAAGGCCACCTGTCACTGTGATGTTCACAGCAACAACAAAATGCAGGCACTGCCACCGCCTCTCCAGGCAAATCTGATGACACAAACCATAAGCAAAGTGTCAGGAAATATTAACAGGTTAGGACGCAGAACGCCAGCGTCACCGCATCCTCGTGGACTTCGGATGAGTCCCGGGGACAATGCAGCGATGCAGTTCTGAGGCCAGCAGGGCAAGCCGGTTTAATTGCTGGAGTTACAGCTACAGGGATTATTTTGTGACAGTGCAAGGGAAGGATCAGCTGGGGGGAATTATCTCCTGCAGAGAGGTCAGCGGGGCACGGTTGGAAGGGGAGAGGCAAAGAGCATCTGCTTGGGAAGTTGCTGCCGCCACTTTCTCCCCAGCATATGCATGGCTCTCGCTTGAGATTGCATGTGCATTAAAAAGAAAGAGAGAAGACTCTAGGGGAAGACTTGGATTACAAAGGTGGCATGTCTCTGGTTATCAGTTGCTGGAAGGGAGAGAGGAGGTGAGTAGGAGGGAAGAGCTGCTGCCCTCCTGCTCTGCTTGGGAGGATAAAATCTGATCCAGGTCACATTCAGAGGCAAGCTTAGCTAATTCACATTTTCCAAAACAATACAGGGACCAAAACACAGCCGCTCTACAAAATTCACACTTTTTTGAATTTTGCAGTGCAGTTCTCCAGCCAAGTAATGCGCACAAAAATGCATCTGCTAAACTGTGCATAGAGGTGCACATGTTAGTGAAAGCAATTTACAAAAATGCACTATGTTGGGGGAAAGTGGCTTTGCAAAAAACTGTATATTAGGCAAAACTGCATCCAAATGTGCACCTATTAAGAGAAATCTGCACTGAAAGGCTGATGAATTTTCATGAGGTTTTGTTTTGTTCTCTCTCTCTCTCTCTCTCTCTCACACACACACACACACACACACTTCACTTAAAGACTGGAAAAATGAGAAACCGAAACTGACAGGTTCACCTGTTCACTACTCTCTTCTGGGCTCTCTCAGAAGCATCTGCCCGTTGGAAAGAGTATGATGGATTAAAGGGGCCTTCCCTACAATCCAGGAAGGTACTACTTCTTACATTCTCAATTTTCATCTCCAGCAATTTACTTTGTAGCAACTAGAGATGAGGAGTTTTCTTCACAGTCTGACATGACTCTACCAAATTCACGCTGCCTGAACCAAAAAGGCAAATATGAAATGCAGCTATTCTTTGAATTCATTCTTTTCAGTGGGACTTCTCCATCCTGTTGAAGCCATTTATTGTAGTAGCTTTTTGCTCCTGCCTGTGACCCACCCCACAAGGATGGCAATTGCCCCGAAATCTTGTCTAGGACCAGCTTGTATTGAGCACAGTATCTGGTTCCACCACCCAAGATGAGGCCATGGAAAGAGGTCCCACTTGACATCTCTTGGTAGAAATTGGTTTAAACTGGTGCTTTTGTTGATTTTGTCGATGCTTTGCCATTCTTTTGTTTTGTCATCATTGCTATTATATTTGCTTTATTATTGTTAACTGCCCTGAGCATCATTTGGTGGAAAAGTAGGCTACAAATCAAACAAATTCAAATAAAAATAAAAATAAAGAGTCATTCACTAATCTGCCTTTTCTTTGGTGGCTAGGAAAACAACCATCACTATGACAGATGGAATGGCATGAAGGAATATGAAGCTTTTTATTTAACAAAAACTGGAAGTGTCTGGGGTGGGTGGAGAGGACAGAGAACATCTGTGGACTATGCAATTAGAGTCCCATGAACTGCAAGAAGATCAAACCTCTCCATTCTGAAGGAAATCAGCCTTGAGTGCTCACTGGAAGGACAGATCCTGAAGCTGAGGCTCCAATACTTTGGCCACCTCATGAGAAGAGAAGACTCCCTGGAAAAGACCCTGATGTTGGGAAAGATGGAGGGCACAAGGAGAAGTGGACGACAGAGGACGAGATGGTTGGATAGTGTTCTTGAAGCTACCAGCATGAGTTTGACCAAACTGCGGGAGGCAGTGGAAGGCAGGAGTGCCTGGCGTGCTCTGGTCCATGGGGTCACGAAGAGTCGGACACGACCAAACGACTAAACAACAACAACAACAGGATGCACTCAGGAACCCCATTAGCACAGCAGCATTCTCCAAATACCTGGGTGACCCCAGCCACTGAGTTCTGGATTCTGCTTTCTGATCACAGCAGAAACTCCAAACCTTGCCTTTATTCGGACAGTTTCTCAGCAACCCAGCTCTACATTATCTATGCAGCTTCATTTCAAAGGATCGTTCCGGGGTTGCATCTTCGTGGAAGGGCACATGCTTTGCCCTGCACAAAAAAGGTGCTCCCAATCCTTAGCACCACTGGTTCAAACTTTCTTGGGTAGCCAAATCCCAGCCTCAGACCCCGGCAGTTCTGAGCTAGATGGGCCAATGAGCCTGATGGGGTTGAAGCCTGATTCTCTCCACACTGCAGTTTTGAAATGCTAGCATTGATTACCTGTCACTGACCCAAGATTCTAATGACTCCGTTGGCAGAATATTCATAGAACAATGGAGTGACAGCTCCATTATTGCACAGATCAAAGGATAGGGCACCCGTCTCTTCCACTGGGTGAGCAACATGGGTGCATTAGCATAACGTTTCCCACCTCCTCACACATTATCTGCTCATACCAACTCTGTGCCCTAAGGACCCAGGCAGCCTGGCCCTCTGCTGCATGCATTAGCCACCCACGAGGATGACAATTTAACTCTAAGTCGTAAACCAAACCCAAATGCCTCCCAGGCCTCAATCTGTAGAATTCCTCCCCCCTCCACTGAATCATAGTAACACAGAATTGCATAGAGTTGGAAGGGACCATGAGGGTCATCTAGTTCAACCCCTTGCAATGCAGGAATATTTTGTCCAACATGGGGCTCAAACCCACGATCCTGAGATTAAGAAGCTCATGCTCTATTGGCTGAGCTATCCCAGGAATTTAGTATAATGGTTATTTGCCATAGGAGGTTGGGAAAGTAATACGATGGGATTCATGTATGTGGGTCCAAAGGCTAGAGGTTGTATTCGCCGCAGCTCTAAGGCCAAGGTTCCACCAGTGCAATGATTTTCTTTGCATGGAAGTTTCTTTGCATGATGGAAGTTTCCCCCTTTCTCCCCACTCTCCATGCACCTTAAATCTGTTTAGGGGTTACCGCCAACCCTCCAGAGCAGATCTGGGGGAGGGCGCAGGGCACACATGGGGGAATCCCCATTGCACTAGCGGAGATCTTTTTACTGCCTTCCACTAGCACAATGATTTAGTTGAATACAGCCCTAGATTGTTTTTTGTTTTGTTTTGTTTTGTTTTGTTTTTGGAGGGCCGGGAGGTCTAAAGCAGGTGTGAGCAGAAGATGGGCTGATAAATCTCTGAGTGGGTTGCGACAAATCAACAAGGGTTTGCAACTCTTACATATGCACACACAGAGAGAGGTAACCACGCCATACATTCAAAGCATATGGCTTCTGCAAAGAATAATGGGAGCTGTAGTTTACCATTCACAGAGCTACATTTCCTAGCACCCTTAAACAAACTACAGGCACCTATTACCATACCATTTTAATTAGAAATGCCAAGGACTGGACCTCCATCAACTGTCACCTAGCAGCAGTGCTTTACTCCATCAGTGCATCTGAAACACGAACAACTTTGGGAGGGGCCGCCTCATCTTGAACTTTTCCACCACAACTGGTCATTTTTTCGTGTTTTTAATATTCTTTTGGGAGCTGCTCAAAGTGGCTGGGGAAACCCAGCCAGATGGGCAGGGTATAATTATTATTATTATTATTATTATTATTATTATTATTATTATTATTGGTTTTGTAACTAAGAATTTATACCTGAGTTTGCTTGCTTCCTCCTCCTCCACAAACCATTTTCCTTTTGTGTCATGTCTTTTGAGATGGTGAAAATGAGTGCAACGCTGATCTTCATAATTAGATAGCCTTTTTTGCCGCTTCAGAGTGGGATAAAGATCCACTAAATATGCAAACAAACCCAGGACTTTGAACATGCCGAGGTCATGTTGGGCATGTTTAGCAGTGGCAACACTTGGATCCATTGCGTTCCCTGAAGTATCAATGACAAACCACCAAAATGAGACATCAACGCTATGGCCAACATAAAAGGCGACACCTTCAAAACATGAGACACCCATTGTTTAACCAACGTCCGGCAGCAATGCTTACATTCTGATGCAAAATGCATTCATGAGGGCATTGGCCTTTCACGGAGGCTTAGATATTTTTAAACTCTTTGTAGGTTATAAAGATATCTGCACTTTCTGCCACCAGATGCTTGGCAATGATTCCTGACAACGTCTTACAGCTTCCCGGCAGGAAGTTCTGCTGCAAGGCGATAACTAAGGTTCTCAGGAAAGCACAAGATTCCGTTGTGTCCCGCAAAGGCAACTGGAACAATGGCGAGGAATCGCCTCCGCCTAAACAGCACATGGAATTAAGATGTTAACACACAATTCCAGTTTCCTGGAACACCAATTAAGCTACATGCCTCCCCGATAGGAAGCAGCGATGGGATTCGCCTTATTTCAGCTTGCGGCCACAAGAAATTAGATTAGCCTAATTGCACTGGACACTTGCTAGGGTGAAACGACTACTTGCCTAATAATAGCTAACTGCGTTATAAGAACGCAAGAACTCAAGAAACCCCAGCAGAGGGAAACCACTGAGCTAATGGTCCAGAGTCTGTGAGAAGTCAGCAGGGTAGGGGGCAGAAGTGCCGAAGATTGTGGGTGCCCACAATGAAGGGCTTCAACCTTGCCCATTGACCTTGTGGGGGCCCAGCCCCACAAATATGTTATTGTGTGTGCCGAAACACCCAGGCCCCCCTGGAGTTGGCTCCAGTGGTGAGGAGCATTCTTAGGGGGTTGGCCAGTAGGTTCCAGCCGGAGGTCATTTGCATCAGGTCTCCTTGCACTTTCCACTCCCTTTGGTAAACCAGAAGTATCTCTATTAGGAATTACAGGCTCCAATACCCCAAAAGACCAGAAAAGACTGTTTGTGTATGGGACAACAGCTGCAAGGATGCTTCTAGCCCAAAGGTGGAAAGAACCAACAGTTCCGACCAAGGAAGAATGGCAAGCCAAATTGCTGGGCTATGCTGAAATGGTAAAACTGACTGGGAGACTCAGGAATCAAGAAGATATTGACTTTAAAAAAGCATGGGGGAAATCCATAACTTACTTAGGAGACCATTGTAAACAAATAAGAACATTAGGTAAAGGTAAAGGGGCCCCTGACCATTAGGTCCAGTCGCGACTGACTCTGGGGTTGTGGCGTTCATCTCGCTTTATTGGCTGAGGGAGCCAGCGTACAGCTTCCAGGTCATGTGGCCTGCATGACTAAGCCACTTCTGGCGAACCAGAGCAGCGCACAGAAATGCCGTTTACCTTTCTGCCGGAGCAGTACCTATTTATCTACTTGCACTTGGACGTGCTTTTGAACTGCTAGGTGGGCAGGAGCTAGACCAAGCAACGGGAGCTCACCTTGTCATGGGGATTCGAACCGCCAACCTTCTGATCGGCAAGTCTGTGGTTTAACCCACAGCACCACCCGCGTCCCTAAATAAGAACATTACCTGGACTTTAAAAACAACTTGTATAGAAACGGGTGTGGGTGGGTGGGGTGGGTGTATAATTAAGAGAGATGAAAACTGTGAGGAACGTAATGATATGTAGTTTTAGAAAAATTATGTTAAGGACCCATGCAGGGGACGGGGGGAAGTCGCAAGATTCAGAGAATCCCATATATGGATATGGTAAAAATTTATTCTTTTTATTATGTTGAATTTGTTCTTGTAAAAACAGGGGGGCGGGGAGAGGTTGTCTCCAATGAAGCCACTGCACGAGAGGGACAGCTTCCGCTCTTCTCTGCCCCCATTCCCGTTGCACCCCCTGCACCATCCAAATCTGCTCTAGGGAGTTGGGGGGGATTAACCCGTGCAGATTCGGAGTGGAGCAATGGGGAGTGAGGAGGAGGAAAAGTTCTGCTACACGAGCAAAAGTTTGCCTTGAAACGTGAACGGAAACAAATTTCTTCTGCATCCCTAAGCTAGATACTACTCTTAATTTCTTTAAACTTTCTTGGCAGGTTGGGTGGGTGGAGCTAGTGTGACATTAGCCAACCACCATCACAATTTCTAGTGAAATGTTTTTTGGGGGGTGTTATGTATTCAGTGGTCTGTGTTTGCCTGAGCTTGAGTCTGGACTAAGGATTCTGAACTCCTGTGTTCTGAATCGATACATGTTGTCCAATCACAGAACATTTCAGGATTTGGGCCTCTGCCATTGGCCCTTGAACTCTGAATTGTGATTCGCATATTGGAAGTTTATACAGCCAATCACGTTGGGAGTGGGAGTGGCCCAGGCTTTCAGAAATGTATATAAGCAGTTGCTTTGCCCGTTTCCCAGTTATGTAGTTCAATAAAGGTTCTTGCCGTTATCACTGTGTCTTGCCTCATGGGAGCCCACCTACACTTCAGGGGAGGTGTGTGTTATTGGCTTGTTTTTATTTTGATTATATATATTGTGGTTTTTATGTTGATCTTTTCTGTGAACCGCCCTGAGACTTCCAGACATAGGGCGTTATATAAATAATAATAAGAGAAGAATTTGGATTTGATATCCTGCTTTATCACTACCTGAAGGCATATCAAAGCAGCTAACATTCTCCTTTCCCTTCCTCCCCCACAATAAACAATCTGTGAGGTGAGTGAGGCTTAATCAGCTTAATTTTTTAAAAATAAAATAAAACGCTATGTGGTGTACAGGAGTCCCCGCTCCCCTCCTCTACCTAAACACGGCAAGTCTGTCCTCAGTTGTGGCTTCAACATCAACCACACTCCCATGTTTTTGTGGTTAAAACACAGGTGTTTATGCACAGGTGTGTATGTCCTCCCTACAAGAGAAGAACGGATAAAAAAACTGATGGACTATGCAGAGATGGTTAAAATGACTGGAAAAATCAGAAACCAGGATGATAAAAACTTCAATAAGTATTGGGGGAAATCTGTAACTTATCTGAGAGAACACTGTAATAGTTAAAAACACTAGCAGGATTGCAATAACACTTGCAATGTGCAAAGTACTATGGATAAAAACAGAGTTTACAGAAATATAGCGGACGATATATGATGCAGCGAAAAGCGATTAAATGTGGACTCCATGGAGAGGAGGAAAGAAGTCCGAGAATTCGGTGAATTCTATATTTATGATTCTACGTTGTGTGTGAATGTGAGATTAAATTGTAAAAACAAATAAAAAATTATTTTAAAAATAAAAATAAAACACAGGTGTGTATGGCGGGGAGGAATCACCCCGGTGGTTCTAGTGAAAAAATTTCCCATGTCGGTTTTGCAGAGCCATCCCTGTGAATCTGTTGTGTCCACAGCTGCAGCCAGAGAGAAAGAGAACTCGTTGGAAGGAGAAAGAGCGTCTGAAGGGACAGATTCTGTAAATAAATCTGCAACCAGGCTCTGCCGTGTTGTAGCGGGCTGCCTGGGAAGAGAGTCTCTTCCCGTCATTGTTCCCAGCTCCTTCTTATATATTTGTTCCCTCAGGAACAGAAGGAAAGCAGCTTCCAGTTTACTGGCTGGGTTTCAAGTTAAATATTGAAACTCCCCAGCAGCTTAAGGCTGGAGTGACAGATTGCTCAGTACAGAGAGAGACAGCAAAAGCCATCAGCTTCTGGAAGTGGCTCCTTTGGGGAACCATCGCTGGCCGTGCGCGACTATGCCCAAAGGGAGGACTCCACCCACTCTTTGCCCCTGCATGGCACGGATATTTGTTGCACGGGGGGTGGGGGGAATGGGGGAGAAATCTGATTGAGTTTGCATTTAAAAGCAAACATACCTAATTCGCACATTCCGAAACACAGCCATCCTTTGATATTTCCTTTTTTTAAAAAAATATTATTAAAATAATTCAGCATTAATACATACATGTTATGAATATACAAACATACATTTCATACAGCCCTTAAAAATATTCATACATACCCACACTCAATCCCACAAGTACTTCCTTTTCCCACCACCATCCCTCACACCACCCTTGTGATGAACTTCCAATCTACTCAATTGCAATTTCTTTCCACTTCCATTACTTTCTTTCACACACTTTTAAACCAATTTTCTGCTTCTTTTTCTGTTACACCTTGTTATCCATCTTATTTAGTATTTCAGTATTTATAACGGAACTTGTTTATTCTAATAGGAGTTCTGATTTTTCAATATAATTTTGCAAGTATTCTTTAAACGACTTCCAGTCCTTGTCTATCTTCTCTTTTGAGATCCTTCCAATTTCTCCCATTGTTTTGGATATATTGTAATACTCCAATAATTTGGCAAGCCACTCTGTTTTTGTCGGTATAATACCACTTTTCCAATTTTTCGCAATCAATAGCCTTGCGGCTACTGTTGCGTATAAATATAAATATAATGTCTTGTCTTCTTCCTTTATTCTTTGATATTTCCACTTCTCTGGATTATGGAGCATAGCTTTCCAGCCAAGCATTGGGCACAAAAGTGCAAATCCTGGCATTAAGTGTGCAAATAGCTCAGTCGGAAGAGCATGAGACTCTTGATCTCAGGGTTGTGGGTTTGAATCCTACACTGAGCAAAAAATTCCTTCATTGCAAAGGAATAGATGACCCTCACACAGTCCCTTCTGACTCTAGAATTCTTTGATTCTATGGTTCTACAGAAGGGTATGTTAGTGAAGACGACATACAACATATGCATTATATTATGGAAAGCTGTTTTGCAAAAATGTGTTTATTAAGAAAGCTTGAATAAACAAATATGTTTATCTGGGGGAAAATTGTACTAAAATGCTGATGAATTTTGATGAGGACTTTCAGAATAAGATATAAATAGCAACCCGATGTGGAAATGTAGAAAACAAAACTTTAGATTGGAACAATGAGAAACCGAAATAGGGATATTTGCCTGTACCTCGTTGCTGCTTTTGCAAAACTTACAATTCCCTCAGTTCCTTGAGGGTGCATCAACCACATTTAAGCAAGCCGTTTCAGTTCACAGCACGTCCGTGCGTTTCCATGGAAATAAATTCAAAAGCATCCCCGGGATGGCAGACACGTCTTCAGTCAAACCAGGTGTGGCATTTTGTTAACTGCCAAAACACTAACAAGCCCCTGGTATGGAGAACAGAATCTGGTGGGTCCTTCTTCTTTGAGAAGGGAGGGGCACATCTCAGCTGGGAAGCCATGTCTGGCATGTAGAAGCACCATCGTAGCTGTGAGTCCTGGAAGACCTGCTCCTTGCCTTGGCCTGGGAGGGCAGGGCCTTGACTGACTCCAGCTACAAAAGCTGAGGCTGCTGAAGAGGCCAGAGGTCAATGAGCCTGAGCTTCCACAGCTGCCACCTGCCACGAACCACCATTGGCAGGATTGGCAGCAAGAGCGGCATATAAGGCTTATGATAATGTTAATGGGGTAAGGCAGGTTGCTTACTAGTTACTAGCCCAAGTCATGGCTTGATGGAGGGGATCCAAATCTAGGTCTAACTGGATACTCTAAATATTCACGATCCTTCTTATGTCTGAAAGGCTACGCAATTGTTGATGGATTTATCCCCACCCATTGCTACAGATGGGGAGAGATTTAAGTTTGGTTCACATTACATTGCAGAACTACCAAATCTGCCATTGCTGGAACTATACACGAACCAGGAGCTCAGTAAGCCTTCAATATTTTCACTTCTCTGAATTTTGCAATGCAATTGTCCGACTGAGTCATGGGTGCAGAAACGTTAGGGGAAATGTGCCTAAATGCTTATAATAGTGAAAATAACATTTATTTTATTATTATTAATATTATTATTATTATTGATACAGTAAGAAAAAAAGAAGAAAACACAAATACCAAATTACACACAGGAATAACCATAGACACATAATTTTCTTAACAAACAATAAAACATATATTGGTCTTAACACTAAAGACCCAACCTCCCGTCTATCCCATATTTCGATTTCATATTACTTATTGCCAATACACACTTTTATCATAATTAAACTTTTTCTTAAGATATCTAATTTCTTATATTTACCTTGCAACTATTACTGAAGTTCCTTGAATGCTGCAACAGAATTTAAACTACTATATTTATTTTTCAAATATTCTTTGAAAACCTCCCATTTTTAAACAAATTCCCGTGAAAATAACATTTAAAATTGCATTATGTTAGGGAAAGCATTGATGCAGAATTTTTGTGAAGTGTTGAAAGAAAATAAAACTGATGCAGAAATGCAGCAGTTTTGTGTGTGGCAGAACCTGGAATACTCTCACCTTAAATACAAGTCATGCACTGACAATTTTGTTTTTGGCGTATGATGGAATTTATTTATTTATTATTATTGGCTCACCCAAGCCTTGTCAACGTAGCAATATTTGTTGCATCTCGTACTGATCACTGTGAAGGTATAAGTGCACATCTTTTGTGTACATCTTTTTAAATATGGACTGTATTTAGTAATGTATAGTGCCTGCCACTGCATCTGCAATAAATAGACGCTGCATGGTGTCAATAATAAAAAGAAAAAGTAAACAGAACTGCAAAGTGGATTTTGTTCAGGCTAAGACTCCCGGGATGGAGGATCTGGCACAGAATGTTAATATCAAAATCTGCACCTCCTGCCTAATTTATTTAATTTTTTTTAAAAAAAATACCCCACTTTTCACCACATCTGGGTCTCAACATAGCTTACAGAAATTAGAACACCAAATACACAAAATTTAATACATAGGTGAGAACACTGAAGCACTAAACATTAAAACAGCATTTATAGTGCAAAGGCCTCCTGAAATCATGGAATCCACAAGTCCTGAGGACTAGAAGCTTGACACTGATGTGGGTTACGGGACGCAAAATCCGTTTGAAAAAATCTTAAGAAGTAGGAGATTTCAGGGGGGAGAATAATGAGTGTCACCACTTTGCAACACGTTTCTTAGAAGGCAGGCAGCTTGTTTTGCAAGCAGTGCAAACCCAGAATTTCTCCCCAAAGCCCTAGATGGCAGAGAATGCTATCTGAGGTGGTGGGGGAGCAATTCTAGCCAGACTATACATTCCATTCCCTTCAACTGGCACAAGGAGATGGAATCTGATTTTTCTCACAACAAACATCAGCCAAAAACAACTCTCAAAAAACTGGCAGTCTCCGGCAGCGCAGACTGGAAACGTTCTTTGAGCATAGATGCTGATAGGAACTGGCCTAGATAACAGCACTTCGCACATGATTTATTGATTTGCAACTCATCACGGGATGATAGGCCATCAGCCAGAGTTATTAAAAATGCCCTACTTGTTTGCCTCTCGAGAGAAGTTAATGCAAAGGGATGAGCAACTCCCAGGTGATGGGGAGCAAAGAGAATGTTGCTTGCTCCCGCTTTACCCCACCTAAAGAATGTACAACCACTTGGAAAAGGTCAGAACATTTGCTCAGTACCAGAATGCTGGCTGGTACGGTTACGTCAGGCCTGTGTTTACTCCATGCTTTCAAAAGAAACACATATCCTTCGGGGAGGTAACACAAAGTGCTAAGGAAAGGTGAATTCTGTAACCCACCATAGATTATGCAGATTTAAGAAGAGCCTGGTGTATCAGGCAGCCACTGTCCCTTCCAATCCAGCACACTGTGTACTTTCTGCACCTCTGCCAAACCCCAGAATATACACACGTCTGAGGACCAGAAGACACTTGTGTTGAAATGTGTCGTGTAGCTCAAAGAGTGATTCCAAGCCAAAATTGAGTGTGATACGATATGATAATCTTTATTGTCATTGTCCCATACAGAACAACGAAATTGAAAACTACATCAGACATTCAAACACCAACAAGCCTGCTATCCCAGCTATCCCAGCCTGGTTAACCCCCTAAAAACTCTGATACCCCATAATTAAATACAATATACTCCCAGACTACCTTACACTGTGTTTAAAACCAAAATCACATTTGGATAGAAACTGTTTCTCAGGCGGCTCGTCCTAGTCTTTATAACCCTGTACCTTCTTCCAGAAGGCAAAAGCTGAAAGAGATCATTTCCAGGGTGAGCACTATCCTGCACTATCTCTGCAGCTTTCTTATGGCACCTGGAAGCATAGATTTGATCCAAGGTGGGAAGAGTGCACCCAATTATTCTCTCCGCAGTCTTTACAACCCTGGACAGCATTGTTTTTTCCCTGACCGTGAAGCTCCCAAACTACACACACAGACCATAAGTTAATACACTCTCAACAGTACAATGGTAAAATGCCATCAACAGGTCCTTTGAGAGATTATTTTTCCAGAGGATCAGAAAATATAACCTCTGCTGTGCTCTCTTCATCAGATCTTTGCTGTTTTCTCCCCAGGTTAGATCATCTCTCAACTCCATTCCCAGAAATCGAAACACCAAGACCTGCTCCACACACTTCCTTTCAATAATGTGTCATCTTGTTATGGAAATAATTCAACCTATGCTAAGCCAACTATGACTTTGGAATGTTTAGATATTACTCTGGGGTTTTTTCAAGACTAGATTGATCTTATATTTGTATCTTTGGGGACTCTTAGATTTACATTCTGTTTGTCAGTGGCCATAAACAATAACCAGTGGTCATCATGATACAGTGGTACTTTGGTTCTCGAACTTAATCCATTCCGGGAGTCCGTTCGACTCCCGAAACCGTTCGAAAACCAAGGCGCGGTTTCCGATTGGCTGCAGGAGCTTCCTGCACTCATTCAGAAGCCAAGTCGGATGTTTGGCTTCCGAAAAATGTTCGCAAACCGGAATACTTACTTCAGGGTTTGTGGCGTTTGGGAGCCAATTTGTTCAACAACTAAGCCGTTCAGGAACCAAGGTACGACTGTACATGTTAAATTGGTGCTGTTCAGTTTAAAATGGATGCATTTTGGGAAAAGCTTTACCAGCTAAAAGTCTAATATTTGGTCGAGAGGGCATGAAAGGGAATGAATAACAGAACTGCAGATTTGTAGAGTTGGAAGGGAACCCGGAGGTCATCCATTCCAACCCACCTGCAATGAAGGAATCTAGAAATGTGGTTCCTGCCCCCCCATCCAATCTGAAACCATAACAAACCTACTTAACTTTGCAAATGTGCTAGCAGTTTTATTGAATGGCTAAAGTCCCTTTCCTTCACTCTAATTTGGCTTTGTTATGTCATCACACGGTCTGTATAATCCATGTTTGGATGGATCACAGAACCGGCAAGAACCAACACCTGCTTTTGGGGGAGTGGGGGTGGTGGCACCAAAACAGCTACATGAAGACAATGAACCCTAAGAAAGGAGAGTTCTAGCCTCCCATTGTAAATCACCCTTATCATGTTTCAGAGCAACATTGTAAGGAAATTGCAGATGACATTCAAGCTATGTTAGAATTGGGAGTTATTAGGCCCAGTACTTCACCATGGGCAAGTCCTGTAGTTCTGGTGCCTAAGAAAGATGGATGGAGGGGTGGTTATAAGATTTTGTGCATAATATAGAAGTTAATTGCTGACTGTTTATCTAGAATCTATGTGGATTATAAGGATTAAAATTACCATTTTTTTGCTCTATAAGACTCACTTTTTCCCTCCTAAAAAGTAAGGGGAAATGTGTGTCCGTCTTATCGAGCGAATGCAGGCTGCGCAGCTATCCCAGAAGCCAGAACAGCAAGAGGGATTACTGCTTTCGCTGCACAGCGATCCCTCTTGTTGTTCTGGCTTCTGAGATTCAGAATATTTTTTTCCTTGTTTTCCTCCTCCAAAAACTAGGTGCGTCTTGTGGTCTGGTGCGTCTTATAGAGTGAAAAATACGGTAATTTTAAATGGTGTATTTTAATCTTGCAGTAAATCTTGTAGATATTGTTCATGTATATTTCCTGTTTTGTCATTTATTTGCTCAGATATCGTTGGTTGCAGAATGGTCATACAGTGGTACCTCGGGTTACAGATGCTTCAGGTTACAGACTCCGCTAACCCAGAAATAGTACCTCGGGTTAAGAACTTTGCTTCAGGATGAGAACAGAAATTGCACAGCGGAGGTGCGGCGGCAGCAGGAGGCCCCATGAGCTAAAGTGGTGCTTCAGGTTAAGAACAGTTTCAGGTTAAGAACGGACATCTGGAACTAATTAAGTACGTAACCAGAGGTACCACTGTAGTAAATAATACTGTTTATGGTCCAGGTCTACTTAAAGATGAAAAGTCTAACATTTAGAACAGGCTTCCTCAAACTCAGACCTCCAGATGTTTTTGGCCTACAACTTCCATCATCCCTAGCTAGCAGGACCAGTGGTCAGGGATGGTGGGAACTGTAGTCTCAAAACATCTGGAGGGCTGAGTTTGAAGAAGCCTGATTTAGAATTTCATCTTCAGAAGAAAAGATGGGATGTCATAAAGGAGCGATTCTGTGAGCAAGTATCGCTGGGTGGGGCCCCTCAGGCAGGTATTAAAGTGGGAACAGGTGATGGGGCTGCCAGGAGTCCTCAGTCCCTACAAATCTTCGAGTTGACCTGCCAAGGGGAGGGAGAGAACACACTGTAGATTAGACTACCATTTGATGTCTGCAGCTGGTGCCAGAGAAGACGCCAATAAAGCCTGATAACCCGTTCAGTGCCTGAGTGAGTTATTAGCAGCTTGGAGGGAGGACTCGTGAAAGCGACCCCCCCACACCATGACAATTAGTATCTGGTTAGCAGTGCTATTCATTTAATAATGGTATTTATACTGCACCTTTCTTCCAAGGAGCTCAAGGTGGCATATAGTGGTACCTCGGGTTACAAACACCTCAGGTTACAAACACTTCGGGTTACAGACTCAGCTAACCCAGAAGTAGTACCTTGGGTTAAGAACTTTACCTCAGGATGAGAACAGAAATCGTGTGCCGGCGGCAGCAGCAGGAGGCCCCATTAACTAAAGTACCTCAGGTTAAGAACAGTTTCAGGTTAAGAACGGACCTCCAGAATGAATTAAGCTCATAACCAGAGGTACCACTGTATTGTATTTCTACTTAAATTATATCCATAGCTTATACATTTGAATCTATGCATATAACTTGGCATGTTGTGCAAATCAGTGATGCATTTCCTCTTTTTGAGTGATGCACAAGTAGTTGTCCTTATGAGAGATCTGGTTTTTATAACTGGTTCACAATCACCAGTTCTAAATCCTAACAAAAACAGGAAATACTCGTTTCGGGAAACTCCCATATTCTTGGCAACATATAATATGGTATTAGAGCTATAAATACTTTTTTTGGGGGGGGCAGGAATGTCACTGGACACTGAAGGGCAAAACTGCCACTTAATTCAGAGGAGTCTGTCCAGATTTCTAAGTATTTAATCAGACAACATTTCCTGATACCACACCTTTCTGAATAATGCAGCTGGGGTGGGGAGATGAAAGTTTTAAAAAGCGTACAGGAAGTGGGAGGAAAACAAATAATGCTTCATTTGCACCTTGGGACCTTTCAAAACCATGGACCAGAGACGGTCCTGTGGGAGGGGAAACAAATTCAAGGGGACATTTGTGGGGAAAAACCAGAGGCTTTTTTGTTAGGCATTTTAGGTATAGAGATTCTGAGAGTTTTTAGTTTTTGAACTCTTTTTAATGAAGATTGCCAAAATCTACACTTCCGGCATAGGCTGCCATACGTCCACATTTTCCCGGTCATTTCAGCGATTTCCCGGACATATGGCAACCCTACCATATGGGACGGCTGCATATTCCCGGCATTGCACGGGGTTTGACTAGATTGAGGATTATCTAGTTTGAGGGTCCCTTCCAACTCTATGATTCTATGAGAGGCATCGCACAGGACCAGCATGGGAGAAAATAAAACTGTGGTGCTTCAGTGGCAATGGATCTAAAGACCCAAGAGCTTTCTTCAGGTTGGGTGCCAAACAGGCCAGCATCTCCCCTAGGCATGTCTGCGTCTGAATCAAATGGGACACAAAACGGATGCAGAGAGTTCCAGGTCTGACCAATGTTATTACCTTTCCATAGCTGTGATACAAATTGCACCATTTAAGAATACTGTTCACATTTTTTTTAAAGACATGGGTTTGTTATAAAAAGTTGTTGAGCTCTGAACACTCTCCTTTGGAATCAATTGCCGATTTTTTTTTTCAAATTTAAGCTGGGGGAGGGGATAATGAATTATTTACAATCCAGGAATTAATTACTCAGGGGAATATAATTGCATAATTAGAGGCTAAGCCATGGATGCAAGGCAGAAACGCTTTGTGGTTTAAAGACCTTCAAACCTACTCTCAGTGGCAATAATTATATTGCCGCCTTTAATCAAATTAGAGAACTAACTGATTTTAAGAAAGCAGTAATCAGAGCAGGCAGACACAGATTCATAGCTGTTAATGTTTTTCCTTTTTTTTAGGGAAATTCCCTTATTCCAAATAGGATTCCTCGCAAGAAAAGGGAAAAGTTGACAGCTATGCACAGATTGGTGAAACTATATTATTTGTTATTGAAATAACGATGCAGAGCTAGAACTGGTTAAGGAATATATTATTCAATGGGCCCAGAACATCAGGGGAAATATACCAAGCTGGGTTTGGGAGAAGTTGTGGAGAATCACATATAAATTCTCAGGGATAAGAAAGAACAGTTATAAAATAATGAGTAGTTAGTATAAGTCTCCTGAGAAAATAAACAGAATAAACAAGAACTAGTCGTCGTCCCCCCCAATGTTGGAAACAAAAGACTAGGGATGATGGGAGTTGTAGTCCAAAAATCTGGATGTCACCAGGTACTGCAAGGGCAAGGAAGCCAAAATAGCTGAGATAGGCAGAATCTATCTATCCTCATGGATTGTCCTTGTCTTGTAATGTAGGTGAAAACACACCGCCAAGAGTTAATGTTCCTCTCCAGGGAGAAGATTAAGTTTAACATAATCTAATAGTTTAAATGTGCAATTTGATTGAATGTGATTAACCGCAGCCCCTGCTGATGCACGCTGTGAGTAAAAATGAATCTGGAACAAGGCTCATTTAAGTGAAGGCATTTGCCGGGCTAATTCAGACGGACTATCCACTTAGCAGCAGTAAAAGTCTCTCTCGCTCCCAAAGACACACACTCTTCCTTTTGCTAAAAGGGGGAACGGGGGAGGTCTTCATGGTCCAACTGCCACAGTGCCTTGTGTTCCTCTTGCAATGGCAGAGCTATTTTTTTTAAGAAGCAGCAAAAAAATAAATTCCCTCCTGCCACCACCAGTTCATGATGCCAATATTTGGTTCAAAAGTAAATTTTAAACAAACAAGAAGTTGGACCTTCCGCTGAGCACTGCAGTTTGGATGTTCCAGTCAGCCATGCCTTTCTCCAGAATACAGTGGTGCGCAGTTAAACTACAGTGGTACCTCGGGTTACAGACGCTTCAGGTTACAGACTCCACTAACCCAGAAATATTACCTCGGGTTAAGAACTTTGCTTCAGGATAAGAACAGAAATCGTGCAGCAGTGGCGCAGTGGCAGCAGGAGGCCCCATTAGCTAAAGTGGTGCTTCAGGTTAAGAACAGTTTCAGGGTAAGAACAGACCTCCAGAACGAATTAAGTACTTAACCTGAGGTACCACTGTACTCCATTCTATTCACCAGTGTCCACAATTTAAAGGTATAACGTAGATCGTTGCAAGGTGCCTTTATAGTTTTCTCATACGGTGGTACCTTGGTTCTTGAACTTAATCCGTTCCGGGAGTCCGTTTGACTCCCGGAACCGTTTGAAAACCAAGGTGCGGCTTCCGATTGGCTGCAGGAACTTCCTGCACTCAATTGGAAGTCACAGAAGCTACGTCAGAAGTTCAGCTTCTGAAAAACGTTCGCAAACCGAAAGATCTACCTCTGGGTTTGCGGCATTTGGGAGCCAATTTGTTCAGCTACTAAGCCATTTGAGATCCAAGGTATGATATTTCTTTTCTTTTTTGCCACAAGAGGCTCGAAAACCTGGCTGCTGTCACAAACTTCATGCACAGGTTCAAAAATGGGGTTGCAGGAACTAGGCCATGCACACACTGTTGTGATGTTGTCCTAATGTTATGGCATTCTCGGCATCTGGAGGGGGGCACTCGTGCACTGGAGCACAAAAACAGCTGGAAAAACACTAGAACAGAGTTTCCCAAACTTTGAGTCTCTGGCTGTTTGTGGATTACAGTTCCCATCATCCCTGACCATCGGTCCTGCTAGCTAGGGATGATGGGAGTTGTAGTCCAAAACAGCTGGAGACCCAGCTTTGGGAAATCGTGCCCTAGATCATTTGTGGTACAAAAGTTACAGGGTTTATGCAGGAAGCTACAGGCCATGAGCTGATTGGAAATGAAGCAGCATGACCGCCCAGTTTTGCAGGTGCAAAGCATATTGAAAGTGAGATTGCATATTACAGCCCCGGTACGCGGGTGGCACTGTGGGTTAAACCACAGAGCCTAGGACTTGCCAATCAGAAGGTTGGTGGTTCGAATCCCTGCGACGTTGTGAGTTCCCGTTGTTCGGTCCCTGCTCCTGCCAACCTAGCAGTTCGAAAGCACGTCAAAGTGCAAGTAGATAAATAGGTACCGCTCCAGCGGGAAGGTAAACGGCATTTCCATGTGCTGCTCTGGTTTGCCAGAAGCGGCTTAGTCATGCTGGCCACATGACCCAGAAGCTGTACGCTGGCTCCCTCAGCCAATAAAGTGAGATGAGCGCCGCAACCTCAGAGTCGGCCACGACTGGACCTAATGGTCAGGGGTCTCTTTACCTTTACCTTACCATTGTTGTCACAATATAAAGAATGCATGGAGAGGCCCAGAGTCCATGCTCACAGGTGCAAAGCACAGCAGATTCAATGTGCCCTGTGAAAAGTTATCCCACACAAGCGGGAAAATACGTTTCTACCCTGAACCGGGTCGGAGAGCAGCCAAGCTAGCACTGCCGAGGAATTTGTTTTCTTCTGACGCACGCTGTTTGAAAGTGCAAGGCTTTGCGTTACATGACTTTCTCATTTCAGTTGTCAGTGGAGGTTTATAGATCCAGTTTTAAATGAGCAGGTTAAACTGATTCGAGCTGAAGCATCTTGCTTGCAACCTGCCGTAATACAGACGTTCATTTTAGCGGAGAGAAAGATCCCAGGTAGGAGATTATGGCCCTTTCCAAACCACACCTCCCGTCATACACAGAGGTCTTTGGGCCAAACTACATGCGATGTCACATGGGGGAATTCCTAGTCATGATTAGGAATACAGTGGTACCTCACGTTAAGTACTTAATTCGTTCCAGAGGTCTGTTCTTAACCTGAAACTGTTCTTAACCTGAAGCACCACTTTCCACTTTAGCTAATGGGGCCTCCTGCTGCTGCCACACCACCGGAGCACGATTTCTGTTCTCATCCTGAAGCAAAGTTCTTAACCTGAGGCACTATTTCTGGGTTAGTGGAATCTGTAACCTGAAGCGTATGTAACCTGAAGCATATGGAACCTGAGGTACCACTGTACAGGAAGCTGCCTTCTACTGAGCCAGACTATTGGACCCTCTCATTCAGTTTGGTCCACCCAGACTTGCCAGCAGTTATCTAGGGTTTCAGAAAAGAGTCTTGGTCAGGGATTGAAGCTGGAGCCTTCTGCATAAAAAGCAAATGCACTACCATGGAGCTACGGTGTGCTATCCTGCATAAAACATACTAGAGACTGTCTCCATTCAATATGTACACCATACTATACATAGCATAGCATATACACTGTGCTAACAAGGGACGCGGGTGGCATTGTGGTCTAAACCACTGAGCTTCTGGGGCTTGCCAATCAGAAGGTTGGCGGTTCGAATCCCTGTGATGGAGTGAGCTCCCATTGCTCTGTCCCAGTTCCTGCCAACCTAGCAGTTCGAAAGCACACCCGTGCAAGTAGATAAATAGGTATAGAAGAAGAGTTTGGATTTGATATCCAGCTTTATCACTACCCTAAGGAGTCTCAAAGTGGCTCACAATTTCCTTTCCCTTCCTCCCCCACAACAAACACTCTGTGAGGTGAGTGAGGCTGAGAGACTTCAGAGAAGTGTGACTAGCCCAAGGTCACCCAGCAGCTGCATGTGGAGGAGTGGGGAATCAAACCCAGTTCACCAGATTACGAGTCTACCGCTCTTAACCACTACACCGCACTGGTATAGCTGTGGCGGGAAGGTAAACAGCATTTCTGTGTGCTCTGGCTTCCATCACAGTGTTGCATTGTGCCAGAAGCAGTTTAGTCCTGCTGGCCACATAACCTGGAAAGCTGTCTGTGGACAAACGCTGGCTCCTTCAGCCAGAAGCGAGATGTGCGCCACCCCCTATAGTTGCCTGGAACTGGACATAACCGTCCAGAGGTCCTTTACCTTACCTGCATACAACATACTATATACTGTCTCTATACTATATGTACACCATACTATAGCATACAATACATGCTGTATACCCAGGGTTCCCAAACTATGGTCCGTGAACTTTGTTTAGTGGTCTGTGGTGTGTCTTGTAGACCATTGCAATTGATGGATTGCACTTAGTAATATCTATTCATTGCAATGGGTCCGTTCTGCATATGACTACCATTGAATGCAACTCTTTGTTTCTAATGGTTTATTGAGCTTGCTCTTTCATTGCTGCTTTTTTCCATTATGTTCTATTGTTGCTTGTGAGCTCCCCGGATAATCACTATTAAAGGGTAGCATATTAAAGTGCTGGTGCTGACCTTTAAAGCCCTAAAGCAGGGAGCAGGAACCTGTGACCCTCCATATGTTGCTGGCCTGCTTTTCCTTCAGCCAGCCCCGTCCAGCGTAAGAAATGACATGGGATGCTGGGAAGTGCAGTGAATGAAAGGCAACAGGGTCTCCATTCCTACCCTAATTAGTTTCATTAAGGCTGGTTTCAGGGGTCCTGTTTTCTTGTTGTGTTGTTGTTTAGTCGTGTCCGACTCTTCATGACCCCATGGACCAGAGCACGCCAGGCACTTCTGTCTTCCACTGCCTCCCGCAATTTGGTCAGACTCATGCTGGTAGCTTCGAGAACACTGTCCAACCATCTCGTCCTCGGTCGTCCCCTTCTCCTTGTGCCCTCCATCTTTCCCAACATCAGGGTCTTTTCCAGGGAGTCTTCTCTTCTCATGAGGTGGCCAAAGTATTGGAGCCTCAGGTTCACGATCCGTCTTTCCAGTGAGCACTCAGGGCTGATTTCCTTAAGAATGGAGAGGTTTGATCTTCTTGCAGTCCATTGGACTCTCAAGAGTCTCCTCCAGCACCATAATTCAAAAGCGTCAATTCTTCAGTGATCAGCCTTCTTTATGGTCCAGCTCTCACTTCCATACATCACTACTGGGAAAACCATAGCTTTTACTATACAGTGGCACCTCGCAAAACAAATGCCTCACAAGACGAAAAACGTGCAAGACGAAAGAGTTTTCCGTTTTTTGAGTCGTTCCGCAAGACGAATTTCCCTATGGGCTTGCTTCGCAAGACGAAATGTCTTGCGAGTTCTTGCGAGTTTGTTTCCTTTTTCTTAAAGCCGCTAAGCCGTTAATAGCCGCTAAGCCGTTAATAGCCGCTAAGCCGCTAATAGCCGCTAAGCCGCTAATAGCCGTGCTTCGCAAGACGAAAAAACCGCAAGACGAAGAGACTCGCAGAACGGATTAATTTCCTCTTGCGAGGCACCACTGTACGGACCTTTGCTGGTAAGAAGATGTCTCTGTTTTTTAAGATGCTGTCTAGGTTTGTCATTGCTTTTCTCCCAAGGAGCAGGTGTCTTTTAATTTCGTGACTGCTGTCACCATCTGCAGTGATCATGGAGCCCAAGAAAGTAAAATCTCTCAGTGCCTCCATTTCTTCCCCTTCTATTTGCCAGGAGGTGATGGGACCAGTGGCAATCCACTTGGCAGGCACTAGAGACAGGGCCTTATTTGGTGCTGGCCCCATCTTTCAGAGATATTCATTTGGGTCCATCACAGCTGGCTTTTAAGTGAGCTTGAAATCCATTTATTCTATTTTTAATTAAGTTGCTGTGCAGAATTTTACACTCACACGTGCTGCTGCCCTTTAAAACCGTTCTTTTATTCATTTATGTAAGTTGCTTTGTGCTTTGCTTTATGGTGACCGGAGAGTCAAGCCAAGGAATGCCGGACTGGGAGCAGAGGTCCAAGTCTGAGGAGCCCAAAACCAGGGCAAGGAGATCAGAACTGCACTGAGGCAATGGCTTTGTCCCAATGAGTTAACACAAACACCTACCAAGCTTTTAAAGACAGGGCAAGGGGTGCTTACTTGCAAGGCTTCTGTGCTTTGCGAGACTGCTGAGTGTATACACACTCACTGCATCAAGGAGGATGCATCCGTTCCCAGCTATGGGAGCACCACCGGCTCTGGGTGATGAGGCAGTGCCCCCCCTTCTGACTCTGGTTCCTCCACCCCCAGTTGTGGGTTAAACCCCACCCTCCATTCCAATGCTGTCCTCTTTTTCCTGGGAGGGGAGATGGGAGCCCTGTTTCTCCAGCTGTGCCGCTGCATCCTGAGATGTTAGGATTACTGGCCTCCCCAGGTGTGTTCCCCAGTCTCAGCCCCCCATCACATCCTCCTGTTCCCCCTCCTCGTCTATCACAGCCTGCCACTCTACACCTGAGCTCAGTCTTGCCTCAGGACCCCTGACAGTTTCTCCTTTTTCTCTTTGTGACTGAGAGTTTTACAGTGGTACCTCGGGTTACATACACTTCAGGTTACAGACTCCGCTAACCCAGAAATATTACCTCGGGTTAAGAACTTTGCTTCAGGATGAGAACAGAAATTGTGCAACGGAGGTGCGGCAGCAGCAGGAGGCCCCATTAGCTAAAGTGGTGCTTCAGGTTAAGAATAGTTTCCGGTTAAGAATGGACCTCCGGAATGAATTAAGTTATTAACCCGAGGTACCACAGTATATTGTAAATGATCTTATTAGAAGAAAGGGGAGGGGCAGAATCTATTTATTTATTTTGCAGACAAATAGACCAATCCTGCCTTTAAAGTTAGGCAAGATTCTAAGGTAATAAAAGTTTTCTGGGAAATGATATATAATGAACTGAAAAAATGTTTCAAATAACTTTTGTTAAAAAACAACAACCTAGAAGCTTTCTTACTAGGAATTGTAGGTACTGACATCCCAAAGGAGCAGAAAAGAGTTTTTATGTATGCAACAACAGCAGTACGGATGCTACTAGCCCAAAGGTGGAAAGAAGAAAGAGTCGCTACCAGAGAGGAATGGCAAACCAAGCTGTTGGACTACGCCGAAATGGCAAAACTGACCGGAAAGCTCAGAAACCAAGAAGACAAAAACTTCAAGAAAAAATGGGAAGAATTCATAATTTATTTAGGAGACCACCATAAGAAGATGAAAACATTAACAGGATTTTAATCTCACTTGTAATGCAACAAACACTATGGATAATATGGGTAGATATAAAATATAGATTATGAAATAACACGCAGTTGAAAATGTTGACAATAGAACCCATGGAGTGGATTGGGGGAAGACTCGAGATTCAGAGAAATCTCTCTATACGGATATGTATTTGGTATTCTTATAAATTTCTTATAAATTTATATTTGTAAAATCAAATAAAAACAATTAAAAATAAATAAATACAGTTAGGCAAGATTCAGACCGGGGCTTCCATGTCCAATTTCTTGGCAAGGAAGAGAAGCACACTTCAGCCCAGTTTTGGAGCTCAGCGGTGCTAAGACAAAGCTTGCCCACTGACTGAGGGTTAATCAGCTAATCCCATTTACACCCTGAGGTGTGATTGGTGTTTGTCCATTCATTTCCCAATCCCATTAAGGGGATTCGGGGGGGGGGGGAGCTCTATCTGTGCTTGGAGGGAAATCCTCAGGACTCTGCTTACATTTTAATGACCAGCTTTTCTCTTCTTTAAAAAAATGAAAAGAATTGCCTTGGGAAAGCCAGCCTAGTGTGCTCCATGTACAGGTGAAACTTGAACAATTAGAATATCGTGGAAAAGTTCATTTATTTCAGTAATTCAACTTAAAAGGTGGAACTAATATATGAGATAGACTCATGAAATACAAAGCAAGATATGTCAAGCCTTGATTTGTTATAATTGTGATGATCATGGCATACAGCTGATGAAAACCCCCAAATGAACCATCTCCAAAAATTAGAATATTAAATGAAATCAGCAAAACAAGGATTGCAAATCGAGCAAGACTGGACCTCTGAGAAGTGGAAGCATATCTTGCTTTGCATGTCATGAGTCTATCTCATATATTAATTTCACATTTTAAGTTGAGTTACTGAAATCAATGAACTTTCCCACAATATTCTAATTTTTCGAGTTTCACCTGTAGATCCCAGGCATATGGCCTAAATGCAGCTGCATGGTGGTTTTTCTCTGAGCACATTGTTTCCTGGCTTTGCACCCTCTCTGTTTCTCAGACGGCACATATGACATCTTGCAACAAATGTGCCTGAAGCAATCCACATCACTAAAATCACAGAGATTGTTGTCATGCATCTCCCGGACTACAGAGCGAAGAACGGAAAGGGAGAGAGTGCACTAAGTCATAAACTGGGATCTCCTGCAGTTTCCACAAGAGGAAAAAGTACACTTTGCACAAACACATGCAGAAGCAAAAGGAAACCCTGCTGGATCTCATCTAGTCCAGCATCTGTTCCACTTAGGGGCCAACTAAGTTCCTACGGGAAGCCCTGAACACAACAGCACTGTATATGAAGTTGCTGCACACAGAGTCCAAATGACTATACACCCCAGAATTGCCCACTATCTATTGCTTTGCGTATCAACATGCTTGGAGTTTTACAGAGGGAAGCGAGGTGGGTCCCTGCCCTAAGGAGCTTACAATCTCAAGTTGGACACGAGGGAAACAAAAAGGGCTAAACAGAAGAAGAATATGCTGTACTTTCAGTTATACATAAAAGGTAAAAGGGTTAAGGACCACATGACGATCAAGTCCAGTCAAAGGTGACTATGGGGTGTGGCACTCATCTCGCTTAAAGGCCAAGGGAGCTGGTGTTTGTCCACAGGTAGCTTTCCGGATCATGTGGCCAGCAGGACTAAACTGTTTCTGGCACAATGGAACACTGTGATGGAAACCAGAGTGCACAGAAATGCCGTTTACCTTCCCACCACAGCAGTATCTATTTATCTACTTGCACTGGTGTGCTTTAGAACTGCTAGGTTGGTAGGAGCTGGGACAGAGCAATGGGAGCTCACTCCATCACGGGGATTCAAACTGCCAAGCTACTGATCGGCAAGCATACTTAGGCATGGTTACAGGCATAGAAGCCAACTCCTAGCAGGTGAGGTCCCTTCACCCTCCTAAAATATTTCAGGGGGGCCACCCTCCAAAGCTGATGGGCATTGCCATTCAAACGGTGTGTATGTGCCATGTCTTGTGATTGATTATGTGGGGCGGGGCTTACCTGCCCACCCACATATTTTATTCAAGATGGCACCCACGATTACAGGCCTAGTTTCCCTCTCCACAGGAACAGAGTAGACTCACTGAAATTAATAGGCATTGCTAACTAAGGTTGATTCTGGGTCTATTCGGAGTAGAAGCTAGTTTGATACAACCCATCAGAAGCTGGCTCTTCTATCTCAGCATTATCTACAGTGCCTGCCAGCTGTTCTTCAGAATTTTAGACACAGGACAATCCCAGGCCTACCTGGAAATGCCAGGGATTGAATCTCCGACCTTCTGCATGCAACCCAGATGCTTTACTGCTTACCTATGCCCCCTTCTCCTTGACAGCTTTGAGATTGTTGGTATTATGCAGGAGGGATGAAAGCATATACTGGGAAATTTTAGGTTTGCCAAATCAAAGTGGATTGAAGTACTCTATTGCCCTAGCACAACAAGTCCACCTTTTTAAAATGGACTCTTTGCTGTTAGGAAAGTGACAGGAAATGAACTGAAAAGGAAGGAATCAATGAGAAATGGGAATGCATATAACAACTGTGCAAGCAGATCAGGATAGCTGTTAATTGCTGCATTACCTCCCTGCAAATAAACTAAATGGACGATTTGTCAGTGACGGACACAAGTACTATAGCACCCTGCAGGAGGCACAAGGGCTCTGGCAGGGTCCTAACCCCCACCTACTTTCCCAAAGCTGGGAAATAATATAATAATAATAATTTATTACTTATACCCCACCCATCTGGCCAGGCCTCCCCAGCCACTCTGTGTGGTTTCCAACAGATTAAAAACACAAGAAAACATCAAACATTAAAAACTTCCCTAAACAGGGCTGCCTTCAGAAGTCTTCTGAAAGTCAGATAGTTGTTTATTTCCTTGACATCTGATGGGAGGGCGTTCCACAAGGAGGGCGCCACTACTGAGAAGGCCCTCTGCCTAGTTCCCTGTAACCTCACTTCTCACAGGGAGGGAACCACCAGAAAGCCATCGGAGCTGGACCTCAGTGTCTGGGCTGAATGGTGGGGATGGAGACGCTCCTTCAGGTATACTGGGCCGAGGCCATTTAGGGTGCAAACTAGGCTTTGGGAAGGAGACGGGAGGACTCCATGACCCTCTCAGAGCCTCATGCCTCATTTTTAAAGCCCGGCACCTCACTTACTGGGCTTTGAGCCCTAAATCTGCCCCTGGATTCATCCATCCCTTTTTGGAGGTTCTGTTTGGTTTGTAGTGAGGCAGCCTAATTGCCACAAATCCACATGGTGCAAAGTTGCCCAGAGGCCTGCACAACACAGCATATAGCCTCCCTATTCCCAGACAAATGCCCTAGACAGGCGTAACAGGATGTTCCTGTGCTTACAGGGCTGCACCAGCTGGTTGTCCCATGATATATGTCACAGGAAGCAGTGGGAACAGCCATTGCAGCCTCCTCCCTGGCGGCCTCCTTGATGAGGTGTCACGGTGGAAAATACAGGCATTTTTCAAACATGACACTTGACAGCTGCACATAAACAAACGGTTGGGTCTCCATCCAAAGGAGTCCAACAGGGTAAGTGGCAGTGTGCATCACTCAGTCATTTTCAGCTAAGGGTCTGCACTGGCTCTCCTGAAGTGTCTTATGTGAGAGGAGACAGAAAAGTTATTGCTGCGATGTTCGGAGACTGGGGCAAGGTCATTTCTCATACAACCTTATTTGGTGCATCCCCAAGTCGAACAGTATTTGCAGAAGGCGCACCAAGGATGTGCTGGTAGTCGCAAGCCACAGGCCAGCATTCGGGATGGATAAACCTGCCAATTTCATTTCCCCATTGCTCCAATCTTAAATTCAGTTCTCCTCATTTCTGCAGCAATTTACAAATAGTGTTTAAATCCTTGTGAAAATGAATCAGCATTCAGTGTGTACTTCTTCTAATACTGTTGGCATCCGTTTGCCTCAAGAGACAATGGAGCGCACCTCCAGGGATGAAGTCAAACCATTGTGTTAGCAGCACCAAGGGGATCTCCTTGGGTCGCAAGTCAGGGCAGTGTTTATGGAGGTCCTGGGCTGCCGAGATGATTAGACCCACCCCCTCTTGGCATCACGGATGTGGTCCAAAGGGAAACAGAGCAATATGTTTGGCACCAGCTTGGCTGCAGGAGTTGCCAGAAGTGTTATCCTACACTTCCCAGTTTTAATTTAGTTACTGCAAAAAAATAAAAATAAAAATTATTTTGGGAGAAGTGCATTTGTTGCACAAGCACTGCCAATCAACTACAGTTGTGTAACCTGAATTTGCTGGTAAGTCACTGATTTGCACAAAACAGAAACAGCCTGGAAGCACCCAAGGAGTACAGCTGGGGAGGCTAACCAAGTACTGCTCCTGGGGTTCTTCTGCCTTTGTGGGTGCCTGCTTGCCTCCACGGATGCTCTGATCTTGAAAGAAAGCAAACACCACAGAGATGGTTTGAATCTCCAGTGCTTTCTTCTATCCTGTGCTGGGTAACCTGTGAAATGCGGTCCAGGACCGGTCCAGAATCCAAAGGTTCTGCTGGGAGTCAGTCCAACAGGGCCAAGACAGGACACAAGGCAGGGAACCAGGCAAGGACAGGTACAGGATCTCAGGCAGGATCTGGCATACAGCAATGTTGCTCCTGCAACCTGGGGCAGGGCCCGACAGCCTTTTATCTTTGTCGGGGCAGCGGCCGGTCCTGATCCCCTGGCGACTCACCTCCCTGTTTTGCCCGAAGGAGAGCACTCCTCCTGCGAGTACTCAGGTCTCTCCTTCTCTCAGACCTTAGTCTCTACAGATTGGGAGACGTCAGTGGGTTACTAGACCCAGGGGCTGCTTCAGCCTCCCCTGACCCAACCGGTAGTGGATGGCCCAGCTGAAGGCAACAAGGTAATCCCCGCATCTGGAGCCAGGGCAGGCTCAGGCCCCTGACTCGACCCAGCTGGTGTTTGTTGCAGGGGAACCTGTGCAGACTGGGACTCTTCAGGGTCAGGCCCCAGACTTGGTTGAGATGAAGCCTGAGGCAAAGGATCCGGTGCAGACTGAGTCTCCTCTGGTTCCAAGTCCGAACCCGAGTCCCAGGCCATCACATATCCCTTAGGAAACTAAACCCAATAACAATGGTCCTGGACTTTCCTACCATCCAGAGAAGGAAGGAGTGCCAGGAATGCTGAGTGTGGTGGGGCAGATCCTTCACCTAAAAAACACTGGTAGCACTTTATCCTACCTGAGGCAGGGCAAGCTCAGGACTGTCTGGGGACACTGGAGGAGCCGGTCCAGAGTTCCTGCTGCTGCACCTGCACAGCCTCACCTTTCCCCTTTACCTTATCCAGGTGAACTACTGCAATGCTGGTGTCAGGAAGGTGGTCCCACAGCTCCAGTCCCACGACATGGGGTGGTACTGGGCAGTGCCATAAAAATACATGCTAACTCCTCCTCCCGCAAGAGCTTCAGTAAAAGACACAAATCTTGGCCAGTTTGCTTAACAGATGCAGGCCTAGTGCTTGAGTCGAACCTCTGCACAGCTTTTAATAAACTTCTGCCAAGGCATGAAGGAGTCGGTTGCAAGCCATGATTGCAGGCGTGGCTCCGGTTATGCAAGGCAAAGGATGAGAAGTGTGCAGGACAAGAACTTAAAAAAAAATGTAATTTTGTCCAGGCTGGATTCAATGACCTAAATTCAAGGATTTTCATCTCCCCACCCCCGAAATGATGGGTTTGATCTGTTCAGCAGGATTAAATTCACTGTGTTCTAGGATTCAATCATCGCCACTTCTTCCACAGTGTCTCGCAAATCACTACTCACCTCTCTCATAGCAAGGAGGCTTCTTAAGAACAGTGCCCTAAGAGATAAACATCAATGCTGCTGGCAGGTAGTGTGAGAGCCCCCAGTACCTCTGGGTTTAAAAATTATTAAGATCCAACTGTTTAGGGCCAATTTGCATGGCCAAATGGGCATTGCAAAGATAGTCTCATGTAGGCAGGTAATAACGCTATCGGGTGAGTGGGTGTGTCCTATGATATCTCCTCCCACCTTCCCTGTGGACCAATCAGGAACACTAACATTTCTAGTCAGTAGCTACCTGTTGAACATATTCATTGTTGTCCTAACATTAAAATGTGATCAACAAAAGGCAACACATGGGCTAATCATGTACAGTGGTACCTTCGGTTGTGCACAGGATCCGTTCCGGAGCTCTGGTCAGGTCCCAAGGAATTCGCAACCAGAGGTGCTGCTTCTGCACATGCGCACAGCGCGTAGGGCGAAACCCGGAAAAACACTTCCAGGTTTGGAGCATTTGCATCCTGAAGGATACACAACCAGAGGTGCGCGTACCCAGAGGTACCACTGTATTGGCAATATTTATGAAACACTATCAATTGTTTCTTAATTCATAAACAAAAGCCATATACAGTGGTGCCTCGCAAAAAGAAATTAATTCGTTCTGTGAGTTTTTTCATCTTGCGAATATTTCGTCTTGCGAAGCATGGTCAAGTCGCAACTGCACCTCTTCAAGCGGTTTTAAGAAAAAGGAAACAAACTTGCAAGACGTTTTCGTCTTGCGAAGCAAGCCCATAGGGAAATTCGTCTTGCGAAGCAGCTCAAAAAATGAAAAACTCTTTCGTCTTGCGAGTTTTTCGTCTTCCGAGGCATTCGTCTTGCGAGGTACCACTGTAATACGTGCAAGAAGTCACGAACTAATAGAAGTCAAATAAATATGCCATCAACAGGAATGCTTAGAATGGTGTATAACCACAAAGAAACACTGAAGTTGAGGCAGAAAGCCTTTCCACAGTTCATATCTATATCAAACTTTGGTTGAGAATGAACCGGAGCCGGGTGGTGCTGTAAGCACAGCAGCAGCAAACAGCAAACAGAACAGTTCTTCTGGGATAATGAACTGTTTCAACGATATTTCTTCATCAGCGAAGCCTACTACACTTTTGAGTGAGAGCTGATCCACGATCACTTGATGTACCTTTGGGGACTACTGACTTGCTGATGAGGTGATCAGCTAATTATCTGCTTAAAAGATGTGGCTTCAATTAATTTGTAATGCAGCATTTATCAAAGAGAAAAATGAGAGGTACTTCCTAGAAGTTTGCTAAGGAGGAAGTCCAAGGTAGCCACCATGTGGGTCAAAGGCTGGCTTGCTTGCTTAGGAAAAAGGGAAGCACAAGGCTGGCAGAGAACCATCTGAAAGTTTCTTGTGAAATTTATCCTTATTGCAGTGTCAGAACAGGTGCTTGCAGCTCAGAAGGCAGTGGCAGGGGGAGCACTTCACAGACTGCGAAACTAGCAGAACCAGCAAGGATTCTGCTTCTGCCTGTGTTCTCAAGTGACACAGAACGCAGTCAGGAAGTCTAGAATCTTGCTGGGACATCTCTCTCAGAGAAGGCCCATGGACCTGACTTCTGGGATGAAGCTCACAGTCACATGTAGAGAACGGGGGGCAGTCAGAGAGTCAGTGGGGCACTACATTGGAGATAGACCACCTTATATGGAATCTGGGGTGTAAGAACTGTGTAAAAGCAGGGGGTTAAGGACATGATTTTGCATGTGTGTGTGATGCTTTTGGACCTAGGTGAGCAGTGAGCTGGAGAATATGGGATCCTGGGCTGGCAGCCACCACTGCTACCTTTAATATCTACTGCTTCTTCTTTACATACTTACACCCTCAAGGGATATTTGGCCCCTATGTAGCCAGGCTTACAAGACAAGTGAAGGCCACTTCCTTCTCGAAGGGCATTTGAGGTGTCTAAGGAACAGCTCTCCATGCTGCATGATGCTTTGGGGTTGTTGTGTCAAACATTGTTATGCTTTATCTTGTTTTACCACCTTTAAATTATTCATTCTAGGATTAGCCATCCGGGCAGCATTGTGCAATATTGAGGTTGAAAAGGCAATTTACAAAAAATTAAATTAAATTAAAAAGTAAAAAGTAAAATGCATTTGTGCATAAATCATGGGGTGGGGAACTGAAGGAGTCAGAATCCTTTACATTTTCTGCTGGCCACTCAAGCTACTGGTTTAATAAGGTTCCCTGTGGGGCACAAGTAAGGTCAAATGGGGGAGAATTCAGGGGTGAGCTTTATGGATTCCATTAGTGGTCCACACTTGCTGCCCATAATTCATTAATTGACATAAATGTTTATTATTATTTGTTAAATCTGTATGTTCATCCGTACATCTCAGGGCAGTTCACAACATAAAATGGCAGTATAAAAATCACACAAAGAGAGAGCTGCTTGTTCACCCAGTGTTGATAACACTCTTAAAATTGTCAGGGAAATATGAAAAAGTAACACCAAATGTTCTTAAAACCCTTTTCTGTTTTCAAATACTGAAATATGCACACAGACCTTTACACTTTGTGGTGAACGTTCCCCCAGAACTGAACTCTGTTTGCAAGCACATACACACACCCATTCCAAAAATGGAGAGCTGCAACCCAAGCCTGGAAGTTAACCCATACAGGCTGGCCAGGTGAAGCAACCAGGTGAGGCGGTGGGATCCACAGGGGTAGCAGATGCCAATCTTTCTTCCATCCTTGCTCCTGATGTAGCTCTTCGCTCACCCCTTCTACTCTAGAGCCACTTTGGGGTCCATCTCAGATGCCAAGATGCCTGCTGACTGCACCACATCACCATGGTGGCTGGTGCTCATTGAGGCAGAAGACAGAGAGGTCAACGGTGTTATGTATAATTGTAAATTGTACGTTGAAATGGAAAATAACTCTGCATATGCTTGTATGTGTATTGCTAAAGGGGTAACTGGAAAATTCCACTGAAGCTAAGTAAGAGTTCTCCGAGTGCCCAATAGGTCAATGATTCACAGAGAATGTATCTCTGCTGCTCTCTGATGTGGTGTTTAACTTAGATCACATGGGAGGGGCATTCAGCTGCAAATCGCTATTTTGTGTGAGCTAGTCTTTGTTCTCAAGCCACCAAAGACAATGATGTGACTCTCCTGGAGAGAACACACCTTCAGACCACAATCAAATTTGTGTGGAGAGAGAGCTTTGATTCCAGTTCTGTTTGAAGTACTTACATATTTTTAAGATGCTGAGCCTGTGCTTGGACAACCACGTGATTTTATGCAACCATTTGGATTTTTGTTGTAAGCCTGTTTTGGAACAAATTCTGTTAGGAAAGCTTTGAAACCATAATTTTGGTCTGGACAATTTATATTCCAAAAAGAGTCTGTTTTTATTCATCTTATTGCTTCCATATGTCCAATATCCATCTGCAATAAACACTAGGAGGAGCCAATGACAAGCAGAGCCGACCAGTTTTGCCCCAAACCCTTTTCCTGCCAAGTTTTACAAGGGTGACACTGAGAGACTAAGAAGGAGCAATCTGATTGCCAGAGAGCCACACCCTAAAATCATATAAAGAGAGCCTGGTGGATCAGGCCAATGGCCCATCTAGTCCAGCATCATGTTTCCACAGGGGCCAACCAGATGCCTGTGAGAAACCTGCAAGCAGGATCTAAGCACTAGAGCATCCTTCCCTCCTCTTGTTTCTAGTAACTTGCATTCAGAAGCATCACTGACCAAGGAGGCACAGCAAAGCCATCATCACTAGAATGGGTGCAAGTAAGGTAAAAAAGGGACCCCTGAATGGTTAAGCCCAGTCAAAGGCGACTATGGGATTGTGGCGCTCATTTCGCTTTCAGGCCAAGGGAGCCGGCATTTGTCCACAGACAGCTTTCCAGGTCATGTGGCCAGCATGACTAAACTGCTTCTGGTGCAACGGGACACCGTGACGGAAACCAGAGCACACGGAAACACTGTTTACCTTCCCGCCACAGTGGTACCTATTTATCTACTTGCACTGGTGTGCTTTTGAACTACTAGGTTGGCAGAAGCTGGGACAGAGCAACAGGAGCTCATCCCGTCACACGGATTCGAACCGCCGACCTTTCAATCGGCAAACCCAAGGCTCTGTGGTTTATACCACAGTGCCACCCAAGTCCCTGTGGGTGCAAGTAAGAAGTCAGGGAGGTGGGGGGCAGGCTGGCTGAAGGTAGATTGAGTTTGGTGGGACAGCGCTCCATTTGCTCTAATGGATCAGTCTCCAGGAGCACCTGAGCTGCAGAGAAAAGGAGACAGGGGTGCTGCAGCGTTCAGAGACAGGCAGTATCAGATACGTAAAATGGCTATTGCTCAACACTAAGGAATATTCTGTCATATCTGGATACTTCTTTAGTTCTGGTGGCCTTTGCATCCATGCACAGTAATTACAGAATCCTTGGGAAGAAGTTAGAACACACTGTTTTCATACACACACACACACACACACACACATACATACACAAACACCCTTCCCATCACTCATCTTCAGACTTGCCTCTCAAACAGCCCTCCTGGCATTTGCTAAAGGTTTAGCGGATTTTAAACAGTTAGGTGGCTAATGCTTTAATCGGCTCTAAAAATTAATCTGCTGCAGATATGCTTATGCAAAAATATGGCAAGCATTCAAGCCAACAGCGTAATAAACACAAGATGGTGCAATCCCAACCTGTTTATTATATAGAAGCATTAAAGAACCAATGCAAGAAGGCACTTAAACCTTTGCCACTCAGAGATTTAATAGAAGCATCCTACTTCGCCTGCCTTGCTTTTTGCTCAGCACCTGCTACAGGTGCTCCCTCTGTTGTTGTGCCAATCTTAGAGATCCCCCATCCTCATCAGCTCAGAACTTGATACCCAGCAAAACCATGTGCAAAGGGGTAAACAGTAGAAATTCAGGTTTACCCAAAAGAAGTCCATTTGGCAGAAGGTTTAGCACTGAGAAAAAGAAGCACTTTTCACACAACGTACAATGAACTCAAAAAATTCTCCACAAGGTGACATTGTGGGTTGTTGTTTTTTGCTTTTTTTAACATAGAGGCTTAAAAAGAAACAGGATACAAGCTCACGAAGAGCAAGTCTATCAAAGACTGTTAGCCATAATAGCTCATTGGGGAATCCATGTATAGTTTCAGTTTACCTTTGAATGCCATTTTCTAGGGACGAAAAAAAAAAAAGGAAAAGAAGGCCTATATCTTTCTGCTTTTCTCTTCTTTTCTTTGGCAAGCACTCGTAGCCAAGTAAGATTGTCTTCCATGAATATGGTCTTAATGTGTCCGTGACTGCGGAGGCCAATTCTGGATCCACACATCCTTCCACAGTGGGGGCATATGTTTCTGGGCAGGAGTTGATCATGGTGAGAGTTTGCCAAGCACCCCTTCCTCTTAGCACGTTTCTTCCTTTCGACCTGAGTCCATGCTTCTTCAAAGCCCGTGACACCTTTGCTAAAGGGTGTTCTCCAGCTGCTGGCATTTGAAGCCAGCACATCGTATTAGCCATGGGGCCACCTAGGGAGATTCCCAAAGGTCCCATGGAGAAGTCTGGGGCTCCACCTTTGGTCCCAAGGCCCTGAGGTTCCTCACATTGTGTAGACAACACTGACCCAAATGGACCAGTGGTCTGCCTCAGTTTGCTATGTAAAAAAGGACTCATTCCACTGTTGCAGCTGTCACTGAGGCCAGAGGCAGATTTCTTCTTACTGGAAACCGGACCAATAAATGTCATGTTTCTTTATATTTATTTCATTTTTCATATGGGCTATTGTGTAACCATTTTGAATTCTATGGATATGATAGGTAGCAATGTATTCTTTTTGGTCATGCTTTGAGCACAGTGTATGTAAAAGGGAGGTAAATATAGAGTGACTCTCGTTGCTACTTCTATCAGATGACCCTCTCCAGATGTTAAGGTCTGTCTTCCAGGCCTGCCTTGATCTCCCTGACTTTAAAGGCAGCAGGCAGAGAGTTCAGCAGAAGAGCACCTGGCTCTGAGCACAAAAGGTCGCAAGTTCAATCCACAGCATCTCCAGCTAGGCATGGAAAAGATGCTTGTCAGAAACCCTGGAGAAATCACTGCTAGTGAGACTTTGCTGGGTGGGCCAAGTACTCAACATGGAATAAGGCAGGTTTCCATGTTTCCAACTGGAGATGGGGGTGTTATCACCACCAGAGTGCCCTCTCAGTGGAAAGCTCTTTTGAATGCTGGGCAAACACCTATATCATTGCCCATTGCCTGTTTAGGTCTTCTGCTTTAGACTTACAAAGGGCATCCAAGATTCTTTGTCTGCTAGTGCAACGGTTCTTAAGCCAGCAGGTTTTAATGTTGCATGCTGGAGGGATGCAATGCAACTGTTTTGCTAGCAGAAACTTGTTGTGCAACAGATTGTACCAGGGGTAGGCAACCTAAGGCCCTGGGGCTGGATACGGCCCTATCACTTTTTCAATCCAGCCCATGGACGGTCCAGGAATCAGTGTGTTTTTCCACGAGTAGAATGTGTGCTTTTATTTAAAATGCATCTCTGGGTTATTTGTGGGGCATAGGAATTTGTTCATTCCCCCCCCCCCAAAAAATATAGTCCAGCCCACCACATAGTCTGGGGGACGGTGGACCAGCCCATGGCTGAAAAAGGTTGCTGGCCCCTGGATTGTACAATCTACCCCACAAGTGAAGTTTTCCTGGTCTGTTTTCTGAACTTACAGTGGTACCTCGGGTTACATACGCTTCAGGTTACAGACTCTGCTAACCCAGAAATAGTACCTCGGGTTAAGAACTTTGCTTCAGGGTGAGAAGAGAAATCATGCTCCGGCGGCACGGCAGCAGCAGGAGACCCCATTAGCTAAAGTGGTGCTTCAGGTTAAGAACAGTTTCAGGTTAAGAACAGACCTCCGGAACAAATTAAGTACTTAACCTGAGGTACCACTGTATAACCCACCTTTTCTAATAAACACACCACACCTTAGAATCAACATGAAAGAAGTACAGGAAGTTGAAAACAAAAATGTCCATAAAGCCACAAGACACCCCCCCACCCCACAAACATAGGGGGCAGTAGCAGCAAAAAAGACAACCATGCTGACACTTCCAGATTTTGAGTGCCACAACCAAAGAGGCCCCGTTGCAGGTACCTACCCACCTATTTCTGACAGGAGGGGGACTCAGAGCAAGACCTCTGAAGATGAATGAAGTTGTTGAGCAGGTTCATGTGGAGGTAGGCAGTTCTTGAATTATTCTGGTACCTGGTCATTAAAGGCTTTAAAACGTCAAACACAGAACTTTGAATGGAGTCTGGTAAGAAGCTGGCCGCCACTAAAGCTAGAGATCTGTGTATTCTGTTAGCCCCCTAGCTATGAACTTCATACTCTGCTTGTGAAACAGCTGGGTGCTATCTGTAGGAAACAAGTTGCTGGTGTGATCCAAGAGGAAGGTTTTCAGTTTTTTTTGATCACCATGCTGTATTCTAAATTCTGGCACCTGCATTTTTTTTTACCTATCGGTGACAAGAGTCTCAGACTGAAAAACAGGTGTGACTTTTGAGAGAGAGAGAGAGAGAGCGGGGGAGGAGAAAAAATCCATCAACAGACAGGTCTTTGTTTGATCCAATAAAGGCTCCTCCACACTTTCACTTGACCCATATTTTGATGCACCAATTAATTCTTTCCCGCCCCCAGTCTGAGAGCGTCTCTTTTTGTTCTGAGGCCGTGCCTTGCGGAAATCTGATCTTACCCACTGAATTGAAGCTCGGTTAAGAAAAATCTCTCTTTGGATTTTCGGCACATCTGATAAGATCTGGTTCAGTGAGTAGGTTTGGATTTTCACTAGAACAACGAGGAAACCTCTTGGATGCAGGGGAATTAATCGGTACGTAAATACGGGACAGGTGAAAGTGTAGAGGCAATCCCTATTTTCATAGGAAAAGAAAGCGCTTGGGGAGCCAAATCTTTTACGAGATAGTGGGAATCCTAAATCATTCTGAAATTGGCTTAAATGCGAATTGAATGCCCTTCCTGGCTGAATGGGCTCCAAAGTCACTATTTTGCTTAGAACTGGCAATGCCGTTTTCTGCCTCCATTTGAAGTTCTCAAGGGGGTTGGTGTTAGTTTTAGCTGTATTTTTGCACATGAAGCAATGCCCCACTGCTGTGAACTAGAGCTTGCCGTTTTTAAAAAGCATGGCGCAGAAACCAATGCAGAGTGCAGTGCCCTCCCCAACTCTGACTCTATCGCCTGAAGCAACTTCTTCATGTTGACTCATGTTTAAGGCCTGCCTTGAAAGGAGTTGTTGAATGCACATTTGAAGACGCAGTGAGCACCCCGAGGTGCTTGTACTGGACTGATTAACCCGCACAAAGTCATCCACAATCCTTACATAGCACAACAAGGACAATCGCAAGAGCATTGCCTGCTAGGCAGTCAGCACAGCTGACATGTGGTGTCGGCGCAGAAATTCAACATTGGGGGGCGAGAATACTTGCATTTCCAAAAGATTTGCAACACCTCCAATGTAGCACTTAAGAACACTGAGCTGAAAGCATCATCATCCAATCATTGCCACATAAAACGTATGTGGCATTTTAAAGGCATGAAACAACTTCACAATCTCCACTTTGGTGGTCTTCACAACTGACCCATAAATCGGTTGCTATTATTTCTGATTTTCCAGACAGAAGATTGAGATGATGGACATATTTCACAAGTTCTACGAGATCAGCACCAACTATCAGTTGGCCTCCAGGCACAATTTAAAATGCTGGCTTTGACTTGGTGTTTCCTTATATTGTTATCTCATTCTTTCTCTGAGCAGCTCAGCACAGTGTACAATGTTTCTTTCTATTAAACAACTATCTGATGTTTAGAAGACATCTGAAGGCAGCCCTGTTTAGGGAAGCTTTTAATGACTGATGTTTTAATGTATTTTTAATATTTTGTTGGAAGCCGCCCAGAGTGGCTAGGGAAACCCAGCCAGATGGGCGGAGTATATATAATAAATTTATTATTATTATTATTATTATTATTATTATTATTATTATTATTATTTCTTTACCCCACTTATTGTATCCTCCCAACAACTCTGTGAGGTAGTTTAGGCTGAGAGATGATGACTGGCTTCAAGGGCACTCCATGGCTGAGTGAAGATTTGAATGTGGGTCTCCATGGCCCTACCTAGTCTAAAGCCTAGTTTGTACATAACACAGAAAATTACATGAAAATGATATATCAATGGTATCTAACACCAAGTAAAATGGCAAAAATGTATAAATCTAAATCAAGTAGGTGTTGGAAATGTAAAGAGAAAGAAGCTTCTTTTTATCATATATGGTGGTCTTGTAGTAAGGTTAAAGCTTACTGGGAAATGATATATCATGAATTGAAAAGGATGCTTAAAGTAACATTTGTAAAAACAAAACAAAAACAGAAGCTTTTCTTTGGGGAATTATAGGTACAGAACTACCAAAACTGCATAGAAACTTATTCATATACGCTGCTACAGCGGCAAGAATGTTACTTGCCCCCAAATGGAAAGAAGCAGAAGCCCCAGTAAAGGAAGAATGGATATAAAAACTTATGGAATATGCAGAAATGGCGAAACATACCGGAAGAATAAGAAATCAAGATAACAAACTTTTTATAAAAGAATGGAAATGGTTTATTGGATATTTACAGATAAATTGTAAACAGATAAGAACACTGGCAGGGTTATTGTAGTAACCTGCAGTTTTATAAGAGTATATATTAAAAGTAGATGAATAAATGAGCAAATTGTTAATTTGGATATGCAGAAAATATTAAAAATAAATTTAAGGAACCATAGAAAGAGGGGGAAGCAAGTCAAGTTTTGAAATGTTAAAATGGTTGTAAAATTAGTGAAACGTATAAACCTGAAAATCATAAATAATTTTTTTAAAAAATAAAAGTTTGCACATAACACTGAACATAACCATGGCTAAATGTGAATTTGTGAGCATGTCCCAGTAAACATTGTAGCCATGTTGCCCCTCTCAGAGTGCTACCTAGAGCCAAGCCATGGTTTGGCTTAGCATTATGGCTGGACCTGGCTTTGCAATTCCACTTGCTCCAAACCATGAGCTATAACAGGCATAGGCATTAGGCAAACTCTGGCCCTCCAGATGTTTGGGACTTCAATTCCCATCATCCCTGACCACTGGTCCTGTTAACTAGGGATGATGGGAATTGTAGTCCCAAACATCTGGAGGGCTGGAATTTGGCTATGCCTGAGCTATAACAAAGACTCTTCTTTGTCTTGCCACTGAACCTCCGTCATAAGAACATAGGAATAGCCCTGCTGGATCAGACGAAAATCACATCTGGTCCAGCATCATGATCTTACAGTCCTCAGTCAGATGCCTATGGGAAGCCCCTTAGCAGGACCTGAGTTTAACAGCATTCTCTCTTTCTCCCATGCTAGCTGGGGCTGATGGAAGCTGGAGTTCACTGACATCTATACTTTTCCATTTTGTCCACTAAGGATGCCGGCTTCAGTAAATGTGAAGTGGGAGCCAGGATAATCCTGTCTACACAGAACGCAGATGGGATTATCTGCATCCTGTACAGCCAGACTCAGTGATCAAGCCAGGGGGAGACTACAGTTATTCCATATGAAAGCTCTGTGGGTCATCTAAGGTTGCCTTAAGGCAATTCTGCTCATCTGAATGAGTGTTGTGACTCAGCTCAAGGTCGCTTAAAAAAAAGGAGCTAGTTACAGTGCGCAAGACTCCAGAAGGCTACACTAAGCCCCCTTGAAAGCCCCACTATTCATCAGTTAAGGTGCTAGCACAGGCCAGCCTATAATCCGCAGACAAAGGGAATTGAAAACAAGGACACAAAATAAAGCATCAATGAATAGAGGCTCTCCGCAGAGATTAATCCAAATTAAGATATTCCGGGGGGGGGGGCGATAACCAGAGACAGAGCTGTTCAGTGAAAGGAAGAGGTGGGGGGAAGAGAGAGACGCAAAAGAGACTTCAGGGCAAAGGCACAGTTTGCATCACTGCTTTTGAAAGTTAGGGGGCTGGAGCAAAGGGAATGTGGAGCTGGTTAGATTTAATCCTGAATTATCAGATGGGAAATCATACAAAGCGGAAGGGAAAAGAGGAATGGGGGGCGTACAGCTCCACACCACTTCTTACATGTAATTTCTTATGCTTGTTGATAGAAATATGTGGCAGCAAGCAGTCCGTAAACATGCTCGTAACTTGGCTCGGCAGATACAGGTGTCTCAACGCATTCACCAGTTCTCCAGAAAGCTGATTGACCGAGCAGTTTAGGACCACTGTGGGACAGAGGCACCATAGCTCAGTGGTAGAGGATGTGAGGTGCATGCAGAAGATCCCCGGTATCTCCAGGTAAGGCTGGGAGAGACTCCCTGGAGAGCCACTGCCAGTCAGTGTAGGAAGCAGGAAGCGTAGATGGATCAGTAGGTCTGACGCAGAATAAGGCAGCTTTCTAGGTTCCTAACCATAAGATAGAGACCAAGGACCTTGAAATTGCCCATTAACAATAAACACCCGGACAGAAGACTATGAAGGCGCACAGGCCGTCTGGTCACAGTCTTCCCTACTATGGCGAGATTTATTGTATTTCTATTTAAATTATACTCATTGTTCCAACTTTTTGCATCTCTACGCATAGATTGGCAGGTGCAAATCTTTGCAAAGATGGTGACCCATCTCTACCTCCCCTCTTTTTTCAATGAACTAATGGCCACCCTAGCAAAGAGGTACCCCAGCAACTGAGTGAAGCAGGGAGATTCCACTCCTCCATACGAGAGACATCACCTGCCAAGTCATCAGGCTGATTCCGAACAGGGCCTTCTTCACCAGTGAAGGTCAAGCTGACACAAGGGTTTGATCTGATCGTCTGACATACGCGGGGCATCCCTCTAGCTGGCCCCAGGCACTCTTTGACCAGAAGCTGGCTCTGCCAGACACAATTCTAATTCATAGCATCTCTAAACCAAGGGTCAGCAAATGTTTTCAGCAGGGGGGCGGTCCACTGTCCCTCAGACCTTGTAGGGAGCTGGCCTATATTTTGGAGGGGGGGGGAATGAGCGAATTGCTATGCCTCACAAATAACCCAGAGATGCATTTAAACACACACACACACACACACACACACACACACACACACACACATTCTACTCATGTAAAAACACAGGCAGGCCCCACAAATAACCCAGAGATGCATTTTAAATAAAAGGACACATTCTACTCATGTGAAAACATGCTGATTCTTGGACCATCCGTCGGCCAGATTTAGAAGACGATTGGGCTGGGGCCGGCCCCCAGGCCTTAATTTGCTAACCCATGCTCTAAACCAGCAGTTCTCAACCTGTGGGTCCCCAGATGTTGTTGGACTACAGCTCCCATCATCCCTGAGCTTTGGCCTTGCCAGCTAGGGGTGATGGGAGTTGTAGTTCAACAACATCTGGGGACCCACAGGTTGAGAAAGGCTGCTCTAAACCCTCGAACGCCAAGATCTGCAAGGCAGAAAGCACAGTTCTGCTTCAGCATCCAAGGCTCAGTGAACTTTTAAGAGCCAGAATTGAACTAAATGGTTGTGCTAGCAGAAGCCAGTGCAATATGCCCTCTAGTGTAATGGGGCTTCCCCCCTCTCCTCCCCCACATGTTCCATCAGTAAGCTAGGTGTTTGTGGGAGGACCCCCAGGATAGTGTTTGGGGTGAAGAGAGGAGGGATCGTTCCATCAGGCAAGCAGAAACGCTTGTACGGACGGAGATATCTCCTTAACGCTCCTTTGAATTCCACCCTAAGAAGCTTAGGTTTCAAGCATTAGGAACCAGCCCTGGCTCTGACAATTCCAGGGTTTAGAGAGCACATTTAATTAACACATGCAATTCAGTCCGCTGGAAGCCTAACTGCCAGCTCTCCTTCTGGTGCTTACTCGGAAGAAACGCCAAATCATTTCACTGGTGCAGACTCCCGTGTAAGCGTACCTTGGCTGATTCATTGTCAGGGCTTAGATTAAAAGTCAAATTTATCTTTGAAGCCATTTTGGCACTGGTGTGTTGTAAATGTGGGATGTGAAACACACAGCAGTCAAGTACCTGTACAACATTCCTAGAATGGACATGCTGGGGATGCTTTGTAGCAGCCAGGAGAAAACTTCCTGTTTCCTCCTGAGCTGGGACAAACTTCCTCTGCATGTGACTAGATGTGGGTGTGGCCTAATCTGGGTAGGGGAGCACACGTTCTTCTTTTGCTCCATCTTCTCCATTTCGTTTTTCTACCTGTTTGCAGTCTAACTCCCTTATGGGAGAGTTCCACATGTATATATACTTTTGTAACCTAAGTCTGCCTTCAGGGATCCAACTGTGAACTGAATGAATGTGAGTAAATTACTTTTATATAGACTTTAATAAGATTGTTGTGTCTATTCTTTTTAAGAGGGACAAGAAGGGATCTTATTTAGAGAGGCTCAGACGAGCCTGCAACAAGCAGATCCGCTGTGCATTTAAAGGGATATGTTTAAACTCTGCTAAGATATAGAACTTGCTAATGGAAGTTAGGAAGGATATCATTAAACAATATACCCCCTCCTGCCTCCCTGAACATTCCCACAGTGACTGGGGGCGGGATAATGATTACAAACAGCTTTCTTTCTGACCATGGTTTATGAATCAATTTAGAAGTACCACATGTGGAGCAGATATATCAAAAGACCTGAGGACATTATTTATTTATGCAACCATGTTATTAGCCCAACGCTGGAAAGGAGACAATATACAGACAAAAATAGAATGGCAGATAAGATTATTTGAGTATGCGGAACTGGCTAGGCTAATGGGGAAAGTAGGGAATCATGATGACCAAAAATTTAACACAGAATGGGATAAATACAGACAATACCTAAAAGATCATAGTAAACATCTGAAATCATTGGCAGGCCTTGAATGACTCCTGCAAGGTGACTTAGCTTATGGACATATTGGATAAATATGAACTAGATGTTATTAAAATAGGCAGTTCATACAGAATTGAGAGGACCCACATTCGGGTGGAGGGAAGTCTTAATACTTTATTACGTAATTGTATTTCATTTTCAACATTTAAGTATTCTTTGCTTCTTATGTATATTTTGATGGAGAATTATAATTGTGATGTATAACAAAAAAAATCAATAAAGATTAAATGGAAAGAAAGAAAGAAAGAAAGAAAGAAAGAAAGAAAGAAAGAGAAAGAACTACCACATGCAGCCTGGCTGTGCCAAGTAAATCATATATGACCATAGGCATGATGAACAACCATGATGAACAACCATTCTGAACCTTTCCCAACTCTGCAAAACCCTCGACCTGAAAGCAAGATGAGCGCCACAACCCCATAGTCGTCTTTGAGTGGACTTAATTGTCCAGGGGTCCTTTACCTTTTAGAAATTTCTGCAGCAGGGCGTCTGCCGAGTCCCTCTTTCCAGCATCATGGGGCTCCACAATCAACATGAAAAGGGAGCTTTTTAAGCCGCTGTATGCTCCAAAGCTGAGCATTTAGGAACACTGAAAGCACAAGGTGCTTCTGTTTCAGGAGAATGGTGTTTAAGTTCTGTTATGTACAAGAGAACTCCACAGAAAACACAACTTAAGTCACTCACAAAGAAGATATATTTCCCATGTATGTGCCCAGAGAATAGTAGATCTAGCTGAAAGGCAACACATGGAGATTTGCCTAGAATGCTGCCATGGACCCCTAATTATTATTACTGTTTTACAGTTGTTGTATAATCTCAGAGGATCGTCCAATCTTAGAAGAGACATGCCTAACTATCATGAAGGAACCCTGCATTTCTGAATTTGCCATTACATTGCTGCTCAGCCAGGATCCTCACAGAAAGTCATTACACTTCAGCCGGATCTACTTCACAGGGTCGTTTGGAGGATAAAGTGGGTAGGGTGAGAAAAAGAGGAATGCCACCCTGAGGTCCCTGGAGAAAATGAGAGAAATGTACACATGCAAGGATATTAAAGGTGCCCTGTATTAAGCAGACTGCCTTTTCATGTGCTGGTGTGCCTCCATTTTGAACTGCTGATCAAGAAAGCACAGAGTCAGGACTCAATGGAGATAATCTGGAGCTAGAGCCTCCCCAACAGAGGGTTGCTCAGCCTCTCTGAAGACCTCCACTGCAGAAGACTCCACCACCTCTCTAAGTCCCAACTACTGCTACCTGATTGTCAGCTGAAAGCTACCACCCCTTAACTTATTTAGGTGAGTGGAGGCTGGTCCATTAGGGCCAATGGGGCATTGCCCCATCCATCTCAGTCTACCCACAAGAAAGCCTCTTTGCCAACTTACAACTCGCCCAGGGAATGCCTGTGTTTACCAGCTTCCTTCTCCTTAGTCGCACGTTTGCCCTTGTAGAACTCAGCTGGGAAGAGGATGGTGAGAAAACTAGAATCCATTGGCTCTGCCTGTTCATTGGCTTTAGCTCTGCCTACTATTGGGTTTCCCTGCCCCTTCTGCCTTGCCAGGCTCAGGGGGCACCGGCCACCGCTGAATTGTAGTCCTGCACTTTGGGTGGCAGAGAAGGAGTCTTGGACTTCTCCTGTATGATAACTCTTCAGGGGTTCAAAGAGCTTTATCTGATAACATATAGCAGGGTAGTTGTGTTTTTCTAGCATATCTTTAAACCCAAAGAACACTCACATTGGCTTTTAAAGACAAGACAAGACAGGCTGTTGCAGAGCAAATGCTGCAGATTGATTAATGGTTTCAGCAAATTGTAAGGGCAGGGAAAGACACACAGAAATGAATGGTATGAGAATAAGGGAGTTTCAAGGGTGTCCACCAATTAAACTGTAATACATAAAAACCTGATGCATAGGCTGAAAGAGAAGTTCCTCCCTTCCTACAGGTCCCAAGAAAACTGCTGGCCGGTAGCCAGAGTATTTGTCATCTTGGAGAACAGTGCAGCCTTTTCCAGATGTGTAGGCTTTAAGCACCTGGCACAGACAGAAGGGTCTTATCAGCTGGGCCACATCTGCACCTATTTTCCCTTTTCCTCTGTGTCTCTTTGTGCAAAAGGTTATTTCATTTAAAACAAGATGAGCCTCTCTTTGAATTCAGGATCACAATTGTTACCTGCCTGCCTTTGGCACCCAACATGGTGGTGGCCTTTAAAGCCCTAAAAGGCCTCGGCCCAGTATACCTGAAGGAGCATCTCCACCCCCATCATTCAGCCCAGACACTGAGGTCCAGCACCAAGGGCCTTCTGGTGGTTCACTCCCTGCGAGAAGCGAGGTTACAGGGAACCAGGCAGAGGGCCTTCTTGGTAGTGGCGCCTGCCCTGTGGAATGCCAGATGTCAAGGAAATAAACAACTATCTGACTTTTAGAAGACATCTGACGGCAGCCCTGTTTAGGGAAGTTTTTAATGTTTGATGTTTTATCATGTTTTTAATATTCTGTTGGGAGCCCGCCCAGAGTGGCTGGGGAGGCCCAGCCGGATGGGCGGGGTATAAATAAATCATTATTATTTGACACTCAATATGGCTCACCTATTTGATGGAAAAAAGGTACATGAGTTAAATGCATACAATGTACCCAAGATAAGCATTGAGGACAGGATCTGCTGAACAGTTGAAGTGCATCTCCAAAGCCAAATATAACGTGTGCATTCTTATCTCAAGTTTTTAAAGTATTAAGAGTTTTAGAAAAAAATATATGTTTAAACAACCCCCCCCCCCCAGAAAACACCCACTTCCACACTCAGCACAATGCTCAGCACTGTGCATAATGCTCAGCACAATAACAAGGAATGCATGGCAGGATCATAGCCCCATAGCAATTGGCTCCTATTTCCATCTTTCTTTCTGTAGGTTCCTGTGATACAGACCAGCTGCTCTCCGGAAACAGGTTGCTGTCCCGACGCCGCTTCTTGCCCGACACGGTAAGAACACATTAGCCTTGCATTAGCCCCGGTTGACCACCCTGATCTCCACACTGTGTCGTTTCGAGTGACTTAGGTCAAGCCCAGATGGATGCTTGATCCTCCATGAGAAGGAAGCAGACGGGGAAAGAGCCTTTTGGAACAGCCAACTGACATTGCTTTATCAGGGCGACCCCCTAAGCTGCTCAAGATAGACCATGCTGGCTCCCTGCTGCCCTGCTAATTCTAAAACCCAGGCTGATTTCTTTAAAAGACTCCCCCCCCCCTTTTTTTCTTCTGCTGTCACTTAAGGCAGGGGGTCACAAATTCGGTTTCTTTTTAAAATTAAAGGCCAAACTATACGGTGGTTTTTTCTGCAGTGGCTCCCTGTTTGTGGAATGCCCTCCTGAGGGGAGCACGTCTGGCCACCGTCCTTAGATATCTTTAGGCTCCAGGCAAAAAAAATTTCCTCTGTAGCCATCCTTTGGCATTTAAAACAGGAATGGAAATGTGTAGAATACATGACCAAAAGACGCTCCAACAAGAATTTATTGATATGTATAGACTGATTTCACAAAGTTAAGCTAAGCTAAGCAGATATATAAGATTGAATGTTTAATTATTAAGATACAAAATTACAATCTCAGTAAGAAAGGTACAAAATAATAAAAAGGAAGTCACGCACGGGTGGAGGGAAGACACAGGGCAAGAAATAAGAAATGGATAAATGTTGGTACATAATGAAATGTGAAAATGTGAATTTACGAATATAATGTATATGTATCAATATGTAAAGATTTCATATATGTATTGCAACATTAATAATAAACGAATTAAGTGCAAAAAAAGAAAGAAAGAAAATTAACTACCCGTGGCCTTTTTAGAAGTGGGTGGGATGTTTTTCAATGTAGTTTTCTTTCCTCTTGGTTTTGATGTATTCATATGGTGCTTTTTATCTATATATCTGTTTGGTAGCAAGTTGCTTTGAGTTGCCCTGGGCAAGATACAGCAACTGCCAAATCTAATAAATAAAATAAAAGATGTCATTGTGGAAGTTCCACAATGCAGGGTGGGAGGGGGGTAGGTGGGTGGGGGGAGCCGCAAAGAGTCCCAGTCATGGAACACCCATGTAGGGATGCTCAAGACTTAGATCCTAATGAATTCTGATATGCCCCAACAAGATCCAAATCTCCTGGACTGGGTATGTAGATCAGAAGACAGTTAGCCCTCAGAATTTGTTCTCCCAATTTTGTGATGGTGTTCTCAGATGAAAAAAAATGCATCAGAATGCATATTTTGAAGAAAGTGCACAATGCTATTTTTAATGGATTTTTAAAAATGCAGATCACAAAGTGAAGTTACAGGGAACCAGGCAGAAGGCCTTCTCGGTAGTGGCGCCTGCCCTGTGGAACACCCTCCCATCAGATGTCAAGGAGATAAAGAACTACAGAACTTTTAGAAGACATCTGAAGGCAGCCCTGTTTAGGGACGTATTTAATGTATTAAAGGTTTTTAATGTTTGGTGTTTTGTTATACGTTTATATTTTTCTGGAAGACGTGCAAAGTGGCTGGGGAAACCACTTACTTACTTACTTACTTACTTACTTACTTACTTACTTATTTATTTATTTATTATGTTCTTAAGTTGGTGTGGGTGACCATAAGAACATTAAGTCCAGAGGTCTAATATTGCCTAACTAACACTGCTTCTGGAGTCTGTTACAAGTCTTCTTTCTTTCTTTCTTTCTTTCTTTCTTTCTTTCTTTCTTTCTTTTATTGGATCTGATTTCTTTCCTTTCCCTATTTATTGGATCTGATTTTATTTGATCCTGCCTTGTTCTTAAACTGTTTTGGGATTGCAGTTTGGCCGTCTTGGGTTTTGGCTGTCATTGGGAATATTGTAATTAGGAAAGCACCATTAAAAGAAAAACCCTCATAAAACGAATACAGATTTTTGTGCTCATCTGCCAATCAGATTGCTGGTGCCAAGTTAGAGAGGCCCAGAAAGAGGCATCTACTGAGAGCACCCACTCACCTAAAAACTTTTGGGATCTCCTGTTCTCCTTTCAGAACCAAGGAGGATACAAGGGCACTTCTAAAGGGGAAACAACAGTTTTGGCAAAGTACATCATCAGCAAAAAGAAGGAAAAAAAGAAGACGAAGGGAAATCTTTAAATGCCGACTCAGCAGCAAGAGCCCTAAGGCTACCGCAGGTGGCCTTCCCACAGGCAAGGAAACTCCTTGCCATAAAGTCACCTCGCTTATGCTTTCATTTCCTTCAGCTTCTTCCAAGTATTGTCTCATGCATGTCAATCCCAGCTGAGGATTAATCTGATCCAGAACCAGTTGCAAGGGTGCCGTCAATCACAAATCAACTCTGATTCACTTATGAATCAGGCCCAGTGTACCTGAAGTAGTGTCTCCACCCCCATCATTCTGCCTGGACACTGAGGTCCAGCTCCAAGGGCCTTCTGGTGGTTCCCTCCCTGTGAGATTACAAGGAACCAGGCAGAGGGCCTTCTCGGTAGTGGTGCCCGCCCTGTGGAACACCCTCCCATCAGATGTCAAGGAAATGAACAACTATCTGACTTTTAGAAGACATCTAAAGGCAGCCCTGTTTAGGAACGTTTTCAATGTTTGATGTTTTACTGTGTTTTTAATATTCTGTTGGGAGCCACCCAGAGTGGCTGGGGAAACCCAGACAGACAGACAGGGTAGAAATAATAAATGATAATGATGATGATGAAATGGGGGGTGCAGGACAGTAAAAGGAGCACACAGGAGACGGGTGTGGAATGCACTTCCCAGAAGAGTGATCCAAGAACATACGAAACAGTCTTATATTGAGTGAGGACACTGGTCCATTATCTAGATCATCATCCTCTGCACTCAGTGACTGGCGTTCTCCTGAGTTTCAGACTGGCCACATTTCCAGCTCTACCTATTTATTTTTTTTTAAAATATTTTTATTAGCAGTTTGAATATAACAACATATCAAAACATATCATATTCATTATTTTCCCCCACCCCCCTCAAACCCCCCTCCCCACCCCAGAGACTTCCCTCAGCTCCTCTCTGATTTCTCAACACATATTATTCTCTGCATGTTATAAAATTATACAAATCCTTACATTATCTGTCTGCCATGTTATCAATCAATAAATTTGTCTATGTTTATTCAAAACCTGCCAAGGAGTCCAATTCATTTTGTTGTCTTTTAAAGTAATTTGTGAAAAGTTCCCATTCTTGTTTAAAGTCACAGTTGTCCTTATCTCACAGTTTGCATGTCAATTTAGCCAGTTCAGCATAGTTCATCAATTTCTCTTGCCACTGTTCTTTTGTCAGGGTTTCCTCATTCTTCCATCCTTGTGCTATCAAGACTCTTGCCGCTGTTGTTGCATACATAAATAAATACTTTCTTTTCCTTGGCAGGTCTTGTCCTACAATCCCTAACAGAAATGATTCTGGGGTTTTTTTAACAAATGTCATTTTAAACATTTTCTTCAGTTCATTATATATCATTTCCAAAAAAATTTAACTTCTCTACATTCCCACCCATTTCCAGCTCTATCTAGAGGTGCTGGGGATTGAAGCTGAGACCTTCTGCACACAAGGCAGATGCTGCAGCCAGGGTCAGATGAAGACCTTTGGAGGGCCTAAGCACTGAAAAGATTATCGTGTGCTCCCCGCCATGTAATTCAAAATAAAAAAAAATACTAAAATAAGATTTAAAAACAAAAAACTTAACATTGATCCATTGCAACATTTGGCAGGATCCGATTTCCTTGCATCATTTTGATCTACAGTAGGATGCTCCCTTGTTTAGGGGAAGACAGAAGTGCCTGGCGTGCTCTGGTCCATGGGGTCACGAAGAGTCGGACACGACTAAACGACTAAACAACAACAAAAGTAAGAGAACAGGAAAACAGGGGAAGTGGAGTGCAATATAAGACAGACTTCAAAAGATCTAATTTTCTCAAGGTGTCACCAGGATGACACTACTTTGTGGGAATGATTCAAGCGCATCACTGGGAAATTTAAGTTTGCGCAATTAAAGTGGATTAAAGATAAAGCAAAAGAAATCCACATTTCAAAAATGGACTTTTTTGCTGTTTGGAAAGTGACAGGGAAATGCATAGAAAATCGTGGGGTGAAAAACCACTGCATAAGTAAGCTGGGGTGAATGCTCATTGTATAGCCTCCCCACAAACAAATCAGAACAAACACTCAATAAAGACACAATCTAGCCTCCATGTAAGCTTTCTGCAAGCAAATCAAGATGAACACTCAATAAACAGGGTTGTGTGGAGGAGCCCATACTCTGCTGTATAGGTGAACGGGAAGAAACCTGTTCGTCACCACCCCTCTAGTTTTTCAAAACAAATCCTGAATGATGAAAAAAGAGAACAAAAGGTAACTGGTGGGAAAGATGAGAAATGCCCAATTAGCAGGGAGCCACACTATTCCAGACTTTAAAAATCATTGTTCCTGATTGCTGGGTCTCTTAAAAAATAAATAAATCCAAAATTTGCTTTCAAAAGAGCCAAGTGAAAACCTGAACCACAAATCAGAGAGAAGGGAGACTTTGGGCATTTCAGAGACCCATCCATAATTCCCGACCACAGTCCTCCAATCACAGATTCCTCCCCTATAAGCTATTAAACATTTGGGAATTAAAGGATGAAGGCGGATTTCATTTGATGACCTGGGTCTATAAGATTAAGATGATTACGCGATGTGAAATCGAGACAGAAATTAAACCAAGAGACCAGCACTCTTCCCTCTGTCTCAGTATTAGTTTGATGGACCCTTGCAGGTTTGTGAAGGTGCCCAGATGGCTAGTTTCACTATGGAAGAGTAGACAGAGGGAAGGGGGGAAACCCTCCAAAATAGAAGACTGAAGGTTACCGTTCTTTGTTTCTCTGTGGCCACATACCACATATTTAAAGCATATGACTTCCCTCAAAGAATCCTGGGTACTGCAGTTTACTCCTCCCAGAGCTACAGTTCCCCGCACTCTTAAACTACAGTTCCCAGAATGCTTTGGCAGAAGCCATGTGCTCTAATTGTATGGTGCAAATGTGCTCGTAATTAGACCTTTTCCTAGTAGGAATGGGAGTATCTCATTCCCAATTCAAAGTTGCAAGGGGGAGAAAAAAGTTTGTTTGCGAGCAGGAACTATTTATAAAATTAACAGATATGAGTTGGCCTTGAGCACAACGCTTGTTGAGAAAGTCCCTCGTTGCATTTCTCACGACCCCAGGGCAGGAGGAACTTTAAAACTCAAGAGAATAAAAATTCGGGAAGGGGGGGAGAGAATTTGCTACTCTGTAATGCTTAGCAGCTAGCTGACTGCTTTTTAACTCTTACCATTCTGATTTTGTTTCATGGGGGGACCAACTTAATCAGCAATAGTGAGTTGTCTTTCAGAGGTAATTTAGATCACAAAACACTTAGAGGTTTGAAAGGGTTGGGTTGTTTTTTTTTTAACTCAGCTGACATCCCTTGAAGAGCAGCAGGTGCCTGGACTGATAGCCAAGGTCTTAGGTGGGCTCCAAGACAAATCCCCATGGTCAAGGAGAGGGCAAGACATTTCGAAGAAAAGACAAAGATGCTCCTCCATCCCCCAATTTCACATACATAACTAACTGGACAGGCACGTGTGTCTAGAAAGCAGCATTATAGCAAATCAGACTATTTGTCCATCTGGCTCAGTATTCCCTATGCAGGTAGACCAGCTTTGCCTTTCACCTGCTACCTCAGAGATGGAGAACCTACATCCCTCCAGATATTCTTGGCCTAAAACTCCCATCATGCCTTATGACTGGCAGTGCAGACAGGGGCTGAAGGGACTACATTTGGAGGGCCAAAGTTTCCTCATCTCTGTATTACCTAATCCAGCTACAGTGGTACCTCAGGTTACAGACGCTTCAGGTTACAGATGCTTCAGGTTACAGACTCTGCTAACTCAGAAATAGTACCTCGGGTTAAGAACTTTGCTTCAGGATGAGAACAGAAATCATGTGGTGGCGGCACAGTGGCAGTGGGAGGCCCCATTAGCTAAAGTGGTGCTTCAGGTTAAGAACAGTTTCAGGTTAAGAACGGACCTCCAGAACGAATTAAGTTCTTAACCAGAGGTACCACTGTAACTGGAAAATGCCAGAGATTGAACCCAAGCCCTTCTGCATGCAAATGAAATGCTCTGCCACAGATGTCCCTTCAAATCAGTTGCTAGCAGCCCAATAGCAAACCTCTTTTTTTGCTCCCTTTTTACAGATGGCTAAGATGATTATGACCTCGCTTCCTTCTGGTGCAAATTTGTGTGTGAGCAACACTGGAAATTTTCCCACAGATCAGGCTGGCCAAAGTTTATTCAACAAGGGGGAAACTAAAAGCTTATCAGATCAACCAACTATGGGCATGTTATGAACACCGAAGAGTGTAAGGCAAACCAGCCTGCTGGATCAGGCCCATAGCCACCTAGTTCAGCTGGACATGAACACAACAGCACTCTGCCCACCTGCAATTCCCAGAAACTAGAATTCAAATGCACAATGCCTCTCATGGAGGTAGGACATAGCCATTGTGGTTAGCAGCCATCAGTGACAACAGATTCCAAAGGAAACCAAGAGGAAAGATCTGAGAGGTGCAACAGAATTCAAACATTTAAATGAAATCCATCAATGGCAATGTCAGCAAGAACAGCAGGGTATCTTAAGACAGCTGTTTGCACCCTGGGTGAAAGGGAGAGTGATTAGTGATGTTTTTTAAGGACCCTCTGCGAGATTCAAGACAGACGATTTGGGAGAAACAGCTGAAAGACCAGAATCCTGTAGGTGGGAGGCTGCTTCAATGGGATGAGAAACTTTTTAAACTTGTGGCAGTGAAGTTGTTTGGGTGAAAATTTCCAAAGAATGCTGCAAATAACTAGAGGAACCTGTGGCCCGCCTGAGATTGCTACAACTTCCATCATCCCTGACCATTGGCCATGCTGGCTGGTGGGAGACAAACAAAATCTGGAGGGCCACAGGTAGTCCACCCCAGCAGCAGTCTTGCTATTTCCCAGGTCCTAGTAGCATATCATTTGGTAGCTTAGCATCAGGTAGGGCTAAAAGGCCTCACTTCCAGCTACCAATTGCACACCAAGTGGAAGCAGTTGCCTGCAGGTGAATGTTCGTTCATTGCCCAGAAGCCACTGGGCTTACACAGCCCAGAGGGGACGGTAAGTCCTACCAAGTTCAGTGGGACCAGTTCACACAAGTGATGTCTATAGCTATGGGAGCTGTCTGCAAGACATGGAAAGGAGCATTGGAATAACTGCTTCCTCTACAATCTTGGCCAAGGTGATGCCAACAATGCTGTCCAGGGTTGTAAAGACTGCGGAGAGAATAATTGGGTGCACTCTTCCCACCTTGGATCAAATCTATGCTTCCAGGTGCCATAAGAAAGCTGCAGCGATAGCGCAGGATAGTGTGCACCCTGGAAATGATCTCTTTCAGCTTTTGCCTTCTGGAGGGAAGGTACAGGGTTATAAAGACTAGGACGAGCTGCCTGAGAAACAGTTTCTATTCAAATGTGATTTTGGTTTTAAACGCAGTGTAAGGAGTCTCTATGGGAGTATATTGTATTTTTAAAAGGGGTATCAGAGTTTCTAACCAGGTTGGGATAGCTGGGATAGCAGGCTTGTTGGTTTGTGAATGTCTTATGTAGATTTTTCAGTTTCGTTGTTCTGTATGGGACAATGACAATAAAGATTATCGTATCGTGTCACATCTTGCAAACTGCCCGCTATGGACCCTTTAACTTTGCAACGCTAGGTGTGTACACAAGTCTCCCTAAAGCAACAGAACTCATATTGAAGTTAGTTGCACTATCAAGTATGGAGCCTGAGTCTCTCCTGTTGTCCTTTTTATTGTGCATTCCTGATAATGTGCGTTCAGGATGATATTAGGAAAATTATACACAATCCTGCTTTCAGTACAGTTAGAACCTGGAAATTTGGGGGGGGGGGGAGAAAAACTACTTTGTTTCCTATGAGTGCATTTATTGGCGCTTCCTCTTGATAACCTGTAATGATTTATATCCACATATGTTCCAGGGGTTTTTCTACTTCCGTTGCTGTGCTACAGCACAAGAGTGACCCTCCAGACAGCAATAATGCAAAAAAAAAAAAACTGAGGAAGCACCACAGAAATAAAGCAGAATGAGATAGGCATAGTCCAATACCCACCAAAAAAAAGAACCTCACACAAGTCTGGAGGGGACCCTGGACTTACGACATCACAAGAAGAGGTTTGGAATCACATGGCTCAATACAAAATGCTCCCTTCCTGTTACATTCAAGAAGGGTAGAGGTGAATCTAATTAATAGGATCCCTGTATCCCTGCCTTGCCAGTACGTAATTTTTCTCTGCATCGCTGTGCAGCTCAGAATGTTACAACAAGATCCTGGAAAACAGAGCTAGAAATAAAAGCCATGGTCCACCCAAATCATTCCCTGGGGAGAATGCATTTTTTAAAAAAATAATAATAATAAAATGTTCCCAATGTTGTGTTTTGGAGTCATCGTTTCCATCTCCTTTTAAAGCTATCAGGCAAATGCCACTTCCTTTACGTAGAGGCAGTTCCACAAACTCACAGAACTCGTGCTTCAAATGTCCTATGTCACGTAGGGCTGGGTGGGGGGAGGGGGAGGAAAGCATAATAAGACTTAAAGGAAACATGCAAGGGCAAGAGTCCCAGCGGAGATGACTTGGGAAGTCAACCTCTCCAAATAGGGACACACAAACACACTACACATTAGAGGCTGGGCTTAATTTCTACAGTGAAGTGCCTGGTACCTCAGTCTATTCCCATCTACCCACAAAATCATCCCAGAGCAGATCTTAAGATGGTAAGGCATTCTTAGGATCTGGCCGCTTTTGTATTTTAGGTTGTTTTATCCTTGTTTTTAATGGTCATTTTGAGTTCCATTTCTTTCCTTCTTTTAAAGCCACCAATAAATACTATTCTTAACAGCAACAGCATATTTCCATAATGTAGGGATGGGAAACCTTTTTCCAGCCAGGGGGCCACATCCTCTTCTGAAGAACTTTCCAGGGGCTACTTTCCAGTGGCAGCCAGGGCCAGAGGTGAAAGTGACCAGAGCAATGAATATGAGTTTTACGTTAGGCTAGCTGTGGTCTAAACCACTGAGCCTCTTAGGCTTGCCGATCGGAAGGTTGGTGGTTCAAATCCGTGCAATGGGGTGAGCTCCAGTTGCTCTGTCCCAGCTCCTGCCAACCTATCAGTTTGAAAGCACACCAGTTCAAGTAGATAAATAGGTACCACTGCGGCGGGAAGGTAAACAGCGTTTCCATGTGCTCTGGTTTCCGTCACAGTGTTCCGTTGCACCAGAAGCAGTTAAATCCTGCTGGCCACATGACCTGGAAAGCTGTCTGTGGACAAATGCCGGCTCCCTCGGCCTGAAAGCGAAATGAGCGCCGCAACCTCATAGTTGCCTTTGACTGGACTTCACTGTCCAGGGGTCCTTTACCTTTTTTTACCCATATTCCCCACTCTATCCTTCATCCAAGCAAGCAAAGAGTATTGCCATAACTCAAGCACACATTCCAGCTAGGCAACAACTCTCAAGGGGGGAGCAAAGCATGGGTGGTGAGGGGGCGTGGTTTGGGGAGAGGGATGTGCAGTTTCGGGGTGACTTAGGGGGGCTGGGGCCATATCTCCCCACACTATTTTCACTGCTATCCTTACAGTAGCCTAAGTCTGCAAAGCCACTAAACTGCTCCAAGTAAAAAATTACGGAAAACGTAAAACAACAACAACAAATGATCAATCACACACTTTGAGAAATTTTCATCTCCCCCCAATTTATTTTGATGGCAAAGTTTTTAGTTCCCCCGGTACAGATCATGTGTGCCCAGAATACAGTCCGCTGGGCTCTCTTTTAAGTCTGTGTGATTTCGTGCCCCTCTTTCCTGGCTACTCAGGTCTGGTGCAATTGCAGTCATGAACTAGACCCTGGAATATATTGCCACGGATTAGTACTCTCACAGCCTTTTCCAGAAATTATTTGTGTAAGTGTTTGCTAGAGGCCCCCGACATTTACACAACAGTATACAGACAGATTATCAGCTGCCCCGAGAAGGAGAAGTTGCCGGTCCAAGTTCTACCAAGACAAACAAACAAGAGAGTAGTTCAGAAAAGGGCAGAGGATAAGAACAACAGAAAGCCAACAGTGATAACAGTGTGTGCCCTCTTCTGACTCCGGGACCCAAAGGTTCTAAGCGCTGTGCCGACATCCTAATCTGTTATCTGCATAGAGGACAAAGTGAGTGATCGTGTTGCCTGCACCTTCAACTCCTGGTGTATGTTTGACACCCACGTTTACACAGTGATCTAGATGCATAGGCTCAAATCACATGGGATGCAAAAAGCAACCCTCTTAGCCTCTCTTTCAGACCTTTGGGGCTCCCTTCAGAGCCAGTGTGGTGTATTGGTTAAGAGCGGTAGTCACGTAATCTGGGAAACCGGGTTCGCGTCTCCGCTCCTCCACATGCAGCTGCTGGGTGACCTTGGGCCAGTCACACTTCTGTGAAGTCTCTCAGCCCCACTCACCTCACAGAGTGCTTGTTGTGGGGGAGGAAGGGAAAGGAGAATGTGAGCCACTTTGAGACTCCTGAAGGGGAGTGAAAGGCGGGATATCAAATCCAAACTCTTCTTCTCTTCTTCTCTTCCTTCAGGCCACATCCCAAACCGGCCAGTTTGTACCCTCCATGACTGTTTTCCCCTGGCTGGAACGTGCCCTTGCAGTTTGATTAACGTCTTCTGCTTGTCTTGATGAAGGATAGCGGAGCATGTATAGAAACTAGCCAGCCGTACCAAGACAATGCAAGGCTTAGATCTTCATGCAGTGCACAGTTAAACTGCAGTGGTACCTTGGGTTACAGACGCTTCAGGTTACAGACTCCACTAACCCAGAAATAGTACCTCGGGTTAAGAACTTTGCTTCAGGATGAGAACAGAAATCACGCAGCGGTGGCGTGGCAGCAGTGGGGGGCCTCATTAGCTAAAGTGGTGCTTCAGGTTAAGAACAGTTTCAGGTTAAGAACGGACCTCCGGAATGAATTAGTTCTTAACCCGAGGTACCACTGTATGGGACTTGCTCCCCCAGGAGGCTGCAATGGCCTCCAATTCGGGTGGCTTTAAAAGAGGACTGGGCAAATTTGTGGAGGGGAAGGTCATCTCAAGCACTGAGAGTCTATGTGAACAGATCACTGTGGGAACACTGAGTGTCAATGTGTATACAGTGTGTACAATGTGTATACGTGATTCCACCTCTCTGCATGTGTTAGTTAGAAGAACTGGCATAGGGTTCTAAACTGAAATATGCTAGCACCAGATACAGGCAGGAAAAAAGGACAGCTTTATATACTTGTATTTTCAGTACTAACAAATAAAAATCTGTGGGTTGTATCCACTGCTAGTTGTACTCGGAGTCGACCCATTGAAGTTAATAGACTTGACTAACTTAGGTTCACTAATTTCAGTTGGATACAATTCTGTGGCTGCAGTCTTCATATAAGAGAACATTATTCTACTTGAGTAGACCCACTGACATTAATGAAACTAAATTAGTCATTTACACACCCCGAATCACTATCCAGGAAAAATCTGACACGCTAACAATAGTTTTCGTTTCTAGTTCTGGTGACCACCATGAGTCAAATGCTCTCACTTAAACCAATTGGGCATTAAAGTTGGTTTCCTGTGTTCAATTTCTCTCTCCTCCCATCATTAGACAGATGATATCACTAGTTACCATCTCAACACCATCCAACAGCTACCCCAAGATGCTCCATGAAATAACAAAAATGCTGTTAGAAGTAGAATATCACACTCAGCCTGCTACTAGAACGGGATTATGAGGGAAACGTGCAGACTGTGTGGAAGCAACAAGTGGTGAAAAAGTGACTGAGTGCTTTTTCAGCTTAAATCCCAAGCTAGATGGTCTTTTGATCCTGGTTTTGTACGTTGAGGAGCGTTTATCCATATACACCCATCTCTCAAGCAAATGAAAGATGTCAATGATGCTGGGAGGATCTCACAACCTAGAGACCATTGTCCTAAATTGTCCCCAATGTATCATTCAGGATGGATCCATAAATGATTAATAGACAGTCTGATGCATGGGTAATAAACTGCTAAGGAACTGGGAGGGGGAAGTGCAGGATGTGTGGATCTGCCAGTTTCAGTTCCTTATGTTTTTTCCCCAACCTTATATTTAACTCTCCACATTTCTACATCATCGTTTTGTTTTTGACTGCAATAAACATTGCCTGATTGATTTTCATGAAAATTCATCAGCATTTTGGTGCAAATTTCTCCTAATATACTCATTTCATATGCTATTTTGCCTGAAATACACATTTTTTTGCAAGCCATTTCCCCTAATATAATGCATTCTGTATGTTATTTTCCACTAATGTAGACATTACCATGCATGCTTTTAGTATATGCATTTTCGTATCCATTACTTGGCTGAAAAACTGCACTGCAAAATTCAGAGCAGTGCAAATTTTGAAGGGTAGCTGTGTCGCAGCTGACATTGTTCCAGAGAAAGTGTGAAATAGGTAGATTCACCTTTAAATGCAAACCAAATCAAATTTCTCCCCTCTCCCTAAGAGTAGGTCAATAAGTCACTTATAATCACAGATTCTACGCAGGTTCTACCAAACTGCTTAGAGTGCACAACCACAAGCTATCTCCAGATTCAAGTGTGCATCATGGTTTACAACACATTTGTTAACTCCTCAGTAACCAGGAATGTGACTCGCATTGGCTGTTTTCTCGTGGCTCTCCTTTCCCAGACAGCAGGTTCTGTTAACTAAGGTTTCCGTTGGCCTGTTGAGTGTCATTCCACATCTCCATGTGTTTGATTAAAGAGTATGATCTTAACATTGTTTCGGCAATGCGATGGATGCATTTCAGAATGCCTGAGCAGCTTTGAACTATGGAAAAGGTGGTTGGCAAATACAGTAAGGAGATTAAAGTAAACAAATGTTCCTCTCCTTCAGGATGGATTAAGAAAAAACCGTAGGGGAGCAGAACTTGACTGGAGAGATTAGCTGCAGAGGCTTATTGTAACCAGGCAGCAAAGGAAAGGGAGGGGTGAGGGAGGAAAGAAACCTTCCCTTCTAGATGAGAGTTTAACTTGCACCTCAGCTCACATCCAAATGATATCAAGCACCTCTCACCCACTGAGCAGAGACAGGGCATCTGTGGCCCTCTAGATGATTAATATGATGCTCTCACCAGATGTTGTCAGACTCCCAATTTTCATCAATCGACATGCCAAGTGGTGATGGGAGTTGTAGTCTAGCAACAGCTGGAGTCCAGCAACAGCTTTCTCCAACCCATGTAGAGCATTTAACCATCTTTCCTGACTCCTCTCACCACTATCCTGTGAAGATCATTTCTAAGATTTTCCTTTGGGGGGTGGGGAAGGGAATCAGAACAGAAACACACAAGTGTCCTATTTATTTTCTTTTGTTGCCCACCCACCCTCTCTCCAAGAACTCAAAATCTCTCCCCCCCCCCAGCCTCACAACAACCCTGCAGGGGCAGCTTAGGCAGAGAGAGTGGCCATGATCCACAATCACCCAGAGAACTTCATGGAATGGAAGCCCTGCTCTCCAGTGTCTCAACACAACTGCTACACCACGCTGGCTCTCACCAGTGGCAGTGGATCTATGGCAGAAGTGGGACTTCCAGGTGTTTTTAGAACCATACAGAGCTATTCATTCACTGCCCATACATGGCAATTAGTCAGAACCACACAGCAATTAGCCAGAACCACGCAGCAATTAGGGCAGCATACATGTCGTCTCCCATCCAGGCACTGACCAGAGCCAGACCCATTTAGCTTCAGCAAGGTGGTGGCCTCATGTACCATCAGACCATACTCTGGTACCACCTACCCACATGCCAGCATAAGCATCTATGCAGACACAGACCTCAGGTCACAATCATGCGCCTGGGCACAAGTCCAGCACTGGTGGGATTTATCTCCAAGTAAACACGCATAGGAGTCAGCTTGCTAGATTCTCACCTAAAGCGAGCCCTCTCTACGATCCAAACTCTACCCAAGCCCAAGATTACAGCCTAGCTGGTTTTACTGCGTTAATCCGGAGTGAACTCACACCGCCGGGTTCTTGCCCAGCTGCTGACAATCCTTAACGAGGATTATTAGAGGATCTCCAGTTTCCTCCATCAATCGCAGAGGAAAAAACTAAACCGACCAAAGACCCTACTTCAGTTGCACGCTGATTAGCCAGGTTCTTAGGGAGGGCAACTAATTCGCAGTAAGCGAGCGGAGCAGCCCTCTGCCATCCCCGGGGTTAGATAGAGAGCACAAGTTCGTCTTTCAATGCAGCCGAGCGAATTGCGCCGCCCGCACTCTTCACCTCCTTGGCGCGAGGGGTCGCGCAGCACAATCCTATTCACGATCCACCCCATCAACACCTTCAAAAAAGTGCGTCCCCAGCTGCGCTAGACGGAGCTTACTCGCCGGGAAGGATCGCGGCCACTTCGGAAACTCCAGGGAGATGGGGACGCGGGGCAAGCCGGGGCGCGTCCAGGCGGAGGAAGGAAAGCGCCTCCGGAGGCGCACCTGAGGCGCCCAGGGGAGACCCCGGCCGACGGGCTGGGCGAAGGCTCGGGCCCCGTCGCCCCGGGTGGAGAGCCGTGCTCTCCTCGCCCTCCGTCCGATCCCTCCCGCCGGACCATCTCACTCACCCAGCAACGCAGCCAATCCCAGCGCCAGCGGCAGAGGCTCCATCGCGCCCGTTCCCCGAGGAGGCGCCCGACGCGCGGCGAGGAGAAAAGCGAAAGCAGCAGCAGCAGCAGGTGCAGGAGCCGGAGCCCGGGAGCTGGGGCGAGGGGGAGGCGGGGAAACCGGAGGGGGGAGGAGCCACTGGAGCGGGGGCGTGTCCGGCAGGTGGGGGAGGGCAGGGGGCGGCCCCCCGGGAAAAGGGAGGAGCCCCGTCAGGTGCCAAGCGGGCGGAGCGCACAGGTGGCGGTTAGAGACGCCAGAAGCGAGGAAGGGATCCGGGGTTGCAGCTCTTGTTTGGAGGAAGCCGACTGTGATCACCAGCGACGGCTTCTTGCTTCGTCTTGTTTTGAACCCTTCCAGATCGCAGAGGCGGGGGCTAAGCAAGGGCGTTTAAGTTGCAAGGCACCCGCCAAGCAGGTAGAGAGAGAACTGGGGCCGATTTGGGACATCGCTGCAACTGGTGATGCTGGTGGATGGCAGCTTGCCCGCTTGACGCCGTCGCTGCCTGTGGAGCCAGGAAGAATTGGGGGGGAGGCGAAAGAAAAAAGCCTAACGCGATCCTTTCATTCGGACCCACGAAGAAGTCAGCGAGCTGCGTAGATATCTCCGCCAGAATCCCTGACCACTGGTCCTGCTACCTAGGGATCAGGGGTGCCAACTTGAATAAAACATTGGGGGCGGGGGCAGGTAAACTCCGCCCCGCATAATCATTCACATGATGCAGCACACGCACGCTATTTGAATGGCAATCAACTTGGGGGGGGGCGCCCCCCTCAAATATTTTATGGGGAGGCAGAAGACCCCCTCAGCCCCTTGGCTCCTGTGTGCATAACCAATCACAAGATGCAGTGCACACACACGATTTGAATGGCAATGCCCATAAACGGGGGAGAGGGGCTCAAAAAATTTAATGGGGGGGGGGCAAAGGGACCTCGACCTCTAGGAGTTGGCTCCTATGCTGGAGATGATAGGAGTTGTAGTCCAAAAGCGGCTGTCGAGCCAAGTTTGGGAAGTCCTGGATTAAGCACAGACCTTGAAAATGCCGGAATTTGTCAGTTTAGTTGATTACGTATTTATTTACTTATTCGTTTATTGCTTTTCTTCCAAGGAGCTCAAGCTGATATACTTAGTTCTCTCCCCCGCTCCCTCCTCAGGAGAAGGGTGGTGACGCAGAAGGCCGCAGGTTCAATGCTCCATGGCATCTCCACGTATGACTGGGAGAGGCTCCTGTCTGAAACCCTGTGAGCCAGGGCAGGCGTTACCGAGCTAGAAGGATTAAAATTCTAACTCGGCATAAGACTGCTTCCTGGGTTGTTTTACCTCCACAATAACCCTGTAAGGTAGGTTTGGCTTAAAGGTAAAGACCTAGGTAAGGCCACCTAGGCCTAAGTCACCTGAGTTTCACAGGCAAGGGGGGATTTGAACCTGGGTCTCCCTAGTCCTGGCCTGACCCTCTAACCACTGCATCATCTGGAAACCAAGCCTTAGGAAGAACAGTTGAGGGGGTTGGGTGTGTTTAGCCTGCAGAAGAGACTGAGATATATGATAGGTAAAGGGACCCCTGACCGTTAGGTCCAGTCGTGGATGACTCTGGGGTTGCAGCGCTCATCTCGCTTTATTGGCCGAGGAAGCCGGCGTACAGCTTCCGGGTCATGTGGCCAGCATGACTAAGCCGCTTCCGGCAACCCAGAGCAGCGCACGGAAATGCCGTTTACCTTCCCACCAGAGTGGTACCTATTTATCTACTTGCCCTTTGATGTGCTTTCGAAACGCTAGGTTGGCAGGAGCAGGGATCAACCAGCGGGAGCTCACCCCATTGTGGGGATTTGAACCACCGACCTTCTGATCGTCAAGCCCTAGGCTCTGTGGTTTAACCCACAGCGCCACCCGCATCCCTATGATATGATAGCCATCTTCAAATATCTAAAGGGCTTTCACGTGGATGGTGGAGCAAGCTGGTTTTCTCCTGCTCTGGAGATTAGGAGTCAAATCAATGGCTTCAAGTTACAAGAAAGGAGATTCCAACTAAATAATCAGGAAGAACTTTCTGGTGGTAAGAACTGTTGACGGTGGAACGAACGCCCTCAGAAGGTGGTGGGCTCTCCTTCCTTGGACTTCTAAAAGCAGGCGTTGGGTGGCCATCTGTCATGTTTGATCAAGCTGAGTGTCCTCCATTGTATGGGGTTGGAACAGAGAACCCTCAGGGTCCCTTCCAATTCTATAGAGGCAGCTTTTTATGCTGACTTTAGGAAATTAGCGTGTTCTTGGTAGAAACAGGGCCATGGTATGTAAATCTTGCATTTAATTACCATCTGCCCTCAAGCTTTTCGTTTTCTCTTTCTTCACCAGGATGGGGAACCTGTAGCCCTCCAGATGTTGCTGGACTCCCAGTTTCCACCAGCCCCAGCCATCATAGCTAATGATCAGAGATTATGGTAGTTGTAGTCCGATAACATCTGCAGGGGAGCATGTTGGCTATCCCTACAATACACTCAAGGGTGTATGTGTCTTATATACCTGCTACCAACTGAGAGGCTGTGGTCTAAACCTCTGAGCCTCTTAGACTTGCCGATTGGAAGGTCGGTGGTTTGAATCCCTGCAACGGGGTGAGCTCCGGTTGCTCTGTCCCAGCTCCTGCTAACCTAGCAGTTCGAAAGCATGCCAGTGCAAGTATATAAATAGGTACCACTGTGACGGGAAGGTAAATGGTGTTTCTATGAGCTCTGGCTTCCATCATGGTGATCTGTTGCACCCGAAGCGGTTTAGTCATGCTGGCCACATGACCCAGAAAGCTGTCTGTGGACAAACACTGGCTCCCTTAGCCTGAAAGTGAGATGAGCGCCACAACCCCATAGTCGCCTTTGACTGGACTTAACTGTCCAGGGGTCCTTTACCTTTTTACCTTAACACGTCATACGTCACATAGTTTCTGCTACAATAATTGTGTTCCTCTTTAACAGAGCTGCAAGATGCATTGTTTTTGGGACTGACCAACATGGCTACCTCTCTGGGAACTGGGAACACTCCGCAGCATCCTTCCCCAACCTGGTGCCCTCCAGATGTTTTGGATTACAGCTCCCACCTAACCCAACATTTGGAGGCTGCCCTAGATTACACTCCTGCTAGCTTGCAGGAGGCTGCCCTAGATTACACTCAATAGGTGTAAGCCACCTCAGCTGACACACATATTGTTTGCAGAGTTGCTTTGCGTAGCTGTGTTCTCAGTCTGGCAAGTTTCAGTCTAAAATAAGCAGGAAAGTGTCACTCCCTTATTAGAAGCACAAAAATGCTCACACCCCTGACTGCATGGAGTCAAAATGAGCACTGTGCAGTATGGCTGTACTGTAGTGCTTCTATTCAAAAGTTGATGGCCCTTGAATATTAAGTACACCGAACCTTTGTTTTCTTTTGCAAAATCCACAGGGATTTTCTTATGCTGTGGATACTCTGGAAAGGAGAAGGTATGAGGAAATCTGGATTGTGGAGAGTGTGGGAAGGCAGTGATTTGGAGGAGATTGCCATGTGGACAACAGAATGAATGGAAGCAAAAGAAGCTTGCTATCCACAACATGGATGAGTCCCATTTCATACCGAATCAGACCATTGAACCTTTAACTTCACTGTTTATACTGACTGGAAGCAGGGTCCAAGAGAGGAGTCTTTTATAGCCCTACCTCGAAATGCCAGGGATTGAATTTGGGACCTTTACCCCCCCTAGACTAACATTTGCTGTGCCCAGTGCTATTTTTCTAGAAAGAGAGGTGCCAGAACTCACCATGAAATCCTCCTTTGTTCTCTTATAATGGCAGTGGCACCCATCTGAGAGGTGCCGGAACTCAGTTCTGGTGAGTTCCGGCTGAAAAAGGCCTTGACTGTGTCTACTCAGTTGTGGCCCCCTTCCTCTGGCATACTCACATTTAGGATGGGTCATCTCCCTGCCACAGTGGAGGAAGAAGATTTAGCTCTGTCAGTCTTTGCGGATGCATTGAATACTCTGCAACCAGTTCATAAAGAGCTTTACAGGCAAGCATGTTGCACCATACAGCTGCTGCTGGTAGGGTAGAATACCATTATCCCCATTTTGCAGATGAGGAACTGAACCTGCTCACGGTTTACCCAAGGATTGGGTTTATGCCTAGTGATTATGTAGTTGAGCAAGAAAAGGAGCCCAGGTCCAAGTCACTTAATGGCCCTAATCCAGCAGGCATGAAGCAATGCTTAGTTATTAGTCTCAATCCTAAATAAGCAGAGGAAAGAGAGCTGTGTTTTATAAACACTTACTTCTGAGCAAGGCCTTGGTTCTTGGTTGCCATAAAAGTCCATTCCCACCAGTTATTTCTCAACAGGCAGGATGTAAAAGGGGCACCCAAATCACACTATTGGGTCACACTTCGTCCTGGGAAATTGTCCTGACTTGATAGAGGGAGAAATGCTTCCCTAGTCTGTGTATTTAGAAATGCATAACATGGAAAGTTGTGGAATGTTATGCTTGGCATCGGAAGGAATGTTTACATCTGAAACTTGGACCGCGCTGCTCAAATGTCAGTCCTTCGCGGTGGAGAAGCATGTGGCCATCTTTTCCTCCAGGTAACTTTTGAGCTGGACACTCCATGTAGGGACCTCTCCATTCAGATTGTTCAGAGATTCCAAGAAAAAAATAAGTGTTGGTGGCCGAGAGAGATGGGGGCAAAGTAGGACTTTTAATGTGGCAAACTCTTTACAAGGCTCACTGATCAGAGGGGTGAAGCAAAACCCTTATAAGGAAAGGTCACAGCATTTAAGGCTTTTTGTTGCGAGAAAAGGTAGGAGGCAACCTGATCACAGAGTTATAGACTCAGGGTGGAAGACGGGGACAAAGGTCAAATTAGCTGGTTCTGCCTGGCTCTGGCTCCCCCTACTGTTTGGCTCCTTGCCTTCCAGCTCACCAGCCCACAATGGGGGCCAGCCATCACTGGTACAGTCCCTAGAACATTTTGCCACTTGGGAAAGTGGGGGAGAACATAGCAGTAGGGAGCACATAATTCCCCAAGTTGCAGGTGGGTCATGTGTAATCTAATAAAGCACCGTTTGCGGGCCAGCCTTTGAATACACTAAGACAAAATGAACTGAAGCAAGGATTTGACGCTTTATTGTGTTTTTTAATATTCTGTTGGGAGCTGCCCAGGGTGGCTGGGTCAACCCAGTCAGATGGGTGGCATATAAATAATAAAATTATTGCTGCTATTATATAGGGAGTGGGACGCGGGTGGCGCTGTGGGTAAACCCCAGTGCCTAGGACTTGCCGATCATATGGTCGGCAGTTCGAATCCCCGCGGCGGGGTGAGCTCTCGTCGTTCGGTCCCAGCTCCTGCCCACCTAGCAGTGCGAAAGCACCCCTAAGTGCAAGTAGATAAATAGGTACCGCTTTATAGCGGGAAGGTAACGGTGTTTCCGTGCGCTGTGCTGGTGCTAGCTCACCAGAGCAGCTTCGTCACGCTGGCCACGTGACCCGGAAGTGTCTGAGGACAGCGCTGGCTCCCGGCCTCTTAAGTGAGATGAGCACGCAACCCCAGAGTCAGTCACGACTGGCCCGCACAGGCAGGGTTACCTTTACCTTTATTATATAGGGAACAGGGGAAGCAATTCTGAGCCTCGTTTCTCTCCATGTGGAAAGTGGCCCAGGGGAGATGGCTGACCACTTCATTTAGCAATTTACCTCTTAAGTATAATAGATCTGTATCCCTCTCCCTCTGAAATAATTACTAGCTAGTGAAATGAACCTCCAAATGAACACAAGCAATATCCAGTGAATGCCTAATCAGATTTGGTCGGTGGAGTAACAACTTTTACATGTTCTTAAATCAAATCAGGATTTAAGCAAATCTCTAAATATGAACAGATTAGATTTGCTCAGCCCAGCTGCATGTTAATCTATTTTGTCCTCCTGGAGAAACCTATTGCCTGTCATTTTGAACCATCAATGTCAAGAGTCCCCAGAGCTAAAGAGATGAAAACAGTGATGCTGATAAGATCCCTGACCTCGTCTCATCACTTCTAGTTTGCTGCGGTAGCCTTGTTACATGAAGCCAGACCACTGGTCTACCTAAGCAGAGTATGGTCTGCATCAGGGTTTCCCAACCTTGGGTCTCCAGCTATTTTGGGACTACAACTCCCATCATCCCTAGCAGGACCAGTGGTCAGGGATGATGGGCAATGTATTCAAAGACAAGCTGGAGATGCAAGTTGGGAAACCCTGGTCTATATGGACTGGTAGTGTTTTCCCCTGACCTGTCTAGAAATGCCAGGGACTGAATCTGAGAATTTCTGCCTGCCCCTCCTCTTTTGAAGTCCCCTCCATGCTTTTTTTTTTTGTATTTCAGAAACATTGGGATCCAGTTTACTAAGTGAATGCTTCCCTCTTGTTTTTCAGTGACCCTGCTTCGTCTACAGCACTGTCAGTACTCAGCAGCTGAGTTTGTTCTTAGAGAGAGTGGGGAGAGAGAAGGGTAAAGTCCCGGAGACTGAACCATCCCTATATAACAAAGAAGTTTCATTTTAAAACTACACGACACATATACCCTCTGTCCCAATTTCTCTCTCCAAGGTACTAACGATAAGCTGCCAGAGGCTTGAGCAAATCTATTTCCTCTTTTCCATTTCCCCCTCTTGTTTTCATTTTCAACTTTCTCCCACATATTTGTGTCACAAATATTTGATTCACGCACAGTCTCTACAACTTCTGGTTTCTTTGAAGCAAGGCTTCCCAAACTTGTCTGGTAGTGGGCACATTTGGAAATGGGAAAAAGTATTTTTTGCAGACATGAGGTGGACCAAATGACTCTCGGGACCCCTTCTAACTCTTCAATTCTATAGTTTCCATTGTCATCAGCCTCCTTTAACCTCAGAAGCTTTTGGTCAGGTGGTTTTGGGAATTTAAACAAATCTTTGTTATTTTAATTTACAAACAACTGCTTCTCCCTAGAGAATGTATTATTAAATTATTATTAAATTTTATTTATACCCCGCCCTCCCCAGTCAAGACCGGGCTCAGGGCGGCTAACACCGGTATAAAAACAATGGATTGAAATACAACTTAAAAACAAGATTAAAATGCAACATTAAAATGCAGCCTCATTTCAGTAGGAACTCAAATCAAAAACTTTTTTGGGGATCAAAACGTCAAGTCTTCACCAAGGCCAACTATCCAGACTGGTCCTACGTGGGCCAGAAAAAAGCCAGGGAAGTCCCCAAATAGGAGTTCAATCACAGGAGGAGAAGGAAAAAGAAAGATGGGGAGGGAATCAAATTGGCTCCAAGCCAAAAGCCAGGCGGAACAACTCTGTCTTATAGGCCCTGCAGAAAGAAATCAGATCCTGCAGGGCCCTGGTCTCATGAGGCAGAGCGTTCCACCAGGTGGAGCCAGTGTTAAAAAGGCCCTGGCTCTGGTTGAGGCTAATCTGACTTCCTTAGGGCCCAGGACCTCTGGGGTGTTGCTATTTATGGACCTTAAGGTCCTCTGTGGGACATACTGGGAGAGGCGGTCCCATAGGTATGAGTGTCCTAGGCCGTGAAGGGCTTTAAAGGTCAAAACCAGCACCTTAAATCTGACCCTGTAGGAACAGATATACCTAAATCTCTGGTGGCCCTTGTCTTACTTCCCAACTGTTAAGTTCAGTCGGTGGAGCATGAGACTCTATCTCAGGGTACTGGGTTCAAGCTCCACTTTGGGGGAAAAGATTCATGCATTGCAAGGGGTTGGACTACGTGGCTTTGCGGTCCCTTCTAACTCTAAAATTCTATGATCCTAAGTTAATTCAGCTGCTTGGATGCCTGTTCGTGGACAGATAATACTGTATTGGCCTGAATATAAGCCTCACTTTTTTTTCCCAAATGTGAAAAGTTAAAGTGCAGCTTAAATTTGCAACCGTACAAAAACTGGCTTTTACGATATCGCTGCTGAAACAGACATATGGTGAAACGGAACGGGTGTGCTTGCGGAATTTTAAAGGAGCAGCTTATATCCGGGTATTGTCTTTTTTTTCTTCTACCCCCCCCCAATTTTTTTTTAAAGGTGTGGCTTATATTCAGGTGCGACTTATATTCAGGCCAATATGGTAGTTTTAACAGAGGGCTGTAACTTGGCAGAACCTTTGCGGTTTTTTTTACTACATGGCTCCCTCTGCTGACAGAAACAGGAATGATATTCATTCCTGGGGACAACTGGAGGTTTATAAGCTCTCGGGGGGGGGGGGGATATCTTCAGTTTAAAAGTGTTTTTTTTTTTAATGTTAAGGTGATAGTACTGCTGCTCTTGAGAAAGCCCACCCTGTGTCTAGAGGTTCTGAGAACTGCTTCCACATCAGAAATAGGCCTTTTGGATTTGTGCTTCTATCACCATCTCGAGTAAGTTTAGCCACTCTTGAAGGACACAGATTATCTGGACCTTTTCCAACCAGGCTTCAGGTCCGAGTTTGGCACAAAGCCTGTCTCTGTCGTTCTTGTGGATGACCTTTAGCGGGACAGCAAAAAGGGGGAAGGCAATCCCAGTGCTCTTTCTCGGCCTCTCATCTGCTTTTGATACCATCATACATGGTTTTTCTCTGGGTTAAATGAATGAGTTGGGGATGTGTGTGTACTATCTTGCATCAATTTTACACTTACTTGCAGGGTCAACCTTCTCTGTCTGCTAGCACAAGGGCCCTTGTGTCTTATACATGGGGACGTCTTATGCACAGAAAAGTAGGGTAGGTAGGAATAAAACACTGAGTTTTATCCATGTGATAAAAACTTACCCCCAAAATCAATTTCTCCAGTCTGTTGGGTAGAGAAATAAAGCAGGAAGACAGAGTTGTGATTTTATTCCAGGTAAGGAAGCAGTGTGCCTCTCTTTCCAGGTCTCCTATACCCCAGTGATGGAGAATGTCTTTCTATTAAAGAGAGGTGATGTACCAAGTGCCAACACAACTCAGAAGAGAACTATGACTGGAAATTCTGGCTATGTACAACCCCAGAAAAGTGCAAGATTTCATGCTCCATGCTGATCCCTCACTGCTGATACTAGAAAAATGTTGTATGTCTTCATGTGCTTCTTAAAAGCGGTATTAGTAGAGACATCACCTTACCAACAAAGGTCCGTATAGTAAAAGCTATGGTTTTCCCAGTAGTGATGTATGGAAGTGAGAGCTGTACCATAAAGAAGGCTGATCGCTGAAGACTTGATGCTTTTGAATTATGGTGCTGGAGGAGACTCTTGAGAGTCCCATGGACTGCAAGAACAACAAACCTATCCATTCTGAAGGAAATCAGCCCTGAGTGCTCACTAGAAGGACAGATTGTATTTTGGCCACCTCATGAGAAGAGAAGACTCCCTGGAAAAGAACCTGATGTTGGGAAAGATGGAGGGTGCAAGGAGAAGGGGACGACAGAGGACGAGATGGTTGGACAGTGTTTTCGAAGCTACCAGCATGAGTTTGACCAAACTGCGGGAGGCAGTGGGAGACAGGAGTGCCTGGCGTGCTCTGGTCCATGGGGTCACGAAGAGTTGGACACGACTAAATGACTAAACAACAACAACAACAACAACATACCAACCAGTTCTTGCATCTCTCTGTTAGAAGTTACCACAAATTTCCACAGATCCGTAATTCAAGAATAAAGGGCAATTCTGAACCAAGCTCTAGTGCTTTGTAACTTACAAGTTCAGTTTGTTTTTAGAAACACAGTGATGGTACCTTGAACCCCCAGACATCCTCCCAAAGGTGTTTACATCCTTACCTTCTGAAAGTACAGACATTCTTGCTTTATGCCAGGTGTGAGGGATGATGGAGCATAAATAACTGTGAAGATCATTTCTATGTCCAGGGAGACACCACCGAGTAAGAAACACATTTCTGAAAACTCACGTTTGTTTGTTTTTATTTGGACTGACACATTCATTGTATGCCACAACTTCCACTGATCAATGAGGTTTTTAAAAAAAGAACTTTTAAAAAGCCGGACCTTGCCAGCAGCGTAATGGGGCTTATATAGTCACATTTTGATGAGGCATTAAAAAGGCTTACTCCCCTGGTCCATAACTTTCCCCGCCCCACCTCCCACCCCCTTCTCACAGCTTTGATTGTATTTGATAAAAGCATGGTATGGCAAAATGCATCCCAGCAGTTGAGTTACTTTCACTGCCACATAAAGAGGCGAACTAAATTTGTTTAAAAATGCCAGGGATTACTTTAATGTAAAAAAATAAAATAACCAAAACAACAAAAAAAAAGTTGATATGGCAACACTACTAGTAAAGTGGGATACATCACAGAAACAGAAGTTTTTGCAGGCAACACTGGTTGGAAATAGTAAAAAACACTTGATGGGTGAAAAAAGTGAAATGCTAAATTATATACAAGAGGAGCAAAGGGTGGCACTGAAAAACAGTCTCAAGTGACTCCAAGTTTAAACTTGCCATTATCTATTGCTTATTTATTACATAACTGTAATAACACTTATAGAGACAAGATGTGTAAAAATGAGACATTGTGGAAAACAGCTTTTTTCATATGAAACGCAAAGTGTACGTTTGTCCAACGTGGAATGTACCAACAGTCATTGTATTTACAGGCTCCCTTTCAGAGTCTTCTCTTTACAAAACCAGCTGACTGGCCCAAGGCAAGTAAGCTGTATATTTTACTGACTTGGGATACGCATTTTGTAAAATCATTCGCAAGTGTCTTTTTGTTCAAGTTCATTCAGGAAGGCTTATTTCGCCCAGTCCTGTAAGATGCCCCAATGCCACAGAAGAGTCAAACTTGCAATCCTTATGAAGGACGAAATTCAGTTGTTAAATTTCAAAGGGTATCCAATGGCTTTTTCCAGACACTCTACCAAAGAGCCAGCAGAAAGGAAGTCCCTCTCCACTTCTACAAATTTGATGTAGATGGACTTGGGAGAAATTCCCGGGTCTACAATGCAGTTTTGAGATAAAAAGCCATTGATTCCAACCCACTCTTTGCTGAAGGTTTTGGTGTTTGCTTGAAAATGTAAGAATAAGCACTGCTGAAGAGTTCTGACCTCGGCAATACCAAGGTAACAATATATTATTCGGGTGGATTCCATCTCAACTTTGAGCGACGCTTGTGACAGGGGCATATCTGCTTCCCCCAGTGTCTCATTTTCAGGGTCTTGGCTGACGCCCTCATGATCAGGAGACTGTAGTTTCTCGTGACAGTCTTCATAACCAATGGCATACAGACCTGGGCTCTTAGGAATACCCCCAGGTAATAAATACTGCACAATATTTCCACCTGTTGGCTTAGAGTGAGCAATAGGAATCCAGTCAATCTCCATGTGAAGCTCTAGGCACCGGGCTTCGCTAATTGTGATCTCTAGGAATTTGTAGTAAACGTTCTTCCAGTTCATTTTCTGTACCCTGGTCATTATGATCCTGCCCTCTGGTTTCTCCGAGTTGAAATATTCCCGGAGCCGCTTGCCAAGGGGGACTTGGGAACTAATCTCTGCGTAGTGGTAGCGGATATCCTCCTTCCACCGTGTGTTGTAGCCAATGCCAAAAATGGCCAGTTTGTTAGAAAGATGCAGCCTAGAGAAGTCTGTCCAGCTCTGAAATAATTCCCATTTTAACTGGACGGATTCCAAGATCTGTACAATATTCTGCATCATATCACGCTTCCTTAAAGAGAAAGAAAAAAACAAAGTGTAAGGTTTAAGGCAGGCAATCAAGGGGTTTAGAATAAGGTTACCAGACGTCCCCATTTCCCAGGGACAGTCCCCGGATTTACAAATCAGTCCCCATACAAAATCCTTTGAAGTTGAAAAGTGTCCCCGGGTTCATTGGGAAAAAAATCTGGTAACCTTAGTTTAGAAGAGCACAAGAGGTATAAGTTTTAAACACCAACTTTCATATGCAAGAACATGGGTAGGCAAACTAAGGCCCGGGGGCCGGATCCGACCCAATCGCCTTCTAAATCCGGCCCACAAACGGTCTGGGAATCAGCGTGTTTTTACATGAGTAGAATGTGTCCTTTTATTTAAAATGCATCTCTGGGTTATTTGTGGGGCATAGGAATTCATTCTTTTTTCAAAATATAGTCCGGCCCCCCACAAGGTCTGAGGGACAGTGGATTAGCCCCCTGCTGAAAAGGTTTGCTGACCCCTTTGCAAGAACATCTGACACTGTAAACACACGTAGTAGCTACAGAAATTAAAAATGTTGCCCTGGATCTTTTTGAATATAATTTCATATAACTAACCTGACCTGCTTGCTCCAAAGGCATTTTCGGGTCAGTAAAGCTTATACACCGTGGATAACTGTGGTTCTCCTTAATCACCACAATAATTCTAAATGCACCATTTAAAATGGTCCTAGCGTTATCTAGCATAATTCAAAGAAAGCTCAGAGGCAGGGCATGCAGAAAGTCCCAGGTTTGATCTCTAGATAGCTCAGTTGGTAGAGCATGAGACTCTTCACCTCATGGTCATAGGTTTGAGTCCCACATAGTGATCTAACATCTTTCCAAAAGTTTGTTACAAGTACAATTATCTTGGCTTATTCAGCAGCTTGACCTGTCTTTGCCAAATTATTTCAAAGGTGTACTGAGACCTAACTAGCAGTTACCCTCTTTGGTGTGGGGACACATCTAACTGGTGTCCTGCGGATTTAAATGGCTGTGCGCTGCCTGATAAACCCACCCATATGAAGACTACTGTGTCTTGCAAGCATTCCAGGATGTGAAAAGAGGAATTTCCAAGTAGAATCATAGAATCATAGAGTTGGAAGAGACCACAAGGGCCATCGAGTCCAACCCCCTGCCAAGCAGGAAACCTGCATTCAACACAGTCAATCACACACAACGACACAATCCTGCAAACTGCTACTTAGATAATAAAGGTGGTCCGGAGTCACCCTGGAAAAACAGGGTTGCACATGTCATCTTCCTAGGGAACAAGCAAATTTTGGAAGCCAGGACTGTGCACAACACAAAAATATGCTCTTTCATAATCCCTTTTTAATATTTCCAGAAGATTATTCCTTCCAAGCAAGACTTTGCAGTAGCGTGGGTTACTAGCCTTGTATTACCTGCACTGTCCACCGGTTTACTTCCAGGTGCAATTCAAGTGCTGGCTATGACCTTTAATGGATTGAGACCAGAATACCTAAAGGATCTTCTCTTATTGTACAATCCTGCCTGCCCAATGAAGTTATCTGGATAATCCTGCTTGTGTGTCGCTCTCCCATTTGAAGGGCTATTGCTGTGACTGCATGAAACCTCTCCCAGTTGTGAGCACTCAGCTTTCAAAAATTCCCTGCCTCAGAAGATATGATTGGCCCAAATGACATTCTATTTCTACCTGAATGGATTTTGTGTGTCAGAGAGAGAGGGGTGGGGGTGTGCAGTAGGCAGAGAAAAATCAGGCCTTTAACCTGAATGTTAGTCAATTCTGCTGGTTCCCTCCTTCTGTCAAATTTTATCTGTAGCCTGTTTGCTTTTATTTTAATATAAGGTATAATAGCTTGCTGGATCAGGCCAATGGCCTGTCCAGTATCGTGTTCTCACAGTTACCAACCAAATAACTGTTATAACTGCATTTTTAATGTGGGTTAGCTACTTTGAGTGGCTCAAATTATGAACTGGACAGGATAAGAATATCATTAGCAAACAAGTAATTTGGTGAATGTCAACCTCAACTTGAGAAATAAAATGGGATGGGAGATAAAAATTTAAAGTAAGAACATTACATAGATCAGTGTCTGGATTTCAGTGGACAACATACACACAGCTGATGGCTGTATGTGTTACAGAGGTTAAAGACCCATTTTATACGAACGAGTTCTGAACAGAGAAAGCTTGAAGAACTTTATAGTTATTGTCTGAACTTTTAGATGCCCTCATTCTAAAATCAACTACTGTCAGAGATTCCCAGGTAGGACACTCATAAATTACTCACTGGGATTCTTCAGAAGATTCCTGTTTTATCTTCAGTGATTTCTTCATAGCAGGCATTTCATCTGAAAGATTGGGTTACAAATATTGGGTTAAAAATTAGATTTAAAAACAAAAAAACTTGCTACTTTTTTAATTTAAACATCATGACATACATTTAAATAGCACTTGAAAGTGCAATAAAAGTTAGATTTATTCAGCATTATGTACAGATTAGAGAATCACACTCTTCTTAAGAATAATACCAAGAATCAAGCCAGAAGGTCACTTTATTGAATATTTACATAAGGCAATTCTGCCCTGCTTATATTTGAAGATTGCATATAACAAACCTGTGCATCTGATTTAGATTTCCTGTGTACCACCAATTCTTATTTCAAGTAACATCAAACAGAAAAAAACATTTCTGTAAAAACACCCACGTGCATCCATAACTATAAGGAAAATAACAATCAGTAAAACATAGGGAAACTTGCAATATCTAAATGCACTGTTTGAAACTCTCAAATGCTGTAGCTTTTGTTTTTCATGTGTGAGCTATTTTCTAGAAATGGGGGTGGGGGGTGTTCTTGAGAGCTTGTGGGTGCAGTGGCCAGTAGGGAAGCAAGTGTTCAGCCAGGCTTCCTCAACCTTTGCCCTCCAGATGTTTTTGGCTTACAACTCCCATGATCCCTAGCTAGCAGGATCAGTGGTCAGGGATGATGGGAATTGTAGTCTCAAAAACATCCGGAGGGCTGAGTTTGAGGAAGCCTGTGTTAAGCCTACACAGGCAGAGAGAGGGAGACAGAATGAACCAAACTGGCCAAAGAAGTACAGCAGTCCTCCTCTGTGCATTCCATTTTCCTTATTTATAATGAGATGATTTAAACCTCTTCATCAAGATACACAATGGCAACAAGCAGCATAAATGGCAGCAGCAGAATTATAGTTAGCAATGACAAAGACTAGTATTTCATACCTAACTCTTGGTCTCCTGACTGGTAGCAATGAAGGTCCTGACTGTGGTTCCCCCATTCGTCCTGCGAATATTCCTCCATAGTGCTGCCGTCTGACTCCAACTCTTGGTATAGGCCACTGCTGTTGATAAGCACAGGCTGGCAGGGTTGAGAGTCCCACCCTCCTTGACCAAACACCTGCTCCAGCTGTTCAAAGGTGTAACTGCTTTTCCTTTTCCCAACGCCGTGCTCTTTTACCCGACTGTAACACCTGCGAAGAGTCTGAAAGACAGAAGGCACCTGGTCAGTGTAAACTAGCTTACCAAGACTTCTAAATAAGCTACACAATTTTATTCAATCTCTAACTTTGGCTGAGCAAAGCTCTACCATATATATTTTACTATTTTTAACCAAAACAGGATGCTACCAAGTAGCTTTAAAGCCAGGTTGAACTCTTGCAGCCATTTAGTTTCCAGCATACAGCACTTTCATTTGTATATTTGCCTCAAGAGCACAGCGCATCTAAGTGATCATCGTTTTAAGACATCAGTTTTTACTGGTTCGTGTCTACTACCAAGGGCTTTCCCTTCTTAGCCCCCAAACTTGCTATATTATGCAGAACTAAATCCCAGTAAGATACCAACAAGCCCATAAGATGTACACCTTTACAAAGGGAGGAGAAAGAACAGCTACTGTTGTGCCCACAGTTTGGAGAAGATTAAGGGAAGGGAGAGAGAAAGAGAGAGAAACAGGAGTCACCAAAAGCAGACAGTTGGATCATCCCTTACTCCAAAAAGAAAACATTTAAGAAGTTTAAAAAAATTGTTGGCCTAAACTCTTTAGCTAGTAAAATATATTACTTACATATTTTGCATCCTTACTAACTCACTCTGTCTCTTGGGAAGCTGCTGAAATTTAAAAGAGGTGAAATCAATAATACTCTGAACTCCCATGCTCAAATATCATAACACACAGTACTACGATGGTCAGGTCTAATAATAAAACATTAAACCCAACAGTCTGCCCTAGATTCTGAAGTATCTTATACACCAAGCTTCAATCAGGTTTTGGCCTCTTTCATTCTTACACTTTGGCTGCAAGCAGTATGCATTACACAGCAGCAGCAAGTATAAAGCTTTGCAAATACTTCCTTCTGGGTCTTCCTTCCTGATTTCCAACTGCATACAACACCTGTTCTTTGGAAAACCTTAAATCTGTACCTATTAACAGAGTCTGATGTAAAGAGCGGGCTATAGGCAGAAAACTGACCACACACCGCATCACAGGGCACCCTATTTGCAAGAGCAAGTTTGCTCCATTGACAGAAAAAATAAAACAGGAAGGGCAAAAGCTGTAAGGATTTGAAGAAATTCAGTAACTCAAGCACCGTAATACACTCTTGTCTCCCAACCACTTTGAATTTTTATTCTTATAAAGTGTAACTTTGCCAGCTTCTCCTATTGCCCCAGTGACAATCTGATGCTCATTTCTTAATCATGCAGAGAAGAGTTAATCAGTGCCCTAATGCATATTTGGAATCCCAGGAGCTGAAATCGTGTTATTTTGCTGCTTAAGGCAGGGCAGCAAATTGCGCTCCCCCGCCCATCTCAAGGGATAGAGTACCCAAGGACACTCAATATAGAAAATCCCACAAGTACCTCCTCCTCGGAAGTAAAAATGCAACTAACAATATATTGCCCTTTGATGACACACAAAATGAGCTGCTTAGCACACCATACTGGTCCTAAGAATGGTAAGTTTCATAATGTTAGTTAATTTCATACTGCTAACTTTGGAGATGTGAAGACAGGGAGAAAAAGACAGGGAGAACATTTTCTCTTTCTTTTAGAAAGGAAAAAGGCTAAATATATTTGAAGTGTTTCTAGCCTTCTGTAGGGAACATGTTTAGTGATTTTACACACTTTTCTGACATTTTCCAGCAAGTTTCACAATCGCTTACAGGTGTGGGGGAATTCTTTCAATACTTAATCCCACTGGGAAGTCAACAGAACTAAACCCACCAAATCCCTATACTGTTGCTTAACTGTGTGACAATGAGTTGATTCTCTAGCTAAGCAGCAGAGTATTACAGGAGACACTAATACGAGTTCATTAGAGATAATAAACGCTTTTATTAAATGTCAAGATAAAACAAACAGTTCATCTAGCACAATTAGCCAAGAAGTCTTAATATGATCTACTGAGGTATTTTGGGAGTCCTAGCATTCACAAACACTACTTCAAATATTTGGGGCTCAATTTAGCATTTCCAGGTATTTTCTCGCTGCTTGTTTCAATACCAACAAAGAATCCTGACTAGCAGCAATCCTACTGAGCATTCAGAACTATTTTAACACAGCCTACCTGCTAAAATCCAGGGAAACAGGTATACTACTGGTGTGCGCACCATGTGAGCACAAAAGCACAAGTCAGAATTAAGTGCCCCCCCAGCTTATTCTACCCTTTCCCGCCTCCTACCCTACCCTACCCTACCCAACCCAACTAGCTGTTCCACCTTCAAAATTGATTCACCTAGACAAAGGCACAAATAAAAAGTTGCAACCCATTTGAGCAACCATGTTTGATGCCAGTTTGGTTCAGTTCAATTCCTATTAGAATATTCATGTGATCTTTTGCTTCCTCAGAAATGATTACCAGTGCTAGAAAGTGAATCTGCATATGCTCCGCAAGACAGACCAAAATGAAATCACATGTCCTGAAACACTCTTGCTGTATGCAGACAAGCCCCAAGTACCCAATTTGTGTACCTCAGTACCACTAGTTCCTTTGAAAATGAATCCCTTTCATTATTCCAGGCAAAAGGAGGAAAGTTATATCCAGAAAGACAAATGATGATAATAAATCAGGTATTAGATAATGAGATTAACTTAGCAAACCGTTATATAAAGTAACTAAGCAGTGTATTTTCATATTACAGACATTTCAAAGGCTCATCAAAGAAGTTGCCCAAGATCTAGATTAATGCTGCCCACTCATTACTTAGCTGAATAGGTAATAGTGGTCCAATATATACTTCATGATTCCAGTAGATGCTGCTTTATTCAAAAGGAGCAAGATGCTCAAATTAACACATTAAGGACAAACTTGTTTTCACTTCCAGTGTAGCCCAGGCCAGTAAGCTTCCCAAGAGACAGCGTGAGTTAGTAAGGATGCATGAATGAAAGTGATCAAGAGCTTTTAAAGCAAAGTTGAATCTTATTATTCATCCAAGCTCGTCCATCTTTAGCTCCTTTCAATTTTAGCTCCTTTCTATTTAAAAAAAGAGTTCTTTAGAATTTTAAAGTCCTTCCTTTCCCAAATATTTATACAGTACATGCATGCTAATCAAGTCTTTCTTTCTTTCTTTTTCTTTCTAAAAAGAAATATCAGCTCATTAACTGCTGACTTGCTCTGCTGCATCAATTTGTTTCTGTAGAACTTTTTAGCACTTTCTTTATGAAAAGCAGAGGCATAAATGTACCATGTAAAACCATTTCACTGATCTAACTCATTAGCTTTCTATGTCTTTCATTAAAAAATGAAGCATTGATCACCAGAAACTTAGAACTTTTCAGTTACATTATAATTATTTCAAATCTGCATACATTAGGAATAGTTTAATGGCCCCATTTGATGCTCTTGTTGAAATTGTTTAGAACAGTTGGGTGCCATCTCAAACAATGGCTGAAGATCTATTCAACAAAGCCTGTAGACAGACACTGATCTGCAGTGCAATCCTATGCATGTCTTCTCAGAAGTAAGTTTCAACAAGTACAATAGTATTTATACTCAGATAAGTGCTTTTGTCCATGGAGTTTTCTTGGCAGGGATACTGGAGTGGCTTGCCGGTTCCTGCTCCAGGTGAATCACGTTTGGTCAAAACTCTCCACTATGACATGTCCGTCTTGGGTGGCCCTGCACAGGATAGCACATAGCTTCTCTGAGTTATTCAAGCCCCTTCACCACGACAAGGCAGTGATCCATGAAGGATTACTTTCTTGGGCGCCATGATCACTGCAGATAGTGACAGCAGCCACGAAATTAAAAGATGCCTGCTTCTTGGGAGAAAAGCAATGACAAACCCAGACAGCATCTTAAAAAGCAGAGACATCACCTTGCCGACAAAGGTCCGTATAGTTAAAGCTATGGTTTTCCCAGTAGTGATGTATGGAAGTGAGAGCTGGACCATAAAGAAGGCTGACTGCTGAAGACTTGATGCTTTTGAATTATGGTGCTGGAGGAGATTCTTGAGAGTCCCATGGACTGCAAGAAGATCAAACCTATCCATTCTTAAGGAAATCAGCCCTGAGTGCTCACTGGAAGGACAGATCCTGAAGCTGAGGCTCCAATACTTTGGCCACCTCTTGAGAACACTCCCTGGAAAAGATCCTGATGTTGGGAAAGATGGAGGGCACAAGGAGAAGGGGACGACAGAGGACGAGATGGTTGGACAGTGTTTTTGAAGCTACAAATGTGAGTTTGACAAAGCTGCGGGAGGCAGTGGAAGACAGGAATGCCTGGCGTGCTCTGGTCCATGGGGTCACAAAGAGTCGGACACGACTAAATGAAAACAACAACAACAAGTGCTTTTAGGACTGCAGCCTTAAAACTCATAATAGACAAGTAAAAGGATGCATAACTGCTCATATATAAGTAGAATCTTCTGAATTTCTCTCCTTTGTTAAAAAACATATAGCTCAGTTGGTAGAGCATGAGACTCTTAATCTCAGGATTGTGGGTTCAAGCTCCTAGTTGGGCAAACATTTCCTGCATTGCAGGGGGTTGAACTAGATGACCTTCATGGTTCCTTCCAAATCTACAATTTTCTGTAAGATTGTATGACCCTTTTGTTAAGTATAAGCAAGTATACATTCATACGTAATGGGCTTTAAATTATATTGACAACTGGGCAAGGTATTTGGAGAGAGAGAGAATTATTTTATTTTTTTAAGTGGAAGCTGTATAATGCTGTTTAATTATTTTAAAGAAATTTACTTTATCCAATGCTTTCCACAATGTAGATTGCAAGCTGGCTAAGGCATCTGGTCACTCAAGTTCTTGAACTATAGTGGGTACCAGTGATACAACAAATCAAACCTAAGTCCCTTCCCTGGAGAACACAGCTTCCAGCCGGCATTATTGGGCCTGCATCAATGTGGCAACTGGTATAAAAAACATGAAAGGGAACTTTTAATTTCATCTGAATCAAACTAAGCAATCCTGTTTTGGATTAGTCAATATTGTATCAATATAGCATGCAAGTAAAACAATGTAAAAATATAGTAGGATTAGGCAACCTGCCAAAATATATGTGACCTCCTTCAACCCGCCCTGGCTAAAGTTACAAAGGTGCAAAATGAATACCAGTACAGTGGTGCCCCGCAAGACGAATGCCTCGCAAGACGGAAAACTCGCTAGACGAAAGAGTTTTCCGTTTTGGAGGTGCTTCGCAAAACGAATCTCCTATGGGCTTGCTTCGCAAGACGAAAATGTCTTGCGAGTTCCTGCGGGGTTTTTCCCCTTCCCCCCCCTTTTCTAAGCCGCTAAGCCGCTTATCAGCTGATCTGATCAGCAGATAAGCCGCTAAAAGCTGCTAATAGCGCTAATCCGTCAATGGGCTTGCTTCGCAAGACGAAAAAACCGCTAGATGAAGAGAATCACAGAACGGATTCTTTTCGTCTTGCGAGGCACCACTGTATCAACAATTGCTCACACGTAATGGTTATACCAGAGTCAAGATAATCGATTCAAATTGACAATCTGCCTTAAAGCCATAAAAGCTTGTTACCACTTCAGGTTACAGAGAAGAGAGCCGATATCATTAGATGCTCCTCTAGATACATACCTTTATACTTTCTGGGACAGACTGCTTTTTCCCACATGAGCCTGCCTAACTATTCATCTTTGGAGGCCCTCTTGACAGTTTGAAACCTAAATTGTTTGAGTGGAACAGGAAGAAGAGACTTTTTCTGTTACTGCACCCAGACCTTGGGACTCCCCCCGTCCCGCCAGGGAGGTTTATCTTGCCTCCTTCTAAGTGGCATACAAATATCATAAACAAACATTAGCCTTCCATCACAGTATGGATACCTTCCTCTTCTGGAAAATCTTCAGCTGCTAGAGACTGATTTTATTGCTTGCCTACCAATCAATTTCATGTAATTCTTCTGGATGTTTACTCTGTCGTTTAATTCCTACAACCATTTTAATCCTTTATGGTTCTGTCCTACAACTTGCTATAATTGGTCTGAATAAACATTTATTCTGAAAGCACTTCCTCCTTGCAGGGCATAACTGCTTAACCAGCTTTGCATGTTTAGCACATGCACTACTTACTGGCTTTAAACAATTTCTGACTCTTGCATGAGAGTAGCCCACTTATAGCAATCTTGTGATGCTTAAAACAATCATGTAAATTCTTAAGGGCAGGCCGACTCTAGAGGATGCTCCAACATGCAATTAAAGTGTTTGGGACTAGGCTACCCAACAGAATGCTTTCTTCCATATGTATCTATCAAAACCTTAAGATCCCCTACAGAGGCCCTGCTCTGGGTGCCCCCATCAAATGAAGTGATGCAGGTAACCACCTGGAAAATTGCCTTTTCAGTAACAGCATCCTACTCATGGAATAACCTTCCTCAGAGAGGCCCACTCAGCTTCATCTTTATGGTCTTTTGGGTGCTAGGTTAAGACCTTTCTGCTCATCCAAGCTTTTAAATAACTTAGTCTGGGGTTGTTGTTTCTCTACCCCCCTTTAAAAAATGTATTTAACATTGAAGGTACCCAGTATGGAGAGGTCTATTGTCTCTACATAGCTTTTGGATTTGGTGTATATTATTTGTATATTGTATTATTTGTATTTATTTGTATATTATTCTTGCATTTTTGTCACTTTTCCACAAAAAGTGACCCAAAGCAACTTACAAAATAATACAAATGTTAATACAAAATAAAAAAACTGAAGACCAAAAACAAAACCATGTAATATATTTTAAAAAGCAGTTCTAATGGTTTAGTAGGTCCATTTTCACTGTTTTCTATTTATTTACTATAAGGCATCTAGAAAGATTTCCCCATGGACCACTTGAAAATTGCTTACTGGTTTTTCTGCCTGTTGTAGCAATTGTAATGCACAGTGCTAGCTGCTGTATGATTTTAAATTATATTTTCAGACACGCTTGCAACTACTGGTAATCTGGAATAGTTTGGGAACCCTTGACCTAGACAACTCTGTTATGGGGCAACATACAACTGTCATAAAGATTAATACTTGTCTGATAAAGGTGACAGCTCTGTGCCCACAGAACAGTTGCACTGCCTGTACAAAAGGCTGTGGGTTGGTGGGTGGATGACTTAACAGCCCAAATATAGCATCCTAGAATATGTGCTGCTGCTGCTGCTCCTCCTGTATCACTTCCACTATCACACAGGTGGTTTTCACTAACAAAGCTGACAGCACCAGAGGGAAGCAGGCACTGGATTTTATCCAGTCATGCCCTCCCCTTATCTTAGTATTAATATCAGCATGTTAAAATTAAAGGAAACTTATCTTCAGCAGCACTGACTCAAAAAAGCAAAATACAAGTTAAGTTAGTTTAAATGGCATCATCTTCAATATTAGTCAGAGTGAAGAGGAAAATAAGAAAACTTGGGAATATGAGCAAATTTAATTTGCCATTATACTAATTCCTGCTACCTTTCCCACCTAATAAGAAAAACTATTAACTGAACCAACAAAGTTTCACTCCAGTCACTAACAAATGTCATTATCCATGTATTCTCACACTGAAAAATAAGGAAAACTACATGTTTCTGATGCTGGTTAACTGATCTGTCAGATACCACATTCCCAGAGAAGACAACCGCTAAACTAGGAATCTATATTACCCAGACTGCAGCCTCCTGTTTTTAGCTCACACCCTTCAACTCTGGCTTTTGTCTTTCTAATACAGTTGAGGGATGGGGGCCCACCCATTTTGCCACTGGCACAGAGCCACTTCCTTTGTTACCTTAAGGACCCACACTTAGGAGGACTTTACCAAAAAACTTGTCTAGCTATTGGATCCTTGTTGGATTCAGGAATTAGAAAGGACTCGGGCACACAACCTACTTCCTCACACCAACTCACAACAATACTTACTCCATAAGATGTTGCTGTTCAGCTAAAAAGTCACTAAACCAAACAGAAACATAAATAATATTCATTTTAAAAACAGCAATGTGTACTGTTGCAATCTGGCAGAAAATGGAAACAGATGATTTGACTTGCATGAGATTTAACTTGCTTGAGACATTTTTGCTTTGAGTTCTACTGGCATTCCACATGAATTTGTCCACTTGCTTTCCAAAAGCTAACATTCTTCAACACATTCACTGCTAATATCCCTTTTTAATGCTGCATAATAAAATTAATGTTCAAATACCACGAACAAAACTAAACCAAGTCCTCAAACAAATCTGTCATTTAGAAAACATTTACTATACTTGAACAGATAAAGCTACCACTGAATATTGCTCTTCACCATTATGGCACACAACCACCAATATAAATTTGGGGCTGGACTGCTAAACTGTACAGAAAACACAGGAATCGAAATTGAACCAGTTCCTAATATTTTTAAAGCTGTGGAATCTTATCTTCTGGAAGAACAACTCTCAGCCTTGCTTCTCATATCTAGAGCTCTGCTCCCTGTGATTCGTTGGAGCCCTGCTGCCTGTGGCAGATAACTCGGAAAGTTTCTGCGTGGGAACTCTTTTGTAAAGGGAGCATCCTGCTCTTGAAGGAAAAGAAGAAGATAAAATAATAGCCTGTGGCCTTGCCAACGCTACAAAATCTTTAGGAATTAGACCAAAAAATATATTCATTCAACTGCTTGCATTGCTGGATAGGATGGTGCTGCCCTGTTTTCTCCTTTTAATGAAGATTTCTTGACCCCAATTAAGTCCAAGAAAGCAATAAACGGACTGTCCCCAGCCCCGCACTAAAGCTAATTTCGTTGGTCACAACGGACCAGAGACTGACAAAACCAAAACGGGCACTAGGGGATGAGTTTGGTTGGCTGTCAAAAGGTCCCTGGAGAATCAACCGAAGGCTTACAAAGCAAGCCCGAAGGAAGGGCAAATTCTTTCCTCGGCCAAGACTTAAGTGCGCTGGGATTTCCAAGGAAGAAGCCCGCCAGCCAACCACATGGAGAAGTCCCCAAGCTATGAGCCACCCTTTTCAGGGAACGCCCAGGTACCTCCTCCTCCTCCTCCTCCTCTCTCGAGCATCACTTGCTGGGCAAGCGGCTGCGCTCCGTACCTTGATGCGCTCGCGGCACTGGGACGGTGTCCGCTCGTAGCCCAGCTCGGCCAGGGCCCGGGAGACCCGCTCGTACATGGCGGGCCCGGGGGCCTTGCTGCCGAACACGGTGCCGGCGCCCTCCAACTGCTGGTACCGCGCCTCCACCAGCCGCTCGTTGCCCCACACGGCGATCAGCGCGTTGGTCTCGGCCGGCGTCCATGACACGCCTCGGCAGGCGGCCGCCGTGGCTGTGCCTCCGGGCGAGAAGGAGACGGACGGGGAGGCCCCGCCGCGGCCCCCGCCGCCGCCGCCGCCCCCCGAGCCGGCCCCAGTCCCCGCCGAGGTAGCCGCGGCCACGGAACCCGGCCCGGCGGGGCCTAGCGGGGAAGCGCCGCTGGGCGTGGAAGGGTCGGAGAGGCTGGGGTTGCCGTCGCTGAGGGCCCCGGGAGAGCCGGGAGACAGCACCTCCATCTTGGGGATCTTCAGCGGCGGCTCGGCGGCTGAGAGCTGTGAGGAGCCACAGGGCGCCGCCATATTGGAGCTGCGGAGCCGAGCGGGCGGAAGTGACGGCCGGAGCCCAGCGGGCGGGGCTTCCGCCAGGCGGTGACAGCCAACAGTGGAAAGCGGGAGAATAGGGCGGGGGGGGCGAGTGGGGAGCGAGAAGGGAGTCGCGTGGTGTGCGCGTGCGCGTTAGGTAGAGCGTTGCAGCGCGTGCCGCGGCAGGAGCGTTTTAACGGTTGTTTTAAGGGTTGTTAAGAGGATGAAGGCGGGAAAAGGCGCGTGAGGCGCCTCAGGCGAGCCTCACCTCAGGAGCGGCAGGACCATGTTTCGAAGTAAGCGAATACAATGGTACCTTCAGTGCCGTATAAGCTAAACAAGCTATAGCTTAGAGCCCCACTCTCTTGCCCCCCCCAATCACTATTAATATACTAATTAATTGTATTTCAGTTCAACAATGACTTTGATAAAATACATATTTTGTTATGTGCAAATGGTTTTAGATACCCTTTAGGTACCTAAATTATCATATATTCAACACAAAAAACAGCGACAATTTGTTGTCGACAAAGGGCAGCTGGACATATAAAGGGCCCCGTTACCTTCAGTAGCTTAGGGCCTCATCAAACCTAAATCAGGCCCTGGTACTTTGGTTCTCAAACTTAATCTATTCTGGAAGTCCGTTCCAAAACCAAGGCACGCTTTCCCATAGAAAGTAATGCAAAACAGATTAACCCGTTCCAGACTTTTTTAAAAAAAACCATAAAACAGAAATTTAACATGAATTTTGCTATCTAAAGAGACGATTGATCCATAAAATGAAAGCAATATGCAATGTACTGTACTATAAAATAAGTAAGATAGTATTATAGATGATATATTTTTTTTAAAAAAATTCTTACATGCACTGATGATAGTCATTGGTTGTGGGCTTTTATCCATTTCCTTTTTTAAAAAATTAATATTTATTAAAAGTTTAAGGATTACAGAAAGAAGTAAAAAAAGAGAGAAAAAGTAAACAATACAAATCAATACATTACAATACATTAAAACAAAAGACACAATACATCAAAACGGCTTTTATCCATTTCCACAGTCACACAATCAGTAGCCGAACTGGGTTCCATGCAGTGACAAAACAAATTAACCAAAAAAGCCTCAAAAACCAAAAACGCAAAATAAATAGCAAAAACAAAAGCGCCAAACTTAAATCTGTTCCAGAAGTCCGTTTGACTTCTGAAATGTTTGAAAACCAAGGCGCAGCTTCTGATTGGTGCGGGTGCCCCAGAAACAATAGCTGACAACAGTATCGGATGTTTGGCTTCTGAAAAACATTCAAAAACTGGAACACTTGCGGATTTTTGGCTTTTGAGAACCAAGGTGTTTGAGAACCAAGGTACCACTAACTAGACAGTTACTTGGGAAGTTTTCCTTCCTTTTTTCCCAAAAGGGGAAAAAAACCCTAAATCCTTCTGAGGATTGAAGTTTGTTCAGATTTTGTAGTGAGTAATGGGACAAAGGAAAAACTGCTTTCTAAGCACTGGGCAAGTGGAATAATAATGCAGTAATAATAATAATTACTTGTACCTCACTCATCTAGCCACTCTGGGCAGCTCCCAACAGAGTATTAAAAACACAATAAAACATCAAACATTAAACATCAGATATCTTCAAAAAGTCAGATACAGTCATACCTTGGAAGTTGAACAGAATCCGTTCCAGAAGTCCAAACTTCCAAAATGTTTGAAAACCAATTTCTTACAAGCTCCTATTCCATTTTTCTTACTAATGAACAACCCCTCTAAGAAAAAGCCCCTACCAGTTTGTATGATAATTTGCTTAAAAGTCTGAAATTTAGACAGACCGTGGCAACCTGTCCTTTTTGTCCCATGTAATGGATATATATGTATATGTATCCATTCCCTTATGAGAATTGGTTGGCAGGGATTTCTGTATACAGTCGTACCTTGGAAGTCAAACGGAATCCGTTCTGGAAGTCTGTTCTGTTGGCTTTCTGCTGTATAGTAGTGCTGGAGAGAGCTTGCTGGGGAGACCATGCATAACCAGGAACTCAAAAATAGCTTTAACAAAGGTTTTAATAAAAAAAGCAAACACTCCTTTTACACTAAACAACAACAACATGACCCAACCACCAACCCACCCCCCAGGGTAATGGGAGAGCTAGGTGCTGCTCCTTATATACTACAGTGGTGCCTCGCAAGACGAAAAGAATCCGTTCTGTGATTCTCTTCGTCTAGCGGGTTTTGTCGTCTTGCGAAGCAAGCCCATTGAAGGATTAGCGCTATTAGCGGCTTTTAGCGGCTTATCTGCTGATCGGATCAGCTGATAAGCGGCTTAGCGCTATTAGCGGCTTATCTGCTGATTGGATCAGCTGATAAGCGGCTTACCGCTATTAGTGGCTTTTAGCGGCTTATCTGCGGATCAGCTGATAAGCGGCTTAGCGGCTTAGAAAAGGGGGGGAGGGGGGGGAAACCAGCAGGAACTCGCAAGACATTGTCGTCTTGCGAAGCAAGCCCATAGGAGATTCGTTTTGCGAAGTACCTCCAAAACGGAAAACTCTTTTGTCTAGCGAGTTTTCCGTCTTGCGAGGCATTCGTCTTGCGGGGCACCACTGTATACCCAATTGCTGACACAGCTTGATTTACACAACTCAGCAGCACCTGCTGTGTTTCACAGCTGTAAGACTGGGTCTCGTTATTTGCCCTGGTCCTGGCCCTTAAAGACATACACAACTTGTGAAATGAACCTTCACATTTTAAAGTGACCATTCAACATGTTTGACTTCCAAAACGTTTGAAAACCAAAGCTCCTGCAGCCAATCAAAAGCTGCGGAAGCCGTGGCAGATGTTCAGGTTTCAAAAGAACGTTCAGAAACCAGAACAATTGGGAGCCAAAACATCTGAGTTCCAGGGCGTTTGATAACCAAAGTACGACTGTAATTATTTATTTCCTTGACCTCTGATGGAAGGGCGTTCCACAGGGCAGATGCCACTACCAAGAAGGCCCCCTGCCTTGTTCCCTGTAACCTCACTTCTCGCAGGGAGGGAACTGCTAGAAGGCCCTTGGAGCTGGACCTCAATGTGGACGAACCCTCCATCACGGTAGCGTACCCTCCAACATTTCTCTGATGAAGATAGGGACCTTCTCTTCTACACCAGGAAGATTCTTTTGCCATTTGATCTCACCACACCCATGTACCTCATTTATACAGACGCACCTGTCACCTTGAGCCAATTATGACCTCTCTGCTTAACCTACCTCACAAGGTTGTTGTAAACATAAAAATGTGTGAGGGGATGGGATTGTGTAAGCTGTGTTGAGTCCCTGCCAGGGGGGGAAGGATATATGTATCCTGGACTACTACTTCATTGGACCACTGTCCCTCCCAACAAGCAATCAAATGCCCTGTAGCTGGTCACACCCCCACCATCTGTTTAAAGCATATGATTTCCCCCAAGGAATCCTGGGAACTCTACTTTGTCAAGGATTCTGGGAATTGTGGCTCTGGGACAGAAAACTGCAGTTCCTAAAATTCTTGGGGTGGAGGAAACCCCATGTTTTAAACAAATGGTGTTGATTTGTCGAAAGCCATGATTTGGTTTTGCCGTGCTTGTGGACAATGCTGCATGGGGCGGTGAATAGTAAGTGAGACAATTTTAGATTTTGGTCTGTGGACATGTGGGTAGGAGATTGTACCTGCTTTGTGTCTCTTTCCCAGTATTTTTAGTGTGTGACCCAAACGGGTTTCTGGTTAGACTTTCTCCCCGGTAACCATGAGTTGTAGCCAAGAATGAACCTTGGCTACAACTCCTACTTAAGGAGGAGAAAGGTAAGCCATGAAACCAGGTTCGGACTACATACTAAGCCAAACCTAACCTAAGAGGGCTGGGGATGATCAAAGATGGTGTGATCTCTTCCAGCACATTTATGCAATCATGGGAAGACATAGTCGGCTTACTGTGGTGTGCAAACCAGGCTATTGAAAGTTTGACTGAGTGACATTATCTTTTTTTTGTTTGTTTGTCCTGAAACAAGCTGCTTCAATGCAGTGCATTTGAGGGTGGAGGTACCATTTACAGACGAGCAAAGTACTGTTTCCACACTTACTGCTTTCATTCCCTTATTACATTATTCTATTTACCTTTCATGGAGCTCAGAGGGCTGGATAAGAGCCCTTCACCACTAGCATTGGTAATATCCATGTAACAACCCTTGGGGAGCTTAGGCAAAGAGAGTGCACAGGACTGACTGGACAAGGGCCAAGTGGACTTCATGGCTGAGCAAGATTTGAACTTGGGCCTCCTTGGTGCCAAGTACAGCATTCTAACCTGGGCATTAGAAGCTGATGGGATTTGTGGGCTATCCTTATTCTAACCACAGCACCACACTAGGCCTCTGGGAGTTAGATCCAGATGTAGCCATCTACTTAGAGTAGATCTATTAAGATCAGTGGGACTTAAGTCACCATTTACTTAAGTATCATTGATTTCAGTTGGTTTAAGCATGGCTATGTCTGGATCCAATTTTCTGACAGCAAATGTGGTGTAGCAGTTAGTATGTGTAAAATGCTAATAATTGATGGGTGACCAGCTTCGATATCATCCTGGACCTTGCCTTGGTTTTCAATAAGCAGGTTGCTATAGTTTCTAGAACAACTGTCAATTATATCTACTGTGCATATTGTTTTTCCCTTTTAGAAAAGATAGATGCTTTTAAATTTCAGGGTTTGATGATAGTAATATGAGCTATGAGCTGTCTCAGGAGCTTCAGTTAGTGCAAAATTTTGCAAGTGTCTTCTGTTAAATGCCAAGAGATGGGAGTATGTGTAGCTTTTGCTCTGTGAAGTGTGCTGATTGTCATTGTCCTTTGGAGCCCTGAAAAGGTGCTAGTTTTAGCAGTATTAATCCGCACATGGCAAGAAATCCACATATTTTGTTTGCTCCCTTTACCAGTCCTTCTGTTCCCTCTATGCATCAAATCAGACACTGTTTCAGTTACCATTAATAGAAACAAGTGGGAATTGCAACAAAATGTTGCAGTATAGCTTTACTTCCTAATAGGAGTTCTTGTATGTTCACTGTACAAGCCAGCTAGCTATGCCTCCTTCTAGCATACTAAAGGTAAAGGTAAAGGTACCCCTGCCCGTACGGGCCAGTTGTGTCCGACTCTAGGGTTGTGCGCCCATCTCACTTAAGAGGCCAGGGGCCAGCGCTGTCCGGAGACACTTCCGGGTCACGTGGCCAGCGTGACGAAGCTGCTCTGGCGAGCCAGCACCAGCACAGCACACGGAAACGCTGTTTACCTTCCCGCTATAAAGCGGTACCTATTTATCTACTTGCACTTAGGGGTGCTTTCGAACTGCTAGGTGGGCAGGAGCTGGGACCGAAAGACGGGAGCTCACCCCACCGCGGGGATTCGAACCGCCGACCATACGATCGGCAAGTCCTAGGTGCTGAGGTTTTACCCACAGCGCCACCCGCGTCCCTTACCTGCGTCTAGCATACTAAGCATAAGCTATTAGGGGCTTGTAGCAAGCCAGTGTCGTCACTCAGCTTTCCATTCCAAATGCCATTCAGTGTTCTATAGCTTTTGGTGAACAATCAAACATTCAGTATGGTGGTTTTCTATATGTGCTATAGTGGAATTTATTGTTTTCTTTCTTCATGACTGGATTCTCACTTCATTACTACCCTGATGCATCTGGATTCGGATTCACCCAGCCAAATTTTTCCTGGCTATATGTTCAGAGGCGGATATAGGGGAGTGCAGTGTGTTCAGTCATACTGGGCATGGAACCTCAAGGGCACCCCAGAGGATGCCGCAACTATTATTAGAATGAGAGCAAGAAGAGGGGTGGGTGGGTGCAGTATTTTGGTGTCGCACAGGGTACTGCTGAAATTTGAGACCCGAAGATCCGCCACTGCAATGGGAACCAGACGAGGCTTGCAGCAATAATTTATTTGTGTGGTTTTTGAATCTGTTCTGGATTAATGCTGTATTGGACATTGTCGTTTTCCTAATTGTGGTAAGTCTCCGTCAGGAGTTCCATTTTGTAAATATTTTATAGGGCAGCAAGTCTGTTCATGTGTCAGGTATGCTGGCACCAACGTTTCTTCACATACATGGCAATATCATTTCTATACTTTCTGCTTCATTATTGTAGTTAAAATTTACTCTCTTAATCCCATTGAGGCCAAGTAGAGTATTAATACTATGCCCAGTGTCAGAACTAGGCAATTCGGAGCCCTAGGCCTAATGAATAGTGAGATACCAGAGGGAGAGAAGGGAGGGGAGATAGGAGAATAGCTGAAACGGATGGAGTGATTGGGGAGGGGAGCCCTCTGCAAGGGAACAGTTTAGACCTCTAGCCAAGAGCAAGCTCACAATCTCCCAGCCTATTTTTAAATAGTGTTTCTTCTAACACATAAATTCCACATCATTCCTTGGTAGAAGGGAGCTGGTATTTTCAGATAGTTTGTTAGCCTTTCTGCTTTTGATCTTTAAAATTGTATTTTTTTTGTAAATGGAGCATCCCCAGTAGCATGTATTTGTAGGAAGCTCCTAAATTGTAGCATCATCTTGGAACATGTGTTCCAAACAGTTTTCCAATCTTGGTGAATATAGCTTGATTGTAAAATGCTATCCTTCATCAGAGCACTAGAGGGAACCATTACTCCCTATAAAACTGCCAGGTTTATGACTTGTCTAGTGACACTGGACTGTCAGTATTATCTTCTTTCAGGGTTGTCTTCATTGAGATAACAGAACATTTTATCAGAATGCTTTCTGTTAAGTCTCTGTCCTAAATTAGATTCAATTTATGTGTGCAGGGATCAACTAAAATGTGATCCCCTATCTACATGAGCGATGAAAGGTTGCACCATAATTCACTATCCATGTGCATTTTCTGTGGCTGGGTTTGTAAGCAGAATCGCAGATTCAAGCTAAATTTGGCTATGTTATGGAATTGTTCCCAGAAAATAGTTATACTAGTTCATGTGGATAATCATAAACTGTGTTTTGGTGTAACTTCAAATATTTTATATCAAATATTTGTAATGCTTTTTAACAGGGCATATTTTTGTACTAAAATATTGTTTCCTCATATCAATAACTAAAATGGATGCATAGGACATGTTTTGCGGTTCAACTTTCCTCAATATGTGAAGCATTTTACCACTGCAGTCAAGTCCTGGATGGTTTTCACTTGTCCTGACTGTTTGAATTTAATTTTAATACCTTGCAGCCAAGTCACATTTATTCTATCTTTCTCTGGACTAGAGTGCATAGGTTAGAGAGTTCCTCTCTGCACTGCAGTGGTTTGAATGATTCCACTGAAATTAAAGGTTACTGAATAGCCCTGGAGCTCAGCGTTGCAGCATAACTGAGCACAGTCTTGCCGCAGGACCTGCAGGGTTTGGTGCACATAATCTATGTTTAATGTGTGCTGCATTTACAAGGTGCCCTGACTTCAGATTAAATTATGGGCTCCCAGACCTGCCTTGCAAATTTTCTAAGAGTTCTTTCACACAAAGAACTCTAAAGACTGAAGTAAAAGGCCATGTTTCTATAAATGAAAACAGCACACAATTCCAGCTCCTTCAGTCTTCAGAGCCCTCTATTGAATAGCAGTTCTGATCACATGGAATGCAAAACTAAATCTTTGCTTGGCATTATATAAATGCATGTTTTGGCTTTCTTTTCTTTGCATAATACAATCAGGTTCATCTGTTTTACAGAAAACCATGATTTGGCACTACATGTCATATCAACCAAGCCACTGTCCAAGACAGAGCTCTGAAGGAGTTGAACCATATTTTGCAAGTTTGGTTTGTAGGACAGACCATAATCATACTTTGTCGGCTAGGATGTAACTGCTACATATAGTTTGCTGCAAAAGAGGGCAAGAGAACAGGCTGACATTCTGTGTCAGCTGCATAATGTGGCCACATAATGCCAAATGAGCTCTGTGTTTCTTCTTGCTATGTTAGTCAAGATTTCAGTGCAAATAGTTAATAGTTTACGACCTCACATTATTAAAGGATAGAATTTACACTGCGATAATAGTTTTGGAATAGACCTGTATATCATGTATAACTATGTGTGTTATGGTAAGGTCCTTCATAAACATCTTAGAAAGGGTGTCACGGTCTGGTTTACGGGCAGTCGAAGTCCCGGCTGAGGATGTTGGGACCAGGGGAAGATGGCGGGGTGGGAGCAGGAATGGGAGTCCGGAAGCCAAGGGTCCAAGAGTCAGAGACCCGGGAGTCAAGAAGCCAAGGGTCCGAGGGTCAGGAAACCTGGAGCCAAGGGTCCAAGGATCAGGAAGCAAGGAGTCAAGAAGCCAAACACAGCAAGGCAGGAAGCGTGTTGCTGTGGCAAAGAGCCAAAGGAAAATGCTGACCTTATATCCCTTCCTGACTCTTTCCACCAGGTGCTGTGAGTTACCAATTGGCCTCACGTGTGCGGCCGCGCCTTGCCTCTTCAGAACAAACTTAGGAAAGCCCCAGTCCTGCGAAGCCCTACCAGTCACAGGGCCTGGCTCCTGCGAGCACTCCTAACACAGGGATTAGATGCCCAGAGTGCTCCTGTGTTCTCAGTTGCAATAGTATATTTTCTGTAGCTTTTAATGATGATTGATTGAACTTAGTTTAATATTTTATTGGTTTGTCTCTTTTTTGTGAGATGTGTGTGTGTGTGTATATATATATATATATATATATATATATATATATATATATATATGGTTGTTGGCCATCTTGAGAACTTCTGGTGGTCTCTATCTTTACTGGAATGGTTTTTAAAATGTTTTTATTGTTTTATTGTTTGTTTGCTACTCTCAGCACCTTTGGGAGTAAGGACTGAGCATAAATTTAATAAATTAAATGAGAGGGAGGATTAAAAAACATTTTAATAAATAAAATACTACATATTAGTGTGCCACAGAGAGTATGAGCAGGGAAGACATATCATGACAGATGATACCTGAAGGCCAAAGCAGGATCTAATGTTGTATTAATTTAAGAAAACTTGTTTTTTAGGGACAGAAGGGTGGCAGGCTTGAGACTGAACCTTTTCAAATTGGTAGTTTAGTGAGAGGTCCTACTCAAAGTTTCTTGATCAAGAGATACTAGTTGGCTTATCAGGTACTTAGGATGTGCTGGACCTGGGGGGAGTTACCGAGAGGTGTGGTCAGAGTCCGGTCCTGGGTCGAGGGTCTGGGGTCTGGGGACTGTCCACCAAGGGCGAAGCGGGGTCCAAAGCAAGAAGCTGGGCGTGGTCAGGAGCTCCGGAAGAACAGGTCTGGGTGCTGGCAGAAACAGGTTTCCAACGACATTGCTCCCGCAACCTGGGACTGGGCTGACTGACCTTTATCTCCTCTGAGGTCAGGGGCGGTCCTGGCCCACAGGTGACCCGCCTCTCCTGGCCTTAAGGTGAGCACTCCTCCTGAGATAACCCAGTTCCCTCTGCCTCTCTGCCCTGAGCCTCTGTAGCTCAGGAGAGGCTGGAGGGTTACTGGACCCAGGGGCAGCTTCACCTTCCCCTGACAAGGCTGGGAGAGGTGCACCTGCAGGCAATGGGTCCTCAATCACCTCCGGAGCCAGAGTGGATACATCTGATGTCTGCTCCTGAGGACCCGGCACAGGTGCAGGCCCTTCGGATTCAAGCCCCTGCCCCGGCTCAGCCGGCCCTGGAGGCGGGGACTCCTGTGCAGGCTGGGACTCCTCAGGTTCAGCTTCTGAATCAGATTCCCAGGCCATCACAGGGGCCTATTATCTGCCTTCTGTGAAGGATGTTGATGGCAAAATCTGTTGCAAGCACTTCTGGCAAAAATCCAGAGTTACAGTGAGCAAGGAAATAGCTCCTTTTAGTGATTATGGGTGTTATTGTTTTAGGGCTTAGTTCACACATGGCAGTGCTGCTCATCTTGAGTGCAGCTCATCTCAAAAGTCGTAAACATTTACATATTTCAGTATGTAATTTTCCAAATTATTACAAATCAAACCAAATTACTTTGATACAATTTCTTAAAATCAGGTTTCCCACTCCTATTGCAAACATATGTCGATCATTTCCTCTGGTAGCTGCATCATCTCTTAATTAATGTCCAATTGACACCTTCACTTGCTGTTAGTCCATTCTTGCAGCTGACCACATTTTTTTCCTCCTTACAAACAGCACCTCTGTTATATCTTATAAATATAAAATCCATTTCACGTGTGAAATATACATCATATACATTGTTTTTTCAGACCTGGTGTGCTGGGAGCATTAATTACTATCTTCCATTGCTGAGTTCTTTGCAGTAGTTATCTGGATGGGACAAGGTCACATTCCATTCTTTCCACTCTTTACCAACCAGCGTATAAGCTGCAGCCATAAATAGCTCACAGAGTACATGCCCAGTCTCTGCCATTAAAATTCCACTCTGGAGTTTTTCCTCAGCACACAGTTAAAAACATTTTTTTCCCTTGAATTCAGCCTCTTGCCAGATCTATTTGGCAGCTGTTCATTCTTCTTGCTCTGTATTGTTCCCTCATACTCCTGATCCAATCCAAAGATAATTTTAAATAAAGTCCATTCAACCTCGGTCAAGGGGGGCTTGTTAAATTCCTTGTTGAGCATAAATCAAAAGCCTCCTCTTTTCCACGTTAACAGCCACAGCTACACAAGTCTCTTTCATTTTACTGGGGAGGACAAGAAAAAAGTAGGCCATTTGAAAACCATATGAAAGCACCAAGCACCTATGTCCTCCCCCTTCCTTTCCCGGCTGTTGTAAGGATTCTCAAGCTTCAGAAAAAAACATTCAAATACTGTCACAGTGAAAAACCTAGTCCTTTCGTCAGCTGATTAATTGCAGCCCATTGTCATATGTTGGTCTAGAAGCGCCTCTTGATTAACGCCAATATTCCAGATTAAGGAGGAACCAACCATAAACCATGCCAGAGATGGAGGCTCGTCCATGGTAGGGACACACTCACAGGCTGCACCTTTTCTGCCTTTCAAGTTGGCAGACACAGGCTTGAGTAGCACAGTGGGATGCAGTGAGCTCCCCAGACCCCACTGGAGAACATTGCCAGGATTTTTGCCTCATAACCTGCCTGAACCTCCCCACTGTCTGCAGAGGGCAGCGGGCGGCAATCACCATTGACTCGTGACATAGCCGGGAACCCCATATTGCTTCTTTCTATACTGCCTCATCAGTTGCTCCCACTTCCTTATTACAGTGGTACCTCTGGTTGCGAACAGGATCCGTTCCGGAGGCCCGTTCGCAACATGAAAAGAGCACAACCCCAGTGGCGCGTCTGTACACACGCGGGTTGTGATTTGCCGCTTCTGCGCATGTGCATGATGTCATTTTTGTGCTTCTGCGCATGCGCGAGTGGCGAAACCCGGAAGTAACCCTTTCCGGTACTTCCAGATCGCCGCGGGATGTAACCTGAAAGAATGTAACATGAAGCGGACGTAACATGAGGTATGACTGTATTCTCCCCATCACTTTCTCCTTTATTCATGACAGAAGACATTTGAATGACATGACAGAAGAACCTCATTGACTTGTGGTCAGTAGGTACCATATTTTATCATAGCTCTGCTCCTGCTGAAGCAGGCTCACTGGATTTTGCCATCAATTATCCTTCCTCTCAGTGCCTCACATATCTTCCTCCTATCATTGTGGTTATGAAGGCATTCTGCAGATTCTGAAAGACAGAATCTGTGTTGCAAATTGAGGGGCAGAGTGCTGCCAAAGGTTTTTGGGTAGTGGGGAGAAGGGATCGTGTTTGTGGGTTTAATACAGTGGTTGGTAAGGAAGGAATGGTTAGAGGTATAAATAGTCTCAATTTCTAAAATATTTTTGAGCTCAGCAAGTTCCTGGTCTAACAAATAGTACTATGATTGTGTGTTTCAAACTTGGGCAACACAGAAACAGTTCTTTATAATAAAACAGTATTGAACTGGCTGATAGATCAAGTTAAGCAGTGCTACAGTTCATCAGCTCCCATTTGGGTGTCATATGATCTATTCCAAGGTTTTCCCTGGAAGGCTTTTTCCTTGTTTTTAATTGCCATGTCTATGGTCCTCTGGGAGAGAATAGGGAAAGAACTGTCCTGATTGCAACTTGAATAGTTTGTATAATAATAAACTTATGTTAAACTTGGATAGACTCTCAGAGACTTCCTCCTGGTGGAGGCCAGAGTCTCTCAGCAATCACTTTGTTGGCAGACAGCTCATTTGAAGAGCATCTGTTTCAAATTTATCGTTCTCTGTTGTCATACTTAAGTATAACAGATTCTGGTTCTTGCTTCTCTTCTCTGCAGACCCTTTTACCAACTGCAGCCCCAGCTGAGCCTTCTCCCCGAGGTCTCAGTAACACCTTAGGCCAGCCTGCCCCAACGGACAGAAGAGCAGGTGCTAAGCGGGCTATAGATAGTGGAGTAATTCTCTTTCACATCCCAGAACACACACATGGGCATGCAGGGTGCCACACACAGCTTTCCTATTACATAGCCTCTCATTAGCTTGATGTGTGTGGGGTTATTGTAATGAGGGAATCTGTGGTGTCTGTAACAAAAGATCTCTGTAGTAATAATGATAATATTGGAGCTGGGTGGACTGTCATGAGCCAAACTCATACACTGACACTGCCATTCCTACAACAGAAGTGTTCCGTAGGAAAACTTTACATTTTCTCAGTTTTTCATGCATTGAACTGTGTCCCTCTGAAACTTCCTAAGGTTTTGCCATATTTCTCTCTCATCATTTCTTAGATCAGTGCAAAATCTCAAATGAATCAAGAAAACCTTGCCTGTGCTTGACAAACATAAAGTTTACTTATATGTAACGAAATATGGTAAGCGCTTAAATGTATTACCCCAATACAAATTATGATCACTTTAGCTTGTGATCAGATCTTTATAATTGCTGGTAGAAGGAGATGGCAGAAGATTACTCGTGAGAACTAAGAATTGTTGAGGCAGGTTTGGTGAGAAATAGAGAATCTCTGATTAATATATTCTCCTCTGAAAGCAAGCAAGGTGATTTTGTACCACTGTAGAGATGTTGAGGGGTAGGGAAAGGGACATAAAACTAAACTGGGCAGGCAGAATGCAATAGAGTATTTTGAAAGAGGTCGTGGCTGGGTGCCTTGAACCGTGAAAGGGGAGGGGGGATATTTATATATTTATTTATGCAAATCCCATCTCCCTTTCTAATCAAATCATGCAGACAATTCATCCTACTGATCTACATTTGGATGTAGGAATGCATGGAACAGATCATATGCTCAGAATGTCTTCATAAAAATAAGAAGTTTCAAAATCAGAAATATAACTGGCCAGGGGATGGAGAAGTATTTGCATATTTTAACTTTTTACACCTGAGACAGAACAGCTACAATCTTGCATAGTAATTGCTCTGAAATGCAGGCATCCTTTGACCACAGTGCTAATTTGCAGTATATGGAGTTTGCAGACAGGGAAGACTGCAGCCTTCCTCACTTCCTACTTACCATTTATAGCTTTAACCCACTTCTCAAGAAAATAGAAGAAATCTGGGAGCAGCTCATTTTGAAACATACAGTGCAATCCAATACATGTCTGCTCACAAGTAAGTTCCATTGAGTTCAGTAGCGCTTACTTCCAAGTAAGTGTGTATAGGATTGCAGTCTAAAACAGTATTTTCTTCTATTTTGCTCTTTTATGAAGGAGAGCTAGCTTGGCTGCATGCCCGCCTGCCTGCTGGCCTATTGATCCCCTCAATGAGGGATTTGTATGCATTTGATTGCATATTTTTCTGCTTCTGGTAACCTTGTGCCTACCTTGTCCACTGCCAGGGAAACCCTGTGAAAAGAAGATTTATTGAGAAATTCAAAGTAGTGCTATATAAAAATAGAAGCTAGCAGCTCTTAGCTTCTCTTTCTTGCCCTTTCTAGTTTAAAGCATTCAGAAGTGAAATATCTGAATGCAGCATAGGCCAAAGGGGACCTCAAATTAAGTTTCCTTCTTTTTTTTCGGAGAGTGGTGGAGGGAAGGCCCACACATTTTGTGAGGGTTTATCTGATTTTTACTACTGATTTACAGCAAGCGGGGGCCAAAGTACACATGATGTGGGATATCTATTTTCAGACCTCCAAATACTTAAAAAAAAAAAAAAAACATAGCTTAAAAGTAACTGGGTATGGCTTGGGGCCACAGGACTGAGAATGTGTAGTCTTTGCCTCCCTTACTTATTTCTTGAAGTAAGTAATAAATAAAAAAATATTGCCCAATATCACCCTTTGAGATTGCTATAATGGTCTTGCTGGGTAAAAAAGACAGAAACAACAAAGGTATATTTTCTTCCTCGTGGAGTGTGTAATTAAAAAAATAGCACAGACTGACAGCACCACTACCTTAATCCAGTTTGTTCATATGGTTGCTTTTAAGTTTTTTAAAAAACTGTTAGGCACCTAAACACTGATTTCTCACATCACGTGTAGTTTGGCCCAAAGTAATTCTTGAACTGCTATCTTCTCACACCTCAAATACCTTCTGGTTTTGAGCCTGGAGAGCAGCTTGGTGCATAATCAATGAAATTTAGGAAACTATTTCCTTCATACCACTTCATGGTTGTAGAATGTCTTGCCAGAGCCTATGGAACAAATGTATTTATTGGAAGGGAAGGGCAGGAGGGGTGCATTCATAAACCAGGCTCTGGTATCTTGATGTCCTGTACCAGCTGATCCCTTACCTTTTCCGCCCCGACCTGGCCACAGTGATCCATGCGACGGTCACCTCCAGGCTTGACTACTGTAATTTGCTCTACGCGGGGCTGCCCTTGAACTGTTCCAGAAACTTCAGCGGGTGCAAAATGCTGCAGCGAGGCTCCTCACGGGGGCTCTGCCATGGGAGCATATTCACCCAGTGCTTTTCCAGCTTCACTGGCTCCCGGTGGAGTACAAGGTCTGATTTAAGTTGCTGTTTTTGACCATTAAAGCCCTTCACGGCCTAGGACCCTTGTACCTACGGGACCGCCTCTCCCAGTATGCCCCACGGAGAGCCTCAAGGTCCATAAATAGCAACACCCCTAGTGGTCCCGGGCCCTAAAGAAGTTAGATTAGCTTCAACCAGAGCCAGGGCCTTTTCAACTCTGGCTCCAGCCTGGTGGAACGCTCTGCCTCATGAGACCAGATTTCTTTCTGCAGCGCCTGTAAGACAGAGTTGTTCCGGCTGGCCTTTGGTTTGGAGCCAATTTGATTCCCTCCCTCTCTTGCTTTTTTCCTTTCTCCTTCGATGAGGCTACATGTTAATATTTTTATGTTTCAATATTTTAATGTTGTATTTTAATTTTGTTTTTAAGTTGTAATCATTCAACTTGTTTCTATTATTGCTTGTTAGCCGCCCTGAGCCTTGGCTGGGGAGGATGGGGTATAAATAATAATAATAATAATAATAATAATAATAATAATAATAATAATTATTATTATTATTATTATTATTATTATTATTATTATACCACTGGTGCCTTGCCAAATATGGGGGATCAAGGGCACCATCTAGGCTGCAGTACCCGTCAGCCTGAATACAGTAGACTAATTTGGAACAGCAATTTGTTACAAAACTTGGGCCTCAGAAGCTGCTTTTTAGTCTGAGCAGTTTTCCAGGCCAGTGGGAATAGCAGTGCAGATGGCTCCTTGGATCCTGATTTGTGTACTTTTGAACTGGTCCTGACCATATCCCTCCTGTGCTGAAAATCAGCTTACCTGTATCTTTGCACCAAACACCTGGAGCAGACTCCTGAGGCCCAACAGTATATATAGAAAATATTACATAAATACAAAAGAGTAACATAAATAATTTTCTGTGTAATTTTCTCTCTGGTGGAAATCCCTGCCACATTTATTGGACTGAAAAAGATTTCCATGACCACATTTGAAGAATGTACTAAGTTGCTATAAAACATAGTTATCATCCTAGTTTCAGAAAATGTAAAATTCTTACGTCACATCTACACCATACATTTAAAGCACATGCCTTTTGTAAAAGAATCCTGGGAACTGTAGTTTACCCCTTACAGAGCTAAAATTCTCAGCCCCTTTAATTGCAATTCCCAGGATTATATGGGATAAGCCATGTGCTTTAAATGTATGGTGTGGGTGTGTGACCTTACATAGTTTTGAACTTTATTCAAGTTCAAATTTAGAATTTCAGACAGTTTAGTCTGGAGAAGATTATGAATCTCAAGAGCTTGCACACCCTTTAACTTAGTGGTGGGAAACCTATGACTCTGCAGCATATGTAGCTGGACTACAATCCCATCATTTCTGACCATTGGCCATGCTGCCTTGGACTGATGGGAGCTTGAGTCCAACAACATTTGCAGGGCTGCAGGTTCCCCACCTCTGCCTTAAGTTGAACGGAGGTTATCCGTCACTTTTAACACCCCTTACTACATATAAATAAGCATCTATTCCTATTAGTGACTCCTTGCAATCTGGAAAAGCAGTAATTGTATATCATTAATTGTGTTTGTGTTAATACAGACCTCAGCAGTCAGGGCTGATATAATAGCTGTTGTCAAAAATGAATTGGTACCATCTGGCTTTGTTGGGTTGCTATTGGGTTCTGCCGCTTTGTACTGAAGTGAGGTCTCCAAAATGCACTGAATGAGAATAGATGAAACAACTAATTGACTCTCTTTTCTCTGTCATCTTGGGTACTTCAGAGCTATGAAAATGCACATGTACTTGTCAAGTGGACACAAAAAAGAGGTCAAGATGTCTATTTTACTCTGGCCAGGTCATGACCTGAGGCTCTGTGGCCAGTGTCTCCAAATCCCTGTAAGGCAGTGGGCCAGTAGTGAGCCTGTGTGTGTAAGAAACCCTCCCACTGAGAATGTAATTAAAGCAGCTTGGAAACAGAGGGGGAAACTCTGCATTCTCTAGGGCTCATTTTATTCCAGCTTTGATTAATGAGGTTGGGTGGAGTTAATGAACAGGGAGTTTAAAAGAGTGAGCAGCCCAAGCTGATACATCTCCTTTCTCTTGGGAACTTGCTAAGGGTTATGGGCAGCAACAATGATCCAGCAATGGGGGTTTGGGGGATCAGGTGCTGTCCCTCTCTGCTTAGATCATTTATGCAGAGAATTATCTCCAATGGTATTTTTCCTGCTCCTCTGTGCAGGGCACAACTGACTAACCTCTTCAATTTTGTAGCTTGAAGAGCCAGTGGGAGCTCCTTGAGCAGATCACGCCACCATGAAGCAGTTAACTTTAGTCTTGATTCCCTTAGGAGTTGCATTGTCTGGGCATAAAACTGCCCTTTTCCCTTGTGTAGTTAAAGAATGTCAGAAGTCCTTTTTAACTGAAACCATCAAAGAGTAGCCCACGAGAAGACCTGCCTAATCTATCACTGCAGGTCTTTCTCACCTCTAATAGCAAAGAAGAAGAAATAGATACTGCTCTGAACTAAGGAATATCTCCATAGGTCTAGGGAGCAATTATTCAGTACATGATGTGGAACAAAATAGTACCATAGTTAAAACACTACTGTGAATCTTTGGGGCCAATTCCCATTTTCATCTAGCAAGTTATCAAATATTTTCCTTTTTTCTTTATTACTGATCAATAACTTTCGTTAGAATCCTAATATCCATTAAAACACAATACATTTCTTCCTGAAAACGCACACTTTCTGCATACCTCTCTAATCTTACATTCTGTCTCCCTTTTTCTTTGTTGAGCTATGTGTCTGCACTTTTCTCCCAATAATATTCATAGACATATTCTGCAATGCACAATTTAGTACCCTTTGCAGAAGCAAGTTTATGGTCTCAATGATTGCAAACAAATATCTGAAAATGTGGGCAGTTCTGCTAAAGATGTTGATACCTGAGAACTACCATTGATCAAAATCTTTTGAATTCACTACAGCTCTTACTTATTTTCTATTTCTTATTCCTTCCCTTTAATTAGCATTGAAGCAAAACAACAAGAAAAACAAGCCCAGCTGTGGACCCAGAACTTCCAGGAAGGTAGCCCCATTCTAAAGGGCCCAATAAATGTTACTGTGGCTGTTTTGGGGGTGGAAATTATATTTAAAGAGGTCTGCTCTTGGCAATGGGGCACCACCAGGCATGTGTTCAGTATCACCACTGGGGATAATATATTCTTTAAGTTGTTTGCCCTGGTACCTGAGAGAAATAGGAACTGAGGGGAAAGAGAAAACCTCTAGGGTAAGAGACTAGTTTGCTGAAAGAGTTGACTACTTGCATGAGCCAAATAGTTAAAGGGGATTACAAGTCTGAGAGACAGACATGTGAAAATGTTCATTGGGTTGTCTGGAAGGCCCAGTTTAACATCTGATTCACATTTTAGCAATTCTTGTGATGATGTCATGATTGCTATATTATAACATAATATAACATATCAGTCAGTTTTCTTGTTGCTGGCACTAGAGTACTTTCTAAATGATTTTGTTGCACAAGATGGCAAGTAGCAATTCACAATCATTGAAGGCCCCATTTGCTCTTTGCATGAAGATGGCAGCATGTCCTCCAGGTGCAGAAATGCCTCTTAAATCTGAATGCTGGTCCCCTCTTTTCTTCCCAGCCCTACACTGCATATAACACCAGTGTCTCACAACAAATGTAACTGAAGAACCTGAAGAAAGAGACAATGCATGTGCTTTTGAAAACAAGGGGAAATTATAATTTCTTTAAAGAAGAAAAGGAGTATGTGGCAGCTCCCAGTATTTATAGAACCCCCACCCCTATTACATCATTAGAACCAGAACATAAACCTATGAAATTAGAAAAGAGTGAAAAATATCAATGTTTTGTCCAGATCCTAGGTACTGCACCCTCGCTAAAGGAGGCTGTATGGATGCGTCACTAAATGATTGTAGGATGATGTGTGTACCTGAGCTTATGGCCTCAAATTCTCTTTATCTTATATGCTGCTTTATTACAAAAATGACGACTAGACTACTGATCCTAAACTGAATAGTTAGTTGCCCAACCACCCACTCCAGAACCCATTGCTCTCAACTGACTCTCAACTGACTCTCATTCAAACTCCCTTTCAAATCCTCATCCAATCATCACTCACCACCAGGATTCCACAATCTCTCTTTCCCCCCTCCCTCCTTAATATTCCCATAATAATTCTGATACAGTTACCTTGTAATACAATGTAATAGAGTTATTATTACATTCAATATTTTATACACACTGCTCCCTGTTACTGTTACTGCAGGTTCTCCATGCCTGTTTTAAAAACCAGATGTCTTCTTCCAGATGATCCTGGGAACTGTAGTTTGTTCAGGATTCTGGGGATTGTAGGTCTGAGAGGGAAGCCACAATGGCACGAATCATTTTGGGGGAAGTCATGTGCTTTACAGGTGCCTTGGATGCTCTTTAAAACATACCATCATAGAATTGTAGAGTTAGAAAAGGACCCCGAGGGTCAACTAGATGATCCATGGTCGATGGCCATCCAAGCACTGCTTAAAAACCTTCAAGGAAGGAGAGTCACTGCTTCAGGGCCTAAAGGCCTCTGGAACAGGAGAAAACAAGCTTGCGCCACCCTCCATGTAACAGCCCTTTATACTTTACTTATTGAAAGGTCTGCATAGTGTGGATCTCATATCAGTGTTATGAGAGTGTAAGCGACACATTTCTCTCTACCCTTTCTCCACACCAGGGGACTCCAAGCTTTCCTTGCCTCGGGCTGGTTTCTCAAGCAACGATCGCACAGAGGGCGGGGGAGCGTGCGCCCGTACACACACGCTATTTCTGGTGCACGTCTAGGTTGGAGGAGCACCGGAAATAGCTTGTGCGCATGTGCACGGGCCTCATCCAACCCGGATGTGCACTAGAAAACGTCCCCACGCTGTGCTGCGCAGCTAAGAGTGGGTGGCCGCGGGCGGCAGCAGGGGGCGCCGTGGGCCGGATAAAGGCGTCCCTCAGGCCTTAACTGGCCCCCAGGCCATAGGTTGGTGACCTCCACACCATGCAGAATTGCAATAGTAACCAGAAGGCTGGAGTTTGGAACCCAGCCAGGGCTGGCTCTGGGCAGGATCCTTGCATTGCTGGGGGTTGGACTAGATGACCCTTGGGATCCCTTCCAACCATGCCATATTATGATTATATCAAGCAGCTAAAGGAACAAAAAGATGCTTCTGAAACATTTGGGAATCATAGGAACACTCACCCCACCAGTGGCTTTCACCAAGAGCTTGCATCTTCCTTAGGAGAGAGGCATGCCAGAACAAGGACGGAAAGGCTCAGAGTTCAGGTAGGTAGAAATGCCAATTGAGTGCCCTATACTATCGGAATGCTTCCTTCCCATGTCCCCCACCCTCATGTGCCAGACTTCTGCTAGCATGGCTGGGAGCCAGGTGCGTGCTGATTGCTCCATTTTCTTTGCAGCAAGGGAGCCTTTCCCCAACATATACTTGGTTCTGGCCAAATCCCTGGAGAGACGTGATGACCCTCAGGTATTGGGGCAGAGGGAAGGAAGGGGTCCTTGTGAAACACGTTTGTGAGTCTGTGGCTTCTAGCAAGTGCTTTTCAGAAGCATTGCTCCCTCCAACAGGGGAGGCAGAGGATAGCCATCACGGCTAGTTGCCTTTGTTGGTTACAGACACTTTAAAAGTAGGCACAATTATATCATGACAAATTGTATGTAGCTTAAGCCTTTAGAAAAGCTGTAGCTATTCAAATGGCCTATCATGACAAAGTTTAGCTGCTAACATCCCTCTGAGGAAGTGGCGTAACAAATGGAGGCTCTCACAGTGAAGGAGGAATCAAAGACTTACTATATTTAAGTCAGTGCAATTGACTAATTCCAGGAACAAGTTTCAGGAAAAACATGTAAGAAGGGATAATACTGCAAATACAAAGGAATGGGAAGATCTGAACTCTTGGTAATCATCCATTCCTTCAAAGCGTTTTTGCCCTGTTCTTTAGCCAAAAAAGGCTTCCAGAGTTATTTACAAATGCCAATGGTAAGACAGTCAATTCCATGAAATTTAAATATATAAACCGGGTTGGGAGGGAGGAAAAGAGTATATTTAGGCACTAGGTATTTTAACAAGTTCTTTTTATGATCAGCGGGAATGGAATGAATTCCAAGGTAGGAGCCAAAGGTTTCTGGTATTCCGTCAGAGTCTATGGGTCCTGCAGTCTTAACTCTCCCTTTGCTATAGTCTGATGGAATGGCTGCAGATTGATGACACTTTAGCAGGGAGCCTGATGGAGCTAGTGTTTCAACAGAGTTTATGGAGAGGACTTGCAGTCCTTCTGATGAAATGGCTGCTTGTATATGTCATCTAATTTAGCTCCAGAAGGAATAGCCTTTAAATAGGATGGCTTTGTAAAAAGAATTACAATATGAGCAGGAAAGGCAAACAAACTAAAACAGATATTTGCAAGGCTCAGATGCAATTTGAACTTTTCAAAGCGGCCAGGAGTGTCACATGGATCACAAAAAGTGCCAGTGTGCTGTAGAGGTTACAGTGTTGGACTAAGACCCTAGAGATTGCGGTTCTAGTAACCATTTAGCCATGACAGTGTTTTGAAGCTGTACTACAGAAAGCAAAGACAGTTGTATTGCATATGTACACTTAGTTCAGAACTAAACAAGTTGGAAAATGTGAGAGCTGGCTACTTTGTGTGTGCTGAAATATAAAATGACTATTTTCTGAATGCTGTGCTGATTTGCTCCATTTTACTCGAGAATTAGGGTGGAATTGAAGAGTATCATTTGTAAGGTATTAATGTATTTGAAAAGGAAAAGCTGGTGCTAAGTCTCTACTAACTGCTTTTTAGCCCCTGGTAATTGTGCTTCATGGTTGGAAAAGCTCTGTGTTTGTTCTTGCCTGCTTAATTTCAGTTGCCTTTGTTATGGGTATTCCACTCCTCACATTAACCAAAATGCTTTAATTACAAAGCCATTTGTACCAATGTTGGTTAAACAAATCAGTGTTTGGAGAAAGCAGGATTCTGCCTGCAGAACTAATTTCCTCAGCTGGGTGGGAAGGGTTTGAGGGGGGAAATCCCCCAAAAAGTAATGTGGAGATCTAAGCAATCACAGCTGTCAGGACTGCAGGACGGGAGCAATCAGATACGTAATTATACTATTCTAATTACAGGGATTACAGAGATCGTGGCATTACAAATTGCATGAGCTGCGGGCATTAGAATACATTAAATGCTTACTTGAAAGCAAAGCAGGTGACTAAGCCAAGGATGCCCTGCTCTTTGTGAAGAATAAGACTTTGTGTGGAATTGATGACACATTCCCCTATTATCTAGATGGAATTTGGTATAAAGTGTGGAATTCAGATTCAGATGTTTCAATGAAAAAGAGAGAAAAGCTGGACCTTAAAAAAGATTTCTAAGATGGACTTTGAAACCTGAGGAACCAGAAGAAGGGCTGGACAGGATTTCAGGGGGCTGGAGGTTGGAGCTTCAGAAGATGGCTATTGAGCTCATATACTGTACGTGGACATCTCATATGCCTCTGGCCACTGTTGAAACAGAATGCTGGATAGGTGTTTGTTCTGATTCAGCAAATTTCTTAATGTTCCTTATCTCTAAAGCAAAAAAAAAATGTATGCAAGTAGTTTTTGCTCAATATTTGCAGGTAGCCTTATTTTTCCTCATATGATGTAAAATACGTTTTGATGATACTGTATGTATAGCCTTAATGATACTGAGGTAGAGAAAAATGAAGGAAACTGTAGGTGTAGGCCAACACTAATAACAGGCCAGCATAACCTTACAGCAGGGTGGCAGCATTACCAACTAGGTTATCTTGCCTTGGTGTCTGTTCATTTCATTGGGTTTCCTTAGAGCAGGACTAGCATTTGAAAAAATGTGGTTATGTGCGATGTGGAAGTGAAGCAGACCTTTCCCAACTCCCCAGCTCTTTGATCTCATTTATTACTGATAAGCATAGCCAATAAAACATGAGATTTAAAGAAATCATGAAATCTTGTAATGCACTTTGCTGTTCATGTTACACAGAGCACTTGAGATTTAAAACGTCTTTATAAAATTTGTGTTATTCATAACAATTCAAGGGAGAGCATAAGCAGATCTGCTACCTTGCGTTAAATTCTTAGTGTTTGCAAGAGAAAGACTGCACCCCATAGAACTTCAGCCAACTTAGAATACACAGCTCTGATTGAGGAAACTGACCACTGTAAACTATTATTAACCAGTGGTGTGCCTGATAAAGCAAATGGTTGACCTTCCTCTGTAATACTGTTATTATTGGAAGGATAGAAACAAATTCATTGTTTTGTACCTTCTTACCACATCTAAATAAACAGTGTCATGAAAAGAAAGGAAAGGAAATGTACAGAAGTAGAGGTTAGTCAGTGTGATGTAGTGGTGTAATGGTTAGAGTGTTGGAGACAGGAGTTCAGATCCCTGCTCAGCCAGTCATAGTTTCTCAGCCTAACCTACCTCACAGGGTTGTTGTTAGGATAAAATGGGGAGGGGGAAAACCAAGTACACTGCCTTGAGCTCTGGAGGAAAGGTGGGAAATAATTGCAATAGACAGATGGTCTTATAATCATTGCTCTTCTGTCACACAGTTCTTACCTTTGAACCCAGATTTTCCACTTATATTGCCAATGGTGATGTTGCGATCTGGGATTGACAACATCACATTTTTTGGCTACTATTTTAATGCCATTCTTTTTCAAAGCTGAGGAAATGTTTCAGCGAACAAGAAGCAAACTCAGCAGGTGGAGTGAGAATGGGTTGCAGAATATGTTTGGAAATTGAGAGTCCCATGGTGTCCTTAATGCATTAAGTTGAATAGGTGTCCCAGCAAAATGCATTTAACCCTGGAAGATTTCTGAAAGCCACCTCTCCTCCCATTTGTGATGAGTGCTTGTTTGCCTTTCGCACTTGTCAGTTCCCCAAGCAGCCCTAGAAATGATGAGTAGCAAACTCATTACCCCAAAATACAATTTGCAATTCTAATACAGATGTTATCCAAGGGTGCCTCTTGCGCTTTTATAGATCTCACCACTGTAACCCCCAGCATGAGACATTCCATGTTTCACAATTGATTTCCTTCCTTTTGCTATAGCCGTATTGGTTCATTGGATGTAATACACATAGTTTTATCTCTATCATATGATGAATGTACATATCAGGCACATCAAGTTAAAACACATTAAAATGTGTGCCATTAATCTGCAGGCTTCATGGTTTTTTTCGGTTTTTTTTATAAAAAAAAATTGAGTGCATGTTATCCTTGATCCAGTTGTGCATTTTAAAACTAGAAACATTCTTATGTGTAATGGTTGCATGCTGATCTGATCTGAAATTGAGAAATTGAAAGATGAGGATGGTCACCATGATTGCAAAGTAGAATGAGACACAAAATAGCCAGTGGAATTCTATAATTCTCTTCTTACATGTTATCTAGCCTCTCTCTAGCAAAGGACAACAGACTGAATTCTTAGGGTTATGAAGACTGTTGTCTTATAACTAATTTTGTCTGTTCTTGGAAAGTTATATGTATATCAGTTGATTATTGTGATTTTAGTATTAATAAATGGGTCCGATAGGCTATAAAATCAGACAATTCATAAATGTTCAAATCTAGAAAAATGGATCATAGTTGATTCTCCCCATAACAAAACAGTTGAACATTCATCATTGTTTATGACTTTTGAGAAACACATTTCAGAAGCTGAGGATCCTGTACACACACCCATGCTGATCTGTGGTCCATATTGTATTGAGACTGAGGCAATGTAACTGATTAGTGCAGCTGGTTATTCACAAAGTATGTCTCACAAAATTTTCACTGTGTTTAAGATTAGTGTATGACTATTATAGAACAGCTATCCTTTACCCTGGTGCATTTTGGGGGGAGACAAACCACAAACCTGGGTTCAGACATGGCTTAGCCCATAGCAGTGCTGCAGAACCAAGGAAGGAGCACAGCGGCCATCATTTTTTTTACTCCAAGAACCCACTCATTTGTGCTAAGTCAAATCCGCTTGGTGCTAAATGCACACTGGGCCTCTGAATCCAAGTACAGGATAATGTGTTTCCTTGATCAAAGTAATCCAGCATTCAACCTATTGTAGGCTTATATGGAGGAAGTGCTTCTCTCTGCATATGACCAGATTAGGTCATCATTACAAAGGACAGAATCTGCTTTATGTTCAGGAGGCCTAATCCATTCTTTGAATTCAAATGGCCAGCGTTCCAGAAGTTGTCAAATGATCCATGATAGAATGTTATGATTGCAACCTGGAGATTCCATGTACCTAACAGGTCAGCAACCTCAACAGAATATATTATTAGTGCTTTATCCCACTGTCTTCTCCCCAGACAGTCATGGAACAAAATGAGTCCTGCTGGCTTAAGTGAATGGAAGAGAAGAAAGGACCAGTGCAGAGGAAACCTTTTGCAACCACAGAGTTCTTTTAAAAGCCTATGTGTTGCATCCAACAATCCTATGTTACATGGCAAACAGAATCCCAGCAGCTCGTTTAATGTTTGCTGTGTTCAGTAAAAGTGTCTACAGTATCTGCTTTCTGAGCATTCTCATATCAACTCCTAAATCTCCTGTACTTTTGCAAGTATTTTGTGGATTATTTGACCCATTTAATCAGATCTTCATTTTCTGTTTTCTTAACATGAATCTTTTTGTGACTCCTAATTCAGAGATAGGGAGCCTGTAGACTGTCAGATGTTGCTAGACTGGAGCCCACCCCACCTTCTCTGGCCTTGCACTGATGGATTGGAGTCCAGTACATGGGGGACACAGATGTTTTACCCCAGCATGCATTAACCTAGTCCTCCACCTGTGCAAGATTTGAGTGATAAACAGGTTTGAGTGGTTTCTGCAAAAAATGTGGAATGATTACCTACATTCATCCTTCACCTTATGGTTTCCTTGTTATAGTGGCCATTCTGTGTCATGTACCATAGTAGTGATCTTGGTTCTGGGGCAGGGCTGATTTATTGTAAGTCCATACTTTTTCTTACTCATTTCTCCTCTGATCTAATCTGACCTATCACTTTGAATTACCTGGGCTGAGACTTGCACTACCTTGTTGTGTCTTAATCCCCCCCCCCCCCGTATCCTTCATCAAAGATTCTTTAGCTATGCTTTTGTCAGCACTAGAGTATTACATAGCAAATATGTATTTTTTCCTTGTGCTTCTAAGAAAATAGAGTGCAGTGTCTGTCTCTGTCTCTCTCTTTCCATCTCTTTTACAATTTGCAGCACATCAAAATGTAATTCTATCCTGTATTTTGCTAGTTATGTTTGTTCTAAGCAAGGTTCATGATGGGCAAATCCTCCTGTTTGCCTTATGACAATCTCCCTGTTAGAGAGATAATAAGAACAAAATTAGAAGGACTCTTGATAATCCAAGTGGTCCAAAGTGAATGAGGAATGCAAATCAGGTGAACAGTTAATTACTTTTTGAAAAATTCATTATTTGTCTAGAGCAGCTGATTGAAAAGCAGTGTTGCAATTTAAATTAAGACTATTTGTTCATTTCCAGAATGAAATAGTGTAATTTGACTTATAATCTGTTACAGCTTAGATGAGTAACAGTGATCTGAGCGCCCAAGGCAGCTTTGGCCAATTGAATAACAAAGCTTTCTGATGAAGCAGGTAGAGGTGAAATAAGGGACCTCTTCTTCTGATTCTAACATACAAGCACACACACACTAGCAATTAATTGTTGTCACTGTTGGAAACACAGTAGTGCTTTTATCCTACACCACTTGAATTTGCATATCATGTATCATTCTCCATGTTGCCCTTGGACATTATTATGATTGGTTGGAGCATAATACACAGTGATTCATCTTACACATGCAGCACTTTCCTTTTAATGAAGTTACAGGCTTTGCATATGAGTTAGCTTAGGGTGACATCACAATTAGAAAAACTATCAGATCTTACTCTATAGGGAAACAAGAATGTTTCTTTGCTACTAATGCAATAGTCTGATTCTTCTGAACAACTGGGTGTTTAGGAGGATGCAGCTGATCTAAAAATTTCCCTTAAAATCACAGGAGTGAGTTACACACGCTTCAAAGTCATTCTGGGACATATTGACTATCTCATTCTATACAGCTGCAGTTGACACATCCATTTTCAATTGGCTCTGTCCACTTATAGCAGTCTGTGAAATGCTTATTTATGCTTCAGACTTGTTTTCAGTCATTCTGATTTTGTGGCTTTTAACGTAAGTTAATATATCAAACCCTTTTACAGTCATGTTGAACGCAAAGCACTCTGGACAACGTAGGATTCTGTCTGTCTTGCATTGGCACTTGCCGTTATTTATGTCACTTCTTATATCTTGCTTTTCTATGTTATATCTGAAGCAGCTTATAACATCATGAAAACAAACTCATAAACATTGAAATTAGCGAAGTGACAATAAAATAACCTAACAACGAAACCTAGTGGCATCAGTTTAACACACTATCATCAGAAGTTTCAAAGCTCATGTTCTTGGATGGAATTAGTTCTTCCATGTATTATCTAATCTTATTTCAGAATCCTTAGGAGATGGCAGAGGCATAAACAACCATTTGTAAATTGCATGTCTTTTGAAAATCACAGAACAATTAATTCAGGAATAGGAGAAAAGAGAAGAGAGGTACCGGTACTTAAGAGACTCCTTGACCATAGCTCCTAGTTCCTTTCTCTCCTCTTCCATGAAAACTGTTTGTGGCCTGTGATGAGTAGGCTTCATGATGTTAGGATTGAAGTAAACTATATATTTATGCTGAAATTTCATATACGGTGGTACCTCAGGTTACAGACGCTTCAGGTTACAGACTCTGTTAACCCAGAAATAGTACCTCGGGTTAAGAACTTTGCTTCAGGATGAGAACAGAAATTGTGCTCTGGCAGTGGGGTGACAGTGGGAAGCCCCATTAGCTAAACTGGTACCTCAGGTTAAGAACAGTTTCAGGTTAAGAACGGACATCCAGAACGAATTAAGTTCTTAAACAGAGGTACCACTGTACTACTTGACATTGGGGGGAGGGGGCTAAGTGGTTTAGGGAAATTATAAAATCAAAATCAAATCTTGAAAGACAGTAGCAGGAGGTTGAAATTGAAACATAAGTGATAGAAAGGCCGTTTGGAGTGACTATGGAAGACTATATACTACTAATTTACTTCATGGGTGGTCAATGTGGAGCAACTCTCAGCCCCAGCCAGAATGTCAAGCAGCCAGGGATAATGAGAATTGTAGTCCAAAACATCCGGAGATTACCACGCTGACTAGCCCTGGTCTGTTCCACAGGTTGAAGGATAAAAGTATGTGGGTGCGGCAGGGGATGAGGGTTATTGTGACTTGCTGGACATGGCCTCGACAATAAGCTGATGCCCAACTCCCAGGTCTCCTAGTTTGTGTCCCTCAGTACCCATCATTCTGTGTCTTGTAAAGCTGTTCATCAGACAACTGCACAGCTGCAGTTTCCCCCATTGCTGTCTCCGTGCTAGAAACAGCTGCTTGTCATTCAGCTGTTAATGGGACAAGACCGGCTGGCATCAAAATTTGAGTTATGGCTTCCAAAGTTAATGACACTGGATTAGCTGGATGCAGAGGAGGGACTGCTGGTGGGACAATGATGAGCAGTCAGAGGGAAAAAAGGGGGCATACTGGGAAGAGAAGGTGTTGGAAGCTGAAGAAGCAACAGGGTTTAGTGATCAGGAAGGGTCTGTTGCAGAAAGCAGTTCAGAATCAGAGACAGGAGAGATAGAGGGCCAGAAGACAGAGATGAGACTGGCTTCTGAAGAAGCTAGGGGGTCGCTCCCTCCTGTTGCAACCAGCTTCCCTCCCCCATGGTCTCCCAGAATACGCAGAGAAATGAAGAGGCCAGAGCAAAGAGATACAAGACAATGGAGCCTTAGGCTACTGGGGAAGGACCCAGAGGAGGAGCCTTAGAGAGCAGTGGGAAAGCAGGGGCCTTCAGTCCTTGCAATTGCCTCATTGGGGCAAGACCTACTGGGAAGAGTTGCTGTGATCACTAGGCCTCCACTGTTTTGGTTTCTTTGAATAAGGAGTTAACTTCACTGACACTGGGTGTTTTATTACTGAACTATTCCTGACTCTGGCTCCTATCATGGGGTAGTTAATCTAGTGCATGCATAATCTAGGTCGACAAACTAAGGCCCAGGGGCCGGATCCGGCCCAATTGCCTTCTGGATCTGGCCTGTAGACGGTCCAGGAATTGCCATGTGGATCTGATTCTGATTGTTCGGGCTGCACCCCCCCCGACACACCACAGTAGCACCTGCACCCTCCCTCCTCCTGGCTTCTACCTACCCTGTGGAGGAAGGGGACTGGGCTTTGATTGGTGCCAGCAGCAGCAGCGTGATTGCTCAAGTGGGCGCCATTTAAAGCAGCCCCTCTCCGGAGCCCTTTCGCGCGCCGCTCATCATCCCTCTGTAGCCACCGCTGCCATCCGGCCCCCCACAAGGTCTGAAGGACAGTGGACCAGCCCCCTGCTGAAAAATTTTGCCGACCCCTGATCTAGTGCTCTTCAGATGATATTGGACCAACGCCCATCAGTTCCAACCAGCATGACCAACTATTGGGGATGGTGAGAGTTCTAGTCCAACAATATTTTGAGGGCACTGTGGGTGTCTGCTATAGACCTCCAAGCCCAGACTAAGGACTTGGATGCTGCATTCCTACAGCAGATTACCAAACATTTAAAAAGGAGAGATATAATAGTCATGGGAGACTTTAACTACCCCAGTATCTGTTGGAACTCACACTTTGCCAAGAATGTAAGGTCCAACTAATTCCTCCATTGCCTCACTGTCAGTTTCATTTCCCAGAAGGTGGAAGAAGCAACAAGGGGATCATCTCTCTTGTACCTGGTCCTCACCAACAGGGAGGAACAGATCAATAAAGTGAAAGTACTGAGAACCTTGGGAAGAAGTGATCATGTTCTCTTGGGCTTATTTTTACAAAAGCAAGGCAAAGCTGAGTGTAGTCAGACGTGCACTCTGGACTTTAAGAAGGTTGGTTTCAGAAACTTTTTACTGACTGAAATCATGGTCAGAAACACTCAAAGAGAAGCAAGTCTAAGCTGGATAGGAATTTCTTAAAGGGGAAACATTGAAGGCACAAATGAAGACAATTCCAACAAGAAGGAAAAGTAGGAGGCACTTACTGTAAACTGGTGTGGCTGCATAAGGAGCTTACAGATGAGCTAAGATGTAAGAAGGGCATGTATAAGAAATGGAAGAAAGGAGAAATCACAAAGGAAGAGTATACACAAGTAGCCAACAGATGCAGGGGAAAGGTCAGGCAGGCCAAAGCTCAAAATGAACTCAGGTTTGCAAGAAAGGTTAAAAGCAATAAAAAGGTTTCTTTGGCTATGTTCGAAGCAAGAGAAAGAGCAAGCAAGTAGAAGGACTCTTGTGTGGAGAAGATGGAGAAATACTATTGAGTGACTGGAAGAAGGTGAACTGCCTAACATCTGCTTTGCCTCTGTCTTCACCCAAAAGGAAACTGATGCCCAGCCTGGTGATAACAGAATAAACAATGCAAGGAGGGAGCTGAAGGGCTAAAGGAGCTTGCAGATGTGATTTCTGGGCCTCTGTCTATAATCTTTGAGAATTCCTGGAGAACCAGTAAGGTCCCTGTGGCCACCATCTTCAAAAGTGGGGGAAAGGAAGACCCAGGTAACTACAGACCAGTTGACAGTAAGAACTATTCGAAAGTGAAACAGACTCCTTTGGGAGATGATGGACTCGCCTTCCTTGGAAGTATTTTAAGCATAGGTTGGATGGCCTTCTGTCATGTATGATTTAGTTGAGATTCCTGCATTTCACAGGGTTGGACTAGAAGACTCTCAGTGTCCCTTCCAACTCTACCATTCTAGGATTCATAGATGCTAGAAACAGTTTGATCCCTCTTCCTTTCATTAAATGAACAGCTTCCATGACTGTTGCTGCTGCATATTTTCTCTGAACATCTTTTCCATGGGAGACCACTTCAGCCAGCAGCTGCACCCACCTCCTATGAATGCAATCATAGATGCAGGGCAATCTATTGCACTATATGAAAAATTAGAGCATTTTTATTCTTGTCTTTATTTTGATTCCTTCTAGGAGTTAGGAAAATAGGATTGCTGATTAAAATGGATACACTTCAGCTTCGTCCAAAGCCCTTCCTGACTGGCAATAAGATGACCTGAATCATGCTAATCAACAATTGCTGTATGTTAGGCTTATGGAAATACAACATCTGCACAAAAAGGGAGGAAGGATAATCAGTTGCTGATTACAAAACTTCACTTTATTTTAAAATGATTTTGTGTGTGTGTGTTTTAAGGTCAATTTCTGTTGGGACAGGAAATATCAGTATGAGACTCCCCAAGCCCTTGCTCATTTTATATTAATGAGATCATCTCACACAATTGAATTAATATTTGCAATACATTTGATCAGACTGCTGGTCTTCCTATAGTGACTTGTGGATGGATACATTATTCCTACCATATAGATTTGCTGAACTCTCTTCAATTAGAAATTGCTTCATGTAGAGAAAAGTCTGTGTCACACAATCAAAATTATGAATACTGTTTCTGAATTGCATTGTAGACTTTCCCCATGAATATTGTGTGTAGCCATCAGTTAACTTCACTGTATACAGAAAGTAGCTAAATCAGTTGTAAAAATATTAATATTCCTTTATTTATCTTAATGCCTGATCAAACTTATTTAGCATGTATTTTTGAAGGAGTGTTTTGAAATCCCATTAGTTATTTCTATTTCTATTTTTATTTTTTGCATCAGGGACAGCATAGTCAGAGGTAGGCAACCTTTTGCTAGTAGTTAACTGAATCTCTGCAGCTCAAGACAAAGTTGACTTGGGAAACCTAGACATATTTTATATTTCATATTAACATGCTACATCTATTTGAAGCCTTTTTTACATCTTTTTAAATATTGTAAGGAATTTTGTGCGTCATTGCTTCCTCCCTTTTTTTGTGGGAGTATAGTGCAAGTCTCAGCTCAGAGGGCTCAACGAGACTTCCAACTTTCCCCTGGGAAAATGCACTCTTTAGTGCTGAATCAGAGCAATCAGTAATTGGGTTTTCTGTGGATTGGCATTTGCTCCAATTCACCGCTAAAGAGCAGATTTTCCCTGGCAAATTAGTGGAGCAAACAGAACACTGCTTGGACATGTGCAGGACAAGTGGGAAACCACTTTGGACCTGTGCTTTCTGTGCACAAGACAAGTGGAAATGTGGATGTGCTGAAAGTCTACAGCCTCTGGTTCTATCTATGTTGCCACATTCTACAAATAGCTCTTGAAATCTTTTGATTCTTTTCCTATAAGGATATAGAATAGTTTGTGTTCTTGCTTGGACATTAGATTTGCTCCTTGTCTATTAGGCTTATGTGGCATCATGCCAGGAGCTACATGTCATCAACTCCTGAACTGACTGCCTGAGAGAAGAGGATCTTTCTTCTTTTCACACAGGAGGAATGACTTTTCCTAATATGTTACCATTACTTGCTGTAATACATGCCTGCACCACCTAAATACAAAATAGGTATGCTTTTTTCCCTGAAAAGAACTGGTTTGTATCCAATGCAATCTGTCTGCAGGTGGGAAAGACTATCTTCCTCTCCTCTGCACCCCCGTGTTCCTTCAAAACCTGCTCTTGAGTGTTGGGAAATCCTCCAGAGCAGATTTTGACGGTACGCAGATGAGAAAAGAGGAAGAGGAAGTCCTGTTACATGAGTGGAAATTTGCTCATTCACTGTTGGTTTCTGCCCATAGCTTTAGTTATATGCAGATTAATGCAAATTGGTCGATTCATTTGATTAAGATTTGTTTTTAATTGGATGAGAGCCCTACAGCAGACCAAAATTTAATGTGTGTATGTGTTCTATATAAAAAAGACTTGCAAAGTGAAAACATCACTGCCATCCACATTGCTGTCCAGAAAGTCGGAAACCAAGACTAGTGGGTAGAGATCTTAGATGAGAGTGAAAAATGAGATGACTTTGTGTTTTCGGAATCAGTAAATCATCCAGCCTCCTCCTGAAGAATCGAGCCTTTTATGGCTGCTCAGCCCCTTTTCAAAGACTGTTTTTCATGCAACTGGCAGGAGGCAGGGATCCAGCTGTTTCTCAAAGGACAGCAGGAAGTGGCAACCTCCTTGTTTCTACTGGTGGGTGAAGCTTGGTGAAGACTCTCACCCTTGGAAGCAGAAAGATCATCTGCAGACATCTGATGGGTCCCACACAGCCTCTTTGTAGCTATCAGCATGGGCTGGACTGATTCCTGATGGGCATAGAGCATGTGCATTGAAACCCCTGCCACATGTAGAATACTAACTCAAAATTCAAATTAAATAAGGATAATTAACAATTAACAAAAAGCTAAGCAGACAAGTAATTAGATATTCCCTGACTAGTGTTTACTGTAATTTCGTGACCCATTCATAATTAACCTCAGATTGTAAAGTATATTGATGAGAAGCCAAAGTATAAACTTGTATTAACAGTGACAGAATAAGGTGCCAATTAAACTGCATTTCATTCAAGCTTGGGAAAGCAAAGCTATAATGGGTTTTTATTATCTTCCCATGCTTCCCTATGCTTGGCACGTGCCAGAACGAGATTAGGAGTTGATGAAAGGGGATAAAAAAACTGCCTGATGTCTGTAGCAAGTTGGGGGCGGGAAGTAATAATAAAGAGGGTTTAAAGAAAAACAATAAAAATGTTAAGCAGCCTTCTGCTGTACAGGAGTGCATACGCATGCTGAATAGGATCAACACATGCATCCCAAAGTTAACCTTTTTCAGGTATGGCCTGAATAGCTGGGCTTCCAGTGCATTCTTTTTTGACAGACAACCAGAAAGCTAACTCGGAGGCATTATTAACCTATCTGAATGTCATGTGCCATTCTATTGATACTTTGTTAAGGATAATCAATGGTGATAACTTTTTATTCCCTCCATTAAGTTTTGTTCTTCCTTGTAAGAAGCCACTTTCTCCATCACAGCAGATTGATTCTACAACAATGCCAAACCAAATGTGAGAAACTGCATTCCTAGGACTTATTCTTTCTTGAATAAAGCAAAGGGGTGTGTGTGATTAAATGAAACCCCTGGCTCTTAATTTCTCAACAGCGTGGATGGGGATGCTGTGGGATTCCAACACTCATCAATCCCACCAATGAGCATGACCAGTGGTTACGAATGATGGAAGCTGTAGTCCAGTAACATGTGGAAGGCCACAGATTCTCTTCCCCTGTTCTACAGAACATTGCCGGTGACAGCTGAAGCTAATCCCTGCCCTGCCCTTTAACTTATCTTCCATTTAAAAAATCAGTTTATCAGATTTATATCCTAATGTTTTGACCATCAAATCCTCCAGCAATTCAATAGATAATTTTAAAAGCTTACTTCTTACACCCCTTGCCTCATTATTCACAATACTTTAGTTTTCACTGTAGGTTATGGTTTTGCTATAGCCCATTCCTTCCCAGCATCTTACTACTATCCATCTCCATCTTGTAATGGATTAAAGAAAGCTTGTAATGTTAGCTTCACAGCTCCTAAGCACAGTTCCCATAGTTGCATGTCCTCCAGACAGTTGACTCTTTTAGACATCCAGCTTGGCAGCTGCCTGCTGTCTGCTGTCCCCTGTGACAGCAAAATTCTCTTTTATGATACTGTTTGCTCAAAAGAATGCCATTGAAATCAGTGGGATTTACTCCTAGGTAAGTGTGTATACAATTGATACCTTAGGCGTCCATCCTATGCCCACTGACCTGGAACTTGTACCTCTGTAGACATGCATAGAGCTAAAGCAGAGAGGAGTCAGGTGCTGTTCACTTGTAGTGTGTTGTGTTGATAAGTATGGAATGGCAGTTACTTGGATGCTGTCCTTTCTACTCCCTTCTTCTTGGGATATCTTCTAATATCTGAGAAAGGGTCATAGCTTGGTGGTAGAGCATCTGCTTTGCATTCAGAATTTCCCAAGTTCAATCCCTAGTAGCCTGGTACAGCTGGGAGACACCTTTTCTGAAACCCTGGAGAGCTACTGCCAGTCATTACATATGATACTAAGGTAGATGGACCAAGGTTCTGGGCAGCTTTCCATGTTTCTGTGAGGAGTCAATATAAGGAGGATCCATATAATGTGTGTTATGCATGTGCTAAAGTTGGTTCTTCTCAACTTTGTGTGTACTCCTTAAAGAACAGTTTGTATGTCCACACTACAGACATTTGGACCAATCCCCAATCCCTGCTCTATGATACATCCAGCTCTAAGCCACTTACCCATTGATAATCCTTGAGTATCAATAGCTTTAACATTGCTTTAACAGCATTGCCCAACAACTGATGGTCAAATCTGGCACTAACCACTTAGGCAATGTGATTTGTTTATGTAGTTGTGGGTTGGAAGTGTACGTTGAGAAAATAATATGCAGGTTTGATATGGTGCTCTTCAGAGTGTCAAACCAAACAATGCACCCCTACCCAAAGGAGTGTATAATTTAAATTAAATTATTACTTCAAGAAAGAAGGCTTCTTGGAAACATAGAAAGTTGCTTTATACCAAGTCAGACTATTTGTCCATCTAGCTAAATATTGTACTTTCACTGGTTGCAGCTCTCTACCACCTGATGCATTAACTGGAGATGCCAGGGAGATTGAACCTGAGGCTTGTATGCAAAGTGTATGCCCTTGCACTGAGCTACAGTTGCTCCCCTTAAGTAAGAATCATGTCCCCAAACCAGAGGTAGGGAACCTGCCCTACTGCCTGACTCCTGTCCAAGCCAATACAGCTAGTGATGATGGGAAGCCAACAGCATCTAGAGTGCCATAGGTTCTCATCTCTGTTCTGAATGGACAAACTTCAGCTAAGAAAGCTGCCAGGAGAGGAGTTCGAACTCTTCCAGAGACTGGAACTCCTGGGCCTGGGCTGGTGAAGTCTGGCACCTTTGATCCCTGAGCCACTGTGCTGCAGAGAGCTTCTTTAATTGCCGTATTTTTCGCTCTATAGGACGCACCCGACCATAGGACGCACCTTGTTTTAGAGGGGGAGAACAAGAAAAAAAATTCTCCCCCTCTCTGCTCAGCGCCCCTTCAGCGAAGCGGCAGGAGAAACGGAGCCCCTTCCATTTTTCCTCCCGCTTCACTGAAGGGGCGCTGCACAGCTCTCCCTCTCTGCTTGAAGCCAGGAGAGTCTTGCTCTCCCGGCTTCAGCAAAAGGAACCCGAAGCCTTCAGAGCGCAGCGCGAGTTTCCGCTGCACTCCAAAGGCTTCAGGCGGCTTATCCCTGAAGCCTGGAGAGTGAGAGGGGTTGGTGCGCACCGACCCCTCTCGTTCTCCAGGCTTCAGCGAAAGCAACGCGTAGCCTCCGGAGCATGGAGGGAGCTTCGCGTTGCTATCGCTGAAGCCAAGGAGCCTGCATTCGCTCCATAGAACGCACACACATTCCCCTTAATTTTTGGAGGGGGAAAAGTGCGTCCTATAGAGTGAAAAATACGGTACTTATTATTATTTATTCAAACAACTAAGCTGGGACGTAAAGGTAAAGGGACCCCTGACCATTAGGTCCAGTCGTGACCGACTCGGGTTGGGCGCTCATCTTGCTTTATTGGCCAAGGGAGCCGGCGTACAGTTTCCGGGTCATGTGGCCAGCATGCCTAAGCTACTTCTGGCAAACCAGAGCAGCGCACGGAAACGCCGTTTACCTTCCTGCCGGAGCGGTACCTATTTATCTACTTGCACTTTGACGTGCTTTCAAACTGCTAGGTTGGCAGGAGCAAGGACCGAGCAACGGGAGCTCACCCTGTCGTGGGGATTCGAACTGCTGACCTGATCGGCAAGCCCTAGGCTCTGTGGTTTTGTTGGGAAAAAGCACCAAGGCAAAAGCCAGCTCCAGATGGCTGGAATGCAAAACAGGATGTTGTGGTTTCTCACTGTACTGTTGGAGAAAGGGTGGAGCCTATTCTCTGTACTGAGCACCGGATGTTAGCTCAGTGTGTCATATGACCTGTGCTGGAAGTACAGGGGAGGAGTTGTGACTCTTCTGATGGAGACTGAAGGGTGCAGTCACATTTCTATGTGCTGTTGAGTGACAGGAATAAAACATGTAGAAAGGACTCCTGTCTGTCTCATTTCTCCTCCCTGGGAGAATGCAGGGAGGGAGAGAGAAGCAGAGGGTGTGTTCTTCTCACGACTAATGAGAAGAATCGCCGGGTTTGTTTACCTAGCCTGCCGAGGTCGCAGACGGACGGTAAGCACAGTATCTCGCTCAATTGCCTCAGGGGAGGCCAGGTACCTCTGCCTGTGAGCTGTAGATACTGACATATGGTAGCAGAGGATGGTTTCGATCCATCGACCTCTGCATGAGAGGCTGGTGGAATGTCCTCCTCTGCTCCAAGGGAGAAGGCAAGCGTCTGAAAGAAGCCAGAGGCTCGACAGACAGCTGGTGGAAAGAAGAGGTGTTTTCCAAAGCAACAAAGTTCAAGGTATGCTGCACATTTCGGGCTAAAAGTGTGAACGCAGGATGATTAATTCCCTGTTTCATAGGAGCTGCGTGTTGGAAAAACAAAAGCTCCGGAAGGAAAGGCCTGCAGCTCAAAGCTGAAGCCTGCATTCCACAAATTCTTGTGGTTAAGATAAGAAGTCCTGAATGCACTGTTGCTTAGTAACGGAAAGTTGGAAAGTTACTGGCAAAAGGGGCTGGATTGTGTGAGCCTGGGAAAGCGAAACAAAACCAGAGAATTGTTTTGGCTACACGTTTAAGAGCTCTTGGAGAAGGGACTTTCCATAGCAGCTAGCGTCAAGCTGCCAGGTGCTAAAAGCATAAACAGCTTGCAGTTTGCCTGACTGAGAAAGGAAAAAACAACTGTTGGATTTTACAGTTTGCTTGACAGTGTGAGCTAGAGGCTTGGCTTCAAGATGGATGCCAAGAAAGCAGGAGGTTTGCCTTACCCACCTCCCTTAAACAATGACAATTATTCATCTTGGTCTGTAAAGATGAAGGCCCTGCTGCAGAATCAGAGGCTTTTTGATGTAATTGAAAACCCCATCCCTGCAGCACCAACCGGAGGTTGGGAATCACGGAACGTGAGGGCCAGGACTGCTATAATTCTGTGTGTCTCAGATGAGCAGTTGGTGCATATCCAGAATTTAGAACACGCGAAAGAGGTTTGGGACACGCTGCGTACAACGCATCAGAGAGATGCTGGTTCTTCAGCGTTGCTGTATTTTGAGAAGTTGACCAATCTGAGACTTGCGCCTGATGGAGATGTTCAAGCGCACCTGACAGAAATGAAGTTTCTGCGTCAACAGATGGTGGAACGCAATTTCCGTCTTCAGGAGGAAGTGTTTTGCTTCATGATGATAAACAGCCTTAATCGCACCTACAAGGTTGTTGCCAGTCAGCTTGGTTCCCTACCGGCCGCGCAGCTAACCGCGGAAAGAGTGTGTGCTGTGGTCCTGAATGAACACGACAGACTTGCTGCACTGGAAGTGAAGGACAGGGGGAGGGAAGAACAGAGTTCTAATTCCCCCACTACTGGTGATGCTACTGGAGAGCATGGTGTAGCGTTGAGTGCTGTCCGATGCTACAATTGTGGACAGACTGGGCATCTACAGCGAAACTGTAAGAAGCCACGACAGTCAATAGGAGCAAAGAGCAGCTCTACGAAGCCTGAGGCGTCAGGCAAAAGCCGTACCAAGTGCCAGGTGAAACCTGCAAAGGCTATGATGGCGAAAGGAACCACGCCAGATGTTGGGAACTCGTTCATAATCGACACGGGCGCGACCGTCCATATGTGCCCGCACAGACGATTATTTTCGACATTGAAGAAGCAAAGCTTCGCTGTGAAACAGGCCAACGGTTAAGAGTTGGAAGTGACTGGAATTGGAACTGTGTATCTTGAGAGTCTGAACTTGACTATAAGTGATGTTTACCTGGTTCCAGAACTGAGATTTAATCTGCTGAGCGTGTCGCAGATTGCAAAGAAAGGACTGAAACTGACCTATGATGCTAAAAGCTGCAAGATCTACAAAGATGGAGAACTGTTTCTTACTGCCAAAGAGAAAGATGGACTGTATTTGTTGGCTTTTGATCAAAGTGATTACATGAAATGTAATTCTTCTGTTTCTAACGAAATCTCTCTTGCAGGTGTGACCAGTGTGAGCACCAGGAAGGTGACTAAGAAGGTCGACAGAGCATTTCAGCGGGTGTATGCTGATGTGATTGGTCCTCTAGAACCATCTAGAGGCGGTGCAAAGTATTACCTTTTGTGTGTGGATTGTTTCACTAATTATTCTTGGGTTTATTTGATGGAGAAACCGCAAGAAACTTTAGAAAAGTTTCAGGAGTTTTGTGACAAGGTTAAAAATATGCATGATGCTAACATTGATTGTCTTTTCACAGATGACAAACAAGTTTTTCTGTTACAGAAGTTTCAGAAGTTCCTGGATGGAAAAGGGATAGACCACAAAATTGCTGTTTCGCAAGAAGCGTGGAACAGGGGGGTCTGTGTGAGGGTGAACAAAGAATTGCAAGAGGGGATGAATGCGCAATTGCTGAGTTCACATTTGCCACATGCTTATTGGGCGGAGTCGCTAGCGTCCTATCTTCATGTTTGGTTGAGAAAAGTCTCAACAGAGTTGGGATGTTCTCCTTTTGAGAAGCTGTTCAATAGAAAACCTTCTGTTGCCTATTTTAAGGTTTTCGGGTCTCATGTGAGAACAGAAGCTCCAGGTGGAGTAAAGAATGCCAAAGGCATTTTTGTGGGTTATGAAAAGGGTCTCTACAGAGTAATTTTGTCTGAATCTGGTCAGGTGATTCTCACAAAGTTCCTAGAGAGTGCTCCAGAGCAAGAGTGGGTTGTAGAACAAACATTTCCCACAGGTGGCAATTCAGATGATGATGATGATTTTTCTGATGTCACAGATTACAGTGGTACTGATGATGATGACACTGATAGCTCAGAGAGTTCAGTTGTAACAGTCATTGAGAGGAAATCTCACACAATGGATAGACCTTCACAGGTGAAGGAAGAACCACTGATAGCTACTGGTTCTCAACAGAGTCCAGAGGTTGAACCAGTGAGCACAGAGGATCAGAACCTCAAACGCAGGTCTGAGAGAGTTACAAAGGGTGTACCACCAAAGAGGTACTCAAAAGAGTTTGCTAACTTAGCTGTTGCATGTGTTGCTATTGTTAACAACTCAAAGCAGGTTAAAGCAGTGTCTAAGTCAGAGACAAAGACACAACAGAGAGTAGCTAACCAAGGTAATGCAGAAGCACTCATTCCTTGGAAGCCAGACAACCAGAGAGGTACACTGGTGAAACCAGTGATGGGAAGTTCCAAGGGTGGAACTGAAACAACAGGGGACTGTTATATGTATAACAACTGTTTGTTCTCTTCTCTGGATCATGTTTTGCCAATTGTTGCTTTTGGGGGAGGATGTTGGGAAAAAGCACCAAGGCAAAAGCCAGCTCCAGATGGCTGGAATGCAAAACAGGATGTTGTGGTTTCTCACTGTACTGTTGGAGAAAGGGTGGAGCCTATTCTCTGTACTGAGCACCGGATGTTAGCTCAGTGTGTCATATGACCTGTGCTGGAAGTACAGGGGAGGAGTTGTGACTCTTCTGATGGAGACTGAAGGGTGCAGTCACATTTCTATGTGCTGTTGAGTGACAGGAATAAAACATGTAGAAAGGACTCCTGTCTGTCTCATTTCTCCTCCCTGGGAGAATGCAGGGAGGGAGAGAGAAGCAGAGGGTGTGTTCTTCTCACGACTAATGAGAAGAATCGCCGGGTTTGTTTACCTAGCCTGCCGAGGTCGCAGACGGACGGTAAGCACAGTATCTCGCTCAATTGCCTCGGGGGAGGCCAGGTACCTCTGCCTGTGAGCTGTAGATACTGACAGGTTTAACCCACAGCGCCACCCACGTCCCTTAAGCTGGGACATAATAGAGGCTTAAAAAATTATGCATGGTATGGCTAGAGAATGTGGATAGTGAGGTTTTCCTCCTTTCTCATAATACCATAATTGTGGGTCATCCAATGCAAAATTGGTAGTAGATTAAAGATTGACACAATAACATTCACACAATACTTAACTAATTTATGGAAGTTGTTGCCACAGAATGTGGTAGTGGCTTTTTACTTAGAAGGCCTCTAACTTTATGGTGCTGCCTGTTTTGCATATGATACAGCTCCCTTGCCCAAGGCAGCTAAAAGTTCTGGTCAGTGCCTGGGTGGAAAACCAGCTATAAAATCCTGTATGTTGCCTATAACTTCCATGATAGAAGAAAAGCAGGATATCCATGCACTGAATAAATAGAGGGGATTAATCAGATTCATGGTTGTGCAATATTTGTCATGACTGACTAAATCACACCTCTACATACCAGTTGGGGTGGGAGAACAGCATAAGAGGACTGTTGCCTTCTTATGTGTATCTCAAGAGCATCTGTTTGGCCACTGTGGAAAACAGGATGCTGGACTAGATATTCCTTTGGTCTGATCCAGAAGGGCTCTTTTATGTTCTTACTTACTACCAGCTCAGCATGTGAAATTACATGAATGTATAAAGTACAGGGTAAGATGGAATTGACCCCTCTGTGTTAGATATTGAATCTAAGGAAGATAGCCCTCTCTCTCTCTTTAGCTGCTATTGAAACCATAGAATGGGTCGTGTCCTTTGAAACATCATCTGCCTCATTATGCAACTAGAGCCCTCTCCCCCTGTGTTCTGACTCCTGGATGCCCCCACATTACCCTGTCTCGTTGGAGTGTGGGTCACTGCTGTTATTTCCCTCCCAAGTTACAAGAGCCATAAAATTATTCTCCAAAGGGAAACGATTGCAGCAGATGCCACCTCCCCAATTCCCTCAAGTTCCAGACATGGATGTGATCAATGGCATAAACAAACAAGCGCATCAGCGCTCCAGCGTCTGCTGTGAACAAGGACAAGTAATCTTAATTAAGGTATTGTCCCAAAACTTTCTAAAATATGGAGAGCTTGCACTCTCAGTCTTAATAAACTGCTACAAATGAAGAACTAATTTATATTTAACAAGGCATTTACTGGATGTTAGTCAACTAAGGATTGATTTATCTAAAAACAAAGAAGTGGAGAGTTATAGCTGTCTCATCAGCTTACAACTGTCAAATTCTAATAAAAGTTTTAGTCTAATAAAAGTAATCAACCTAGTGTATGTTAGCAGGCACTATACATTTTGCTAAAGTGCTAGTGATCATCAGCAAGGAGGATTGTATGTCATGGGGTTTAAAGATTCATTTTTTAAAATAGATATTTTATTAAGGATTTTCTTGTTTTACAGAAGTAATATTCATTCTGAAGATTCATCTATCCATCCAATGCATTCACTTGCTCAGACTATTTTACAATGATTATAATACAACTACTGTATCCTGTAATCAAACAATTTAAAACAAAGTAATATAAAAATGTAAACAAGCTCAGCCAGTAAAATACTATACAAAACACCATCTGCCTAGCAATACAAAAGCTTACCAGAACAGAAAAGCTTTCACTAATAGGCAGAAAACCGCAAGGGAGGGTGCCAAGCAAACCTTATGGAATATGGTGTCCATTGGATGCAGCCACCAAGAAGGTCCTATCTTTTGTCCCAGACAAGCACTCCTCCAGGTCAGGCAGGATACAAAAAAGGGCCTCTCCAATGGAGATTAGGGAGGAGACAAGTTATTTAAGATGAGTTGGCCCCTGAATTTTCCTGGACCCAAGCCATTTAGAGCTTTGTAATCACCAGCACTTGTGGCCAGAAACAAATTGGCAAGTAGTTGCAGGATAGGTGTGATATGATCCCATGCTCAAACACCTGCTAACATCCTCTTTGCCACCATCTGGACTGACGTAAGCATTCAAAGACTCTTCAAAGGTAGCCCTGTATATAAAGCATTGGATTTATCCAGTCTGGTTATATCTAAGATCTTCGCTGAATGTCAGAATTCAGAAAAGAATAGAATGAAAGTAGAGTAGAGAAGGAGAAATAAAGAAATAAGGAAATGTGTTTAAGTTAAATGGAAAAGTAAAATTATGCTAAGAGAACGGTTGGAAGTCAGGTCACTTACGTGGGTGTGGGTGTAGGGTACGTTTATAGGTACGTATGGTTTAGTTATATGTGGGTATGTGGGTACCTTTTGTTAAGAGGATAAGGTATGGTATTGTATTTGATTATATAATGATGTCTTGAATAGTATTGTAATGAATAATGTATGTATGTCTTATATGTTTTACATGTTAATAAAACATAATTTTTTTAAAAAAAGAATGTCAGGTGAAGAAATAGGAGTACCTCTGCTGATGGTATTCAGTGAGGTCTTCAACTGGCCTGTTGTTTTCTTGCGGCATTACAATGTGCAGCCCTTATTGCAAAATTGCAGGGAGATTTTTAATTTAACGCAAAAGAATAGTTTTTAATAAAAATTCCCCTCTAGATTCTACCACTACATTCTAATGCATGGGAATAACAAGCTTAAGTTTCCAGGTATAACTGGGTAATATTTGTAGGACTAATTTAATTGTGTGTTTCTCCATTTCCCTAAGCTGTCCTTCTTTCCAGACTTGCTGAGAAAGCACCTGGGGAAAGGGTCATGCTGTTCACTTCGGTGGACAAATTTCTTAAACAAACAGAGAGATACTTAACCACAAACAGACTCCAGGAAGAGAAGTATCTTCCTGCCAGGGTGGGAAGCTAGAGAGTGAGTTCAGTGTCCCTGGGTGTTTACAATTCCAGCTGCCCTGACTATGAATTGCTTATTTTTGGACAATAGGGCACAGACACTATAATTTGGTGTGTGATCATTGACACACCCTCTCCTTTGTCTTCCTTTCAAAGCCAATATCTCAGGCCCAGATGGGTTAATACATAATGCAGACATGCAAGTAATTGGCTGCCTTTGTATAGCAGTCAGTCATAGCTCGCTGTCCCTCTGATCCACTATTAGTGGCCATGCAAACACTCCTTCCACCTAATTAAGCACAGCTTTGAAAATACCCTTCCCAATGATGTTCCAGTCCCAAGCTAGTGATTCACATATGAGCCCCTACCTGTTAAACCTGCAATCTCACTCTCTTCTGGGATAGAACATCCCTGCCCGCCCCCAGGTGACCCAGCTGCTTGCTGGGGATGCTTAGGACCTAAAGGGAGTGGGGAGTGATAAATGATCTTTAGAATAGTCTGTATTAAAGAGTTGGAAATGGGATGTTAATAAACCCCAAGCCACTAATTTAGAGAACACATGCTCTCCAGGCTAAACCAGTGCCCTGAAACAATGGCCAATGATAAACATGGCCTTTGCCAAGCAACTGTCTTTCCAAAGGCAGCTTTTGTGCATTTGTGTACCTATGCATGGTAAGTCCAGCTAATTTTTTGCCCTGTATATACCACTCACCTGGTGTAACATGTAGGTCTATTTTACTTAGGTGCTATCCTGGGAAAGCCTGTCTTGTCTTTCTGCCAATAACCTGAGATTTTTATAACTAAGTGTAGTGTTACTTTCTAGTATGGTGTAAAGTGCTTGTTTGAACTGGGAAGATTCAGGTTCAAATCCCCACTCAACTATGAAGCACCCTGGGTGATTTTGAGCAGGTCATCATCTCTCAGCCAAATCTACCTTAAAAAGTAGTTGTGAGGATCCAGTTAGCAGGGGAAAGAACCATGTACACCACTCGGAACTTTAAGGAAATGTGGATATAATTTAAAGAAAATGAAATGAATAAAAGTGTTCTTGAACCACTGACTACCCTTTGATCCCAGCAGAAAATATATTTGTATTGCCAATCTGTTATATTGATTAGGATTCTGGCATGTATAAAATATATGGTGATACTTTTTCAGAATTATGGTCATGAGAACATTATCTCAATATATTCCAACTTATCATGCCCAACACCTGCTCATCTAATGCAAGCAGAAGTGATGAATTTGAACCACCAGTGTATCAGGCTCCTTTATACTTTGCTCATCTGCTAGCCATGTGTGCTGACGTCTCCAAGCACTGCCCCAAGGACATCCTGAATAAAAGCCAACACTCCATACTCCTTTATTAGGGATTATCAAAAAATAAGAGGGAAATTTTGAATTTTGCTGACTCTGGCCTAGGGTGTAAGAGTGAAAGCTGAATTTGGTTTAATTACAAAGAGGATAATTGCCACGTTAGGAGTCCTTGAATAATGTTTCATGTTACTGTTCTTTGCAGCAGGTATAATCTCATACACCAGCTAGGGTATCAAATGCCCTGCAAATATTTGTGCAAACTCTGCTTTAATTGTATCTTCTCAATTGGATGGACATAGTCCCTCTACTATCCAATCAGGACAATCCCAGCTCTTGATTTTCACATGGTATTTGAACAGAGATAATGTTGCCCTCATCATTTCAGCCTACTCATTGTGCCTAATAACATTAATACTTAGCACTTCCCATGCACTATTGTGTTGGAATCCTTACAACAACCTTGTAAGGTAGGTCAGTATTATCTCCATACTGCAGGTGGGGCGAAGGACCAAGCCCACCTAGTAAATTCATGGCAGAGGTGAGATTAAATCAGGTATTTGGTGTTTCAGAGAGGCTCTCTTATGCATTATGCTATTTCATCCACTAATAAAATTCAAAATATGCCTACTGTAATATAGTTTTGAGACTCTTAATTTATTACTTAGTTGAATACATAATCTCATTAATCAGATGGTACTTTTTGGTGAAAGAAAAACCTAACTTGAACATTGGCCATTTCAAAACTCTCTCTCCAGCATCTTAAGTAACCACTTTTCCTGAGGCTGGTGGTAGATACACAGGCAAAGTAGTTCTTCAGAAAGAACACAGCCTTATAGCACCTCGGAGATTAGCAGTTTGAACATGGTATCCGCTTTCATAGGATTCAATTCAACATTTATACTGTTGTGAGTTTGGGGGGTGGGTAGCCTGTAAGCCTGAGTCCCTTCTAATTCCTGGACTCAACCTTGAGTTAGTACCTGGAACCCCTGGAGTTTTGCAACTCTCAGAGATTATGGTGGCATGCAACAATGCTATAAACTGCCCTGTGATCCTCAGATGAAGAGTGGTATGTCTATCAAAGCAAGCAAGCCTTCCATGTAATGAATGTGCTGCTGCAAGATTCTTGCTGTTTTTGGAGAGCTGTTAAGAACGTAAGACTGGATTAGGCCAAAGACTGGATTAGGCCAAGTTCTCAGTAGCCAACCAGATGCCTGTGGGAAACCCACAAGCAGGAGATGAGGATTGCCGTGCTCTTTCGACTTTTGAATCCTAACAACTGGTATTCATTCAGAGGCATACTGCCTCCAACAGCGATATCTTGTATCCTTGCAGCACTGTTCCCTTGGAAGCTTCATTTCTGCTTTAGCACATGTAAATGTGCTAAAAACAGACAAACATGAGAAGGAAGAAGAACAAGGTAGTCAACATGGTGCTATTTAGATGTGGACTGCAGTTCCCATCATCCCTGACAATTGGCCTGCTGACACAGGGTTGATGGGAGTTATATTCTAAAATATCTAAAGGGCAGCAGATGTGCTTTGCCCTTCTGTGTCTGATCTTCAGTTTTAGTCAAACACCACTTGGATGACAAAGCCTTCTAAGATTTAGGTGTTTGCCTGCTATCACTAGCTTTTTACTCTTGTTTGTTTATTATATATATTTGTACTTTTTTAAAAAAAAATCTGCAATGCATAGAACAGTTTTCAACCAATGTTTGGGGAGCTTAATAAAATCCACAAGCACCACCCCTAGATTCTCCGCAATTTTAACCAAATCATCCTCCCTGTCATCTTCTAAGGGAGCAGTCACAAACAATCAGAGAATGACCTCACCTTGTCATTTGAGCACTACAAACGTTAAAATAATAAATAAGAAAACAAAATTTATTCAAAACAATGAAATCAGACAGTTTTAAACCAGCAGTTTGATTAAAAACAGCAATAGGAAGACTAAATTTAAATATTAAGAGCATGTTGGCTTTTAAAAAGTGTTTAGCAGTCATCCAAAGATTACAAGAGAAGGGACCAAGTGGATCTCTGCAGAGAGGGTATTCCATAATAATGCTCCCAAGCTGTTTATTAATCTCTGCAAATTTTCTGTTAGTGGCCATACATCCTGTCATTCAGGGTGTTTTCTCCCTCTGAGAAGCAAGGTTTGTACTTCTAAAGGTTGCTAATGATTACAGAGGAAACAAGGCATGTTGAAGACCCTTCGGAAAACCTGATCCTAAATCTGTGCGTTTTTCTCATTTGAAAGTCAGTCTTGATCTGCTATATCTTGGAGTGGATGGGGGATTTGCAGATAATGTCCTACTGTCTCATTCATCAGCAGATCCCAGCTGAAAGTCCTTCCCACATGGGCAGCAGCAGGAGGAAGCACGCCAGTATCATTATTCTGCATTAATAGAAGGGCCGGTCTCCTGCTGTAGCATTTTCCTCTGTTGCCAGTTCACATCTCCTTCAATCTTCCCTGACTAGTTCTGTTTTAACATGGACAACCCCCTTGAAACGTCTTCTTCACAATTGAAACCATTTCATTTATTTGTTTTATAAACAGAACTCTCACTTGCAAAATTGCCTATATGATTTATACTAAGCAGTCACTACATACCAGTATGTATAAATATTCAAACAGATGACTTTTCAGACAGCTGAGCAGATAACAGTCAACAGAGGAAGAGACTACGGGGTCTCCCTAAGGATATGCTAATAGTTTGGTCTGAAAGGGATTTACATTCCAAGCATAGCCACTTGAAGTACAGAGCTTTGTATTTCAGTCATTTGTCCATGTACATTTTTGTCACTCACCGTTATTCAGGACTTTGTGAGTGTTTGGCCAGGAAGCACCTTTTCTGTTCTTGCCAGTGGTTAACTAGCATAGGGAAACATTTCCATTTAATACTTACCTTTTTAAGTCAGCTGTGTGCTCCCATTCCAGATACTTAATAACCAGCAACATAAAAAGTACCAACTACAGGTGACGGTTGATCCCAGTTCCACCATTTCCTTCCTTTTTCCCTCATTTTCCTAGTTTACTAAGTTTTAGTTTCCAACCTGATGCATTAGCTATGATAGCCAACATTATGGCAATGAATTCCTTAAGCCCGTGTTGTGTACACTGACTGGTAATTGTTCTCTGTGGTTTTCAGCAGGGATCTTTCCCAGTCCTACCATGGATTGAAGACTTTGGGCAGGCAAGGATTTTACTCAGTCAATGAGATATGATCACTCAGGTTTTTTACCACCCACACCAGCTTGATGGAGTAACCTGTCCTGATTTGCATTCCTCTCTTGGTTTTTTGTTTTTGTTAGTGCATTGCATATTTTTTATTTCACTTCAGCTGGAATTATGGAATTCTAGAAAGAGAATTCAGGTTTCACTGTTTAAAAAAAGAATGCATATGTTGTGGCATGTAGATAGGGCAATAATTATGTCCAGACTGACAAGCAGTATGTGCATGTGTAGGAGAAAGTAGTCTGTACCCCACAACTTAGATACAAACCTGATTATGATGCTCATTAATACTAGAAGTGATTGACTGAGCAATAGTTACAGATAGATAGCCGTGTTGGTCTGCCATAGTCAAAATAAAAAAGTTCCTTCCAGTAGCACCTTAAAGACCAACTAAGTTAGTTCTTGGTATGAGCTTTCGTGTGCATGCACACTTCTTCAGATACACTGAAACAGAAGTTGCCAGATCCTTCTATATAGTGAGAAGGTGGGGAGGGTATGTGTGATGTTGTTGGGGCCAGTAATGGTGTTGTCTGGGTGTATGTGCCACAACAACATCACACATACCATCTCGGGACTATTTAATTGCTCATCGTCTAACATTGTGTATGCCATCAAATGCCAACAGTGTCCTTCAGCTCTCTATATTGGACAAACAGGCCAAACCTTACGCCAAAGAATAAACGGACATAAATCTGACATCAAGAATCACAAAACAGAGAAACCAGTAGGAGAACACTTCAATCTCCCAGGACATTCTATACAAGATCTCAAAGTAGCTGTTTTACTACAAAGGAATTTCAGAAATAGACTGGAAAGAGAAGCTGTTGAATTGCAACTCATTACCAAACTTAAAACCATGGAGAGACCTGGTCTGAACAAAGACATTGGATTCTTATCTCATTATACATGACTAAGCCATTTTTCACCTTCTCACCCCTTGCCTTTTCCTGTAAGACCTATTGCAGTCGTTAAGTGTCGTCAACAGGCTCATCTCAGCTATCTGCCAATCACCCATTCCCACCACCCTTCTGAGTAATACCCCTCCCCACCTTCTCACTATATAGAAGGATCTGGCAACTTCTGTTTCAGTGTATCTGAAGAAGTGTGCATGCACACGAAAGCTCATACCAAGAACTAACTTAGTTGGTCTTTAAGGTGCTACTGGAAGGAACTTTTTTATTTTGACTGAGCAATAGTCATGCATCTCCTTCCATCCTAGCTATTGTCATGCTTCTATTGTCATGCTTCATACATTGTTTGTACTTGGAGTCAAGAAAGAAAGGCACTGTTTGCATCTCTATTTTTTCATCCCTCATAGATCATTTAAGCGCTCTTCCCTTTATGTTAAACACCTCAGCAAAAGATAGCAGTGTTGGAAATACTGTATGGGGAATGCAAAGGATAATGTTTGCATGCTTCAAGGAACTGAGTGGAAATGCACTAAAGCAGGCATGGCCGAAGCATGCAGGAGAAATTTGCTTGATAGCAAGCCAATTATGACAATATAAAAATAGTCTGATTATATGTCAGTTTCATATGGTTCACAAAAAATGTGGGGAACCACAGATATTCATATTTTGTGTCAGTAGTGCATTCTTTGCATTGGCTTCTAGTACGTTTCCGCGCACAATTCAAAGTATTGGTGCTGACCTTTAAAGCCCTAAACGACCTCGGCCCAGTATATCTGAAGGAGCATCACCACCCCCATCGCCAGCCTTCTGGCGGGTCCTTCACTGCAAGAAGTGAGGTTATAGGGAACCAGGCAGAGGGCCTTTTCGGTAGTGGCACCCACCCTGTGGAACGCCCTCCTGTCAGATGTCAAAGAAATAACTATCTGACTTTTAGAAGACATCTGAAGGCAGCCCTTGTTTAGGGAAGTGTTGGGAGCCGCCCAGAGTGGGTGGGATATAAATAATAAATTCATCATCATAATCATTATTATTATTACTTTCTCTTTGTTAGCTCCATTGATTTATAGTTGTTTAAATCTGCTACATTTCTTCCCACTAACAAGATGCAGTCCCACCTGACCCTAGGCTTTGGGAAGAAATGTAACAGATAAGAAGTGGCAGCACTATCAGTGTGTGTTGGAGGAAGCAGCATGTGTGAGGAAAGAAGATTTAGGAGCTGGGGCATCAGTGACATTTCATAAATATTCCAACTATTTAGAAATGTTTAAAAGGTCATCATTTCGCAAAGCCTAGGGTCAGATGGGACTGCATGTTGTTAGTGTGAGAGCTGCTTCCTCCATGTGTGGTCTGATGCTGCTGTGCAGGAGGAATGCCTTCAGGCCAGAGGGTTGGCCCTTTGAGACTCTGAAGTTCTCTCAAGGAAGTGGAACCTGGAGGAGATGGTCCAGAGTCAGAGCTCAGAGGACCTCAGTGTGCTCCCAACTTTTATCAGAGAAAGTTGCTCACTCAGAGCTGTCTGGCATTGAGAGAGGGGGTGGGGAGGCGAATGGCTTGCAGTGAGCAGAAGGCAGCTAAATGGCAGTCACTGAAAACAAATGCCCTTGCTGCTAGTACATGGTGAAGAAACTATAAACACAAGAGATACTTATAGTTGGTGGTAAACTGTTCTTTGAATTTCAGAGGCAGAGAATCTGTACAGTGGTACCTCAGGTTACAGACGCTTCGGGTTGCAAACTCTGCTAACCAGGACGTAGTTGCTCCAGGTTAAGAACTTTGCCCCAGGATGAGAACAGAAATTGCACGCTGGCAGCATGGCAGCAGCGGGAGGCCCCATTAGCAAAAGTGGTACCTCAGGTTAAGAACCGTTTCAGGTTAAGAATGGGCCTCTGGAACAAATGAAGTTCTTAACTCAAGGTACCACTGTATATCTATCTATAAAGTTAAAAGTAGCTTGGGATAATATGTTTGGACACATTACGATGACTGACAGAGAGAGAAATGAAGTATTAAAGAATGGAGGACTTAAGATTTGCAGGAGAATAATAGTTTTGCCAATTTCCTTCCAAAATCAGATAAACTTGACAAAGGGGTGGGGGAACTCTTAAGAAAAAAGCAAACAGGGTCTTTGAAATTTCTGTAGATATTGAATTTGGGATATTGAAGTGAGAACAGTATACACATACTTGTATTCCCATTTCTTGCAAGGTAGCATGGTGCTCAGCCTGCCAAAAAGACTACTTCTTCCTCTATCTATTGAATTCTTTAGGGGAAGAAGCAGTCCTTTAAGTATGTGAAGAGGAGACTTAATAATGTAAAAACTCCCCACAAAACCTTACAGATTTCTCAAGCCTTCTGCGTGGGGGAATACAGAAAGAATTCAGTAGAGCAGTGCTAAAGAGGGCTTGGCCTAAGAGCATGTGAGTGATATGCTTCATGTAAAGCAAACTACAATAGTTTAAAAGAAGCCTGAACTGCTACTGGAAATAAATATTAATGTGTTGGTTTCCTCAAAGTAAATATATCTATATGGGGTGGGGCCCTGGATTGTAGAATTAACAGCTTGAAGGTTGTCACATCTCTAAAGTCTAGATATAGAAAAACCCTGTAAAGTAGGAACAAAAACACAGTCAGAAAATAATGTATGGTCATCAGAGTACTTGGACCTTGTAATCTGATTCCTGTGTCCTGAGATAACTTCCAATGGCTAAAATTACCCATTATTCTACCCTTGGAATCTGTTGGATGCCCTGTTATGTTACAAATACATAGCAAAAGTGGTGGCTCGGTATTGGGTAGCTAGGAGTAGAGATTTACTCTGTCAAAATTTGGTGTGATGTACTGTATTTACTTTCCATTTTATGAATCCAGGGCTATTCCTCCACTAGACTTGGGGACAGGTACTGTTTTCATTTTTCATCTTGTAGAATATAGTGCAGTTTGCTCCCAGCTGCAACTTCCTTGTGATCTGTGCTAACAGTTGGAGACCGCATTTCATTTTTGATAATAGGTCACCCATCTTCCTTGGTTGCAAATGCATATCACTGCATGAGTTGATTAGATTGTCTGGAAGTATTAATTCCCCCCAAAGTCTTGCCTCCATATCCATTAGCTACTCGGCTGTGTGGCTAACAATTCCAGAGAGCACCTTCAGAGACACTTCATTACCATGCAAATGGAGACTGGCTCCTTTCTATGCAACGTAGCCCTAGCTAGAGGATTACACTATAGCTTTAAGGAGAGCATATGCAGAACACAAATTATTGCAGTCATCAATATTTATACAGCTGCTAAAGTTCATATCTGACAGGAACAGCTTCTACCACAACGACTCGTAAAAGCGAGAGAGATACACTGAGACTGAGAGGTACCATGCTCACAATTAGGAGCCCCATAATCAAAGTACTTCTGTGCTGTTGAAATAAATTGGAATTGGGCTGCTGGTGGGGATCTTTTCTAGCACTAGTTAGTCTCCAGGGGGTAAACTTTGGCCACGAGGGATAGTGTCCCTTTCTTATCTATCAGATTGAAGGGCAGCATGCAAGTGGTTGACACTTGCAGATCTCTATAGGAGTGTATTGTCATGCATGCTGAAATATATATTTGATTGCATTCATGTGCCTTAATATTGTGTCATGGCTAAAATTTATCAGTATTGTATCCCTTGGAGTCTGTTTATGTTCTGTGTTAACATACATCAATTTGCAGCTGGGTTTAGGAGGAAAGGAGTTGGGATTTTACCTGCAGAAACCTAGTTTGACCTCTCCTGATTGACCATGGATCTAGCAGCTGAAGTACAGAGTAGCAGCATCACACAAAAGAGGTTTCTCAAAGGGGGTATCTAGGCTGCGGAACTCTGCCTCCTCAGATTTGATAAATTACTTCCTCAAGTATCACCTTAAGATAACCATGTTTAGCCCCCTAAATTTGACTTTAATTTTTGCAGTTAACTTTTCTTAATTCTGGGGTTTTTATATGTTGCTGCTGTTCTACAGATTTGATGGTTTTATTATCCATGTTAACTGAAGCTCACCCACTTAAATGGCTTTAAAAGGTGGTTAGATAATTTCCAAATCAGAATGATATTTGCACCACCTGTAGGGTTTAGCCAAGGGTGTCTGCTTCAATATTGTTTTAACAGGTTTTGTATTGTTATATTGTAATTCATCCTGGGGCTTTATGGTGAACGGCAGTAAACAAAATAAACAAGCAAACATGGGAATATTTCAAAACATTGTCTTGAATGCATTTGTGCATAGGAATGGGACTCCAGGTTGTGATTCTAACCCCACTCACCTGAGAGTAATCCATATGGAATTCAGTAGGACTTAATTCTGAGTAGACAGGGTTAGAATCTCACTGTTAGTGTCTTAAAAAATTATTTGCAAAGGTGTCAGTATTTCAGAGCCATGCTTCTTATTTTCATTGTGGAGGGATTGTGCATGTCCAAATTCATAAAAATGAATTATAGTTTTTATTTAAAATGTCCTTAAGAACTGTATCCTGGTAAAGATACAAGTTAGATCACATTATATTCAAAAAATGCTGGCAGATATTCTTGGCTTTCACTTCGGCTTTTAACAAAATTAAACCTACTAAAGTATGGGGACCAAGGCCATATTCACACATCTTTTCAAAGAATATTCTTTATATCTTTTAAAATAAATCTGTTGCATAAATTTGCCATGTCAAGCTTGGTGCAATCCTTTAATATTTTTTTCCATTGGGAATAACAGTCTAGGTTAGACCCACATTGTACTCAAATAGTTTTAATTCTGTCCATAGTTGGGACAGGAAGCTCAGTTCGCAAAATGTGAAAAGGGTTATAACTTGGGGGAAGTAATGCTGTGTGCTTACCACTTTTCCAGTTGGTGAAACTGGTACCTGAAATGAATTAGTCTTTCTCCTCATTTCTACGTTCTACTCCAACTATCCAGCTCTTCACTTTTAAACAATTTGTTCCTCCAAATGCCCTCACCCCCTTTAGAAGAAACCCTGAATGTGCAATTGTGGAATAAATGAGATTCTTCTATATTTTCTTCCTGTAATTTCTCTTTGTCTCAGAATGCTCTCTATTGGATGAATTCCAAAATCTTGCTTCATTCTGTGTATCTGAAAGCTAGCCCTGATTTCCAAGGGAGTCTTTGTTCCTATTTTAGCTTGTCTCATGCAAATCGCTGCCCTATGTACTTCAAAGGCCTCTCAAGATGAGGAATTCTTCACACTACTCTATGATTCTTACTGACTGGGAAGGCCCAGATTACCTAATTGATGGCTTTGTTCTTGATAGCTTAGAGACATCCCACTGATCTGAGCGGTCTCATAACCACACCTTTCAGAAAATGGATATTAGTTTGATTTGAAGTCTGTTGTCCTCACTAGGAGACCTTCATGTTTTAATTAATTTCTTCGTCTTTAAGAGATTAGGATCCTTATCCCAAACAATCCTGGGAATTTAACAAGTCTTTTTCTTCCTTCACACATAATTCCATAGCATTATCCTTGGGCTAGCACAGTCCCTCATCCCACATGCATTCATTCCCTCCTGTGCTTGATGTTTGTCAGCAAATCATTGCTTTCAAATTGGGTAAACTATGGCTTGCTTAAACCTTAATTTGCTTGGTTTGGAAGTAACAGCAAACCATGGTTTTCCGAGAAACAGGAAGCATAGGAGTGAATTAGAATATGTAAGGGGAGGGTGGCGGGATCATGCATGTCTAGGTCTTGCTCATGCAATGATTTGGTATTTCATGAACCATCTCATGGGCATAGTCGGGGGTGGCAGATTTCCCCCTCCCCCCACTTGATCAAGTAAAGCAATAGAAATACTTAACTAACTGCCCAATCATGTCAGTTCTGCCCCCCAACCAAGTTCTGCCCCCCAACAAAAATCCTAGCTACTCCCATGAACCATGCCTTTGCCTTTTGTGTTATCTCATATGACCCATGCTGTGCTTCTAGTGTATATGTTCATGTTATTTGCATTATTTTTCTGAGCATTGTTTTACTCTGTCACCTGGAAAGTACTCATGGGGAGGGGGAAAGGGGGAACCAGCCAGGTGACAGGACACTCAGGTTACCACCACAACTCCTCCCTCAACCCCTCCTTTCTGTGATGTATGTATCTGAGGGGTGGTCTTAGGTTACACCCCTTCTGTGATGTATGTATGATGTTTCTGGGGGTGGTCTTGATCTACAGGGTGGCAATTTCAAAAGTCTTTATAAGGTCTTGCACCCCATTTTTCTGGTCTTTCCTCTCTCCTGCAAGTGAGGGGAGCACCCTGTTGCAACAGTTCAATAAAGGCCAAGCCTACCGGCTGCTGTTTTGCTCCAAGTAATCCTGGTTGGTGTCTTTGTTTTTGTCCAAGGGAGCCCTCGGATTTTTCTGTTAACAGGTATCAAATGTAATTCTAAGGTTTCACTCTCTGAGCCTCAGAAGGCCTCTGGATTTTATGCTACTAAATTAATGGATGGAGTCATTGGTAAAAGAAAAGCTGGCTGGACTTTGAGTTCAAACAACAAGAAGAGCACAGATTTCTGTAACCAAATTAGTTATTCTCCCTCTATATCTCAACATTTTGCCCGCTTCTTTGGATTTAAAACACTGGGTGGGCTGCTGCTAGCAAATAACACAGCATTAAGGAATGATTGAAACAGGGGCTGTGTACACACCATGCATTTAAAGCACACATAGACCTCAAGGATCCTGGAAACTAGTTGTTAAGAGTACTAGGAATTGTAACTCGGGAGGGGGTAAACTACAGTTCCCATGATTCGTCTTTTGGGGAGTATGTGCTTTAAATGTATATGTGTGCAGTCTTAGTTTACCTCATCCTAATCATTGTATATTAATATCACCCAAAGCGCAGAGACTTTGCTCTGGATAGGATGTAAATGAGCCAGCCTGAGCATTAGACCAGTGTTCCCCAACCTTGGGCCTCCAGCTGTTTTTGGACTACAACTCCCATCATCCCTCGCTAGTAAGACCAGTGGTCAAGGATGATGGGAATTGTAGTCCAAAAACAGCTGGAGGCCCAAGGTTGGGGAACACTGTGTTAGACCTTTGTGCTCACCCCTTCCCTCTAATTCTCTTTCATATGCCACTTGCTGTGGCCATTTAAAAACCCAAAACAGAAGAGAGTCCATGTGGTGTTGTGACTAGAGTGTCAGAGTAGGGCCTGGGACACCAGGATTTAAATCCCCACTTAGCCATGAAGCTCACTGGATGACCTTGGGCCAGTCACTGCCTCTCAGCCTAACCTACCCCACAGAGTTGTTGCTGGGCGTAAATGAATAGGGGGAGAACCAAGTACTCCACCTTGTTCCTTGGATAAAAAGATGGGGTTATAAATGCAGTAAATAAATAAAAAATCAATCCCCTTCTCCGCAGAGGGGAAAGTGTGTGAGCCCCAGGTGCACTGTAGGGCTTATTTATGTAGTGGGAAACTGGTTTCCTGTTACCTCTGAACTGAGCCTTAGAGGAATAGAAGGACAACTCTACCAGATTGATTTTGGACTTATGACAGTCGCACCAAAATCTCTTTCATATGTATATGAGATCATAGAGTAAACAGTTAATATAGAAAACTGCATTACATAGAAATGTTCTAACACGCATAGGTCCTAAAGAGAGAGATATTGCACATATCACATCAATTAAGCACGCACGTATATAAATCATAACGAATATTGTGGCACTTTTAAAAACTAGCAGATTTATTGTGGTGTGAGCTTTCGTGGACTAGAGCCCAGTCCTCTGGAGGATATAAATTATCAAGAGCCTTCTTATGCATGCACATGCAGACCACTTCCATGCAAATATTTTAATATGTGTAAGCGCCCAGAAAGATAGCTGGCTTGCAACATTAAAAGCACCCCTCTTTCTCTTTCAGATAAATATATATAGAGAGAGATCATACACAAGCTTTCCCACGTGCATCTGGATGCAATATGTGCAGATGCCTTTGACACATCTGAGCGAATGGCCTGGCAAATTTCCGAGAGTGCAAAAGATGGAGAAAATGATAAGTCAACTGTCAATCTTTAAAATTTTAATGAAGTGAAAATACTGCCTGAACCAGCATGTGAGGAGGAGAGAGACCTCCTTCAGTTTGAACAGATAAAAAAAAAAAAACTCAGGGGGATCAAAGAGGATTAGCACTCCCAATGCTAACACTACTGCTTGGAGTGATGTTTGGGAAAAGGCTATGTAAACCATCTGACAAGAGAAGCTAACCTCCTTTTGGAAAGCCCTGAGCAAACAAATACTAATCACAGAATAAAGGGACAATTAGCGGTGATGTCTCCTGTAATAAATCTACTAACAAGAATACAACCTTCTGGCCATTCACAGCCAGATCCCCAGCCTTGCTGTTTGCTGAGCAGATTAATGGGGACAAATCGGGCAGCTTATTGCAAGGGACAAGCACATTTCTTTGTCTGTCTTGACACAAGGAAGCCAAACCTGCCTGGAATTGTGTTTCCAGCTTGATCAACGGGGCATCTGCTCTAACGATTGCTCCAGTTCCAATGTCCGTAAGTGGCACCTAATTTCCTCATAAAAGATGCCTCTGCTAGAATAATTGAAAACTAACAGTCAATTTCAAAAGAAGGACACAGCTAGTCCTGTTGTGACTCACACAGTCATCCTCCAACTTTGGCTTTCTGCGTAAATTATATGGCATGGAGTGCACCTGATGTAAATTACTGACTTAAATCCATTAAGTGTCACTTTTGATTCACATCTGTGAATGTAAGGGGAATCGACCCCTTATGCCAAGCCATGTTTGCTCTTGAAATGCTTCAGCTCTGATTTTGAGGTGACATTTGGTGTGTATGTAATGAGATTTTTTGAAGTGGTCCCATGATCATATATACATTGAAGAGTTATGTTGGGTTTGGGTATTCCTCAACATAACTTTTCTGGGAACAATGCCATGAGTGACATCCTCAGTTCCTGCTGGGTCTGCATACAAGATTATCCATCGAGAAATGATAAGGATATTATGTTAAGACATAACATGGCTGAAGATCAGTGGAAAATAATCTGTTTTTCATGCAGAAGGTCCCAGGTGCAACCCCCAGAATCTCTAGGTAGGGCTAGGACAGAAACCTGTCTAAAATTTTGGAGAGCTGCTGCCAGTCAGTATAGGCACCACTGAACTAAATGGACTAGCAGGCTGACTCAGGGTAAGGCAGCTTCTTGTGTTATAAGTTCCTATGTTCTTTTCAATGTAGCATTACCATTCTCAGGTTTCCATTCTCAGGTTTCTCTTAATCCAGCCCAATCAACTCAGGGCCAATCCTCAGATGAATGCACAGAAATCTTCTTGGTCAAATCTTAGCCAGAGCTGTTATGTTTAAGGAACTTGGGAGCATAGGAAGTTCCCTTATATGAGATCAGACTAATGGTCTTGACTAATATTGTCTTCTCTGTGGTTCTTCAGGGTCTCAGGCAGAGAGTCTTTCTCATCATCTGAGATCTGAGATCCTTTTCACTTGGAGATGTGGGGGCTTGAAACTGGGACTACTTTGCGTGTAAATTGTGTGCTTTACCATTGAGTTGTGGTTCTGCCTAAAGAGCCTTAGAGTATATAAGAGAGGGAGTTCATTGTAAATCAAAGTGAAGCTGCAAAAATGTAAATTGGCTATATACAAGATTATTTAATTTCTTAATTTATCAGCATAGAAGCCTGGTGTATCCTTAAAGAATACAGCCTTACACACCCCTATGGCCATGTTCTTGCACAAAGTCAGGTGCATGCAGCCTGTGCTTCTGTACTCTTGAATCTGTGGGTTTGGACAATAATCAAATAGTGGGTTTAGAAGAGAAGATAGGAGATGCCTCCAGCTGGGTTCCCTGCCCCCCGCCCTGGGCCAGAATGTCAGGTAAGGAAGCAGTTAACCTCCACATTTTTTTAATGCAAACCAATGTTGCAGTGTTGTGTGTGTGAGCCTTGGATCTATATGGCACACATGCTAATACTACATTGTTGTAGCATTGCACTACAGAGAAGCAGATTCCCTCATGTCTTCTGAACCAGGCAAGGGAGCTCTCCAGCAATATCAGCAGCCAGAATAACCAGTGCTGAGCAGGAACTGTCCAGGAGTACAATAGACTAGGAGCAGGACTATGAACCTATTGCATCAGTAGCTTCCATACAGCAGCTGAAAATCTAAGTACCTCGGGTTAAGAACTTAATTCGCTTTGGAGGTCCATTCTTAAGCTGAAACTGTTCTTAACCTGAGGTACCACTTTAGCTAATGGGGCTTCCCGCTGCCGCCACACGATTTCTGTTCTCATCCTGAAGCAAAGTTCTTAACCCGAGGTACTATTTCTGGGTTAGCGGAGTTTGTAACCTGAAGCGTCTGTAACCTGAAGTGTCTGTAACCCGAGGTATCGCTGTACTCAGCCTGGTTATTCCCTGCTGGCCTGGCCCCCACCTTGAAGTACTAGGGAAAGTTTGATCCTAACTGTGCTTATGATAATGATTCAGGGGATTCGAGAACTGTAGGATGAATCCAGTGGAAGCATACCAGATCTACTGCATTTCAGTAAGATCTTTGGGATTGCCTCAAGGTGCCCTAGCTATGGTGTTGTATGGTTTATTTATATGTTCCTTTTGGGCTCAAAGGCCCTGAAAGCATGAACAACAGTAATGCATATTAACAACTTGGGACCAGTTTATCTACAAGATTGCCTTACCCCACATGTGCCCACTAACCTACCCAGAGGCTTAGAAAGTTGAGGTAATTTTAATCTGTTTTAGTATTTTAACTTCTGCATGTTTTAGAGTATGGTTGTGATTCCCCCCCCCCCCTTTATCTTTCTGTAAACCACATTGAGGCTTTTTACATTCAAGTGGTGTATAACTTTCATGAAATAAATAAATAATATCAATGCAAAATAAAGATGCAGTAAAATTACAAGACATGCAATAAATAAAACAATATGAAATAGTTTTAAAATTCAGACATGCACTTTAACTATGTGATGATATCCTTCCATTCTCCTTTGCTTCTTTGCAGGAGCAAAGATATCATTAGAACTACCTGAGACACCATGTTAGATGTTAGGCTGTCCCAGGTCATCTGGTCCTGGTTCATGCTGGGACTGATGCTGATGTCCTGAGGACGTCTCATGATAATCCAGCTATAGGAGCTTGGCAGGTCCCAATGCTGCTGCACTGCCACTCAGGAATGGGTCTCAGGAGGTGGCTAAGTGGTGCTTTAGGGCATAATATTCAACATCACAGATTAATCATGTCTTAAAACCCTTTAAATACACTTTTGAGTTAGGGTGGCTTAAGAATGTAGTTTCCATTCTTTTGCTGCATATTTGTGTGTGAGGATTGTACACTATGTTAACTATAATGAATATTGCGGCGCAGGAAGGAAAAGTTTCAATGTTGTTTAACTGAGGATAAAAGGTGTGTTCTTTGTCCGTGTCATTTAAGCTCCAGGTGCAGAGTTTTGTGAATGTGTCATATTTGGGGCTTTCCACTGTTTCATGTAGGAGACAAGCTTCATTTCCCCTGGGTACAAAGCACCAAGGCAGCTCCATATTGCCTAAGGTTCTTTCTTTGGCCTGCAGCAGGGTTGGGAACAAGTAGCCCTCCAAACATCATTGGACTCCCACTCCCATCACCTCTGGCCGTTGCCCATGCAGGCTGGGGCTGAGAAGAGTTGGCAGTCCAACAACATGCTTGTTGTTTCATGGTGATTTATGTATATTCATCTATATCATTTACTCAGAGTGAACACTACTCTTGGACTTGTCTTTAATGTCATCTTTCCATTCTGTCAGATTCAATGCTGACAGTTAACTGACAGCATATTTATCTATTTGTTTTGGCTCTTTATATCCCACCACCTCAAGAAATGTTTGATGCTGCTTGCAACAGTTTGCTCCTGCTTGATTCCTTTAACCCTGCATATTACAGTCACCAAGCCAACATTTGGCTGAGTGTGTTGTCAGAACCCAATAATGTGGTTAAACTCTGTCCTCCTTAACCTGTAGCCAAGAACAAAACTGCTGCAATCTCTTTCTGAGAGCCAGCATCCACACTAAACCTTAGTTTTTGCCTTAGCATTACACGCAAACATGTCCAGTGTAGCTAGTATAGTACTGAGCTAGATGGACCAATGGTTTCATTGGGAATGAGTCAGTGTCCTTTGTTCCTAGTCGTGGTCCAGATCCTTAAGGAGGAGCTATTGGTGATGGAGCATGTGTGTTGTATACAGAAGATTCCCAGTTCACTATCTCCAATAGTGCTAGGAAATAACCTCTGAAACACAACAGATGGATTATCAGTAGATGACCCAGAGCTAAAAGGGGCTATAGTCTGACTTGGTATAAAGCTATTTCCTTATCCTTATGTTGTGACTTGGCAACATGGTGGAATTCCTTCAAAGTATATAGTTGGTACAGCTGAAATATTAAATACACTTCCTTTGTTGCCTTCCATTTCATTTACATGTATTTTCACATTGCTGGCTATAACTTAATACTTGTTTGCCACCAACATTTATGACCAGACATTATACAAAGCAGAAAAGTCACATAGAGTCCTTTGGAGTAAAAGTATTTTTTCATAAAGCTTTTTCTAAGAACTGGGGGCTTCTAGCCTCACTGAGAGAAGCCTTCAATTTCCTGCTTGTCATATATACATTGGAAGTAATTTCTTCCAAGTTGTTGTCTGTGAACTTGATTGCTTAAGAATCCAGCCCAATAGGCTCTGTTTGAATAGCATTAACCAGAATACACGTTAAGATGCTACAAGTAATCTGGATAAACAGTGATAAGACAAAAGAAAATAAGCATTATGCATGCTAAGCACAAATAAATGAAACTTATTTGATAGGCCAACCTCTGTCTACAGCGGGAATGACAAAGTAAATTGGAGGAGTGAGATTGGAGCGGAGCGGTAAACATCTGTCACAGGGAGCATTTTACAGAAGGCTGGAATCGAGGTGAACAAGATGACACAACCAGAGTGAACGCATTTCGAAATCATCTTCATTTGGCTGGAGCTCATTAAATTTCACACTCAATAAGCAGGATACATGCAAGAATGTGGGGGCTGGATGGGAAGAGGGTAGATAACAGAGACACTGCACCTAGCCTTGGTGACTAAATTGAAACTACTAATCAGTCTATTCCTGATTATGTGGAACTGAAGCTAGATGAAACTGCATAACAGGACTGGAAAGGAAGAAAATGAACATGAGATGATCAGATTTCTTTAATAATAAATAATTATTGCATTTTATTGCCTTTTGGTCTCACTGTTCACATTTTTCCTGTATTCCCTGCATGAGTTCTTAATCTCGTCTGTCACTATAGATATTATCTTCCATATGAGGACAACACTTCATGCATCTGATAATGCGGGTTCAGGTCAATGAAAGCTTATGCCATGAGAAATCTGTTAGTCAAATTCTCTCTCTCGCTCTCTCTCTCTCTCTCTCTCTCTCTCTGTGTGTGTGTGTGTGTGTGTGTTTGCTGTAACAGACTAGCATGGCTGTCTGGAATTTAATCAGAAGTTGCCCAAACTCCTGAATACAGCAAGAGGGTAAATCCTACCCTGCAACTCAAAGGTGTGAGTATTCCAGCTACCCCCACCATCTAACTTGGGGGTGGGACACTTCAAGCCCAATGGCCAAATGTGCCCCCCCATGCCTCTCTATCTGGCCACTGGGACTCTTCCCTGGCCAAGCTCTTGTGCAAAATAGTCTTCCATGAACACAGGTTTAACAGTGAGTCCGTAAGTGACTGTGGAGGCCAATTCTGGATCCACACATCCTTCCACAGTGGGGACATAGGTTTCCGGGTGGGAATTGATCATGGTGAGGGTTTGCCAACTTGCCTTCCTCTGAACACGTTTCTCCCTTTCGTCCTGAGTTCAAGTGTCTTCAAAGTCCATGACACCTTTGGTAAAGGCTGTTCTCCAATTGGAGCACTCACAGGCCAGTGTTTCCCAGTTTTCGGTGTTTATACTATATTTTTTTAGATTTGTCTTGAGAGAGTCTTTAAACCTCTTTTGTTGACCACCAGCATTACGCTTTCCATTTTTAAGTTTGGAATAGAGTAGTTTCTTTGGAAGATGATAATCAGACATCCTCACAACATGACCAGTCCAATGAAGTTGATGTTGAAGAATCATCACTTCGACACTGGTGATCTTTGCTTCTTCCAGTACACTAGCATTAGTACACTGACACTACTCTTGTGCAAAGTAGTAGCTCCTGTGCAAAGTACTAGCAAAAGCAGCATGTGATGGTGGTTTTTACAGCTCTATATGAAATGGATTCATCATTGTCTCCAGGATAATATCTGCAAGCTTGGGTTATTTTCAAATAGTTTGTATAACTGACACTGTGTGGAATTATGCATAAAGTAAATGTGTGTAGTAACCATGAAAGAGTGGGAGGACTCTCAACATTAATCTGGAAGTGTGATTAAGGAAGTTCTGTAGATCAGTGGTGGCGAACCTATGGCACACATGCCAGAGGGGGCACTCAGAGTTCTCTTTGTGGGCACATGCACTTTTGCCCCAGCACAGGGCCAGCAGAAGGCGAGGGCAGTGCGTCAAGTCCTCAGCTCAACTTGTGTCTGAGTAGAAGCACCTTGGATGGGGCATTGGGGTGTGTGTATGCAAAACGGAGCCTCAACCTCCAGGGTGCGTGTTTTCCCTTGGGGATTCTCCGCTATGGGTGGGGAGGGCGCAGTGCTGTGCGTGTGCTCAGAAGCATGCTGACGCATTGGTGGGCCACCCAGAGTTCCAAGCGGCTGCCTTCCTCCTGCTGCTGAGAGGTTGAGCACATCCCTTGCCTGCTCGCTTGCCACCCAGCCCGCCTTCCCTCACTCTGAAAATGGAAGTGTGGCAATCGAAATAGAAGTTATACTGAGAACAGAGCACTTTCCGCTTCCGAAAAAAGTTCGAAAACCCGAACACTCATTTCCAGGTTTGAAGTGTTCGGGTTCCAAGTAGTTTGAGAACTAAGCTGTTCGAAAACCGAGGTACCACTGTTTTGCTCCACTCTCTCTCCACGTGGATGCGCCAACCTTCCCTTCTAAACTAAAACCTCAGTATTCAGGTTAAATTACCGTGTTGGCACTTTGCCATAAATAAGTGGGTTTGGGGTTGCAGTTTGGGCACTTGGTCTCTAAAAGGTTTGCCCTCACTGCTATAGATGTACAGAAATTGTTGTGGGTAATGACAAAATATTGTGTAATATCAATGATTCCCCGTGTGTGTGTGTGTGTGTGTGTGTGTTGATAAGAAAACTCAAAGAGTATGTGTTCAAGAATGCTGGTGGGTTTATTCTTTGACCCGGATGTGAAATCCCCTCTTCCTTTAGTGGTTTATTGCACCTAAAGTTAATACCATATCTTAAAGGTTTGCTGACGTTCTTGACTCCCAATGCTGATTCACCAAGGCCATGAACATTAAGAGCACAACTTGATCTGACACCAGGAGATCTATGATCATATCACTTGCTACTTTCAAAAGTGCAGTTAGGGTCACCAAATATGATCAGGATCATGACACTGGAGAAGGGAGGGATCACCTTTTCCCCCCTTTTTTCTTTTTTACACCATTGAGAAGATTTAATAAAAATGTAGAAACCACAAACAAAAAGGAAAAAGACAGTTGCACAACTGAATTGGGTCCTAACTCATTTCACTTTTCAAAAAAGCTACTTGGGACCACTTCACTCCTTTCCCCACTCGCCATTTTCCCAGTGAAAATCCATAGCTGCAATTTGCACTTATCACAGTGCTGGTTTTAATCTGGTCTTCTCTTCCTTTTTAAACTGAATATTTAAAAATTGGGCAATTCTTTTTAATAATTATTTTAAGGAAATGCAGTGCTACTTTTTATTGCTGTTAGCTAAGTCAAAAGTGGACTTATTAGAACATAATTGACTGTCTCTGATGTATAATAATAATGATGATGATGATGATGATAACAACAACAACAACAACAACAACAACAACAACAACAACAATAATAATAATAATAATTTATTATTTGTACCCCACCCATCTGGCTGGGTTTCCCCAGCCGCCCTGGGTGGCTTCCAACAAAGATTAAAAATACATTAAAATGTCACATATTTAAAACTTCCCTGAACAGGGCTGCCTTCAGATGTCTTCTAAATGTCAGGTAGTTGTTTATCTCTTTGACATCTGATGGGAGGGTCTTCCACGGAGTGGGTGCCACTACCGAAAAGGCCCTCTGCCTGGTTCCCTGTAGCTTTGCTTCTTGCAGTGAGGGAACCGCCAGAAGGCCCTCAGTGCTGGACCTCAGTGTCCGGGCAGAATGATGGGGGTGGAGACGCTCCTTCAGGTATACCGGGCCAAGGCCGTTTAGGGCTTTAAAGGTCAACACCAACACTTTGAATTGTGCTCGGAAACACACTGGGAGCCAATGTAGGTCTTTCAAGACTGGTGTTATGTGGTCTCGACGGCCACCCCCAGTCCCCAGTCTAGCTGCCGCATTCTGGATTAGTTGTAGTTTCCGGGTCAACAAGGCATTAAGGTATAACCCCATCTCTTCTCTTTTAGCTGGGGTGGGGTGGGCAGGCAGTGTTTTCCTATGACTAATGGCTAAAAAGAAACAGATTGAACTACTTTGGGCCTAAGGACAACACTTCACAAAACTGATAAAGCAGGCTCTGACCCACAAAAGGCTCCTTTGTATTATAATAAATTGAATAATCTTTTAAGGATTTGCTGCAACAGACTAACATAGCCATCACTCTGTAATCTATCTTTAAAGTTTACAATAACACTTCGGATCAAACTCATAACTATGATCAGCTATAGCTAAGATTTTCAAAAAATCTGTATGGCTTTAATAGTTGAAAGCCATGATAACGAGAGCCAGTTAAGGTCACTGGTCAAGGGCTCAAGTGACAGTTGCTTCCACATACCATAACGTAGTAACAGTTTCTGCTTTTCACCGATTTATTGCTGAATTTGTCCTGTCAGGAAGCAGACCAATTCAGAGCAGTGATTTAAGGAAATCTTTTAATAAAGGCACTTGGCAGAACTCCCCACTTGTCACCTTGCACAGCATTTAATATTCCAGCGTAACGTGACTGTTCATTTCTATTACAGTGGAGAATAATTGTTTTGATAATTGTTTGATAACGTGTTATTTTCAGGTAATTTATTTCTACTTTTTCCGCGTGGTGGATTCTCCTGTGTCCCTGGAGCAACGAGAGCTGCTGCAGGAGAAATGGAAGGCTTTGTATTACTTTGGAATTAATATTTATTTGGTTTCTTCACTTGCTCAAGAACAAGAGACTCCATGAATAATACATGGGCCCAAAGATGCCAAGATAGGAGGCTTTATATTCTGAATGCCAGTAGGATCCAGAAAACTTAAATCGAAGGTAAGAATCATCATTGTCGGGTGCATCAGGCATGGCTCAGGCAAATGGGAATTCGAGTTCACTTCAAGACCCATGTTTTTTTTAAAAAAATAAAAATGAAGGCAGATCCATTATTATCTTGGGGTAAATGGGGGTAGGAATGACCTGGGAAAAACAGACCACCAGAACGAAATACAGATTCAAAATTTGAAATGCACTGGAAAATCTCTAGGAGATTTGCATATTGCTTTCTTGACTTGGATGTATGACTCCTGAGTGTAAATTACTGGGCATGTTTCCTAGCTTTAGATACTTCCCTGTATTTTACTTTATATATGGTCCCAGAACATGATCTTAAGGCACATGATGCAACATCCTTGCCAAAGCTAAATAGGTCAGGGTCTTGATTAGTGTCAGGATGGGAAACCACTGCCTGTTCCTCTGGTTCAGGAAGTGAAGCAGCTCAGTCTATGATATATGAGCTGGAGGCTCCAAACTTTTCCTGATCAGGACAGGTGTTTTCATGAGCTTCCCTATCCTGAGTAATTTCATATGTGGTGGTGGCCCTGAAGCTCTTCCCTGGTTGACTGTCTCCTCTGATCCTGTGAATGTTGAGTGGGTGACCAGAGAGCAAGTCAGGAACCCATGCAGCTGTTGTGGTGTGCCCTCCAATCCTGTGGCAGCAATGTCTAGATCCAACAGGTTTTCAGGGTTTCCAGTGGTATGGAGATCTGCGTTGTCCTACTCTGTGTATGGGGATACCCCAAGTTCCAGAGATGCCATCTACCTGGGAATCCCATGCACACTGCATATAATAGAAGAAAGACAGGGTATAAAAGTAATAAATAAATATTAGCAGAATAATGTGTCTTACAGCTAAGAATTTTGCAGAAATGTAAAGGCCCAATGTAACCTCAGATAACTTCCCAGCTTCAAAAGGGGAAATGACATGCTGTTGATCCTAAAGGCTGCTTTTTCTTAGTACAAGAAGTGGTGTGTAGTTGTTTTTAATGCCTGCCTGCCTGCTACACATCCCAAGAGAAACTCCAGCTTAGCTTTTGGGTGACATGTTTTCCTTTGTTATCTCACATCAGTCCTGACACTGAAATTAGTCCGCTAATGCAGCCATCATGGTGCAACAAGATAAAGGGTCAAAAGATGCAGACATTTCTTATCACCCACTGGGTGGATAGATGTGAGCTGGTCAATAAGTGCTTAGTAATGTGTTCACGTTGTATGGAGCTTTTGAACTAATAGACATGTCAGCATAGTCCAAGAAGCTGATGTTTGTACATTTGGGATTGGCGTTGACATTCCACTTCTTCCAGTCTTGCTCTTCTGAATGTAATAAGCAGAACAATTGCTTCTCTGATCAATCATCTTGTTCCAAGTTGCTTTCTCTCCACCCCCCAAACCTTCCCTACGCTTTCTTTCATCAAGGGGTGCCTGATAAACACCATGTTTCACTAAATGAAAGGATAAGTGATGAGGCAGGCTAACAACTATCTATTCTGAGACTTCTTATTGAGAGAGACATGAAATTAAGGCATGAACATCATTGATGATAAGTCTACTTGGTTTTTGTAGTTCCCAGAGCATGAAATTATTGGGGATTTCCTGGTGCATCTTCCTTACTTCATGCCTTTCAGATTCTATAATATGCTGGATAATGCAGGCAAAACTAGACTGCATGCAGTTAATTGAAATACACAAAGCAGAGTGAGTTCCTATCTCATCAGTAAGGTGCAGTGTACTGAAATCTGAATTGTGCCGATCACTTGAGTCACTGTGTCTGTTTTCCAAAAATGACTGAACAGTTGCATCATCTATACAGCAGTTGTGTTTGCCATGATAAATCCCCAAAGTGGGAAAGAATGGTACATGTCTCAAAACACTTTGGGTTCTGTTATTGGCAGCCTTGAGCCTTTCCGTTATCCTGGAAAGGTTGGGGAGCTAACCCATTAGGCAAGGCGCAATCTATAGCAAAGTTTGCTTAAAGCAGCAGAGCAGCTGTCCAGCACAGCAATCCATGCCAGAGCAGAAGCATCAGCCTAGGTGAAGGGCATGAAACCTTTCTGGCTCTGTCAGCCAGATCCTAGCCCATAGGCCAAACTTGACATCACAGTGCCATCGGGCAATTGGGCACTTTCAAAGAGGGGCTTTCAATTGGGTGCTTACAAAAGGCTTGTAAAGAGCACCCAAGGCTTCCATTTTTGCACCCTATTAGTTGCCTATAACCTAGACAATTAATTAACTAGACATATAAGTTGCATACAGTATCTCAAGACTTGCCAGCATTGCCTGTGCAGCTTTGGTGACAGTTCAGAAAATGCAGTTAGTACAAAAATGTAGTAGCTGGACTGCAGCCGGGGACTACACACCCAGTCTTGCTCATATTAAAAGAGCCTCACTGGCTGCTGATCTATTTCCAAGCCTGATATAAAGATGCTAGTTCTAACCTATAAAGACCTAACTGGACCCAGGTATCTCAAGGGAAACCTGCTGCTCTGTCAACATGCACACATACTGAGGTCATCTGCTGGTGGCATTCCCTAATGACACTGCTATCAGAAGAGAGCTCACTGGAAAGACAGATCCTGAAGCTGAGGCTCCAATACTTTGGCCACCTCATGAGAAGAGAAGACTCCCTGGAAAAGACCCTGATGTTGGGAAAGATGGAGGGCACAAGGAGAAGGGGACAACAGAGGACGAGATGGTTGGACAGTGTTCTCGAAGCTACAAACATGAGTTTGACCAAACTGAGGGAGGCAGTGGAAGACAGGAGTGCCTGGCGTGCTCTGGTCCATGGGGTCACGAAGAGTCGGACACGACTAAACGACTAAACAACAACAAATCAGAAGAGAGGCAGGTAGTGGTCAGAAGACATCTGCTGTGGTTCCCCCATTGTGAAGCTCTCTCCCCAAGGGGACTCAACTGGTGCAGGACAGACAAAAAAAAAGGTACTTCTGCACACAATGCATAGTTCATCATGGAATTTGCTCCTACAGCAGGCAGTGATGACCACCAACTTGGATTGTTTTAAATGAGGATTGGACAAATTCATGGAGAATAATGCTATCAATGGCTTATTAACCCTGAGGACTATATTATACCTCCACTGTTGGAGGCCGTACATATGCCTCTGAATACTAGCTGCTGAGAATCGTGACTGGGATGAGTACTATTAGGTCCTGCTTATGGGAAGCACACAAGCACTGTGAGAACAAGATGCTGGACTAGATAGGTCACTGCCCTGATCCAAAAGGCTCTTGCTTTTTTATTGTCCAGGCACTAGGGTAAGACCCTTTTGTTCACCTAAGGTGTTTAGATAATCTAGTTGGTTTTTTAAAACTATAGTTTGGACAGAATAGGTCCATTGTTAATTATATTTTTATGTGATTGTACATTGCACTTAATTCAATTTATATAGGGTGATGTATCCATTAAAAATAGATTTTAAAAAATGATGGGGAGTTCACATATACTAACTGTTGCACCCATTCATAAGAAGGGCTCGTTTAAAGTGGCATATTAGCATTAATACATTTCCCACTGTCATAAAAGGCAGAAATACATTGTTAATTTCCACCCTTATTTTAATTTGAAACTGATGAAGAAAGGGATCTGTGCAGCCTGGAATCCTGCTAGTTCAAAGGGATTAATTAAAATAAATGCTTATTTCATCTCCCTTGTAATTTATTTAACAAGGCTCTATAGTGTAGGTAAAACAACCATAGTAGCCACCCTGAGAGATAAAGGTATCTCAAAGTATGAGGGATGAGTTTCAGTCTTAGACATTATTGTTTATGGATTCTGGAACGGAAGTGAATTTGCTCTGAAAGCAGCAGTTGAACCCACACAGATGTTAAGAAAAATCTGATGCTGACAAACTGTTAGTTGATCTTTAATTAGTTGCCAGGTTTGGAAACTGGAGAGAAACCTTACAAACATGGCTCATTGTAGGCAAGTAAGTGTGTCCTTTATGAGTTTGCAAATTGCTTAATAGAGAAGCAGAGCTCTTTGATAAAATAAGCAATGGGCAGATTTTCTTGCTCAGAATTTGCACATACAAGAGACACTTTGAAGTACTCAGGTGGACCTGTTTACCTGAAAGGACTACACTCTTTCAAAAGAGACACTTTGTGTTGATGTAGATGTTGATGCAGCATGCTGGCACCAGGTTGGCGAAGGCAACTCCAGATGATGTCCCCAAAGCTACTCTCTGCTTTGAAAGTTCAGGGTCCTGGGCAGTGATTCTGGTAAAGCTCTGAACTTCTGCTTTCAGAGGCTTGGAATGATCAGAAAACAGTGCTAACTCTAATGAATAAAAACAGCATGAAAGGCTTTTAATTTTGCTTCGGCCAAAAATTCTGAACCCCAAGAAAGTTTCTTTGGCAAAACATTGTTGCTAGTTCACAAATATACCTGTTTCTATAGGATCTTACATTTAAAATTAAGAAAGCCTTCACAGTTCTAAAGACAAAGGTTCCAATTTTGCTCAGGCCTTCTAGCTTTGGAAAAAGCATCTACACTTTTAAATATTTATTCACAATTTACCCTGACAGCCAGAAATGTGATTTTTAAAGACAGCAACTCAACTGAATACAACTCTTGAGTTCCTATGTGTGTATGGAACATACTAACACTCAATTCATGCTATCCTTTCAAATCGTAGTGTTGTGGAACTATTCACACAAACTATCTCTTCACAGGAAAATGAAAGTTGTTTTTTTTAAAGCATCCCTTACTATATTAGAATTATGAAAAAGATCCTAGATTGCATTGTATGATTTGTGATCTAGATTTTTTAATCCTAGGCATTTTTCCTACAATATGCTTTGTAGCATGTACACATGAATAATTTTCATCCCTGCCCATTCCTCTCTTTATTAGTAATCCCACTGAGCCCTCTTTGTCCCTCTTCATTCTACATTTCCACCCCCCACTGTCTTGCTCTTTTCAAATGTAATCATTAATATCAGAAAATTAACTGATTCAAATGAGCGCAATTGTCTGTGCTTTGAATATTCCCAGGGTTGCATCCAGGGGTGGCACTCACACATCTCATTTGCATCTCAGAGAAATGGGCTCATCCGGTTAAATGCTATGTTAAATGCACCACCTTCTGATATGTGTGAAGCAATGTATTAATAAACTGGGTAATTGTCAATTAGACATTCTAGAGGCATTTCGTTCACAATGGAGAGAACTGCAAATTTTCTTCTGGTGGAAGCCAGCACAGATCTGAAGTCCAAGAAGCTGCCCCCATTTTAACAGTGTGGCTGACAACACTATCCTATACACATCTACTCAGAAGTAAGTCACTTGAGTTCCATTGGGTGTACTCCTAAGACAGTGAATATAGGATTAGAGCCTTAGTAGACAGAGTAGTCAAACCTCTGTTCAACAATGCAGGTGATAAGTCCCTAACTCTCACCCTAACTCAACTCGGAGAGATGCAAAGAAGCAGGGATATCATGTATGCCATTTACAGCTCCTTGTAGGATGGAAGAGATCAAAGTGTAATAAGTAGTATTGACAGATACTTTGACTAATTCCTGTTCTGCTCAGAAAAGCCCCAGATTTTTTGTTTTTGTTTCCAACCTTGTGAATGCTGTGGACTTTCATCTAAATATGCAAAAAGAAAAAGAAAGAAAGAAAGAAAGAAAGAAAGAAAGAAAGAAAGAAAGAAAGAAAGAATTTGTGGAATGAAAATATATATCAGGGAACACCTTGAATTAAATATACATTTAGAAATCTTCACAGACCTATGTAGTATCTATTTACTTGCAGCTATAATAGCCAATGGCATGTTAGCATGCTGCCTATAGTGCATATGCATTATAGACTGAGCCCCTGTCCAACACAGAGTTGAGTGTACTTTGACCCATTGAATTCAAGTACAGTTGATTCTGCGTTGGATTGTATTCAGGATGTCTACTCATGGCCTGATCTCTGGATGTCAGTGCTTAGCCATAGCCATTGAGTGGGTGCTTATGTCTAAGTGTCAGAGCCTGAGAATAAGTGGTCTGAATTGGTCAGGGCTATTGTTCTCCATGCAAAATCTGAGAGTGAACAGAAACCTTTATAGGCATTCATGTTGAGCAGAGGCTAGCCAATGGTCAGCCTTGGTGTGCAGAGTCATTCTGGTACCTGGGGGTGCTACAGAGCCTTCCCTATGGGTCACCAGATGAGGGAGCTGGGCACAGAGCTGTGGCTTCCATAGCGGCTTCTGACAGCCCTAAAAAAGGAGAGGTGGCATGCATTTTGTAACAAATGGGGGGCGAGGGCTTGCCTTTAATTGGTCTTGGCAACTGGCTCCTCTTTGTGGGGTGTAACATCACTGAAGCAGTCAAATACAACATTTCCTGTTTGCCCAGAGTGGACACACTGGGGAATGTTCCTCCAGCCAGGAGGAATTCCTTTCACACCTGGTCTGGAGCATTCTCCCCCTGCGTGTAACCAGGTAGATGGGTGTGACCCTGGCAGACCGTACAAAAGGGCCAGTCATGCAGCCCTCTCTCTCTCTCTTGATCCCTTCTCTCTATTTTGCCTTTTGCTGTCTGCTGGCTCTCAACCAGCAGCACATGGGCTCATCCCTCACAGAGGATGAACCCACACTTTTCTCTGTAACTACAAGCTAAAGCCTGCCTTCAGGACCATACTGTGAACTGAATGTAAGTAAACCTTATCATTACTTTTAGAAGAAGACTATTGTGCTGTTATTGTTTTTAAGAGGGAGCTAAAGGGGATTTACCAGGACCAAGCCAATCTGGACAAGCCAGACTGAATTGCTTAACTCAAATGATTCTCATGAATCCATCAACTAGCTTCCTGCAGTGTACAAAGGAATGTGTTCTGCTACTAGCTCACTAACTTGAGCGAGGAATGATAATATTTAATCAATATATCCTCTCCTACTATCCTCAACATTCCCACACTCTTGACCACTGGTTTATTTTTACAGAGTACCCTGAATGTTTCGTTATCCCAAAGCATTCTTGAGGGTGAGTGGGGAATGTCAGCCTCTACAAAAAAACATACCATCCCAATCATCAACCAGAATGCCCTGGAAAGATGCAATGACCAAGACATTTGGGGAAGATAAAATGGTGACTGTGAGGAAGCAGCAGTCAAAAGGATCTCTGGTGCCACAATCAGCAGCAAAAAACAAAACCCATGAATATGGATAACAAATAAATGAAATGAATGAAGTTTATTAAATGTTACTCTTTTCCAATGCAGAGTGGTTCTTCCTTCAACAAAAATCTAACATTTCTGCTGCTAGAATTGGCCAAAGCTGTCAATTGGCCAATGCTATTTCTTGAAAGGTAAATTAGTCTTGCTCTGCTGACCAGAGAGCTTTTGCCACATAGATCTCTGTGTGACAAGCAAAGGTTTAGTGACAGAGCTTTTAGGTGAGATAGATCAATGAAAATGGCTTTTTGCCAGCCTCTTGGGTCTATTCCCTTGGGAACACATTCCAAAGATTGTGTTTGATGACATGAGCTCTGGTGAGCAAAAGCTTATGCCACAATACATTTGTTAGTGTTTCAGGTGGCATGGGACTCTGTGTTGTTTTTTCTGCAAAGGTTAGACTCCCACACAATGTGTTAGCAGGCCTCCTCAGTAGACACGTGTGTCACATACACACATTCTAGGAGCCTCATGAAGTAAGGGCTTTAGACAGTGGCAAAGGTCATCTCGGTGTATTTACCCAGTGACTTACACTCACACAGGTCTTGAGATGGGGAAGCCTATTGCACAGACACAGAATCAAAACACACACATTTAACATTTCAGTAACACAGCAAATTATGCATATCTATTATGGTAGTGGAGATCACTCAGCAACAATAAATATGCATCTATTTGGTTTGGGAGAATTAGCTAATTAATTGTAACTATGACAAAACCAACACTCTCACGCCATACATGCAAGAAGAAGCAATCACATGAGGCATAAGGGGAGGGGGAGTGAGTTTAGTGCTGCTTAGGGAGGCACATTAGTCTGCTCTTTTTATTTCAGCTCACTTTGCAGGCCAGGTGTTGGTCAAGCACAGCTGGGGAGGGAGAACTAGAGGGTGACTTCTAAAACACACAGAGGTAGGAAGCTACAAACAGATTTAAATACACAGTCATATACACACTCTTCCAGAACCACACTCATGACCACGTTGGCCAACTCAGTAAAGGATGCTGCTGAGCAGCAGAGTGGTTAGTATACCAACCTGTCTCTATGTCTCAACACCAGGTGCAGGCCCTCCAAGGCAGAGAGGTCTCCTAATAAGGGAGATAGAATGTCTGTGAACTATGGCAATCACACAAACACACACACCACAGCCCATCAGTCTGTGTTGATTCTGTGCCAAGGATCTCTTCTGACACCAGTGTTGCATGCCACCCCAATCTCCAAGTGGTGCAAAATTCCAGTGGTTCCATTCACTTATCCAGGGTTTGTGTTTGCTTGGAAATGAGGCACAGTAGAGACTATGAGGCACAGTGGAGACAGTGGTGTCTTTATGATATATGGTTTATTTACGCATGTATATAACCTAAGCCTACGGTGGAGGGGTTCACAGCATTAACACCCCAAGAGGGTCTTGTTTCTCCCTTCTAACTAACTGTGAACTGGGGAGGAGCCCCACCCATTTGCCATCTCACACAGAGCCACCTTTCCTTTGTTTCCCTTAATGGCCCATCCCCTAGGTTACCTAGTCAGACATAGCTGGTTCAGGTCAACACTATCTAGGACCCCCTCCTAAGTTTCAATGATGTTTGCCTGGTCAGTTTCCTCATCCATGATTAAATGACAGATAAGTATAGACCTGTTGTGAACTATCCTGGTATTACACAACTGTACTACCAGACTGGAGGGTGCAGTGGCAGAGCTACTGCATATCTGACAGTTACTGGAAAGGCCTAAAAGGGGAACAGTGCATAAACATCTGTGCCACCTTCCACGATGGTATGCTCTCTCTTCTATCCCCTAAGTTCTGCAAGTAACAACCACTGTGACTGGTGCATTCGTACCATGTTCTACTGCTTCCAACATAGGCACATTCAGGAAGCATTGCATCCACCTCTTGCATCTCAACCCATCTCACCAATCGACTCAACCACACATTGTGTTTTTAAGTTGTACATCACTTTGTTATATTTCCTATGAAAACGTGGTTTATCAGTCTCCACAAACAGACCTGCACACCCCACTCTTATCTGCAGCCAGCCACTGTTAATAAAAATAATAAGTTTGCCACATACAGTATACTATAAAACACACTAGTAGAGATCTACAGTCGGTATCATTCTGTCCACCTCACCATTCACCTGGAGCAAATGAAATGTCCCCCATCTCAACCAGAGAGGTTCCCCCCACTATTAAATAGCTTCTCGTCCCCAATGGTGTTGGACTGTGATAGAATGCAGTTGTTCCAAAAGCCCCATCTCTTATATGGAGTAATTATGCATTCAACACATTTTTCTGAATTCATCAAGCTTACCTCCTGGGGCCAACAGAAGCTGTATTTATATAGAAGTGTATTTCTATGTAGGTAAATGGTAACACCCTCTCCCTGCATGCTATGGTCCCATTTCTGATCTGTCCTCACACACCTGCTATTTATCAGTATTTGTACCGATGGAGAGTTCGCTTTAAAATAAATTAAAATTCAGAGTTGTAAAAACATATGTAGTTTGGTCCTTAGAGTCCCAAAACTTCCTAAATGCTCTCTAAACCTGTTTGTCTTCTGTGCACTCTTCATTTTCTTTTGCTGCAATAGACTCACACAACTACCCCTCTGGAAAGTGTAACAAAACTTTTAATGCTGTCCTTATTCCACAGCATCGGCTCACTGTGTTAGTTTGCGGTTGCAAAAGCAACAAGTCCTGTGGCACATTTAAAGACTGCAAAATTTATTGTAGCACAACCTTGGGGGGTCTGGGCCCATGAAAGCTTACACCACAATAAATTTGTTCGTCTTTAAGGCATCGCAAAACCCTTTCTCTTCCTTAATGGTTCTTCCTAAGCCAATGAATCTCCTGAGATCCTGCTGGTATTTTTACGGGTCAGAACATTTTTTGTTGGAAAAGTTTTACAAGGCTTTGAGGAGGGAGGATTTACACAGACTAGAAATGTTGTCAGGCTGAGCTTGTGTTTCTGCCGTAGAACAGAATTGCTTCTTGGAACTAAAGAAGCCCAGGATCTTGGAACAGAATGGGGAGTGGAAAGACATGGATGAAATGGAGGACTCCTGATTTCATCTCCCTGCTTCTCTTTTCACAAATCATTTAACCTTATTTCAATTTTTCCCCTGACACCAAAAAGTGCAAGTGCAGGAGACTAATTATAAGCTGCTGTGTTCCCTCCCGCCTCCCAGCCCACCCCGTTCAATAGCGACTCCTTATCTCCTGCCATTCTCTGAATGGTGGGGTCTGGCTCCCATCAGAGGATCTGCTGCAAGGAGATACACTATCTCCCCTTATTATCGCAAATTGCAGAGCTCTGCAAAGTCTAATAACACTTGATGACTAATCAGATCTCACTGAAAGTCCATTGGCTTTTGCTCACACCATGAAGGTTGAGCACTGCTGATCCAGTTAGTTATTCACTGAAATGCAAATTCAGTTCCTTTCCTGGTCACTGCACTGATCTCTAGCTTGACCAACATGGGTCATGTGAGCCCCTTCCTCCTTGGTCGCATTTTTCTGCCTAAGTTTCCCAAGCAAGTCTCATTAATATAGATTGTACCACTCTCCCTCTTGACATTCATTTGTCATGCCTTTTTATCTCTGTTGTACTCTCTGACAGTTTTCTCTCTGTCCCCTCCTGGTGTGTGTGAGTTAGAATGTTAATCTCTGCCAGGCCATTTCTCCCTCCTCGTGTGCACCCCTCTTTCCTTTCTAACCTCAGCAGTTGCCTTGCTCTGGGGAGTCACAAAATGAGGAGGAGGGAGGAGAAACTCAGCTGGGAGAGGCTGGTAACATTGCAGCAAACCACATGTGCCCCGAATGGTTTGTGGATGGATGGTCATGTATATATGCCATTCACAGGCAGCCTAAGCAGTCCATATAGAAAAAGAAAGGGATGATGGAACCATGTGGGCTTACAGCCCTGTAAAGTTGGGATTGGGTGCCATTTAATTCATCTCCCTGACAGCTGTGCAGTCAGGCCCTCATCCCTTATCAGCAGCATACCCAGTCGCTAACATATGTAGTTTCTGTGTTGGAAGGATCCTTAGGGACCACTGCACAAGCATAATACTGTCTACAATACTGGCTTCAAGTCTCCATTCCTCTCTCTCACACACATCTAGTCTCTTCCCTTTTCCTTCCTTGGAGACTGGGGAGATAAGATATGTTGTTCTTCTGCTCTTAGTGCAGTGGAAGCTACCCAATATGTAGACAAACCTATAACCCACTTAGTATAGATAAAGACGAGCAATACTCATTGGCTTTGGCTGTCTAGGGTTACAGAAATGAGTCTTTCCTAGCCCTGAATGACTGAGGCTGCATGTACGCTATACAGTCATACCTCATGTTACGTCCGCTTCATGTTACATTCTTTCAGGTTACGTCCCGCAGTGACCCGGAAGTACCGGAAAGGGTTACTTCCGGGTTTCGCCGCTCGCGCATGTGCAGACGTGCAAAATGACATCATGCGCATGCGTAGAAGTAGTGAATTGCAACCCGCGCATGATCAGACGCACCACTGCAGGTTGCATTCTTTTCATGTTGGGAACGGGCCTCCAGAATGGATCCCGTTCACAACCAGAGGTACCACTGTACCTTTAAAGCATATTTGAAGCACATTTCTCCTCTCAAAGAATTCTGAGCACTGTTTTTAACCCTTCTACAGAGTTACAGGTCCCAGCAAACCTTTTGTGGGCTCAAGGCCACAAACAGGTGCACCAGTTGTTGGCAGATGTGGTCAAACATTGATCCCCAAAGGCCACGGAATGCAAGAAGCATAGTCTGTGACATATCTCTGCTAAGCACAAGTGTATATAAGACAAACGTAGCAGCTATTCACAACATCAGTCAATAATGCAACATTCTTCTTTGCTATGCTAATTTAACACCTGTAGCGAACGAGAAAACTTTCATGTCAATTGAGTCCTAAACAAATACAATCAAACTTAATTATACATTCCAGTACAACACTGCTGTGTAAGCAAAGTTGGAGGAGGTGACTCTTGGGGAAGGTGAATTATAGCTCTGTGTATTATATGCCACCATCAGCTCAAATTCAGACTAGGACAGCTTTTGTCAACCTTGTGTCCTCCAGATGTTGATGGACTACAATCCCCATCAGTGGCTGATGGGAGCTGTAGTACAACACATCTGGAGGGCATCAGGTTGGCAAATGTTGGACTAGAAATATAATGTCTGTGGTTGCTGGATGAGTTTCTGAATGGGCTTGCCCTTCTCCAGAGCCTAGGCTGACGTATCTTCCTTCTGTAAACGAATGTAGAGGCACATCTAAACAATTTAAAAGCAATAGCAGACAGTGGGGTGGTATCATGAACTGGCAGGACAACAGGGAGGAGGAAGTGGATCCTGGCGAGGGGTGCAGCTGTGACTAGGACCTACCAGGGCAGGTCAGGGACGGGGAAGGAGAGGTTAGGGTTGTGGAAAGTACATACAGGATGACAGAGGATGGTGAGGGGTTGGGGGTCAGTGTGCAAGGACCAGAAGTACAAGACTCCTCACCAGGGCCAGAGAGGACCCCATCTCCATGAACAAGGCAGGCTCTGAAGCATAGGGATCAAGTGAGCAGGGCACTCCAGGAAGCTGAGGCAGGCAAGGGCCCCCAACACAGCTCCCTAGCTGCCCAGGTGGGGCTCACTAGCTCTGGGAGGAGATGTGTGATTCTTCTGCTGGAGTAGGCTCAGAACAGGTAAGGGTCACACGTCTCAACAAGCCCAGATGCTGCAATCAACATGCAATGTATAAAAGGGAAACAGAGCTGAGGTGCTGTGTCTGCTCAACTGCCCATGTTGATAGACCTCGGCTTGGATGCTCTGGGACTTCTCTGGGTCTGTGCTTCAGGTTTGACTCCAGACTGTGTTTCCTGACTGCTGGACTTTGAACTTTGCTTATGTGGATTGATCCGTGGACTGTGTTTCCTGACTGTTGAACTTTGAACACCAGCGGGACTTGCTGTCAGATAGGCTGGGGGTTCAAGACAGGTGGCTGCACTCATCTGACCACTAGTCAGTTGTGTCACTGTTGCTTACTTGGAGGTAAAGGGGAAGAAGTAGAGGTGGCCATGGAGTAAATAAACTAGTGGAGCTAATCTGGTACTTTGGCTATGCTGACACTGTGCCCCTCCCCCTCTACCTCCCAGTAAGAAGCAGCAATGTAACTGACCAGAGGTGAGTTAAGTGCTGCTACTCCACCATTGTATTATCTGCTGTTCATTAATATTAATGTTTTTCAATAATTTTACAGTATAAAAATAAAAGAATCAGTAGCTGATCATCACAACATCTCTAAAGTGGGCCTCACTTTCATTCCCATTCTATATGGATGCAAGACTAAGTCAGAAACAAAGTGACAGTGACTTTTCCCACAGCTATCTGTGTTTTCATATTGGATTACAGCAGATGTCTGAGTCCATGTTCATGCCAAATCATTTATTTACTGGATTAACTACTTTCTGCTATTAAAGTTTCTCTACAGAATGACTTTTTGTGGGCTCTCTACTTTGCAGTGGGCTTTTTGCCATAGCTTGATTTACTCTCTAAAAAGAGCTTTAATTCCTAGATGCTTTGTGAAGAAATAAGGAGCACCTTGTGAGTCAGAAAAACGGGGATGTATTCATTAGGTACTGTAACACAGATTAATCTCAGGCTGAAATGTACTTGGAAGTCCAGCTGTGTTCAGTGTGGCTTAAACACAGAATAATAACTTCAGAGAATGATCATCTGAACTTTTTTTAAAAGCCATCTGCAATTAGAATAAATAAGAGTGGCACAGAATTTGCATGGCAATGCTCCCTAAAATCCATTTCTTTGGCATTGTCAATGTCAATGCCTGAGGTTAAGAAAGCTAAGCCCATTTGTGGTGCTATAGAAGGTGGGAAATGCCACATTTATGGTGGAGGCTGGCCCATTAGGGCAAGTGGGACCAGTCTGCCTTCAGCCAGACCCGATCTGTCTGACTTATTACTTACAAGTTCAGGGGGATCGCATTGGCTGTCAGCTTCCTCTTTTTTAGTCTCTTTTGCCTGTGTAGAACACAGAAGGGACGATGAAGAGGACGATGCTAGAATTGGTTGACTGCCTGTCATTGGCCACCTCCTGTTGGGTTTCCTGTCTTCTCCCCTACCAGGCAACAGTCAAGGGTTATAAGCATGTTAGCTCCACCAGCCAGCTGCCCAGCTGCTCTCTGCAAGTTGATGGGTGACTGAGATTAGGAGTGGGATCCTGTACTCGTAGGGTTTCCCCATGCAATTTTGGATTATCAGGGTGTTTCAGTCTACATGAGTGGAAGCAGGCTTCCTTCTTCAGACAGTTGCTCTTCACCTCATGGATAGAGATTCAGGTGGGGCAGAGCCAGCTCACTCTCTGCTTCCCCCTGCCACATTGCTTGTGAAATTTCCCTCTTTATACAACACCTGAATAGCCTATTCAGTCAGTCAGTGATTTGCTCTTCTATTTAAAAGAAGTATACGTTCAGTACTGAACAGGCTTTAGGAACTGCCATCTTTCCTAGCAGATATTCTCTGCATTTAGTGCATACAGTCAGCAGATTCTTGTGATTCCTGGTAAAGTGAATAGCTTTTGAAAACTGATAGGCTGTAATCTAGCTATACTGAAGCACTCCCACGAGCTCGGCTGAATGTAGCCAAAGTCCCTGGGAAAACGATATGATTTTGTGCATTAGCTCCTTGCCCAGAATTCTTTAGCCTAAACCCACCATTTAATATTACATCTAAATGGAAGATGTTGGGGCTTTCTTGACTGTCAAAATATTAAAGTTTCCAGAATTCTTTAGCAGGTTGCCTATGTATGGAAATCCCAACATTTTCTTCTTTTTGTCAATACAACATTTTATTGTTTTTTTCCGTATTACATCACAATATAAATAAACCAAAGCCATCACCACATCCTCCCCATCCCCCCATATATCCATCAATCAAACCTAATATTCTTTTGCCCCTCCCCCTGCTTCCCTCCGCCCCCACTTGATTTCCTCTACATTCTGAGATTTCATTTATCTTTGCATTTTACAATCTTCTCAAATCTTCTATATACTTATTTCCTTACTAATTTACCTTCCCTCAGATATTTTACATTTTAATCTAGGCATATTAGCATATCATTTTTTGAGCAATATTTTACCATATATTCATCAAAACATTCCCACTCCTTTTTTAATTTTTGATTCGATTGGTTTCTTATAATACAGTAGCTGTTAGTTTTGCCAGAGTTAAGTATTTATTTAGTTTACAAATCCATTCCTCCCTTAAGGGTAGAGTTTGTGACTTCCACTTAGCAGCAATCACTACTCTAGCTGCTGCACTTGCATATAAGAAGATTCTTCCCCCCCCCCCCGCCCCGGTATCTCTTCCCCTATCAATCCAAGGAGATATATCTCTGGTTTTTTTATTATTGATATTTTCAAGATCTTCTTTAATTCTTCATGTATTACTGTCCAAAAGGAAATCCCAACATTTCTGATGGTGAGAGCTGTTCAGCAGTGGAATGAACTACCTCAGAAGGTGGTGGACTCTCTCTCCTTCATAGGAGGTTGAATGGTCATCTGTCAGGGAATCTTTAGCTGTGATTCCTGCATTGCAGGGAGTTGGACTAGGTGACCCTTGGAGTCTCTTCCAGCTGTACAATTCTGATTCTTTGTTGTGTGCCTCTTGTTTGGTGACACCCCATTCCTGGTTCAGTCTGGGCCTTGGCAGTTTCACAGTCACTGAAACAGAATAGCATGAAGCACAGAGATATACTTGCTGCTGTGCTGTGAACCGAATGCAATGCATATATTAGGGATGAGCGAATCAGTCCATTTCCATGTTGCTTTTGTGTATGTGCTATCCTGTTCTTTATCTACTTTTTTAAAAATTCCCATGAACATTTGCATTTAAATGCACATTTTAAATGTATTTACTTGCACAATATACATTTTAAAGGGACTGTGCATTCTTAAAGTACAAAAGCAAAAAGCCAGTGGGGAGACTGTAAATGCATGTTCAGCTGCTTTCATGGAACCGCAAACTCTGGAGCATTCACTGTTGCGGTGGTACTCTACCACAGTGCTGTTGACACTGGGTGATGCTCAGAAATGGACCCTTTCTAAGAGGCTGTCCTCTAAGCTTCCTAATTAACACAGAATGACAATTCCAACGTATAGACAAGAAGGGTCCCTTGAGTTGTGTGCTTGCCTGTAGTGTCTGCTGTTTGAACATCTGGAGAATTTCCCCTGCTGCAGAGGGAGAAGCTGGTAGCAGAGAGGCCTCTTGCCTATTTAAGCGGTGCTTCTGGCATGCTGGAAATTTCCCTGTGCCCAAAGGTGGAAAGAGACAGGTTCAATCTGCCGTGTGCCATTCAGCAGCTACAGATTAGCGCAAGCAACCCACTTAAAATTCAAGTCCCCCTAAAGAGAGCCTTCTTGGGGCATACTTTGATGGAGCTGGGATGGTAACCACCTGCCCCCTTTCATTCCGTCCTGAGTTGTTCTGGCACATTAAGGAGCTGTCAGGAAGTGATGTTAATGGGCTGAAAGACGTAGGAGTCCTGCAGTCCTGAGATGCCATAGTGGGAGTAATATATATCTGTTATATTCAATGGATAGATGAGATAGATAACCTTTCTAATTTAAGAGCGTAATGCGTAAAGAGCATCGAGGTTAGTATGCACCATTTGCATTATGTTTCTTTAGCCTGTATAGTAAGATTAATGGCATACAGACAGAATCATTTGGCCAGAAGAATAAAGATCAAAAGTATCCAGACCTGCCTGCCCCTCAAATGAGCCCATTGCTCTACCTTTTGGCACACAGCTGTGGCTTGTGGGGGATGACGGCAGGTATGATTTGTTAGACCATTCAAAGCACTTCACTCATAATCTCAGTAATCCTTACAACACCCCTGTGAGGTAAGTCAGTGTTGTTTCCATACTGCAGATGGAGAACTGAGGCTGAGAAATGGTGGCTTGCCTACAGAGATCAGTTCAGTGTACTGGATTTTATAGAACTAAGTTAGAATAGACCCACCGAAATTAGTGAACCTAAGTTTGCCATGTCCATTAACTTTGATTAGTCTTTTCTGAGTAGAACTAGCAATGAGCCTTATTGCCAATGTGTGTAGGTTTATAATCAGCCTTTCTGATGGATTTAGGCTTCAATCCTGTATACACTTACTTGAGAATAAGCCCACTGGACTCAATGAGACTTGTCTTTGAGTGGATGTGTACAGGATTGAACTGTTGCTCATAGATGTATTAAAATAGGTGCTTCTCCATCCAACAGAAAGCTGAAAGTTGGAATCTGTGTAATCCAAAACATCTTGCTTACAACTGGACAATTTATGCTCCTTTTTCACCTAATGGTCAAACCTAGGTACATTAAGTCTCCAACCCTAAACTCCCTTGCAGCACAGTAGGTCCTACTGAATTCACGAAGGCTTACTTTCAGGTATGTGAATTAGCATTGCAGCTTCACTAAGGAATAAGTCCCAAGGAACTCAGTTGGACTTCCATCTTGTAAGCAGACATGCTTATGATTGTACTCTGCATATATGCTGTAATTTATTCTATTTATTTAACAAACTTTATAGACCACCTAATAAAATAATAATTAATTGGGTTACATAAGGTAGTATGAAATACTTACAAAAAACCGCTGATAAAATCAACAAACTTAAAAAAAATGAGTAGGCATGATAAATCAATCAAACTATAAATAAAACTACCTGACTAGTCTAAGCAAAACAAAGGGGTTTTTTTGTGAGTGTCACAAACATATTAATAGGCAGGGACTTTCAGATTATAAGTACTGCCATACTAAAAAGACACAATTCAGGTTTCAATCTGCATGAAGTGTGGCCTCCAGTAGCAAACAGGATTGCCACTGGTAATCTGGTTGGTCCCTGTGGGAGACAGGACACAAGACTAGATAGGCCTTTGGTCTGACCAGAGGAGCTCTTCTTAAATTCTTGTTTGCCTATGCAATCTTGCTTCCTTTACAAGCATAGAATATTGAACTAGGCTGATGTAAGATTTTTTTAAAAAAAAATCATTAATATTCTTTAAACTGTCATTAACCAATTGGATTGTTTTTGGAAAATGTCTTTGTCAGAGAAGCAGTATGTGAATGAGCCCTCTCCAGGGGCAAAACTAGGCTTTATTTCACCTGGGTTAAAGACACCCAGCACACACACACACCACGCATTTGCACGTGTGCACACACAGGCTGGGAGCCTCAATGGTGCCCCCCTGGAGGCTTCACCTGGGGCAAGAAAACCAGCTAACCCCCTGCCCAGCTACGGTTCTGCCCTCTCTCTAACAAGCCATGCCTTTGGGATCTGGGTCACATACAGCAGTTGCTCCACAGAGCATAGGAAGCTGTTGTGTACCCAGTCAATTTGTCCATCCATCCCAGTATTTTCTGCTCTGACTGGCAGCAGCTCTCAAGGGTCTCAGACAGTGCGTCTTCCCCATCACCTGCTATGTGTGGCTTTTAACTGGAGATGCCAGGGATTCAACATTGGGGCCTTCTCACAAGAGTGAGCTCTGCCACTGAGCTGCAGAGCTGTCCACTAATTATCAGTCAACTAAACCACCACTGTTAGTGATTGAGTACAATGCATTCTGGTTCTGGCAGATATCAGGTGTGTCACGGCCATGAAATGGTATCAGAGGACATGCACTAATTAGGAGTCACACCTGTGCATGTGTTTGCTCTACCTATGTGTTAAGCGAACACAAGCTGTTAACACATGACAGTAGTAAGCTACCAGTTTGTTAACACACGAGCAACGAATTACTCCCCACAATAGCTGACTTGGTGATTAATTGACACAAAGGATCCATATGTATTCTGATGTGCCAAGACACTTGCCAAGCAGCTTCACATCTGGCTCTCCCCACCTTCCTCTACTCTTGTATCCCCCCCCCCAAATATTAAAATATAGAAAGCCTTCACTTTCTGCTCTATTGACAGAACCTCCAAGGTGGCAAGCGACAGTTTCAATAAAAGCACTCAAGATTCAATAATAATTCAATAACCACACCATCACCCACAGCAGCTAATTTAACAATGCAGTAAGGTTATTTCTTTTTTACATTTAAAGCCCACAGGCTCTGGTGGATTGAGCAGATGAGACCAATAGTGGGTCCAGTGGTCAAGAAGGTAATTACTGCATGTGCTATAGAAGAAAATAAGGGACAGATGGGGCTCATCAACCTGAGAAGGTAGCCCATCAAGGAGAAGGAAAACTGATCCTAAACCTGCCCTGCCTTGCAGCTGTACTCATTCATGAGAAAACCTTTGAGAGCAAACCCCAAGGAAAAATCTACCCTCTGCCTTGCAGTACATCTTCAAGGGAAGAAAAGGCTAAGGAGCAAACCCTACACCAGTCCAGAGTGGAGTCTCCAAGACAGTTGGATGGTGTCTTGTATGCCTCATTCTTGCAATCTCTGCAGCCAAGCTAGTGCCAAATGTATTGCTCTGCTTTCCTTTGGAGTACATCAGTGAGGCTGAGAGTGGGGTTTTGTCATCTAGGCATTGCAGGACCTCTGTACACACTGCCCAGGCTTGTGCCCCAGGGAGGTCTCTTCAGTGCTGCTAATGCATCAAAAACAACACAGGAGGTGTCAGTTATGAGTTATCAGTCTCTGCAGCCAAAGCTCACCCTGTGAATGCCCAGCAGTTTGACTTCACCCCAGAGGCTCACTCCATTGTCTCTCGAGGCAGATGGAAGTCAACAAAAATATATCCCACCTTTCCTCCATATTTGTTTTCACCCCTTTCCCCATTATATTAACCTCACAACAACTCTGTAAAGTAGGTTAGGATGAGAAAGAGTGACTGGCCCAAAGTTACCTAATGAGCTGCATGCTGTCTTGGATTATGCTCCCAGTTTCTAGACATTGATCCTTTAATTCAAGGCTGGGGATCCTCCAGCCCAAAAATTGTCCTCTAAGCCTCTCTACCTGGCCTTTATACTTCTTCCCAGGCCACACTCCTCACCATGTGCTTTGTACCCTGAGCATCTTTGCCTGGCTAGAATGAGTCCTTGATCTCTAATAATGCCTTTTCCTTGTTTGAATGGAATGCTGCGTGTGTGCATAGAAACTAGCCTATTGTACAAAGGTAACATTTGCATGCATTGTCCTGCCCACTTTGGCCTCTGGCCCCTCCTACCACTGGCATCTGGCCCTCAGAAGGATGCCCAGAAGAGTATGTAGCCCTTGGGTTGAAAAAGCTTCCCTTCCTCTGCTTTAGTTGCTACCTTTGCAACTTGACCTCCAGCCTGTCTTGGACCGTGATACCTGCTGGCTCTGCAACCTGACCTGTGAAACATAGGAAGCTACTTTATAACAAAGTCAGATTGCTTGTCCTTCAACCCCAGTATTGTCTTGCAGCCATCCTCCTCAGTTTCTAGCAGAGAGAGGTCTTTCCCATCACTTGCTACCGAATCCTTTTTTTAAAAGGTGGGGGGAATGCCTGGGTTCCTAGCTAAGGGTTTTTTTGTTTTTGTTTTTTTTTGGAAGTAAAGCTTGTACTGTACCACTGAGCTATAGTTGCTACCCAAGGTATCTAATCCGATTGTACTATTCACCTCTGGCTGCTCAGGACGGCAACCAGTACACCTCTGAATACTGAAAAGTGACTACAGTAGTACCTCAGGTTAAGAACTTAATTCATTCTGGAGGTCTGTTCTTAACCTGGAGCACCACTTTAGCTACTGTCTTTCAAGATTTGATTTTGATTTTATAATTTCCCTAAACCACTTAGCCCCCTCCCCCCAATGTCAAGTAGTACAGTGGTACCTCAGGTTAAGAACTTAATTCGTTCTAGAGCTCCGTTCTTAACCTGAAACTCTTCTTAACCTGAGGTACCACTTTAGCTAATGGGGCCTCCCGCAGCCGCCGCAAGATTTCTGTTCTCATCCTGAAGCAAAGTTCTTAACCCGAGGTAATATTTCTGGGTTAGTGGAGTCTGTAACCTGAAGCATATGTAACCTGAAGCGTATGTAACCCGAAGTACCACTGTATTTGGGTTTTATTATTCTTATTATTTCTCCTGGGCCCAGATAGTGGCTTGGGGGAGTTAAATAAATTCCTACCCTGCAGAGCTGGGGTGGGGAGCCTGTGGCTCTCCATATGTTTTTGGACTCCAAATCCCATCAGCGCCAGCTACCAAGGCCAATGTTCAGAGATGAAGAGAGTTTTGTTTCAGCTGCCTACAGAGGGCCACAGGTCCCCTATCCCACATTACAGAGGATTTTTGGGGTAATTCTTTTTTTCCTGCCCCTCTGAATGAGCATGTTTCCTATTCAGGATCATTCTTCCCATGTTTTTAAATTGCACACTACAGTTGTACCTTGGATCCCAAATGCCTTGCGAGTCGAATGTTTTGGCTCCTGAACGCTGCAAACCTAGAAGTGAGTGTTCCAGTTTGCGAATGTTCTTTGGAACCCAAATGTCCAAAGTGGCTTCTGATTGGCTGCAGGAGCTTCCTGCAGCCAATTGGAAGCTGCACCTTGGTTTCCGAACGTTTTGGAAGTCAAACGGACTTCTGGAATGGATTCCATTTGACTTCTGAGGTACAACTGTATATGAAAAAGTTGTATTAATATTGTGTGTTTTTCCCTCCGCCGCCCAGGTACATTCCCAAAATGAAAATCTGGTTGAATATATTACTTATTATGGTTCTTCTCCTGGAAAAGGTTGAGTAGACAACCAGTTCCCACATGAATTTGACCACACATCACAAAACAAAACCCTAATCATTGGTTGTATCCACAAAGCACCCTAATGAAGCCACTTGTGTTTCTGCAGCTGGAGGGTCTGGTCTGGAAGTGTGTGTATAACTGATTCTGTCTGGAAATGTACAGAATGCCCAAGGCAATTCTCCACTACCTCTGCAATCCATAATCCTTCAGGAGATATGTGCCATTGTTTCAGGCTTGGTCCTCGGAGGCTGATGTATGTTAATAAAGCATTCGCCTCCTTCTAATAACCCTTGAATTGGAGGAATGTAGAGTCCTAATAAAGAATGCCAAACAATTGCTCTCCTGGCTAAGAAGGAATTTGAACAGCATCTTAACAGTGACCTGTTATTGCCATCGCTACAAATGAAGTAGATGTTCCTGTGCTTCTGGTAACTAATGTGAAGTGACTATTATGAATGAGTTCAGAGTATTAAATCAGTGGTTGAGAGCCTTTGTAGCCAGCATAATTAAATTTGAATTTTGCAGGTTAGTTTCATATTTTGGCTTGAATCACAGGTAAGGAAATGAGCTGATGCAATTCTAGGCTGCTCCCTTCCAGAAACTCTGCAGCCAGAAAGGACTCCATGAGCATTTATGAAATCATTGGGTTGGAAGATATCTCTGAGGTCATCTTGCCAAACCGCTGCTCAGTGCAGCATCCCTAAGACAGAAGGAAATATCAACAAGTGCAATCCTATACCTGTTTATAGGATTTCACTTTTGATGTAGGAGAGGATGCCTTCACCCCAGTATGGCTTTCCTTTATCACATACACAGCCCAACAAGACAACAAGAAGAACTCACCAAGAGAATACAAAATAATCTGGCTAACTTGACCCAACAATTTCCAGCCCCATGCAAACAAATCTCACTGCAGCCACTAAACACAACCAACCTCTCTCACTACCAAGGAAATATAATAAACAGAAAGAGAATCTACCCATACGATGCTGACAAAACCCCCACATGCACACTAAGTATAAGAATGTAAGTTTACCACTTTCCCCCTCCCCTCTTTTTCTTCCCCAACATTATTCTGTATACAATAATGTCTTGCATCATATGTAACTGATATATGGAAAAGACTTTACAACCTGAGAAAAGAGACAAGGCACATATTTTTGTAAACAAAGAAAATCTTTAATTAAAAATATTATTAAAAAAACCAAAATGGTGCACTCCTATACCCAGTTACTTGGGAGTGATTCCCACTGAACTCAATGGTTGTATCCAAGTAAGTTCTACTCAGAATAGACCCACTGAAATTAATGAACCTAAGTTTGTCATGTCCTTTAACTTCAGTATGTCTATTTTGAATAAGGCTAGCACTGGTTACAAACCAATGAGACTAGTTTCTTAGTAGATATATAGAATTTTGCTGAAAATGAAGCACCAACAGAAATATGAATTCCAAAGTTTTCCTATTAGGATTGTGTTTATTGATAAGCTGCCTTTATGAGAAAAGCAAGCTATACATCTTCTAAATATATAAATACATTTAGGCTGCAAATTTATACTTACCTGGGAGCAAGCCTCATTGGACTCAGTAGGACTTCCTTCTGAGTAGACATGGATTGGCTATTGTTCTGATAGCAATTTTCACTGATCTGGGCCTGTTCTGTACCGCAGCCCCACCAAGCCTGAATTCATCCATGCCAAATTTCAGATGCCAGCCTTTGTCCACAAGCTTCCATGCCAGGACAATGCCAGTGTGACCGCCAAGGAGCTCAGCTAGGTAGCAAATGTCTCACTTCACCTCAAGAAAGATATTGCAGAGTTGGGAAAGGCTCGGAAAAAGGGCAACCAAAATGATTAAGCGACTTGAGTAACTCAGCATTCAGGAAGAACTTTCTGACAGTAAGAGCTTGTTTTTAAGCAGAGGTTGGGTGGCCATCTGTCATGGATGCTTTAGTTGAGATGCCTGCATTTCAGGCGGTTATTCTGTTATTCTATGAAAAACATATTTGTGATAGAATGGAAAGAAGAAGAAATATAGGTGAATAACAGAGCCTTTCATGTGAAGCTTTTGCTCAAACTGCCTCTGGTTTCTGATTTGATGACAAGCTGCATTTCTCTGCACTGTGACAAACCTGTAGTTTGCTAAGGGTGCTGCTAAGGGCATTGCTGGGGACCATATACAGTGGTACCTCAGGTTAAGAACTTAATTCATGCTGGAGGTCCGTTCTTAACCTGAAACTGTTCTTAACCTGAGGTACCACTTTGGCTAATGGGGCCTTCTGCTGCCACCACGCCGCCACCGCATGATTTCTGTTCTCATCCTGAAGCAAAGTTCTTCACCCAAGGTACTATTTCTGGGTTAGCAGAGTCTGTAACCTGAAGCGTCTGTAGCCCCAGGTACCACCGTATTCCCCCCAGAGAGCTACAATTCTCAGAGTTCCCTGGCAAACTGACTGTAAAGTATGGTTGCCGTACGTTTGGATTTCCCCAGACACGTCTTGGAATTTGCCCAGAAAAATGGCATCTGGGCAGATTTTTATAAAATTGGCAAAATGGAAGCAAGGGATGTTAGTATTTTTCAACAATATGGAGCAAAAAGCCAACCTCAACAACTTTGCCCGGATTTTCACTTTTGGGAATATGGCAACCCTATGGAAAGCATTCCGAGAATTGCTGCTCTGTGAGGGGAATAGGGGCATCTAAAGAACTCTTTGCAGTGCTGGATTAAGCCCCAAATCTTGGGACCCTCCTCACAAAGCTTTCCCCCAAATTGCTTGTGTCTTTGCCTCTTGTGCCAAGGTAAGGATGTGTGCAAGAGCGCCACCTGGTGAGGCCTACTACTACAACAACCACCGCTTCACAGAGGGTGCTCTGGAACACCTGAAAAGTCTTATGTTACTTGCTCTGCAGCAGGGCAGGAACTGAGGTTAAAGCTTGTCTTCTGATGTTGTCACCACTGACAATGTACCTTCTTCAGATTCAGTCCCAGGCTCCCCACCCGCCTTTCCCACCAAACGTCCCCATTTCGAATTCCAGGACAGGGAGATCGTTAGCATTCAAAATGTGTAATCAAGCTTTCAGAATTCAGCCCACAGAGTTGCTTTAAAATAAGGAGAAAGGCCGAAGGAGATTTATTCTTCCCTGCCTGATGGCAAAAGCACATTAACTGATTGATTTATGATGGATAAAGGAACAGCTTCCATGCTTTGCCAGTCTCTGTTAGAATAAGGCTCACTTTGCAGCAAAGTTGTGTAAACATAGACCAACGGAGGAAGAATTGACTTTCCATCTTGTGTTTGTCAGGGCCTGACAATCTTTCCCATGCCATGGAGTCTTTCAGCAGGCTTGGTGTGATGGTTTCTTATGTCAGGCAGTGGAGGCTGGTCTCTTCAGGCAAAAGGGGCACTGTCCCACCAACCTCATTCTGCCCTCAGCCACCCCCACCTGCCTGCCTTCTTGTTTGCAACCAGTCCAGGGGGTAAGACTTCCTATCACTTTCCTCCTCCTTGGTCTCACACTTGTTCTTGCAGAACTTGGCAGAAAGAAAATGAGGACAAAACTCAGTTGTGTTTCCTCTTGCCTTCCATTGGCTCTGTCTCCACCAACTACTCCCTTGACTTCCAGTGTGTCAGGGGCAGAAGTAAGGAGCAGGGCGCCCCAAGCACATCTCATTTTCAGTACGAAAAATAAGCTTGCAGTCCTTTCACACAAGCATCTATGGATGGTTCCTGCCCCTCAAACTGCTGTGTACCTGCTAGGCGTATAGGCTGTGCTCCTGTTGAATGGATTCTACTTGTGAACATACACAAGTATGAATATACGTATGAATATGAATATGTATGAATATACAGTATGTATACAGTTTGAAGTATGAATATGTATGAATATACAGCTCAGCTATTGGTTTGCACAGGGGTGCAGATTGCACACTCATCAAATGTAACGTGTGAACACTCCTCTAGTTTTTATGGGGAGAGAATGATTTTGGATATTTGAAATAGATTCTGAGTCTGATTTGTTCTGCAGGTCAGTACTCATTGTGAGTGCTGGCATCAGCAAAGAGCAAGGGTCAGCAAACTTTTTCAGCAGGGGGCCGGTCCACTGTCCCTCAGACCTTGTGGGAGGCCGGGCTATTTATTTTTTTTTTGGGGGGGGGAATGAATAAATTCCTGTACCCCACAAATAACCCAGAGATGCATTTTAAATAAAAGCACACATTCTACTCATGTAAAAACATGCTGATTCCTGGACCATCCACGGGCTGGATTTAGAAGGCGATTGGGCCGGATCCAGCCCCCGGGCCTTAGTTTGCCTACCCATGGCAAAGAGCATCCTTGGGCAGCTGCCCAGGCCCCAGCAGGGCCCATCACTGATGCCGGTCTTGGCCCCCACTTTGAAAACAGTAACATACTACTCAGAGTGAAGTTAAGCCTGCCAGAGGATTACCAGTGGGCCCTTTTCCCAAGACCTCCTCAAACCCTATTCATTGTTTTAGGGACATAAAAAAGGTAAATGACCACTGACAGTTCAGTCCTGTCACGAACGACTCTGGGGTTGTGCGCTCATCTCGCTTTACTGGCCGAGGGAGCCGGCATTTGTACATAGTGACATGGAATTCTACTCAATATTGATCCAGAGCAGAACTCTGACATATAGTAAGCAGAGCAACAACTTAAACATGTTGTAGGAATCCCAAAAATAGACCAGAGGCAATTGTATTTCATCCAGCAGAGCTTTACTGCTACTGAAGGCAAATGAGCATAATGGTCACAAATCCAATACATTCAGGATCGGCCCTGTCCATAAGAAGTCCAGTTGCATCAGACTTAGCTTAAACTTACAATAACTTATAATAAGTCTAAACCTTAACACTATCTATGTACAGAATACCACACCAGAAGGAAAAGAGATAGAAAGAGAAAGTGAAACCCAGTCTCCTTCTGGCCCTACTTTTATAGTCAGCATGACCTTGACTGAAAGATAACAGATAAGAGAACCTGTTTAAGACAGCTGTACTCAGCTTCTCTGAAGGTATAACTCAAACATCATGAACCTTCTGCTTGTTTCTTTCACACAGAGAAGCTTCCAGAACCCTCTTGAATTAAGTAGAACAGGAAAGATCTCTACACATTAGATCAATACTTTCTGTACCAAGAAATGCAGACGCATAGCTCCAATCAACAGTCCGTACAGCTTAGTGTATGCTGAATGGCAGCAACTCTCCATGATTTCAGCCCTACCTTGAGATGCAAGGGTACAGGAAGGAGTGCCTCTGAGCACATACAGAGTGTCCTTTCCTAAGTGCTTACAGCAGTGGTGCAGTGTGTCAATTGTAGATTCTGGAATGACACACAAGCACATTCTTTCTCTGGTAACTTGTATTTCTTCACTTCCTGCTCCCTTTGGGACCCCTCCTGATTATTCTGCTGAGTGGGCCCCTGGGCACCACTGGCTCTGAGTCTGTTTACATAAACCTCCTACAACACTTACCTGCCTCTCCTTTCTCCCACCCTCCAAACTCATGTTCAGAGCCTGCTTCTTCCGTGAAGCACTTAATGTTGGATGCTTGCACTCACCTCTTCTGCCATTGCCCCACTCTTCCCTTTCCCTGTTGTCTTTCTCTCCCCCCCCCCCCATCTAAATGTAGATTATTATACACCTCAGAGGACGGGCCTGTCTTTTTGCTTGTGCTACTTATTGCCATGTATACAATGGCAAGGGCCATCGTAGCTCAGTGGCAGAGCACCCACTCTGCATTCATAATGTCCCAAGGTTCACCTCCCAGTGGCATCTCCCAGTAGGAATGGGAGAGACTTCTGCCTGGAACCATAGAGAGTTGCTGCCAGTTGGTGCAGGCAGCACTGCACTAGGTAGAACAGATGGATTCATCATACAGCAGCTTCCTACATTCCTGTGTGCCCATGTCATTAAACAACGAATAACAATTATTATCTGCTGCACGGCCGCTGATTGAAAACTCCTGCTGCATTCTGCTGGCTCTTTTCCCCATGGCTGGGCAGAGCCTTTGCAGGCTTGCTGCCATTCACAGCAATGCAGGCAAACACAGCAGAAGTGACATTTACGATGGAGTGTCACTCAAAACGCTGACTCTTGCACACACAGCCGCCAAGTGATGCACATGGCTGGCGGGAGGAAGGCAGGATTTTGCCTGCACGCTCAATATTTCTATGAGCAGGCTCTGAGGAATGCCTAGGCACCTGGGATCGAGATGCGAGGCTTTCAGGTTTGGAATAAGCACATTTCAGGCCCAGGGACATCTTCCCAAAACAGATTACTTGGCTCAAGGCTGCTGAGCTTAAGAGCAGCACTGTCACTTGGAAGCAACCTCCCCTGGAAGCTTTGGGGAGATGGTAGCTTAGTAGCAGAGCTTCTGCCTTGCATGGTTCAACCTCCTGTAAGAGCTGGGTATTAACTTCCTTATTATTTTTATTGCATTTATACCCCACCTTTTTCTCCAAGAAGCTCAAGGTGATGTATGGGGCTCTCCCCCTCCTCATTTAATCTACCCTGTGAGGTAGGTTAGTCTGAAAGGCAGTGAATGGCCCAAGGTCACCCAGGGAGTTTCATGTGGCCAAGGGGAGATTTGAACCCTGGTTTCCCAGGTCTCTAACCACTGCACCACAATGTCCCCTGCCTGAAATCCCAGAGAGCTCTTGCCAGTGAGTGTGGACTGTACTGAGCCAGACAGTCTGATGGTCTGACTTTGGAATTGATGAAAAGTTTAGGAATGTAGGAAGATGCATTTTCTGCTGGGTCAGACTTGTTGTTGTTGTTGTTGTTGTTGTTGTTGTTGTTGTTGTTGTTTAGTCGTTTAGTCGTGTAGTCGTGTCCGACTCTTCATGACCCCATGGACCAGAGCATGCCAGGCACTCCTGTCTTCCACTGCCTCCTGCAGTTTGGTAAAACTTCGAGAACACCGTCCAACCATCTCGTCCTCTGTCGTCCCCTTCTCCTTGTGCCCTCCATCTTTCCCAACATCAGGGTCTTTTCCAGGGAGTCTTCTCATGAGGTGGCCAAAGTACTGGAGCCTCAGCTTCAGGATCTGTCCTTCCAGTGAGCACTCAGGGCTGATTTCCTTAAGAATGGAGAGGTTTGATCTTCTTGCAGTCCATGGGACTCTCAAGAGTCTCCTCCAGCACCATAATTCAAAAGCATCAATTCTTCGGCGATCAGCCTTCTTTATGGTCCAGCTCTCACTTCCATACATCACTACTGGGAAAACCATGGCTTTAACTATTGGGGTGCTATTGCCCACATTGAGATGACACTTGGTCTAGGTTTGCTGGCAGAGGAGTTCCCATCACCCATTCCTGGATCGTGTTAAAAGTGGAGATGCCAGGTATTGAACTTGGAAACTTTTTGCATTACAGAGCACGTGCTCTATCACTGTCTCTTTCCTTTCACCCCCCACATCAGCAACTATCGCCCCCCCCCCCCAGTCAGCACAGTCCCAGATCGCAGCATGGTCCTGGTGGCAGGCATATGGGCATAGGCAGTATTTATTTTAGGGGGCCAAGCTTTTGGGGGGGGGGAAGAACTGAGTCCCCTGCAACACAATTGGTCAGTTAAGTATTTTGATTTCTTTACTTGATGTAGGAAGAACAGCTACACCCCCCTGGCCAGGCAGCCCCCTTTTACCTACTTCCCCTTCCTACGCCCACACTCAAAGCCCCCCTTCTCTTTAACTTCTGCATTGTCAAGGAAAGTGTATGCAGGTGAAAGAGTACCAGTGCAGCCGGAGAGGGGGGCAGCGCCCCAAACTTTCTTTCCGGATTCCTTTCTCCAGCGGCCAGCTGCAACCACATATTGATTTATCATTCGATTTCTACCCTTCCCTATTTCCTCCGCACACAGCCATGCAAGGTGAGTCCGACTGAGAGACGGGGACTAGGCCAAGGTCACCCAGGGAGCTTCGTGGCCTTGTAGGGACTTGAACCCCCAGCCCTCTAACCACTGCACCGCGCTCTCCTCCTCTGCCCCTTGGCAAGGCGCCTCTCCTCTCTCTTCCCACCTTCTCTGCCTTCTTCCCGGCCGAGGGAGGGAAGGAGGGAGGGAGGCAGCGCGCTGCGTCTCCAGGGAGGGTTATTAATCCAATAATTAAACATTTATTGGTGGCGGCACCTGCTTTCCGCCTGCCCGGCCCCCGGGGGAGCGGCCAGCCCGGCCCAGCCTCGGCAAGGCAGGCAGGAGGAGGAGGAGAAGGAGGGGGACCAGAGCGAGCGGCAGAGCAGCAGCGGCGGCGCCGCAGAGGCAGCAGCGGCGAGGCTCTGGATGCTTGTGCGCTCGGATGCCAGCACACGCGGCGGAGCGCTGGAGCGGCGGCGGCCAGGATGCTGCGCTACCTGCTCAAGACGCTGCTGCAGATGAACCTCTTCGCCGACTCGCTGGCGGCCGGCGACGCCCTGGCCAACTCGTCCGAGCTGCTCCTTGGCCTCAACTCCTCGGCTCTGGCCGCGCTCAGCCCCAGCCTCCTCGACCTGGGCAACCTGACCAGCCTCAACGGTGAGGGGCGGCGGGGCCCGGGAGGGGACCGGCCCGAAAGCTGCTTCTTCCCCATCCACCCACCTCTGGGATGCGGGTGGGAAGCCAGCATGGGATATGGGGAGGGTGGAGGGCGCAGGTGGGAGAGAGATTGAGACCCGGGGCTTTGCTTTCCCCTCCCCACCCACGTGAAGCTCTTATCACCCCTTAGCCCAAATGAACGTGTGAACGCCGTTTGTGATCCCTCCCTCATGCGTGGACACTCTGTGCATGCTCACGGGCACGCTTCTTTTCTCGCGGCTGGTTTTGCGGCGTGGGGAGCGGGTTCAGGTTCGGGCAACGATCCTACTATACGCACCGACCTGGGAGAAAGTCCGGTCCGGTTCTGTATGTGCAGCAGGGGCTTGTGATGTGAATGCACCAGGGCTGGGCTTTGTAGCATCCGGCCAGTGGGGCGGGACGGGGGATGGGGGTGTTCCCAGTTGTGGCGGGGCAAGGGTTGTTGAGGTCCGGGGTGTGTGGAGAGGATGTTCCTCGTCCTAGCCCTGTTAGAAAGCGGGAGAAGGGAACCCTCATTCCAACGAGTGTCCATGCAGAAACTCGGGGCGATCCTAGCGCGTAGCTGCTTGTTCAGACATGCTTGCGTCTCTCGGCGGTGTCAGAGGACAGCGGATCTGTGTTTCATCCTAGGAATATTGAGTTCGCCCGTCTGGCTCTGCCCCCAAACTCGCGTCGACGAGACGCACCCATCTCCCATACATGTTTCTGGCGAATCGGAGCCTTTTCCAGGTTCAGACGGACGCGTGCGAGCATCTACTGGGGCAGAAGCGCATGTGGAACTTGCTGGTTTCCTGCCTGGGACTCTTGTGTGCTCCCCTCGCCACTGGACCTTCATTATTGTGCATAGCCCTCCTGGCGTGCCTTTAGTAGCAGGATGAATTTGAAGGGGGCGGGGGTCTTCTGCACGCTTACTCAAGAAGTCCCACGGATCTCGTATTCACTTGCATAGGATTGCAGCTGACCATCTTATGCGCGCACAAGGGAAGAGGTCCCCTTGAACTCAGTAGAACTTGCTTCCCAGTCAGCATGCATAGGATGAGACTGCAGCAGGGATCTATTCCCTAGTGAAACCCAGATCCTATGCGCCTTCACTCAAAAGAAACCCCACCTAAGTTCAATAAGAATTAGAACTTTCGGTTAGGGCTGCAACTCTATACACGTTCACGTGGGAATAAGACCCGAGTTAAGGGTGCATAGTAGGACACTTCCTGCCGGGTTGCAAATCCTAAGCTTCCCAGCCGAGGTCAGTCTTAAAATACCTGATATGAAAACGAAAGTGCTTCTGAGCACGTGCAAAGGGCAATCATCTCATCCCGTTGTCCGAGATCAGGGGGCAGAATCTTCTGGTCAGCGTGAACTCCGGAATTTCTTTTCTTAAACGTGATTCCAGAGTGTCACTGGAAATCCTGGCGTGTTCCTATTCTAATTTCATCTAGGCTGCGTGCATAGGTGTGCGCGTGTATACACACACGCGCGCACCAGGATTTTGTGCACATGCATTGCTCAGGTGTGCATTTGGCCAGCGTGCATGCTTGCTTGAGCTTCCTCACACCGGAGTTTTAGAGCCACTCCACACTTTGCACGGAGGCAAACCCGGGTTTGCCACCGGGTGTCCGGTCAGTAACCAGCTGCAGTCAATCGGGGCGAGTCCCCCTGGCGAGCCTGTCGGAATAGCGCACGTGTTTGCACTAAGTGGCCATGCGCTGCTGCAGAGACCATCTCCCTGCACCACTCACTGCTAGATAGGCGAGCCCCTAAGTGGCGTAAGATGCGCCCGTTCCACGAATGCAATTGCCAGACCTGGAATAAAAGGTACTGCTGATGGCTGTGCAATGATGACTAGTTATTAAGATGCGGAGTGTCCTGATAAGCTGCCGCATCGTCTTCGGGTTAGAGGATATCGATACGGGCAGCGCTCCCCGCTGTCACTCTTGGCGTGTTTTATTTAAGCGGTTGTTTCCTGCATGCAGCTGATATGAACTGTAAATTGGCCAACCAGCGCCCTCTCTTGGAAAAGGTTGGTAAACACCAAGCACAGCACCGCTTGCCCCTTTCCCTAAAGACTTGCTGTACTGATATTTAGGAAATTCAGGAATGACTATGTAGGTAAGCCCAAGCAATTACACCGAGAAAACTTTTCTCAAACCTGTGCCTATTTGCTGATAATAGACAAGCTCTTGACTAAAGCTACCCGAATAACAAGATTTGCACGTCTGCTTATGTGACGCCTCACAGCGGTAACTTTAAAGCAGAAAGGGGGAGACTTCGCCCCTCCATATAATATTGAATTCCTGGTACGTACTAACTTCAGACCCCGGTCAGGGATGGTGAGAGTTTTAGTCCAACAATATCTGGAGGGCCACAGACTCCCTAATCTTTGCTTTAAAGGAAGGAGGAAAGGGAAATACCTTCCCAGTCTTAGAGAAAATGCAAATCAAGTTCATGCTATACTGAGATGTGATGGGATTGTGTATTTTATTTTATTTTATTTTATTTTGCCAAACCAAAAGAAGGATTTGTGAGTAGCTGGCTCCTGGCCCATTCAAACGATTAGTCCTTTTATCTATGCAATACAGATGATTTCATGAACCAAATGCATATGATCAATTATTCTTTCAAACAAAGCAGGGGTCCTTATTTCTATGGCAACAGGCATCCTCAGTGTCCAGGTAAGTGGTCTGTAGAATCCTGTCTCTAAACACTCTACGCTTTCTAGGAATTAAGTACTTGAACATCTCTTTGCTTTTTCCATCTTGGTTAATTGAGCAAAGTCCACGCATTCCTCAGTAATGTATTGCAGTTATGGTAATTAGTGAGCTGTCATACTCTGCAGTTTCCTTCCTGTTGGGTATTTGTTAGAAGCACCATTACAAATTTCAAGTTTCCCGCCTGTAGGAATGTGCTCTGCCATCATTGCCCAGTATCTGTCAGATTCACACAACTGTTTGAAGTGGCGACGTTGGGTCTGGGCTTACACACTGGGATGGAGTGGGAATTGGTTCCCCAACTGAACAAAGAAAATGAGCGTGTCCAGAAGAAGGCTAAGCCCTACCTGACAATGCTAGTTCACACCTGTGATGGGGAAGGAGAAGGACACTGGGCAACCTTCCCATTGCTTCTAAAATGTCATCATGCATTGCCAAACTATTTTCAAACCTGTCTTGAGAATCTCATGGGTTAGAGATATTGTTTCTTTTGTTTCAAAAACCAGAATGAAAGCAAATATTCCCAAGGTTTAAAAACCTGTGTTTTGTGCTAAATCTTGTGCCATGCAGTGTGTAGGCACACCATGTAGTTGGACTAGGAACGTCTTATGTAAGGCTCTGCAAATTGCCCCTTCCCAGATACGGAAGGGAAATGCCAGGTGAGATTGAAAGGCAGTTTACAAATGTTGATGTTTGTCCTGCAATGGGCAGAGTTATTAAGTAACATGACACAAAGAACACACAAGTTGTTTTTAAAATTATGAATGTGAACATTGCAGGAGGTCTTGTGTATTATGATGATGATGATGATGATGACCACCACCTATAGAGCATCATCTATGCATAAAATTTGACAAGGGGGAAACAGGGAAAGGGAGAAGAAATGAAGGCAGGGGGAAATGTGTGCAATAGCATGAGGTGTGGAACATTTTTCAGCTTGAGGGCCACATTTCCTTCTGGGAAACCTTCCAGGGGCCACATGTCAGCAGTGGGTGGAACCAGAGGTAAACATAGGTGGCACAACATACATAAATCTCACCTTTCTGCAGTAGGCTGGCTTCTGCACACACTCAGATACCCCTCTCTGTCCTCCATCTAGGCAAGCTAGTGGCATTCTCAGAGTCGAAGGACTCCTTCTAGCCAGGCAAAAACATCCAAGGAAGGTGTGAAGCAGATACGGTGAGGGGTGTGGCCTGGGGAGGGGGGGGCCCTAGGGGAGAGTCCCAAGCACTAAGAAGAGTGGAATGGAGGGCTGAATTTGTCCCTTGGGGCTGAGTTTCCCCACCCCTGCAATAATATGAAAACTAGGTGATGGAAGGAAAGAAGGAAAGGAGGGAGGGGCTGGATGAATGATGGCTTGTGCTTCATCCCTCTCTGTTCACAGGATAGCTCAGTCGGTAGAGCATGACACTCTTAATCTTGGGGTTGTGGGTTCAAGCCCTAAGTTGGGCAAAAATATTCCTGTATTGCAGGGGGTTGCACTAGATTGCATTTTAACCTGTATTTTATCCTGTTTTTTTCTTTTTTCCCCTGGTTATGTTTTTACTGAAATTTTATTGATGTTAGCCGCCCTGAGCCCGGCTCTGGCCAGGGAGGGCGGGGTATAAATAAAATATTATTATTATTATTATTATTATTATTATTATTATTATTATTATTATTAGACCCTCCTGGTCCCTTCCAACTGTATGATTCTATGTTCAGTCCCTCCACCACCCCAGCAAACTGGCTTTCAAATAGATTCTTCAAATCTTTTTTTTTTTTTTTAAAATACTCTGTTTTAGCTGTTTGAGTGTACAGAGCTAGTGTCACACTGGTGTTTTTAACCTACTCCCTTGTAATCTGTTTTATGTTGTTATTCATTTTCTGTGCCAGCCTTTGTAAGCTGCTCTGAAAGCTGTGGCCGAAGAGTGTGTAATAAGTGGCAGGCAACCATTCAACAGGTGCAGCATTTCCATCACTGTATATGCTTGTTGGAGGCAGCAGCGGGAAAGCCGCCTTCATCTGTAGAATTTCTACCTGCTCCCACAGATCTTACAAGCAGGCATCACCGGAAGGCGGGCACCGTTTCAGCCGGACAACCTGTTTGCCCTGAAACTGTGACTTGTCGAAGTCCTGTGGGCCGTCTGCTACAGTGCATCTATGTGATGATGCAAGAAAGGAGAAACTTGAAATTATAGGGTCACTGGTAAAAGAATAGCTAAATAAATAATAGAGGAGAGTCTGTGCGGACTGAATCAGTCACTCCTGGAGTCCCTTTTTAAATGTAAATGAAGCTGAACGCTGAGCACTTGCTCTCTGTTGGTGTGCAGTAGAGACCTCACCCTGGCCTCCTTCGGGCTCCCTGTCATAAACAGGAGGCACTTTTCATTAGCATTATTAATTAGTATTGTTATTAATGCAAATGAGGGCAAGTGCACAGAATTGCAAATCTTTAAGTCAGAAGGGACCGCTGGGACAATGCAGTGTGTTTCAGCCCAGCTGAATGGATTCCTTCCCCCTCCCAGTATGTAAATCGAGCTCATTAAATTGTATTTGGATAAAGCCTCATGTCTTTATAGATGGCTGTCCATTCTTTATCCTCAAAGTGCAAGTGATGGAGAACTTACTTTTACCACCCCGGGCACTCTGTGTCAGTGGCTATTTCAGCTTGAAATGTGCCTTGTTTTGAACTTTCAATTAACCAACTTTAATTGGCATCCATTTGGGCCTTATTAATTCCTTCCTCTGTCAGATTCATGAGGCTTTATTAGCCAGTATATTTATGCCCGTGAACGTCCTTAAGTATCAAGCTGCATCTCTGTAAACTAGACGGCTTGAACTCAACACAAATCTTTCCATAGTGGTTTTAGTTCCTTTGCACTTGGTGCTTTTGTTTGCAGCTTCCCTGCTTCCTTGACTGGCAGGAACTGCCATGCACACAAGCAGCAAGCACATAAGAATGCAACCAAATGTAATTTCTTGTTAAAATGCCCCATTCGTCCTATAAGCTCCCTTTAAGTGACAGCATTGGCCAGATGAGTCACTGTCTCCCTCTTGTGGCTGTACCATGCAATTGCCGATGGCTATCCTACCCACGATCGGGACGCTGGTGGCGCTGTGGGTTAAACCACAGAGCCTAGGGCTTGCCAATCAGAAGGTGGGCGGTTCAAATCCCCGTGACAGGGTGAGCTCCCCTTGCTCGGTCCCTGCTCCTGCCAACCTAGCAGTTCGAAAGCACATCAAAGTGCAAGTAGATAAATAGGTACCGCTCCGGCGGGAAGGTAAAGGGCGTTTCTGTGTCCTGCTCTGGTTCGCCAGAAGCGGCTTAGTCATGCTGGCCACATGACCCGGAAGCTGTACGCCGGCTCCCTCGGCCAATAAAGCGAGATGAGCGCCGCAACCCCAGAGTTGGTCATGACTGGACCTAATGGTCAGGGATCCCTTTACCTTTAATGCCAAACCATGGTTTATCGTGCCATACAGAAGCAGGAAAGAGCTTGCAAAAAAAAAAAGTCAGGAGATCATCTTGGTTAGCATTTACTTCCACATTCTTCAAATCATGAATTTGTGGCTTAAAAGCAATCCCTGGTTACCTAAAGGAGCCAGGTTTGTAACATGTAACATACCTTTACCTTTTTATCCTACCCATGGCGTTCGACGAAGATGGGTCTCTGCCTCAAGGCACCTGCAATTGGAAATTTAAAATGGAAAGCAATGTGACATGGGAGGAGGGGGTAGACAGGGGGAAGAATATAGTTCATGGGTGGCATCCCACCAAAAAGACCTGCTAATGCAACGATTTCCAGTTGTGAAAGGGAGCTTCCCCCCCTCCCCACAACAGATTTAGGGGGGCACATGGGGAGAGGGGAGGCGAAGCTCTTTTGCATAGCCAAAAGTCCTTCTGCTAGCAGATCTGTTTAGCTGTCCTATGTTCAAATACTTGCATTCTCTCTCAGCATTCAAAGCTGACCTGGTAAGAACAATCACCTTTGCCTCTGTGCAAGATTCATCTTCTGAGAGTTACAGTCTAGCATTCTATCCTGACACCAGTTGACCTGAAAGGATGCCCTCCCCGGAGAGCCCCACACTATCATCTTCAAGTGCCAGGTACAGCTCTCCACAGCCTTTTCATTATAATGGGTACATCTACTAAGTCTCTTTAGATTCTTGCACTATTTTAATCCCCTGGCTGCTTCTCAGTTAGCTTTAGCTGTTGTGTATTCCCACCCCCCCGCCCCCTGTCCTGCTTTATTTCTAATTGGTTTGAGTGTCTAATTTTTTGATTGCATTTCAATGGCTTGCAACGCTCCAGGGAACCTGGCTGTGTACAAATGCAACAAACAAATAATTAAATACTGATTCCTACCTGCTGAAGAAATAATGTAAATACTGGATCCTACTGGCTAATGTAGTGGCCCTTGCCTCAAGAGCAAGTTTAATTGCTGCCACCAAGCGTTGTGCAGGATGAATGTTCCGTAAATAGCCTGTCTGGAGGTGACCTTAGACCCTGGGCTCAATGGTCTTTTATTTTGCATTAAAAAAAAGCACGCCCATCCCCTTTTGCATTTGTGGACCCACCTGCTTGTTCTGCAGAATGGTGACCTGGACTCCAGTGTCTGCCTTGACATAGGAGTCAAAGGAGCTGCATTAAACTGTTGGCGGTCTGGCTCCCTACTGTCTACACCAGGGGTCTGCAACCCGCGGCTCCGGAGCCGCATGTGGCTCTTTTACACCTTTGCCGTGGCTCCGGGGCGGATACTAGCGAGGGGAGGAGGCGCATTGTGTGCCCCAACACTCCCCACTGTGGCGGGTGCTGTACTGGCTGTGACGTCGCATGGGGGCGGTGCGTGCGTTAGTCACGCACCGTCCCAACGTCACCTTCCTGCCCACCCACCCGCTACATTGTAAGGGGCATGTACGCTGGTCACTGCATTGAAAGGGGGCATGTACGCTGGTCACTGTTTTGAAGGGGAGTGAAGAACACACACACACAAAAAAGGTAACGTGTTAATTTAACATTTATTTCTATGAGGAGGAGTAATTCTGAGGGGTCAAACAAAGAAATAATTTTAAAAAGTGACAAAAAAGTTATTTTTATAATGACGAGTTTTGCGGCTCCCAGTTTTTTTTTCTTTGGAAACGGGTCCAAGTGGCTCTTTTTGTCTTAAAGGTTGCAGACCCCTGGTCTACACCAACTGTTGGCAACTCTCCAGAAGTTCGGGGTCTTTTGCAGCCCTACCTGGAGATTGAAACTGGGAACTTGAGCATGCCAGACCCCCCAAGTGTCCCTATGTTATAGGGATGTCCCTAATTTAGACAAGCCGTCCTGGTTTCTGATTTGATCCCGGAATGTCCTGCTTTCCCTTAGGATGTCCCTATTTTCATGGCAGAAATGTTGGAGGGTGTGGAGTTATCCAACCTCCGAGCTGTCTGAAGGCAATCCTGTATAGGGAATTTAAAAAAATAAAAAATGTTTTATTATGTTTTTTTATACCGTATTGGCCCGGATGTAACCCACACTTCCCCCCCCAAATTCCATCTGTGAAAGGTTAAAGTGTGGGTTATATTTGGAACTGAGCACTGCATGCCCGCCTCCTGACACTACCGCCCTGAATGGGGGATGGGGCAGCCGGCGACAGCTTGGGGAGGTAGTGCCAGGAGGTGGGTGCATAGCGTGCTTGGAACTGAGCGCTGGCACCAGCCATCCCCCTGCCTGGGCGGTGGTGCCGGGAGGCGGGCTGCACCCACAAATTAGCCTTCAAATTTAAAGGTGCGGCTTATTTGTGGGTGTGTCTTATATTTGGGACAATACGGTAGCTGCCCAGAGTGCTGGAGCAACCCCAAAAGATGTGTGGGGTATAAATAGTAAAATTATCATTCTGGAATGGGATGCTCCCTATTTTCATTGGAGAAATGTTGGAGGGTATGGCATGCGAATGAGACGCGGGTGGCACTGTGGTCTAAACCACTGAGCCTCTTGGGCTTGCCGATTGGAGGGTTGGCGGTTTGAATCCCCGCGGCGGGGTGAGCTCCCATTGTTCGGTCCCAGCTCCTGCCAACCTAGCAGTTCAAAAGCACGTAGTACCTTCTGGCGGGAAGGTAAACGGCATTTCCGTGTGCTGCTCTGGTTCACCAGAAGCGGCTTAGTCATGCTTGCCACATGACCTGGGAAAACTGCATGCGGACAAACGCCGGCTCCCTCAGCCAGTAAAGTGAGATGAGCGCTGCAACCCCAGAGTCGGCCACGACTGGACTTAACTGTCAGGGGTCCTTTACCTTATGGCATGTGAAGCTGATGCTCTGCCCCTGAGCTGCTAGCCTAATTTGTGACTTAATACCACTTTAATAGTCCGTCAGAACCCCTTACCCTTTCTCTCACTCACCCCCGCAACTGAAAGCAGATGGAGTGCGCCAGTAAATAAAAGGTGCGTTCGAAACGGCGAGAGGCAGGGAGGCTTCCAGCCAGACCCTGCTGCCTCCTAATGAGCTGCCTCTATGCTTAGCGTGGAGCATCAGAACGGGCTCCAAAGGGGCGGAAAATCTTTATGCATGGAGCGTGTGCTGCATAAGCAGCAGGACTGCTGCACTGCACAGGGAGATGAGGCGGCTTTATGAGCGCTGGCACTTTCCCTCTGCTTTGAATCTGCCCCATTAGCATAAGCTATTTATCAGGGTGATTTGGCAATCAGGAGAAGCAGGAGCTGTGCAGGGGAAACGGCTGTCTTTAGGGGAGGAAGGGCAAGAAGGCTCTGTGTGGGGTGGGGTGGCGAATGGGCTTGAGCCCCCACTTCTGCCTGCAACAAGTTTGGTTCCAGGTCCTCCAGAGCCTAGGAGCTAACTCCTATGGGTCGAGGTCCCTTGCCCCCCCCCCCAAATAAAATACAGCCATACCTCATGTTGCGTCCACTTCATGTTACGTTCTTTCAGGTTACATCCCGCGGTGACCCAGAAGTACCAGAAAGGGTTACTTCCGGGTTTCGCCACTCGCGCATGCGCAGAAGTGCAAAATGACATCACACGCATGTGCAGATGCGCTGCTGGGGGTTGCGCTCTTTTCATGTTGCGAACGGGCCTCCAGGACAGATCCTGTTCGCAACCAGAGGTACCACTGTATTTGAGGGGGCTGGGCCCCCCAAAGTTGATGGGCATTGGCATTCAAATTGTGTGTCGGTGCGCCATGTCATGTGATCAGTTATGTGGGGTGGGGATTACCTGCACCCCCTCCCCAAATATTTTATTCAAGTTGGCACCACTGCTCCGGAGTGGAACTGTGCTTTGATGAACAAATGTCTATATACAGTCGTACCTTGGAAGTCAAACGGAATCCGTTCCAGAAGTCTGTTCGGCTTCCAAAATGTTTGGAAACCAAGGCGCAGCTTCTGATTGGCTGCAGGAAGGTCCTGCAGCCAATCAGAAGCTGCGGAAGCTGCATCAGACATTGAGGTTCCAAAGAATGTTCGCAAACCGCAACACTCACTTCTGGGTTTGCTGCATTCGGGAGGCAAAACGTATGAGTGCCAAGGCATTCATCTACCAAGGTACGACTGCATACCCATAGAATAGGCCATAGGTTTGGAAGGGACCATGAGGGTCATCTAGTCCAACCCCCTGCAATGCAGGAATCTTTTGCCCAACATGGGCTTGAACTCATAACCCTGAAATTGAGAGCCTCATGCTCTACCAGCTGAGCTACATATACAGCTATGGTTTCTGGAGAAGCTGCGTTGAGAGCTGGTGTTCTAGCATAGCGGCTAAGGCGAAGTCTGCACCCTAATTTACCCCTCACAGTGCTACAATTCCCAGCACCACTAACAATCTGCAGTTCCCAGGATTCTTGGAGGGGGCAGGAGATGTGCTTTAAACGAGTATGGTGTGCACACAGCCTAAGACAGTGAGCTGCGGATGAGGTTCGAATCCTGCCTCTGCCACGTGGTCATGAGATGGCCTTAAGTACGCCACTCCTTTTCAGCCTGCGTTGCAGGAGGTTGGGCTATGGCTCTCTGCAATCCTATCAAATAAGCAAAAACTCTTCCGCCGCAAAAGAAATGGTTTCATCTTTAATGGCTGTGCAAATCAGATTGCCCCGTGACCAACACCTCCCTACCTGCAAACCAGAGATGCTTTATCAGCCACTAACATTTCCAAACCCGAGCGCACAGCCCTGTTTGTGCACCCATTCCTCTAACCTAGCCTTCCCCAACTGGTTGGCCTCCGGATGTTTTGGACTACAAACGGCCTCGGTCCAGTATACCTGAAGGAGCGTCTCCACCTCCATCGTTCTACCTGGACACTGAGGTCCAGCACCGAGGGCCTTCTGGTGGTTCCCTCATTGCGAGAAGCCAAGTTACAGGGAACCAGGCAGAGGGCCTTCTTGGTAGTGGCGCCCTCCCTGTGGAACGCCCTCCCACCAGATGTCAAAGAGAACAACAACTACTAGACTTTTAGAAGACATCTGAAGGCAGCCCTGTTTAGGGAAGCTTTTAATGTTTGATGTATCACAGTATTGTAATATTCTTTTGGAGGCCGCCCAGAGTGGCTGGGGAAACCCAGCCAGATGGGCGGGGTATAAATAATAAATTATTATTATTATTATTATTATTATTATTATTATTATTATTATTATTATTATTCCCATCACCCTGACCACTGGCCATGCTGGGTGGAATGGCTGATGGGACTTGTAGTCCAACACACCTGAAGAATTCCAGGTTGTGAAAGGCTACTGGAACGACTACTCTGATGTACTTCACCCCCTTCGCAGCAGCGGTTGCTTTACGGAGCTCTTGCAGATGTTGGTTTACTGCAGGTGTGGGGGGCCTTTGTTCCCCCAGATGTTGCTGGAATACAACTCCCATTGCCCCTGACCATTGGCCATGCTTTCTGGGGCTGATGGGAGTTGTTGTTCAGCAACATTGAGGGGGCGAGGGAAGTTCCCTACATCTGGTTTACGGCCTATGTGTTTCTGAGGGGTGCTTGATGCCCTGCTTTATGAAGGATATAGGCACCACCCACCCCCAGCAGCAGGGACATTAAAAGACTTTTGCATATGGTTTTAAAAAGCCATATTTCTACTTCTGATGCGTTGACACAGCTGGAGATGCCAGGGTGGTCCTGGGAAGGTTGCATAATTGGTGGTGGCTTTTAAAAGGAAAGGCTTGTTTGTGATTGACAGCTATTAGCTGGGCAGCCTGTGAGTGACAGCATCCTCCCCTTGACTCCCGGAGATGGCTGTTTTGTCATTGCCTTAGAAACAGGCCCCCTCTCACTGGAGTGCAGCCAGCGGGAATCAGCTGATCCATACGGATCCCGCTGAGGTGGGGCCTCCATGAGATTAGGACATCACCTGTCAAGAGATAATGGCTAACTCTGAGGCTTTCCAGAGACAAAACTCGGCCACAAAGCAAAGCTTATGAGGGATATTGCCAGGCCAGGATCACAAGGGCTGCATTAAGGCTCCAGGCCTAAGGTTTCACATCCCTGGTCTACAGTGACTGGGAGGGACTCTCTGGGGGACTTTTCACCAGCCTTAACTGGAGATTCTGGGGACTGGACCAGGGACCTTTTTGCATGCAAAGGATGTGCTCTCCTGCTGAGCCACACAGCCCATCCCCTGTGCAAATGTAAAAAAAGATGATGTTGGATAGAATCTAAGTGGTTATCAGCTGTAATGATTAAGATAATTGGGGAAAAAAGAAGAAAGAAAGGTGTAAAATTAAGTGAAAATTAAGGGTGAGGATTTGCTGAATGAATAATCTGAATTGGAATACAAAAAGGGGAGGTATGAGGAGGTCCGAGAAATAAGTTAAAAGAGAATAAGTGAATGAAATTATATGTGTTTTTAATTTTTGTATTTTTGTTTTTTGTCTTTTTTGTATAAACTTTGAAAAGTTAATAAATATATTTTTTTAAAAAAAACAAATGTAAAAAAAAGAAGGCCAGTGGATTTGGGAGAACTTTTAGGCACCTCTGATTTAGGGCATTGTTGCATCCAGGGTTGGCACTGAGGCTCAACATCATCAGGTGCCAAAAACTAACCAAAAACCTGAAACTGACACAGGGACAAACAGAAGAAGATGCCTTCACTGCAGTATGGTTCCCTTTCATAACATACACAGCCCAACAAGGCAACTACAAAAATCTGCTGACAGCGTACGGATCAATCTGGCTAACCTGATTCAAAAATACACACTCCTACCCCACTCACAAGGATGCGGGTGGCGCTGTGGGTTAAACCACAGAGGCTAGGACTTGCTGATTAGAAGGTCGGCGGTTCGAATCCCTGCGACGGGGTGAGCTCCCATTGCTCGGTCCCTGCTCCTGCCAACCTAGCAGTTCGAAAGCACGTCAAAGTGCAAGTAGATAAATAGGTACCGCTCCGGCGGGAAGGTAAATGGCGTTTTTGTGTGCTGCTCTGGTTCACCAGAAGCGGCTTAGTCATGCTGGTCACATGACCCGGAAGCTGTACGCTGGCTCCCTTGGCCAATAAAGTGAGATGTGCGCCCCAACCCCAGAGTCGGCCACGACTGGACCTAATGGTCAGGGATCCCTTTACCTTTTTACCCCACTCACACGAAAACAATTCTCACTACAGCTCACTACAACCAACCACACCCTAGGCCACCCCCAACCTCTCTCACCACCAAAGAAACAACAAGCGAATAATAAGAGAACCCACACGGGTAATGCTGACACAAAACCCCACACATACACTAAGTAGATGTAGAGAAGCATAACCACCTCACCCCACTCCACTCACAATTCCCCTCCCCCTCTTCCCCCTCTTTTCTTCCTAATTGTTTAAACCAATTCATGAACCAAGAACTTACACATTGGCCACTAATAATGAACCATATGTTGTAGGTGTTTTTCCACATTTATTACGCTATTTTTGTGATAGAAAATTACATGAGAAAACTTGGGATACTTATTTGTAGAGACGTACATAGTCAGTTGCCTCCCAAGGTCCCTATCCTGAATCCTAGAGCCCTATGATTGTCATCTTCCTTCTTGATGCTGCTGCTGAAAAAGAGAGACATTTCTTTTCTCCTTGGTCATCCAGAGTGCGCCCTGGGGCAGCATATTGAACAGGCACACAGCCCCTCTGGTCCCAGACTTGCACCCCACTGTGGTGAGATGTACTGTATTCCTATTTGAATTACAGTATGTACAAATCAGCTGAGATAAATTGCTCAGATATGTGTCCTCTTTTGTTGTCTTCTTTTGGGGATGCACAACCTCTCCTGGGATGCGCAAGCAGCCGTTCCGTTCTTGGCAGAGCAGCTGCTCTGCACGCATAGAGGTCCGCATTTGAACTGGGACCTTGTGGAGCTGCTGCCAGTCAGAGCAAGCTCTACCAGGCCTAAGTGGACAAAGAACCCGAGCTGGCGTAAGGCAATTTCTGCAGAGGGAACAGAGGTTAAGACATCAGGCCGTTGTCAGCCGAGGACTTTGTGGCCTCGTTATGGAAGCAAAGGGGCGGCTCTGTCGTTAGCGTGATCTATTTTTGATGCAAATCAACGCAGAGACCAGATGGGGTCCCTCTATCCCGTAAGGGACATGAAGGCTGCAGCTCTGCTTAGCCCGGTTAAGTGAAGTCCTGGCTTCCAGCAAAAGCTAAGAAGAGGAGGTCAGGAGTGGGCAGTGGATGGAACAGCAGCCAGGCAGCTGTGGGCATGTTCCCTACCAGAGGAGGCTTCTTCGCGCAACACTCCCAGAAGCCTTGCTCCCCATGCTGAGTTTGCAGAGAAGACTGTCATTAATTAGCTGCTTTGTCTCCTGCAGGCCGAGTGGAGCTGAGTTGCTGCTCAGGGCTGGCAGGAGGCAAGTCCCCGCTGCGAGGCGGCAGCAGGGACCGGAGTGAGTCGATAGCCTTTAAGAGGATAGCCGCTTCCCATAAAACAGCTCCTGGGCCCTGGCTTCTGGCAGGTCTCTCCTCCCCCTTAAACATTGTGTGGGGGGGGGAGCCTGTTGGTCCAGACCTCTGGCAGATGGAAGAGACAGCTGTTTGACTCAATCGGACACCCGTGGCTGGCTGGCTGGCTTCTGCCGCGCTGCCTAGGGTGCCTTGCAAGAATTTTTCAGCTGCGCCCCAAGATCAGCTCATTCTTCTGCAACGTGGCCCAGAGGTTAAGGCAACCTTGCCGCACCCTGAAGCAGATTGACTTCCAGGTGCCCCCTTCCAAGTCTCAGCCTTTAATTTGAATTCTGCACTTGGTGATGATAAACTAAAATGGGTTTCTGTGGGATGTAACATCACTGAAGCAGTCAAATACAGAATTTCCTGTTTGCTCCAGCCAGGAGGAATTCCTGTCACACCTGGTCTGGAGCATCCTCCCTGTGTGTGACCAGGTAGATGGGCATGACTCTGGCAGACCCTATAAAAGAGCCAATCACGCAGCCATCTCCCTCTTGTCTCTTTGACTCTTTTTGGCTACTTACGCTCTTTTGCTCTTTGCTGGCTCTCAGCCAGCAGCACATTGCTCATCCCTATACAAGATGAAGCCACACTTTGTATTTCTATAAATGTAACTGCAACTATAAGCTAAAGCATGCCTTCAGAAAACTACTGTGAACTGAATGTAAGTAAACTTTATGTTGCTTTTAATGAAGACTGTTGTATTATTATTTGAAGAGCGAAAGATAAGGGGAAACTTACCAGGAACAATCCGGACTGGACAAGCCAGACTGGATTGCTTAACTCAAATGATATTCATGAATCCATCAACTAGCTTCCAGCAATGTGCAAGGGAATGTGCTCTGCTACTTACTGTACAAGCATGAGTGAGGAGAGATAATATTTAATCAATATATCCTCTCCCACCTTTCTGCAGCATTCCCACACTAAGACCAGCACAAGACCACCATGAAAGATTCAGTGAACTATGTGATGTAGAATCCAGAGTTGGGGGGGACTTGGGTGCTTTATGCTGGGCCCCATAATTTTGTCTCCCTCTACCTGGCCTCTAAGAATCATGGGAACTGTAGTTTGTTAAGGGTGCTGGAAATTGTAGTTTTGTGGGGGGTAGGTTGTAGTTCCCATGATTATTTGGGCAAAAGTATGTGCTTTAAAGTAGGGACGCAGGTGGCGCTGTGGGTTAAACCACAGAGCCTAGGACTTGCCAATCAGAAGGTCAGCAGTTTGAATCCACGTGACGGGGTGAGCTCCCGTTGCTCGGTCCCAGCTCCTGCCAACCTAGCAGTTCAAAAGCACATCAAAGTGCAAGTAGATAAATAGGTACCGCTCCGGCGGGAAGGTAAACGGCGTTTCCGCGCGCTGCTCTGGTTAACAGAGTCATGCTGGCCACATTACCCGGAAGCTGTACGCCAGCTCTCTCGGCCAATAAAGCGAGATGAGCGCCGCAACCCCAGAGTCGGTCATGACTGGACCTAATGGTCAGGGGTCCCTTTACCTTTATGTGCTTTAAATGTGTGGGGTGTATGAAGCCATGAGCAAAAACAATTTTATTTTTATTTTTTTTATTTTCAATTTAGCCCTATATGGCAGGGCTAGGGAAACTTTGGCCTTCCAGATGTTTATGGACTACAACACCCATCATCCCTGACCATTGCCATGTTGGCTGGGTCTGCTGGGAGTTGGAATCCACCCGCTTCTGAATGCTCACAGGTTCCCCATCTCTGCATCCAGAAACTCTTAGCAAGGCAGCCCGACTCTCAAGTCCTTGCTTTGCATTTGAAAGTGGCTGCATTGCTTGGCTGGCGAAGGGAAATGTCAGAGGTAGAGGCAGCTGCTAATTGAGGAGCACCAAAGCCCCACCTGATGGCATTTCCAGCATCTGGGAAGCTTTGTCGTGCGCTTGCAGAATCAAGAATCTGAACCGCCTAACATCATTCCGATCACAACTTTCAGAAATGCTCTTGAGGAAAAAAAGAGGGAAGAAATGGTTTCTTAGAGATGCGTAGCAAAGTTACAGACATGATTTTGTACACATCCCAACCTATATGTCAGGAATGGGGAAACTTGGGCTCTGGCCCTTGAGGCTTTTCTATCAGGCCCTTGGGACTCTTCCAAGGCCACAACCCCTCTGCCCAGCCACAAATCTATCCTGATCCTGCCCCTTGAGTGCTTTTGCCCGGCTGTATCGATTTGTGTGCCTGTAGAAGCTTTTGTATGGGTGGAATGTCAAAATTATGGGTGGAATGTCACCTAGAAAGGGAGAAAACAGGAGTGCCTGGTGTGCTCTGGTCCACGGGGTCACGAAGAATTGGACACGACTAAACAACAACAACAAAATAGACAGGGAGGAGGTGCCTCTGTTGTTCTGCCTCCTCTTGCCTCTAACCCCACCCACCATGGACATGCGGCCCCCAAAAGTTTGCCTGTGAGGAAATGCAGCCCTCAGTGTCAGGAGCGAGCCAGCAGTAAATCACACAAAGCAAGTGGAGTTAACTTCTTATTAGAAAAACAACAACAGGATCTGCACAGGAGTGTGAGGCCCAATGAGCACAGCAACTTTTCTTGGGTAGGTCTTGCGCTATGAAGCCGTTGTGGAAACGCTCCATTTGTGTTCCCCTAGAGCTGCCTCAGTATCCAGTGTTAGTCCCACTCAGAGTAGACCCATTCAAAATAATGCATCTGAATTTTCACTGCGTGTTTACTCTGAGTATTAGTGAGTTGGAAGCAACCCACACTTTGTTCAGGTGTGATTTTAGGGTGAGTTTAAAGGAACTTTGCCCCCATCATCACTGCTAAGAGCTTCTTCCTTTAAGGCTTCTATTCTTGTGCCACCATGTGGTGAAAAAGAGTTAAAATGGGAAGGAAGGAAGGAAGGAAGGAAGGAAGGAAGGAAGGAAGGAAGGAAGGAATGGAAGGACACCAAGTCATGCCACCCAAAGGAAAGCAAGAACATAACCTATAGGGCTCAGCAAATATATTTTGCAACTTAGTGCCTGTTAAATCTCACAAGATTTACCCTTAGGAAAATGAACATCGAAGGAGCACATCATATTTCTGATGTGCAGACTGTAAGTGCCATTGCCTGTTGTACCCAGAACGGCACTAGTACCTATACACAAACACACACACACACACACACACACACACACACAAAGGGGGGGGGGTTAGGATCCTTAAGGGAAATTGTATGTTTGCAGAAGTAGATAGAAATGTGGGGGGTGGGGAGTAAGGGGAATCTTCCAAAAGCAGCTAAATAAGGACAGAGTGTGCTCACTGGTCACAAAATGCTAATTTGGGGTTGGGGTTGTGGGGAACAGATAAAATGGGGGGGGGGAGGAGGGCGAGAGAATGGAATGAAGTGGTGAGGATGTTCAAGAGAAACACTCCATAGTACAAAGGTTTTTGTAAGTCTCACTCTGATATTATATGGTGCTTTTGTGCTGCAGCAAATTCACATCTTGCTGCCCATACTTCATAGCAATGTTGGGGCCATCTCTGATCTTAGACTTGCACATTTCTTTGGTGTGTGCTTTTTCGGTTGTCTTTGCTGGAGTTAATATTGTCATAATATTGTCAATATTGATCCAGAGTAGATTCTGATGTATAGTTAGCAGAGCAACAACTTAAACACATTGTAGGAGTCCCAAAAATAGACCAGAGGCAATTGTATTTCATCCAGCAGAGCTTGACTGCTGTTGAAGGCAAATGAGCAGAATGGTCACAAATCCAATACATTCAGGATTGGCCCTGTCCATAAGAAGTCCAGTTGCAGCAGACTTAAATTAAACTTGCAATAAATTATAATAAGACTAAAACTTAACGCTATCTATGTACAGAACACCACACCAGAAGGAAAAAAGATGGAAAGAGTGAAAGCCAGTCTCCTTCAGGCCCTACTTTTATAGTCAGCGTGACCTTGACAGAAAGAGATAAGAGAACCAGTTTAAGCCAGCGGCGCTCAGCTTTTCTAACCTAAACATCATGAACCTTCTGCTTGTTTCTTTCACACAGAGAAGCTTCCAGAACCCTCTTGAATTAATTAGAATAGGAAAGATCTCTACACATCAGATCGATACTTTCTGCACTAAGAAATGCAAACTGACAAATATTGACCCACCTTTCCAGGGGTTAATATTAATACTTGAATGCGCTACATACTGGTTGGTTATTTTACTCCTTTTCTTTCTCACAGGGATGCAGCAGTGCTCTTGACAGTGTGCGCACCCAGAGACATGCACAGATCCCAATTCTTGTAGACACATGAGGTTGATGCTCATGATGTTGCTTGGGGTACTAAACCAAAACCATGCTGACCCCTAGTGGCTACCTGTGATAATTACAGAGAGTGTAGAACTTCCTAAGTGACAAATGCTAGATTTTTTAAAGGATGGCTCAAGTCAAGTGACAGCGCCTAGCAGTGTGCTGTCTTCTCTCCACAATGCATTGTGGGATTGGCCTTGCAGCAAGGTAAGCTTGGCTAGCTATATTTTGCACACACAGCCTAGGACTAATTTTAAAAGAAAGGGAAAATTTTTATAAAAGAGCAGAGCAGGACGTATCCTGGCTAGTGTTTTGCCAGATTTCACAATGTAAGAAGTGCATACCCTCCAACATTTCTCCAATGAAAATAGGGATGTCCTATTGCAGGTGGCTCTGTGGGTTAAACCACTGTGCCGCTTGGGCTTGCTGATCAAAAGGTCGGCAGTTCGAATCCCCACAACGGGGTGAGCTCCTGTTGCTCGGTCCCAGCTGCCAACATAGCAGTTCGAAAGCACACAGTGCAAGTAGATAAATAGGTACCGCTCTGGTGGGAAGGTAAACGGCGTTTCCGTGCGTTGCTCTGGTGTCGGTGTTCCGTTGCACCAGAAGCAGCTTAGTCATGCTGGCCACGTGACCCGGAAAAACTGTCTGCGGAAGCGGACAAACTCCGGCTCCTTCGGCCTGTAAAGCGAGATGAGTGTTGCAACCCCAGAGTCGTTTACAACTGCACTTAATTGTCAGGGGTCCCTTTACCTTTATTCCATTATTAATTATTATTATTATTATTATTATTATTATTATTATTATTATTATTATACCATGCCCATCTGACTGGATTTCCCCAGCCACTCTGGGCGGCTTCCAACATATATAAAAACCACAATAAAACATCAAACATTTGAAAACTCCCTTATACAGGGCTGCCTTCAGATGGTTTGGGGGGTTGCATAACTCCATACCCTCCAACATTTCTATGATGAATATAGGGACATCCTAAGGAAAATCGAGACATTCCAGGATCAAATCAGAAACCGGGACGGCTTCTGTAAATTCGGGGCTGTCCCTGGAAAATAGAGACTCTTGGAGGGTCTAGAAAAGCCCTATGGGATTAGGCCAAAGGCCCACCTAGTCCAGGATCCTGCTGTCACAGTGGCTATCCAGACACCTATAGGAAGCCCCCCAAACAGGGTCTGAGTGCAACAGCCGTCTCCCTGCTTGCTTCCCAGCTACTCCTGTTTGGAGCAACACTGCCTCTAACCCTGGAAGGAGTGGACAGCCCATTGTGGCTGGTAGTCACTGATATCCTTTTCTTCTGTGACTTCGTCTAACCCCTTTTGGAAGCCATCCACATTGGTAGAACGGACAGGGAAAAAACAATGCTGTCCAGGGTTGTAAAGACTGCGGAGAGAATAACTGGGTGCACTCTCCCTACCTTGGATCAAATCTATGTTTCCGGGTGACATAAGAAAGCTGCAGAGATAGCGCAGGATACTGCACACCCTGGAAATGATCTCTTTCAGCTTCTGCCTTCTGGAAGAAGGTACAGGGTTATAAAGACTAGGGCAAGCCTCCTGAGAAACAGTTTCTATTCAAATGCAATTTTAGTTTTATTTTTTATTTTTTTATTCAAAGTTATAACAAAACATATTTTCCAAAAACATATCCTTATTCTCTCCCCATTTTCCCTCCCCCCTCCCCCCACAAAACCCATCCCCCCACCCCACCCCCCGACTTCCCTCAGTTCCAGTCTTTGGTTCTGTTTTTACATGACAAGAATGTGTCTTTTTATTTAAAATGCATCTCTGGGTTATTTGTGGGGCCTGCCTGGTGAAATATACTTGGAGTCAAGTGTGGATTTCATGCTCTTTATTCAGCTCATAATAGCAAGGAATGGAATTTCCCCCAAATTGTCTGCTTTATATACATTATTTACACAATGGGCCCCACGTGATTGGCTAATTCCGGGATTCTCCCATAGGCCAATCAGGTTGCGGATTCACTTCCACCTGGAGCTGGATTGGGTGGCTCCTGTGGACCAATCAGACTGCTGCATTCTGGGTCCTATTGTTCTAGGACCAATCAGGCTGCTGCATTCTGAATTCTATTGTTCTAGGACCAATCAGACTGCTGCATTCTGAATCCTATTGTTCTAGGACCAGTCAGGCTGCTGCACTCTGAATCCTATTCAACTCAGTACATAACAGGTTTGATCCCTCTATGGGTGCATATCCCTGCATTGCAGGGGGCTGGACTAGATGACCATGGGGTCCCTTTCAGCTCTATGATTCTAAGATCCTAAGGCTGCTGTTTGAAAAAATTAAGAAATCTAAGGTTTATTGCCCCTGGCAAATGTGGATATAGTGAGTCATGAGGTTACCAAGAGGAAGCTCCAGTGCTAACACATGCAAAGGAAGATTGATGAAGAGGGAGGGAGAAAAGTAAAGCCTGAGAGAAAAAACAAAGGTACCATCTCTCAAGAAATGGAATTGTCTATTGCCCCTTAGTGGTTCAGGTTACTTATTGCAAGTGTTGCTGCTTTACTCTCAACAATTCCAAAAAACGTTTGTGTACACACATCACGAGGGAATCATACATTTTTTTTTTATTTTTAAATTATTTGATTATGATTAGCCTTATATTCTACTCACAAGCAGATGTATATATTTTATATTTCGGGCAGCTCAAAGTGGTTCTCTCAACCACGTCCCATTGTGTCCTCAGAACAGCCACATGAGGTAAGCTAGGCTAAGAGACTGTGACTGGCCTGAGTGAGCTTCATGTCTGAGTGAGGATTTGAACCCGTCTCTCTGTCCCCTTTGCAAAACTCTAACCATCTGGAACACTCTGTAACTGCCAAGCCTCTTCAAATGGAGACTGCAGTGTGGAAGCCGCTAATCAGGGGTCAGCAAACTTTTTCAGCAGGGGGCCAGTCCCCTGCCCCTCAGACCTTGGGGGGGGGGGCTGGACTATATATTTTTTTTGGGGGGGGATGAACGAATTCTTATGCCCCACAAATAACCCAGAGATGCATTTTAAATAAAAGGACACATTCTACTCATGTAAAAACACGCTGATTCCCAGACCGTCCGCGGGCCAGATTTAGAAGGCGATTGGGCTGGATCCGGCCCCTGGGCCTTAGCACCCATGCACTAAATTGTGATTCATCAAGAGCTTGGTGCTATGACTTGTGGATTTTTAAAATGACCACACTCCACATATTTGACGCCAGGATGCCTGTGTTAGCAACGCAATCAGCTTTTGCTTTAGAATAAAAGGTAAAGGGACCCCTGACCATTAGGTCCAGTCGTGGCCAACTCTGGGGTTGCGGCGCTCATCTCGCTTTATTGGCTGAGGGAGCCAGCGTACAGCTTCCGGGTCATGTGGCCAGCAGGACTAAGCCACTTCTGGCGAACCAGAGCAGCGCACAGAAATGCTGTTTACCTTCCCGCCGGAGCGGTACCTATTTATCTACTTGCACTTTGATGTGCTTTCGAACTGCTAGGTTGGCAGGAGCAGGGACTGAGCAATGGGAGCTCTCCCCGTTGTGGGGATTCGAGCCGCCGACCTTCCAATCGGCAAGTCCTAGGCCCTGTGGTTTAACCCACAGCACCACCCGCGTCCCTTGCTTTAGAATACTGGTGTTATTAATGTCATTATTATCACCACCTCGACTCTCCTGCAGTTCCTTTCCTTCCGACCTCTCTTTCCAACCCCAGCCACCCACTCACATGTGTCCTTGTGGACCTGCAGACCATATGAGGTAATGCCATACTATTTGGCATTAGTTTTTAAGCTGCCAGAAGACTCCTGGACTGCAACCGACAGACACTGGACACAGCTGCCCCTCTGGAAATTTGGAAACAGGAAAGTAATCGCTTCATGTTTATTGCATAACTGAACGATATTCTGGGGAAAGGAAATAACAACAACAACAACAAACAGAGGCTGGCGTGGCATGTTCCTTTTCGCTCTGCTTTTTATGTGGGCAGTTGCGGAAGCAGCTCTGTCTGTCTCCCACATGCTTTCAGTGCGGGATGACAATTGTGCTGAAGTTTTTTTTAATCTGTTTTGTTTTAATCTCTACTGCCCTCTTGTGGTCATGAAGGGAAGGTTCATCTAATGGAAATGTTGCGCTAGATTTGATTATTTAGTCCAGGGGGTGTGCAGAAGGCATCTTCTTTTCTTTTTGGCTAGAATATTGAAGACCCACCCAATGATGCAAAGATGCAAGCTGGTAATAATAATAATAATAATAATAATAATAATAATAATAATAATAATATTTATACCCTGCCCAACAGAATATTAGTAATAATAAAAAGCAATAAAACATAAAACATTTAAAAAATCCCTAAACAGGACTGCCTTCAGATGTCTTCTAAAAGTCAGTTAGTTGTTTATTTCCTTGTCATCTGATGGGAGAGTGTTCCACAGGGTGGGCACCACTACCGAGAAGGCCCTCTTTTTTTCTTTTCAATGTCCTTTTTTCTTTTTCTTTTTTCTTTTTATTAAATTTGCTTAGTAACATAACATTATTATATATATTCTATAAAACAAAGAATACAGAACAAAATTCATACATACTACAATGCCTAACTACATAACATTAATATATATGGTTTCTGAAAAAAAAGGCTTACATAACAAAATCAATTCAAAATACCATCCGGTTTACTTCCCCCCCCCCTCCCCACTCCAGCCCCCACTCCCCGGTCAAACCTTCCTTCTTCATATCTTTATCCATGTACACAGTCTGTTCATTCGAGCTTGTATGTTAGGGTCGGCTTCCCCTCTTTCTATCCAGTTCCTGTAAAATGCCCATTTATTTGTGATTCTTTGGCATTTATTTTCCCATCTATCCTCTGCCACTATCTGTGCGAATATTTCTGATTGTACGTATTCAAAAACATAACATTTTAATAAGGCCCTCAATGTCCTTTCACATAAAAACTCACTCCTGCCCCCCCCCGCCCCAATAAAAACCTCATCAGCTGAGCAGTTTTACTTTGCTTTACTCAGAGTAGACCCATTGCAATGACTGTGCCTAACTTAGACTTTACGATTGGCTCCAATGATTCTCCCGTTGGCAACAACTCTGCATAGAATTAATGTATGATCTTAGATTTAAACGACCAGCAGCAAAGCTTTAAATAGTTTCACGTTATGCCTCGGCTTTAAATGACCAGTAAAGGACAACCAGCCAGGTCTTTCCTCTGCCTCCCTTTTCTAACTCATCTGACCACCTCAGTAAATTTAGGCATCATGGCTGTGTGCCATGTTATATGAAACCATTCTTTACAGTTGGCATTATTTCAGTACTCCGTTTGGCTCCTATTAATGGTGGGGGTTTTTTGGGATTTTTTTGGTGTGTTTTTTGCTGCGGTTAGCAGATTTCCCACTAAATTACGATGCTCTGGATGTATATCATTTTGAAGATAATCTAAAAGAACATGTAATGGATTCAGTGGTATATTATATCCCATCGTATTTTGTATAATATTAATAAATTTCCCTCAGAGGCTGCTGGCTTTCTTATAGGTCAACCATATGTGCATATATAATCTGCTTTGATTGCCCCACACTTCTGGCACATCTCACTAGCATTAGGATCCATTTTGTTAGCTGAAGTGGAGTCAAGTACCTGTGGTATAATACTTTATAAAATTATGTATAGATGTAGATATAAAATTGTAAGTTCTTTTTAACTTCTGTCAGGCCCTGGAGCTGGACTCCCCTTCTGTAGGGAGAATGAGCCTGGGGTTTCAGAGTAGGAGGGGAAATTGCCCTTGGGGTAAGTCTCAGAAACACATACCCTACAGCAGGGGTCAGCAACCCGCGGCTCCGGAGCCGCATGTGGCTCTTTTACATCTTTGCCGCGGCTCCAGGGCAGATACTAGCAAGGGGAGGAGGCGCATTGTGCACCCTGACACTCCCCACTGTGGCGAGCGCTGTACTGGCTGTGACCTCGCATGGGGGCGGTGCGTGCGTTCGTCACGCACCGTCCCGACGTCACCTTCCCGCCCGCTGTCAGATCGGAGGGCAGTGGCGTGCATGCTTTAAATATCGCAATGGTTTTGCGGCTCCCAGTTTTTTCCCCCTTCGGAAACGGGTCCAAGTGGCTCTTTTTGTCTTAAAAGGTTGCAGACCCCTGGCCTACAGGAAGACATTCCACAAGAACAGCCTGTTGTTGATCTAGTTCCCCTTTGGCCTTACGTTGCCTCCGGTGTCAGGCTTTGGCTTCCTCCCCTCTTGGCCACGTAGATAAGCAGTACCAAGAGAAAGCAGTCTCTTACCAGTAACAGAAATGTTTACTAAACGCAGCAAAAGAACAAGCGACCCTCCGGAGAGTGCAGGTGCTCCCAATGAAGGTTCCGCCCACTTCCCTCTAGTCACTTCCTATTGGTGTTTTGCAACTTTGACCTGTTGCAGGACCTTAGCCAGACCTTAGCAGAGCATACGCAGAGTTCCAGAAAGCAATCAGGCAGGATGGACGAAGCAGGAACAAGACGCTGCTACTAGTAACTTGGTTACTTATAGATGTTTATTTACAGCAGACTCTACAAGTTACTACAGTGGTGCCCCGCAAGACGAATGCCTCGCAAGACGGAAAACTCGCTAGACGAAAGAGTTTTCCGTTTTGGAGGTGCTTCGCAAAACGAATCTCCTATGGGCTTGCTTCGCAAGACGACAATGTCTTCTGAGTTCCTGCTGGTTTTTTCCCCCTCCTCCCCTTTTCTAAGCCGCTAAGCTGCTTATCAGCTGATCTGATCAGCAGATAAGCCGCTAAAAGCAGTTAAAAGCCGCTAATAGCGCTAAGGCGCTTATCAGCTGATCCGATCAGCAGATAAGCCGCTAAAAGCAGCTAATAGTGCTAATAGCGCTAAGCCGCTTATCAGCTGATCCGATCAGCAGATAAGCCTCTAAAAGCCTCTAAAAGCCGCTAAAAGCCGCTAATAGCGCTAATCCGCTAATCCTTCAATGGGCTTGCTTCGCAAGACAAAAAAAAAACCGCTAGACGAAGAGAATCACAGAACGGATTCTTTTCGTCTTGCGAGGCACCACTGTACATACAAGAACAGATACGGATCTTAACTAGCTCTCTCTTAACAAACTCCAAACGACTCTCAGAACTCAGAACACCACACTGACCAACAAACTTAGGAGTCAATGGATCTTGGGCTGGCTCAGCCCTCTCCCTCCATGCCTCCAGGGTGCCCTGTTTTGAGCCCACTTGCCTGGATATTCAGAGACTGGAAGGGGAAGCTCCTCACCACTGGAGTGATGCCTGCATCACCCCTGGAAATCGGGGTCATTGGGAGGGTGTCTTAGCTTGCAGAGAGCTGGGTGGAGGGACACTTCTGCCCAAACCAGTGCCTTCCCCGTCTTGGCCCAGTCCAGTGCAAGGGGGTTTGATGTGTGCTGGATTGCTCTGCATCTACCCAGCTTATGGACCTATTTACAAAGCAGCACAAACTGTAGGTACTTGTGACCAGTTACTGCTGAGCTAGCGTGGAAGGACACTTATATGACACGTGCAGGAGCCCTCTAGGGAGAAGGTTCCTTTTCCAAAAGAAGAAGGCACAGCCCTTATCTCAGAGCCTCAAAACTATTTATTTGGAATCTGAGCTCTTGGACAGCAAGGATGGGAGAGGACTCTGGGCGTAGCTGTTTCCTGCCACCCCCCCCTCTTTTGTCTCGGGAGTCATGTTTAGTTTGCAGATCTCGGATGGAGCAAACAGCCAGCAGTAAAACAGAAAAGCCCCCCCCCCTTTTGCAGCCATCTAGCTCCCTCCCCTCACTCTCATTTGAGGCTCATGACCACACGAGCGACTGCTGCCAGGCTGGCCTCCTAGTGAACAGTTCAAGCCAAATGTTGGAGGTGGGTTGTGATGAGAGGAGGGTTGCGATGAGATCATTTGTGTTTTTCCTTCCAAAAGACCTAAGCAGCTGCAGGGAGGGGGCGATTTGGATCAGGGCCATGGGGCTGGCACTTTTCTCCATGAGCTTTCCTGATTTAAATGCCTCTGCACTTGCTATTTGCTCAACAGAGGGAAATGTACAGACACCGTAAGTCAGTGGAGGAAAGCCTAGTTATGCCCTTGAGGCTGTTTTGCCAAAGCCACAGATACCTGATGCCCTATATGGCAACAGGTGTAGGGCAGGTAGGAATGTGGCAGGCCCAAGAGGGCGTTTGCCAAGTGCCACAGTTCTGCTGATCAAGGCTACCTGCAAACGCCAGCAATCAGCTGATCATTGAGACTTCTGTGCACAGCATGATGCAGAAACAGGTCACCTGGCCTCATTGTGATACCAGCTATTGACAGGGGGCTGGTCCTACCCACCCATTGAATTTGGCCCACAGGGAGTAAAGGAGATAAGGATCCGAGCCCACTGGCCAGATTTACCTTATTTTTCGCTCTATAAGACGCACCAGACCACAAGACACACCTAGTTTTTGGAGGAGGAAAACAAGAAAAGAAATATTCTGAATCTCAGAAGCCAGAACAGCAAGAGGGATCGCTGCGCAGTGAAAGCAGCGATCCCTCTTGCTGTTCTGGCTTCTGGGATAGCTGCGCTGCCTGCATTCGCTCCATAAGATGCACACACATTTCCCCTTACTTTTTAGGAGGGAAAAAGTGAGTCTTATAGAGCAAAAAATACGGTAGTTCCCCACCCCTAGTGCAGGTGTACTTGTATGCTTTTCCCTCACAGTGCAAATACAGTGGTACCTCGGGTTACATACACTTCAGGTTGCAGACTCCGCTAACCCAGAAATAGTACCTCGGGTTAAGAACTTTGCTTCAGGATGAGAACAGAAATTGTGCTCTGTTGGCAGCGGGAGGCCCCATTAGCTAAAGTGGTACCTCAGGTTAAGAACAGTTTCAGGTTAAGAACGGACCTCCAGAACGAATTAAGTTCTTAACCCGAGGTACCAATGTATCAGCTTTGAGCATTGCAGTATGAATTGAGAGGGGGGAGTGTGTGTAAAGGGAAGTCTGAACACCTCCCTTCCAAGTGCCATGGTCTCAAACTGACACCCCCCCCCTCCTTGTGGCTGATTTTACCTTTATTAAAAGCAGCAGCAGCAACAACATTTTGGTGATCTTGTTTTGGCTCTCCTTTTGCCATGATTAATTTCGTCCCCAGTGTGCAGTTTCAGTTGCATCGGCTAAAAGAGGATTTTGCAGAGTTGGGAAAGGTTCAGAATGGCTGTTAATCATGTTGGCCAGACAGAACTTCTAGGTTCAGTATTTATTCATTTCAGAACTAGGATGCTGGACTAAGTGGGCCATTGGCCTCACCCAGCAGACTCATCCTTTTGGCTTGAGTTAGAAGTATACTAAGCAATGCCCAATCTTTCTGCATAAAATGTGAGTCCTTGTAGATCTGTGTAAGGTAAAGATGAAAAGGTAAAGGACCCCTGGACGGTTAAGTCCAGTCCAAGGCGACTGTGGGGTGGCAGTGCTCATCTCGCTTTCAGGCCGAGGGAGCCGGCGTTTGTCCACAGACAGCTTTCTAGGTCATGTGGCCAGCAGGACTAAACTGGTTCTGGTACAATGGGACACTGTGACGGAAACCCAGAGCGCACAGAAATGTTGTTTACTTTCCCACCACAGTGGTACTATTTATCTACTTGAACTGGCGTGCTTTCGAACTGCTAGGTTGGCAGGAGCTGGGACAGAGCAACAGGAGGGATTCGAACCGCCGGCCTTCCGATCGGCAAGCCCAAGAGGCTCAGTGGTTTAGACCACAGTGCCACCCGCATCCCCTATAGACATGTGTACTCAAATGCATACCTCATATGGACGGAGACCCTCAATTCCCAGATACAGGCAGCTCCCCACTTACATGGGGGTTACGCTCCGGGCCCCTGCGTGCATAAGTGAAACTGCATAAAGTGGGGAGCACTCTCTAAACACCCTTTAAAATGCCCTCTCTGCCGCTCTCTCTTTATTCCATACCAAAAATACTGTGTCCAAAAATATCCACAACTAGAATTGGAGCCAGTAGGAGGCTGGAGGATGCATGGAAAAATGGTTGCAGCAGCACATCAGCTGCGGGGAGGGTAGGCAGAGCAGCGTAAACAAAGCCCCACTGCACCTCTGGTCTCTTTGGGGCTTCTTCCATGCTCACTGACATCCTCTTTAGGTTCCAGGGAGGGTCTTCTCATGAGCCATGAGGACTCTCCAGCTCCTTCATGCCATTTCTGGGTTTGAATTGAGTTATTTCATTATTTCCTGGCACCGCACATATATGCGGTCATGCGCGAGTAGGATGCTCTTAAGTGGTGTAGGGGGGAAATGTCTGTACTTTCAAGGACCCCACCACGCATGTCTAGCAATGCTGGTTACACTCACTCTAATACTCTCTGCTCAGTCCACCAGAGGGTAGTCTTGCTTCATCTCAAGATCCAGTTGCATCTCTGGGCTCATTTCAAATGAAGCTGCCTTTCCTCCTTTGCTTATGCTTGGCGGTGTGTTGTGCATACCAGGCTTGCAAACGGATGTATTGTTTGCTGCTGTAAATATACAAGGCTTGATGACTCGTGGCGCAAAGGGAAGGTTTGCTCTCTTGTGAAATACGGCGGAACTTCAATAGTGTCATAGGCCAAGATATGTGTAGACCAGGGGTCAGCAAACTTTTTCAGCAGGGGGCCGGTCCACTGTCCCTCAGACCTTGTGGGGGGTCAGTCTATATTTTGAAAAAAATAAATAAAAATGAACGGATTCCTATGCCCCACAAATAACCCAGAGATGCATTTTAGATAAAAGGACACATTCTACTCATGTAAAAACACCCTGATTCCCAGACAATCCGCGGGCTGGATTTAGAAGGCGATTGGGTCGGATCTGGCCGCGGGGCCTTAATTTGCCTACCCATGATGTAGAACAACTACATTCGACATGGGTGGTGCTGTGGTCTAAACCACTGAGCCTCTTGGGTTTGCCGATCGGAAGGTCGGCAGTTCGAATCCCTGCAACAGGGTGAGCTCCCGTCGCAATGTCCCAGCTCCTGCCAACCTAGCAGTTCGAAAGCACACCAGTGCGAGTAGATAAGTAGGTAACGCTGCAGAGGGAAGGTGAACGGCATTTCCGTGCACTCTGGTTTTTGTCACGGTGTCCCGTTGCACCAGAAGCAGTTTAGTCATGTTGGTCACATGACCTGGAAAGCTGTCTGTGGACAAACACCGGCTCCCTCGGCCTGAAAGTGAGATGAGCGCTGCTACCCCATAGTCACCTTTGACTGGACTTAACCATCCAGGGGTCCTTTACCTATTACCTTTTACCTAGACTGACTACATCAGAGATAGGAAAATGAGAATTCACACCCTTGCTTCACCTAGCTCAGTATTGTCAACACTGACTTGGCAGCCTGACTCCAGTCTTTCCCAGGCATCAGTTTAGATGTCTTTCAAAGGGGATGAGACAAATTTAGATGGGAGGAGAGGTCTTTCAGAGGCTGTTCATCCCGATGGCTACATAGAAACTTCAGGCTCAGAAGCGGTATTTCTTTGTTTCATGCAGTTTGTGTACAACTTGACTCTAAAAATAAAACCTCAAAGTAATTTACAAAAAGATCTGGATGCCACTTGCTATTGGACAAGAACAGTGGGGGCTGTTGATTTCATGCCTTCCTTGGGGCTTCTTGGAAGCACCCTATTAGCCAGATGGAAGATGCTGGATGAATCAATGAACTGTAGAGTTGGAAGGGACCCCAAGGGTCATCTAGTCCAACCCCCTGCAATGCAGAAATCTCAACCAAAGCATCCATGACAGATAGCCACCCAGCCTCTGCTTAAAAAGCCTTCAATGAAAGAGAGCCCACCACCCTCCGAGGAAGTCTTTCCCACTGCCAAACAGCTCTTACCCTCAGAAAGTTCTTCCCAATGTTTAGTTAGAATCTCATTTCTTGAAACCTGAAGCCACTAGTTCAAATCCTACTGTCCAGAGCTCCTCCAGAGCAGGAGACAATGAGCTTGCTCCATCTTCCATGAGACAGCCCTTGAGATATTTGAAGATAGCTATCATATCTCCTCCCAGACTCCTCTTTTCCAGACTAAACATACCCAGCTCCTTCAACCATTCCTCATAAGGCTTTGTTTCCAGACCCTTGATAACCTTTGTCCTCCTCCTCCTCTGCATGCATTCCAGCTTCTCTTAAATAGTGGTGCCCAGAACTGGACACAGTACTGCTGGTGTGGTCTAGCCAGTGCAGAATAGAGTGTCACTATTATTGCTTTGGAGGGACGCGGGTGGCGCTGTGGTCTAAACCACAGAGCCTAGGACCTGCCGATCAGAAGGTTGGTGGTTTGAATCCCATGACGGGGTGAGCTCCCGTTGCTTGGTCTCTGCTCCTGCCCACCGAGCAGTTCAAAAGCACGTCAAAGTGCAAGTAGATAAATAGGTACCACTCCGGTGGGAAGGTAAACAGGGTTTCCGTGCGCTGCTCTGGTTCGCCAGAAGCGGCTTAGTCATGCTGGCTACATGACCCGAAAGCTGTACGCCGGCTCCCTCGGCCAATAAAGTGAGATGAGCGCCACAACCCCAGTCGGTCACGACTGGACCTAATGGTCAGGGGTCCCCTTTACCCTTTATTATTGCTTCCCTTGATGCAATAGACCTCTGATGCATTAGGTCTTTTATTATGTTGTTCTTGTGCAGTGACCAACACTGTAAGGATAAAACCTATCTTTGATTGTGTACACTTAAAGGAGTTGTTCAAAAGCACACCAGAATGGATGCGAAGCTGCGGTCTTGAAAGTAGAACCTAGTTGCTTTGCTTGGGCTTTCAGCATTATCACTTTTCTCATTAGTAGCACAGTGAACCAACCCTAATGGGAAAAACTGCCCCACATCTGAATACATTAGCAGTCCACAGTTGATTTGCAGCTGCTGAACTTCTGGAGTCCTTTGTCCTCCCCCTGCCTTTGCAAGAGATGACCAGAAAGTCTTGCATGATCAAGCAGAGATGCTCTGCAATTCCCCGGCTAATAACACAGGCTGAGTTGCCTTGTTGCTCATGCTGTGCATTGTTCGGTGAATTAAATATTCATAAAAGGGGGCCACACACCAATGAACATCTGATTTAAAAAGTTATTATTGTTTTTGAACCATCCATTAAGTCTGCGAGAACATGTCATGCTTATATATATATTAGCCACTCTCCATCCGAATGTTATGATTATCTGCCATCTTCTGTTGCATTTTGAATATTGACAGTGCAATCCGACAGTTGTGTGGACAGCGGAATTTGCAGGCAGCTCTTCCTCCAATCCAGTGCCCTCCCTTGCTCTTCCTGATGAGGCGAAAGTGAGAGCGGATGAGAGTTCTTGCCTTCTGCTGCCCTATTTCAGCTGTTTGGGGTTTTTTTCTTTACACTGTGTTCAATCCAACTAAGTTTTAATCAGAGTAAACTTACTGAAATTAATGAAATCTAAGAGAGCCTAGGGCTTGCCGATCGTCAGGTCGGCGGTTCGAATCCCCGCGGCGGGGTGCGCTCCCGCTTATCGGTCCCAGCGCCTGCCAACCTAGCAGTTCGAAAGCACCCCCGGGTGCAAGTAGATAAATAGGTACCGCTTACCAGCGGGAAGGTAAACGGCGTTCCGTGTGCTGCGCTGGCTCGCCAGATGCAGCTTGTCACGCTGGCCACGTGACCCGGAAGTGTCTCCGGACAGCGCTGGCCCCCGGCCTATAGATGTGAGATGGGCGCACAAACCCCAGAGTCTGTCAAGACTGGCCCGTTCGGGCAGGGGTACCTTTACCTTTTTAAGAGAGTTTTAAGGGACGCGGGTGAAGCTGTGGGTTAAACCACAGAGCCTAGGACTTGCCGATCGGAAGGTCGGCAGTTCGAATCCCCGTGACGGGGTGGGCTCCCGTTGCTCGTCCCTGCTCCTGCCAACCTAGCAGTTTGAAAGCACGTCAAAGTGCAAGTAGATAATTAGGTACCGCTCCTGTGGGAAGGTAAACGGCGTTTCCGTGTGCTGCTCTGGTTCGCCAGAAGTGGCTTAGTCATGCTGGCCACATGACCCGGAAGCTGTACGCCAGCTCCCTCAGCCAGTAAAGCGAGATGAGCACCGCAACCCCAGAGTCGGTCACAACTGGACCTAATGGTCAGGAGTCCCTTTACCTTTACCTTTACCTTTAAGAGAGTCATACATTAATGACAGTGGATGGATACAACCCATTATATTCTTTTCTTCCCCCAGTATAATTTTTATGAATTTCTATTTTTCCCCAAATTGACTTCAAATTAAATAGTTGCACTATTTCATGTATTGACTTCCAACTCCCATCTCCACAGTGTTGCCATTCAAAGCCCTTTCTACTGTATTATACCAATATGACCCATTGTTTTCCTCCTGCTGGAAACAATAGAGGACAAGAAAGGGGACTGACTTAAATTTCTCCCTGGTTTGGGGCGGATTCAAGCTTTTCTTGGCCCTCCACCGAACTTGCCCGCCTTTTGGCGCTAGAAACAGTGGAGGTCCAACCTCATTGGGCCAGGGCTGCCGAAGCGACCGCAGTGACGGGGAGGATTCCGCATTGAATTTCCCTCTCCAGGTCCAAGTTTTCTCACTGAACTTGAAGATCCAGTGTACGGCACCCTGTCAAGGTTCGCAGGATTCCAGCCATATATGTCTCTAAAACTAGGTATTTGGGGGGCATATAGCCCACTCAAGCTGACTCATAATATCATAAGAATGCAAACCAAAAAATCACAACTCAGGAAGGCAGCAACATGAACAATTATTACTAAAATGCCCGTTTAAAGCAAATGATGGATTAATGCAACAGCTAACTGAGCTACCCTTCATAGCACAGTTATCTAGAGAGGAAAAAAGCTATTTAAGTAGTAGTTTGAGAGAGGTGGGTACTTAAAACATGTTTTAAAATCTGCAGCATAGAGGTCATGCACTATGGGCATTAGTTCTACAGTCAAGGGGCCAACACAGAAAAGACCTTATCTCTTATGGCCACCAACCAAATTAATTTTACACATGAACATTTGGTTGCTTTGCTCATATGTTCTATCGAACAGCTAGGCTGCCTTCTGCATCTGCCATATAGCTACCACCAGCCATGGAATTCATCGTCCCCAAAATAAGTCTCCTTCCTTCATTCTAATGACTCCTCAGTAGGAACTAGGTGTATGTTGATATCTCCACAGGGCAAACATTGGCAAAGAGCACAAATCACTGAAAGCTGATGAACAGATTGTACTGATTCTTCTTCAGTCAGTGCTTCTCTCTCTCTCATTCTCTCTCTCTCTCTTCCAAATTAGATTATCCCCAAAATAACTTGCATATGTGGGAGGCAAACTTCCCGAATGACAGGAGTGGTCTAGTTTTTAAACATGTGAGGTATTGGCAGAAAAGTGCAATGGCTGGCCCCACAATATAAGACGAATTCAAATACTTCTGTAAAAAACCAAGTCAGAACAACTATTGATGCTGTGTGAATTTGCAAGAACAGGAGTTGATTTAACACCTTTGTGCACCATACACACACATACGCTTGATCATCCTGTGTACAAGAGGGTGGCCATTTTGGGTGTTGTGATCTCACTTGATTTCGTGTTATGATTCCCCCCCCCCTGAAATGGAGTCCTTTTGGGGGAGCTGTGATCTCGCACGGTGCCCCAAAATGTGCATTTTGGGGGCCCTTGCCTGAAAAAGCGCTTTTTTTCAGGGGGAAATTGCAACACAAAACCACATGGGACTGCAGCACCCAAAATGGCCGCCGTCCTCTCACAAGAAAAAATGGGAAGATGGCATCCTGGAAATGCTTTCGATATGTTGAAGGGTATGCAATTTCCATCCCCTCACCTTGACCATTTCTAACTTGAGATGCCAGAGGTTGAACCCCAGACCTGCTGCATACAATGCATGTAGTCTGCCATGGAGTTACGGTCCCACCCAGAGCATGGCCCCAGATTTTTCCATCCTGGTGAGAACTAGGCCTCAAACAGCAGCTTCTTCCTTTGTCTTGAGGCTGACAGAATATAAACGAGTGTGTACTTCTGCCCCGCAAAACACACCCCTACAGAAGCCACCCAAAGGGATGGGCTGGATGGTATCTGTAATTAAAAAGGAGACACCTCATATGTAGGTACTGCGGAGGCTTTGTAGCAGACGATGACCCACAGATGAGGGTCCCGCTTGATGGAACATCTGGTTATCTCTGCGCCTGCAGAGGCCTGGGAGAGACCCGTGTTCCACGTGGCTCTAGGTGCCGTGCAATAGGTGATCAAAGATTGCAATTATTGACAGGTCGCCCTGAAGGTCAGCGCCTGCTATTTATCATTGGCATTTCCGCCTCCTACACCAGGGGGATGCGCAAGGCAGAAATTAATCAGGACGGAATGCATGCAGATGAAGGCCCTTTATGCAAAGGCAAACTTCGGTATCTGCCGTCATGCAGACGGCCACCTGACAACTAAGCAGTGGTGACACCCATTTATCCTCAGAGGTTGACTGCTGGAGACACAGGGGAAGAGGCGGAGGAGGGCAGTTGCTGGCGGCTTCATCTGGCCAGCCTGAAAGAGGACTGATGCTCTTGGTGAAAGTGGAAAGGCCTGACAGCCATTTCAGACAGGGCTTTCGTAGGTGTCTAAAGCAGGGGGACAGCCGAGAGATTTTAGACCAGGCTTCCTCAGCCTCGGCCCTCCAGATGTTTTGAGACTACAATTCCCATCATCCCTGACCACTGGTCCTGCTAGCTAGGGATCATGGGAGTTGTAGGCCAAAAACATCTGGAGATCCGAGGTCGAGGAAGCCTGTTTTAGACTCTAGACCAGTGTTTCCCAAACTTTTTTGGGCAACGGCACACCTGTTTACTGAAAAAAAATCTCGCGGCACACCACCATTAAAGCCCCGCCCCGTGACGTCAGCGCGCAGCGTCACGCCGGGAGGGACGCACGAAAGTGAAAGTTTTTTCCCTCCCCCCTCAGTCCCTCGCTCGGAATTCAGCTCGTTTGGGGCATCGCTCCGGCTGCTCCCTCTCCCGCCGCGCAGGAGCGATGCCTCTCTCTGGCTCTCCCTCCGCGCAGTCTACGGAGACAAAGCGAGAAATGTAAGACTAAATCTAAGTGAATCAATAAGAAAGGAGGATATGATGGTATGTAAATTAGACGGGCAGGTTGAGATGACAGGAGGGGCTGGGATGGATGCGGCTCTGTAGGAGAGAGGGGCAACCCGGGCAGCGGCTGAGAAACCCGCTGCGTCCGCCGGTTTCCACTTATTCTGCCCCGCGTGGGGAAGAAGGCGGGAGGCCTGTGGCAGGAGCTCCGCCCCGAGGGTTGTCTTCTGCTGCGCCGGGTGAGAGGATCCGTCGCTAAGCCGGACACACGCACGCTCTTCTCCGCCCAGAGGTTCGGGAGCGCACGCAGCTCGGGCTCGGCTGAATCTCCCACCAAGCGCCTCCTGCTCGCCGCTGCTCTTGGCTCCAGCCTCCCTCGCTTTGCGCGCCGAGCGGCTCCTCGCCGCCGCCGCCCCGCCTCTCGCCGCCCGACTCGCCCGCCTCCCTCCAGGCATCTCGCGGCACACCAGCCGATGTCTCACGGCACACTCGTGTGCCGCGGAACACCGGTTGGGAAACACTGCTCTAGACATTCAGTTCACGGGTCTCCATTTTACATGGTAATGTACATTAATATATTTGTTTCAAAATGTGGTAAGCCAGCCCTGCAGCATGATTGAGTTCTCCTGTGCATTCGGCTGAGTGGGGCCCCGGGCTTCTGCCCTAAAGTCCTGCTCTGGTACCATTGCAGGTCTAAAGAAGCATGGAATGGGCGCAGGGGCATGGAGTGAAATATACCACTAAATCATGTGGTGTATAGATAAGGATAAGCATCTGGGTGTTAGGCTTTGCTGGCATCCATTGCCAGGTCAATTCCTAACAACTGAAAGGAAGAGTTATTATTTCATACAACAACCTCTCATCTTCCTGGCTCTCAGTTGTTTTTGGACTTCAACTCCCATCAGCCCCATCTGGCATGGCCAATGGTCAGGAACGATGGGGGTTGTAGTTCTGGTAGAAGTACACAGCAGACCCTGGCATGAGATTGGCTCTGTGGTGTCACATGATGGTGGTGGTGATTGGTTGGTCACATTTTTGCACTAAGGTGTCTCAAAGCGGCTTACACCATAAAAACAGAAATAAGTCATGAAAACCATATGCAAAAACAGCAATAAACTCAATATCTTTCAAGGAACATACTCACCCACCCCACTTAAAGGTCACTGGCAAAGCTAACTACCCTCCCAATTAAAAACCATAGGCCTGGATAAAAAAATGATCCTCAGACCTGGGGGGCTCAGGGCTGTGGGGTTGGCAATCCAGCCTGCCCTCCTCTAACCAGCAGTCCTGGTGTTGCAATGAGCAGGACTCCAGGGCCCAACAGCCATGACTCCTGGCCTGGGTCCTGGGACATATTCCAGGGATATGGGCAACTTCCTGCTTTGGCAAGCTGTTTACATCTCTTCCAGGGCCAGCCCTACCAATAGGCACAGCAAGGCAGCTGCTTCAGGTGTCAGGTGAATCTCCTGGCCATTTCCCACAGTGGAAGACAGAGGTGTGCTATGGAGCCTGCCCAGCAGTACCCCTTAAGCTAGACTGCAGTCTTCAAGGGCAAGTACCATCTTATCAGTTTCTGCACATGGAATGGAGTAAGGCAGCATCTCATTTTTTGCCTCAGGTGGAAAAAAGTCTTGATCCGGCCCTAATTTCCACTAGCTGCAGCCCTGCTTCTTTGCAATGCCTGAGGCTGTCCTCTGGTTGCAGAGAGCCCCTTTGGCCTGACTCTGCTCTCTCCTACCAGGGCTGTGTGTGCCAAAAATATGGTGGTCAGTGAGGTTATCCTACCCTCCTTTGTAAGATGCATCTCAGTACCGGCGTAACCCATTGGGGTACTAAAAAAAAACCCATCCCTGATGGCAGCATAAGGAGAATACTGCTCTCTAGATTGTGAGGACCCACACAATTGTTCCTGTACAGAACAGAGCCAACAGCCACTGGTGCACCATCAGGGTCGAATGCCTCTGGGAGATAAGCACTGAAATTCGCCCAATCAAGGCAGAGCCATGTGGAGTCCCATGGCAGGTCCCATCTATCCTTCCTATCATGCCGCTGCTCATCCTCTTGTGATAAAGCAATGCGAAGAGTGTTGTCAAGGCAGACAAGCCACAAGGAGTGCATCCGTTTATCTGCTCTAGTGCAGACCTGAGACTCCAAGCCCATCTATAATGGGATGGCTCAGAGGCAATGGATGGGCCTCATGCCGTCTCCCGTCTACGTTCTGCTCTTTCCCCATTTTCCATTGAGATGTGGATGCTGGCTGAGTCTTGGGTAGGGATGGGAAGGAAACCCAATTCAGTTTGCATATAAAGGCTGAACCTACTTCATTCACACTCTCGGAAACAATAGATGGACTGAAACAGCCATCCCTCGAAATTCATGCGTCAGTGAATTTTGCAGTGCAACTTCTCTTCTTTTTTAATGAAATAATTTTTATTGGTTTTACAAATAAACACAAACTAGTAAAGACATATCTTTATAAACAGATTCTCTGACTCTCGAGATTTCCATCCCCTCCATGGGATCTCAGTTTAAACACCTACAACTGCATATTCATCCATACCCCAGTTTTTATATCAAACCTTATTGTTCACAGTGATTTTTACACTACAAGTGAATCAAAATCCTGCTCTTGTTTCCATCTGCTTACAGTGGTCTCCTAAGTAACTTATAATTCTTTCCCATTCTTTTATAAAGTTTTTATCCTCTTGGTTTCTAAGTTTTCCAGTCAGCTTTGCCATCTCAGCATAGTCCATCAGCTTGGTTTGCCATTCTTCTCCGTTAGGGACTTTGTCTTCTTTCCAACTCTGGGCTAATAACATACAGGCGGCTGTTGTTCCATAAACAAATAGTCTTTTCTGCCTCTTTAGCATGTCGGTACAGTACCTGTAATTCCTAATTCTCAAACCAAGTAGCCTGTGCAAAAATGCGTTTACCGGGTGAAGCGTGCAGAGAGTTGCATACATTAGTGAAAAAATGAGACAGAAATGCATTTTCTTAGAGGACAGCTCTTTGTAAAAATGAATATATTAGGCAAAATTGCATGCTGAAGTGTGAGTCTTTAGGAGCAATTTGCACTAAAATGCTGACGAATTTTCATGAGGGCTATGTATAAAAATAAATAAGTGACAAAATGATGTGGAACTTCAGACTCGGAAGCTGAGACGAAATGAAATTGATTGATTCCTAAGCCTTGGGACTCCTCCCATCTTTTAAAGTGCCATAAGACCCTTGTTTTGGCTCCATCTTTACTCGCCCTTCTGGAATTTGCCCATCTGGAAAGCATCTAGCATAAGTAGATGGGATGTGAGAGATTTGTTAACAGGATTCTCCCCCTTCTTCTTTATTTGAGATAAAAGCGTCTGTTGAGGTCAAATCCAATCGGGGCTGCAGCGTAAGGGGACACGGTTATCCCTTTCGCCCCCATGTTGTGTTTCCAGTTGAGGCAAAACACAAGTGCTAATGAGGTTTACTGTTGGGGTCTGGCAAGAGGGCAGCGGAAGCACCACATCCTGCCTTAGTTGTGTGCTGAACACCATGCCAGCATTAGGCTCAGGGGTCAGCTGATGCATCTTGCCATTTCATAAGCATTGCTAGCACCCCTTCCCTGTTGCTCTTGAATTCCTGAAGGGCTGCAGTACAGTGAGAGAGCACATGCTCTGAGTCCAAAAACTCCCAGGTTTGATTTTCTTAGAGAGGCTGGGAAAGACTCCTGCCTGAAACCATAGACAGCCGCTGACAGTCATTGCAGACAGTACTGGGCTCTGTGGACCAAGGGTCTCTCTTGGTATAAGGTAAAATGCTACGATCCAATTCTAGGGCCTCCAAGGTTGACCTTTTGCTTGTGCAAAATCCTGGATTATAGAGAGGGGTAATATCATGGTTAAATTCACATTTGTTGCCTTGCCCACTTTCACGGCTGGCCCTGCTCAGCGTTAGCATATGGCCCCTGAAATGTTGCCCAGAAGGTAATGTGGCCCTTGGGCAGTAGGGTCAGGTGCTGCTGCAGTGCTTTCTGGTCTTCTGAATGCACCATATTGCTGCTGCTTGCTGAGAAGGAAGAAGGGCAAGGCTGCCATTTTTAATTTCAAATTTTAAAATAGCTCTTTCGTTCATTCCACACTCTGTGCGTGAAGCTGATGCATTCCAAGCGGGGAAAGAGTTAAAGACAAGAGCAACCCATTCATATAACTTGTCCCAGTGCTTTCCATGAAACTCCGAGCTCCCTTTCCCCTCTGATTTGTGTTTCCTGCATGGTACTGTGTGCTCATGCGCTGTAAACTCAGCCAGCATAGAGGGCCCAGCTTCTGTGGGCTGTGAAATTATTTGGTTTTTTTTTTTTAAATTTTTATTGGATTTTCAAATTCATAACAAACAGTACATACACAAAATCCCTTCACCTAAAAGAAATAACACACAAAAAAGCAAAAACAAATACACCATACAACAACACAAACAGCTAAAAATAAAAAGATTAAAAAAGAAAACCAACAATTTTTACCTTACTAACTGGACTTCCTCACATCTCCTTTACTCTGCATTATTTATAGTAAAATATCAGCAAATTATTACCTTGTTTCATACCTTATTTTGTACCTTCCAAATATTATACTTCTAAATTTAAAGTAATTTTTATCAATAACTCATACCTCAAATTTAGACATAATATTTCCTTAAATTTCGACTTTTTCTTACTTATAGCTTAATTTTCTATTTTACAAAATCTATTTGCTGGAACAGAAATTTTCAATATCGTGCAAGTACTTAACATTCATACAACTTATATTGTTTTTGTAAATAGTCCTTGAATTTTTTCCAGTCCTCTTCCGTTGTTTCTTCTCCCAAGTCTCGGATTCTGCCAGTCATTTCAGCCAGTTCCATATAGTCCATCAATTGCGCCTGCCACTCTTCCAAGGTGGGCAAGTCTTGTGTCTTCCAATGCTTTGCAATAAGTATTCTTGCTGCTGTTGTCGCATGGGCTGTGAAATTATTTGAAAGCCATTCTTTTTTAATAATAATAATAATTTCCAATTACAATCCAACAATAGCCTCATTACAAGAATGCCGAATTATAATACAATTACTAATACCAATCATTCAGATATCATTTGAAGGTCATTCTTGGCACCATGAGGGGCAGGCCAGGCCTTGGTGAGCGTGAAGGACTAATAAAGGCCATTTGTTTTGTTTTGTTTCATAAAATCCAAAAGCCACAGAAAGGTTGGCAGCTCTTGCTTTCTGATCCCATCCATGGTGATGGCTCCCTTCTGCTTTTGCTTTGGAAAAGGAGCTGCCCTAAGTGGAAAGAAGGGAAGCTTGTAAAAAAACAAAACCCCCGGCCTTCATCCTGTTTCCTCTTGAATTCAGGCACAGGGCAGCTGCTTGCAAGATGGAAACCTTCATGTTTATAGTGGGGGTGGGTTGTTTGAAAAGAGGGTGACTGAAGCAGGAACGTAAGAAGCTGACATACGCACTGGGTCAAACCATTTCCCCATTTCCTCCAGTGTTCTCTACTCTGGCTGGCTGGCAGCAGTTCTCCAGGGTCTCCAGCAAAGCTCTTTCCCATTATGGGCTACCAAATCTTTTAAACCAGAGATATCAGGACAGTTGTGCTTCCATCAGTGCATGGGTTGAATCTGGAAGTCTGATGTGACTTCTGTGGCTTCCGATTGAGTGCAGGAAGCTCCTGCAGCCAATTGGAAGCAGTGTCCTGGTTTTCAAACTGTTTTGGGAGTCGAACGGAGTCCTGGAACGGATTAAGTTTGAGAACCAAGGTACCACTGTACACACCTAGTGAATGACAGGTGCTGAATGGACTTATGCATTAAAGCCTTTGGCAGAAACATTTTCCAAGTTTGTGTTCTTTGTCCAGCCAAAAGAGCCAGGACACAGATGTACAATTTCCAGAGGAGTTTAACAACCAATCCCTTTTCTGGGAAATGTCACTCTCTGAAGGGAATAAGGGTCTCCTAACGAATCTCAGCATCTGTAACAAACTGCAGTTCCAGGAGTCTTTGGGGGATGTTGTAACTGTTTAAAGTGCTATGATACTGCTTTAAATGCATTGTTCAGAAGGGGTCCCAGCTGCAAAAGAGCTGCTACCTAGGGTTGCATAATAGTATATAAACTGATAGCATGGAAGTCAGTGTATTATCAAGAATGATACAACCAAGCTTAGGTCTTTTTTTGTGTCCAAGCTTGAAATCCCTACATTCTCTGTGGGCATTTAAATGGGAAAGAGCAGTGTGTGTGTGTGTGTGTGTGTGAACCCAAGAGTCTCTAAAATCAGCACAGAGCCTCTCTGCTAAATTGGTCTTCTCTCCAGAGAGCCTCGCTTGCCGTTGGCTCCGGCGCAATCTCCTTTTACACGGGCGCGTGACTGAAACGTGCAGTATATTTGCAAACATGTTTCTGTGACCTTTGAGAATACGTGACAGACCGGTGTTGCCAGCTGCCTGCGACCTCTGACCCCAAGTCATGGATTAAATTTGTGACATATCTGTTATTTCACTTGGGAAATATGTAAAGGTCAAACAACAAATGAAGAGATTTTTCTCCCTCCCACCCACCTTCACAGCTCATTAGGGTGATGCCTGTCTAGCACCTAAGATGAATCAGGTAAGTTTTCGCACGGAGGGAACATAACAAGGCTCCAACAGGAACTTTATGGGGTGGCAGCGGGGGGGGGGGGACTTACCCCTTTGCCAACAGGGACAAGCGCAGAGCCCTTGTTAAGCCTGCCCCCCGTGCTGCCTGCTGTAGCTTCTGAATGACACATGCTGGGCTCCATGACAATTCCCCCTCCTGCTCTTCCGATTATATGACTTCTGAGAAGGGCTGTAATAAGACCTGGATGGAAATTGATTTCCTCTTCTCCGACTCTCTTGGCAGCGGAGCTGAGCTCATCATGATGCTCTCCTACAAATCTTGGCAATGGGGAAAAACCTTGTTACTTTGTAAAAGCGCGTGGGGAGCCAGGGGGCTGTGGCGGCGGAATGTAATAGTGCAATCTTTGGGATGCTTAGACCCCAAATGGACCCCTACTGAATTCAATTGCGAGTGCTCTGTGGTTAGCAGCACAGTCTCATGTGTGACTATTCAGAAATAAGTACCAGGCTATGCACACACAGTGCATTTAAAACACACACCCCCAAAAACCAGAATCCTGGGAACTGTAGTTTGACCACCACACAGCTACAATTCCCAGCACCCTTAACAAACTATGATTACTGGGGTTTTTTGGTGGGGTGGGAGGGATGGGCTTTACACGTGTGGTGTGTATGCAGGCCGCTGAATTTAATGGGGCTTATATCCAGGGACACGGGTGGCGCTGTGGGTTAAACCACAGAGCCTAGGACTTGCTGCTCAAAAGGTCGGCGGTTCAAATCCCCACGATGGGATGAACTCCCATTGCTCAGTCCCTGCTCCTGCCAACCTAGCAGTTTGAAAGCACATCAAAGTACAAGTAGATAAATAGGTACCTCTCTGGCGCGAAGGTAAACGGCATTTGCGTGCTCTGCTCTGGTTCGCCAGAAGCGGCTTAGTCATGCTGGCCACATGACCTGGAAGCTGTACTCTGGCTCCCTCGACCAATAAAGCGAGATGAGCGCCGTAACCCCAGAGTTGGCCATGACTGGACCTAACGGTCAGGGGTCCCTTTACCTTTATATCCAGGTAAGAGTGTGTAGAATTTCAAGGACAGCATTGTCTTTATGCAGGGCTGGGAAAGACCTCTGGCCAAGACCTCAGAAACCCCTTGTCATTCCTCATGGTTTGTATTCATAAACACCACACACAAAAATTGCAAATATGCATTTAATGTAACATGGAAAATCACTTCTGATGTTTTTTTGTCCGTACACATTTTCTGCCCTGGAATCTCATTGTCTATTCTTTGCTCTTCTCTACTGCAAAAGCCAATTCTGTTTTCACTTTTGCTTGCCTGCTCCACACTGTTCATTAGTCTGTAGTCTTTTCTCCTGTCCCTTCTGATCCAGCTTCTCTCTGAAGACAATGGGCCCAGTCTTCCCAGTCCCTCTTCATACGGATGTTTCCCCCGCTAGCCTCAAACCACTTTTGTTGCCTGTCTAAATCCTCTTGGTTGCTCTTGAGAGGAGGTTATTGCTAGAATGGAATGCCTTAGAACAGAGAAAGTTATCTTACTCAGTCAGAGCACTGGTCTATCTAGCTCAGTATTGTCCACACTGACTCCACCCCCACCATTCAGCTCAGACACTGAGGTCCAGTGCCGAGGGCCTTCTGGCGCTTCCTTCACTGCAAGAAGTGAAGCTACAGGGAACCAGGCAGAGGGCCTTCTTGGTGGTGGCACCTTCCCTGTGGAACGCCTTCCCATCAGATGTCAAGGAAATAAACAACTATCTGACTTTTAGAAGACATCTGAAGGAAGCCCTGTTTAGGGAAATTTTTAATGTTTGATGTTTACCTTGTTGTTGTTGTTCTGTTAGAAGCCACCCAGAATGGCTGGGGAAACCCAGCCAGATGGGCAGGGTATAATAATAATATATGATGATGATGATGATGGTGATGATGACTGGCAGAGGCTCTCCAAGGTTTCAGGCAGGGGTCCCTCCCAATGCTAACTGGAGATACCAGGGATTGAACCTGGGATCTTCTGCATGCAAAGCAGGTGCTCTGCCACTGAGCCATGGAGTCAGAGTCCTACTTCATCACAGTCCCTCCTGTACAGAACTTCAACAATAGAAGTGGGTCATTGAAGGAAAGGAATAGCTCTTGATCATTATTTTATTGCAGATGGAGAATGGTGGGAAGAAAATAAGCAGTCTCTGTGGTTACCAACTGCCCTCCTTGGGGAGCTAAGAGTTTGTCTTTTCTGTATGTCGGTTGTCCTGATGTGGAGATAGATACAGTCAGTGGTGAGGCACAAAATAATAAGTGGACTCTCTGCAAAGTGAGCTGCAGCTGTAGCTTTGATGGAACTGGGGAATGAAGGTCACACTTCAGGAGGCAGGGGAGTCGGAAGCAAGGTCAAGGCTGAAATGGGTTGTAGGCACACAAGAGTATCATGTGTATATAATCTGGAGTCTCTCTGTCTGTTTATTTCCTGAGGATCATGTTTATTGTCCCCTGCTGGCTGTCTTCTCTTCATCACGGCCCTGACAAAAAAAGCTCCACTGAGGAACAAAGTCACAAAGGGTTGAACTAGTTACTGGGAATGACAAGTGAATTTGAAGGCCAGTGTGACAGGCCAAAGTTCCAATGGACATCTTTTTCTCACAGAGTGATGGGGGGAGCGTTACCAGTTCACGTTCTCTCTTAAAGAGCGAGAAATGCACGTCAATCTTTTGGTGACTAGTCTTGAGTCTGAATGCAGTCATTTAACTTTCCCCATCTCCCAAGCCATCTAGGCAAATCCTTCTGAACCTGGAGAACGGGAATAATAAGAGACTGCCATTCACAGAAGCTGAGAAGAGTCAAGTCAAGCCCATCCCATAGTCAGGTGGCTGTCCAAGGTACTGGATAGCCTCTACCACGCTCTCTTGGAGAATGGCACCATGATGGCTATGTCCATATTGGGTGCTGAATTCAAGTGATGAACCTCCACATAGCTGTTAAAGGCGTAGTGGCTCTCCCAAAATAAAAATCTGAAACCTAGTTAGGACATTTCCTTCCTTCACTTTTTGGTTTCCTTTAAGAACTCCATCTCCTTGTGGTCTATGAGCAGTAGACTGAAATCCACCAGGCAACTGGCCAGTTTCTGTTGAACCGCCTTGGGCAAAGAAGAGGAACCTGTGGCCCTCCAGATGTTGCTGGATTACAGCTTCTATCATCCATGACCATTGGCCAAACTGGCTAGGCCTGATGGGAGTCGTAGTTCAGCAATGTCTGGAGGGCCACAGGTTCTCCTCCTCTGATCTAGGACCTAGAATTCCCTGGACTTGTTCACTGCTGCATTTCTCACAGGGAGAGAAGATGCTGGATGAGGTGGTTCTTGGTCTGATCCAGCAAGGCGCTTCTGATGTTTTGAAGCCAAAGTGCACACCCAGTTGTGCCATAACTGTCAAGAGATCCTTTGCTCTGTAAATGTAAGCACATCGTTGGAGCACATGGATACTATTTATTTCAAAGAAGTAGAGCATAAAAGTAGAGCTTGAAAGTTAGCTCACCCCTGGACTACGCTGACCTTGAGTCAGCCCTTTATTAGATAAATCAATACTATTTTTTAAAGCCACAGGTATACTGGGGCATGGGCAAAAAGCTGTGCTTGCACCTCCAGCAGTATTCAGAGAGGATTGATAAGAATCACATCGGCACACAAATGAAAATCTCTTGATTAATTCAGCTGTCAGACTTCCACACCCACTCATCCATCCACTTGTCCTCCTTTGGCGTAATTTCTAAAGCACTTGTCATTGTGCAACGAAAACATTAATGCCAGCCTGGCAGGTGTTGCAAGTTTCACTTGGTTGGGGGTTTGGTTTTTAAAACATGCTTTTGCATGTGTTGAACCCACGGGTCTTGTGGACTTATCTACAATCTTCTGATTTGCTGCCCGCTTGCCCTGATCTGGTAGCACATATGGAACCCTCAAAGAATGAACCAGACACCCAGCCCCAGGTTGAGGAACATGGGGAGCAGGTAGGTTCCCCTAGAAGCAGTGCTGATGAACCCTTTGAAGGGCCCTCTGTGGGGATGGGGGAACCCACTGAAGAAGACTTGGAGCTGAGAGATGATAGGGTGGAGCCAGCCCACAATCCAGTGCAGATAGATTCAGGTCCAGGCTGAGCGATGACGTAACATTTGCCTATGGATCTAGAAGTCAATATGCGGCTCCATGGTTAGACTACTGGGCAGGCTCCATTTGGTGTTGTGGTACTGGGGAGCTTCTACTTGACAGCATCTTTGTTCTACTTTCTATACAGCCAACCAGAGAGCTGCCTTATACACTGCCCAGTCTGGCCAAATCTACCGTACTTGGATGCCTCTACAAAGTCTCAAACAGGCTTCCTGCTAGCCAAGCTCCTTTAAACCAGGCATAGGGACCAGCCTGCAGCCCAAATCAGGTTTGGTATGGGTTCTAATTTTATCTGCAAGACTGTTTCAGCCAGGCCATGCTCACCTAATGACATATGATATCAAATGTGGGGCAGGCAATTGGGAGTCTTAAAGCGCACTCCTGATTATTCTTTGGCAAACAAGGGTGCCAATTTGAATAGAATATTGTGGGGGCTCAGGTAAGCCCCACTCCACATAATTGGTCACATGACATGGTGCACACACACCATTTGAATGGGAATGCCCATCAACTTTGCCCCTCAAATATTTTATTGTGAGGGCCGAAGCCCCCACGGGCCCTAGAAGTTGGCTCCTATGTTGGCAAGTGGGGCTTGATGTCAGAACTGGTCAGCTGGTTGGTGCTGACCCAGTGGCATAGTGTGGGTTGCCAGTGCCCAGGGCTGTACAGAGGACACATGTTCATTCAACAGCCTAATGGCATCTGTGTCACCCAGGAGATTGAAGCAGCAGAGATGAGAAAAGAAGAGTTGTTCCATTGTCTACAGAAGTCACTTCCTGGTTCACATGGAGAACAATTTTGCACCCAGGGCAACTGCCCTTGTGCCCCCCCCCCCCCTACAACACTGTGCTGACCACAAGCCCCACTGGGCCCAGCTGCACTCAGGCATTCCTGATCAGCTCCTCCCGAGTGCAGCCAATCCTTGCTGAAAGTGAGGCTTGCAAACCTTGCTTTCATTAGGGATCTTCCTTTGCAGCCTGGCTTGAATTTAAAGTTTGAACCAGAGATCATGGGGATTGAACTTGGGACTTTCTGCATGTAAGGCATGAGCTTTACCACTGAGCAATGGATTGAACGCAGAAAGTTTGAATCCCCATTCATACGGCTTTAATCAATGCCATGTGTGAAATTTGGCAAGCTTCTGCAGAGAAGATCTTTTTGCCACCTGTACTTCGGCACTTCCAAAGGAGACATAAATTGAAATCAAAGGCGCTAATGGATGTTAGTGACATCCATCTGGAGGTCAGTATCACTTTGACTGTTTAGATTTACTAGGAAAGAAATGTTAAGCCTTCCAAAAGCCATTGAAAGTCATGCTTAATGCAGTTTGTTTAAAGAAATGTGACGGAAGTATCCTAGAATTGCCCCCTCTCAGCTCTGCTTGGAGACAACATACATAGCAATTCTTAGCAATAGTTCCTTATTCCATTGTATTTAGAGAAAGAAGTATGATTCACTAGAGAAAGATTGCTAGAATGTAGGTTGCTTGCTTCCAGAGCTTGAATCCATAAAAATGAGTTTATGCAAGGGAAAATGAAGCCATGGGGAGTGGGCATTAGAAGATTTGGGGTGAGGTGTCATTAGTATGTTGATGGTAGCCAGCTCTGTGTCTCTGTAACATCTGAAGCTGGAGAAGCTGTGCAAATCCTGGATTGGTGCCTGGACTTGGTGGTGGGCTAGATGAGGGCCAGTAAACTGACTCTGAATTTTGGCAAGATGCAGATGCTACAAGTGGGTGGTCCCTGTGCAAGGATAACTGGTCAATTGCCTGATTTGGATGGAGCCTCACTCTCTATGAAAGAACAAATTCATAGTTTGGGGGTGCTCCTGCATCCATCTTCATTGCTAGAGGCCAAGGTGACCTCAATGGCTAGGAGTGCCCCTCTTACCAGCTTCAGCTGTTTCTGGACTAGTCTTGACTACTGTTGTCCATGTGCTAGTAACTTCCAAGCTGGATTACCCATGCAATATTTTTTATTGTTCCCATAATTTATTGACATTATCTTAATCGGGGTGGTAGTGGCCAGCTTGCAGGGGGTAGCTCCAGCACCTGGAGCGGTGCAGGTGGGGCGAGATGCCCACGAGGGTGGGGCAAGCCACCCATGGGTGATCCACACACGGGTACCGCGGTGAGCTGCCCGGGGGGGGGGGGCACTGCAGCAAGCTGCCCACAGAGTCTGCTTGGTGGACGCAAGCCCCACGCTGCTGTTTTAGGCAGAGCTGGACCTGATTCACTGCATCGCTCCCAGGAGAGATGCGTGGCTGGGGCGTGCCGCCATTTTGTCACCCCCTCAGGGATGACACCCAGGGCGTACCACACCCCCTTCCTACGCCCCTGCCAGCTGGAAACCACTTCACAGAAGAGCTGCTTCCTATTACAGGGTGGGTTTATTTTTTTTTTAAAAAAAAACCACTGCTGCCATCAGTTGAGTTCAATGGTAGTCCTGCCTTTCACATGTTGATTGTCCTAGTTTAGGTTAAGTAGTGCTAAGTAGTATATGACTCAAACCGATCTCAAATCTGTGTATTTTGGGTGAATTCAGGGTATCAGTTGTAATTCTGTGTAGAAGCACCCTAAGGAATGTCCTGGTGGTGGTCAGATTGGAGACAACTAAATCTACTACCCCAGTGGTACCTTGAGTTGTGTATCCCTTTGGATACGTAATCTTTGGGTTACGAACACGGCAAATCCAGAAGTGTATACTTCCAGGTTTCGGCATGCATGCATGCACAGAAGTGATCTGCACGCCATGCATGTGCGCAGAAGTGCTCAATTGCGCCGTGCACGCATGCAGAAGGGTGCCTCTGGGTATGGACTTTTCAGGATATGGCCGAACCTGTGGAATGGATCCTGTCTGTAAACCAGAGGTACCACTGTACTGTGGGAGTCTTCAAATCTGAGGCCCTATAACTCTTTAACATGGGTTCTGCACTTAACTTTTACCATAGAATCCATGGTATTCAACACCAAATCAAAGCACTGATCACCAACAATCCACACATTTGGAGTGGGTTTCATCCCTATTCTGATTACTGCTAGTTCATATAAATTAGGAGGATCAACATGAGAGGTAGACCTGCTTGCAATGGTGTGGAAGAGAGAGGAGGTGTCTTTGCAGGGGACGGGCAGGGCCAGGGGCTGGTGGGCCACTGACAACAGCTTGGCAGACCTTGGCTGGCCTGTGGACCAAAGGTTCACCACCCTTGCCATGGATGATAGCATATCTTCTCTTTCTCCTTCACTCCTTCTACTTTCTCAACTTCCTACACCTTTCTCAACATATTTTAAAGTAATATGTTTGGTGGTGCTTTGAGGTCAAAGTGTGGTCCATTGGTGAGTCCCGACCTACCAGCTGAAGACCAGTGCTCTGCTTTAATCTCCATAACTTGTCCACTAATAGCTCCAGAACCCAGAAATGCCTTTCAGATCGCAAATTCAAATTAATGTGAGGCTTATGAGCTGCCAGGAGACAAAAATAGTAGTGCAAGAAGGATTTCCTATCTCCCTCTCTTGGAGTTCTCTAGACTTATGCCAGACAGCATGAGCATAGGTCTATGTGATGTGCACTGTGTGTTGTGCGATTAAATCAATTTCTATTTGTTAAGGAGCTGAGGTCATCCTGGACTAGTTCATTGCTTTTGCTTACATGTGCTGAAGGGGTCAGATCAGGCAAAACTGAAATCACAAATGAAGCAAGATTTCTGTGAGCTCAGAAATATATATATTTCTACTGGGTCCCTGTTGCCAGGATGCTCCTGACTGGAACCCAAATTCTTGGAGAGTAAACTCCCCTCCTTCTTGCAACATTTCTGATCTTCACTCTGTGTTCTTGATCCCTGGCTTTGCCTTACAACAGTGTTTAAAGATTGTTTAAAGATCACTTTGCTGCTCACCAAATTTGGTTGATGTGCGTTTTCTTTTTCTGAACAGTAATATAGGCATGTGCGTTGCCATTGTTGGTTTTTGGTTAGTTGGGTTTTTGGGTTTCAGTTGCTGCATATATGGACCTTGCAGCAGCAGAAACTTGCTTTGTTTCTAATTAAAACATGATGTTCTGTGTGTGTGTGTGTGTGTGTGTGTGTGTGTGTGTGTGTGTGTGTGAAGCAGGGATTTATGACTCTTGCCAAATTTGGCTTCTTTAATTTTTCCAGTCTTATACAGTGGTGCCTCGCAAGACGAAAATAATCCGTTCTGTGATTCTCTTCGTCTAGCGGTTTTTTCGTCTTGAGAAGCAAGCCCATTGACGGATTAGCGGATTAGCGCTATTAGCGGCTTTTAGTGGCTTATCTGCTGATCGGATCAGCTGATAAGTGGATTAGCGCCTTAGAAAAAGGGGGGGGGAAAAACCAGCAGGAACTCGCAAGACATTGTCATCTTGTGAAGCAAGCCCATAGGAAATTCGTTTTGCGAAGCACCTCTAAAATGGAAAACTCTTTCGTCTAGCGAGTTTTCCGTCTTGCGAGGCATTCGTCTTGCGGGGCACCACTGTATCTGATTCCTCTATTTCCATGTTAGTTAGCATTCCCCATCTCCCAGAGACCACACAATATTTCATACACAATATTTTCTACTTTCTCCCTATGTATGCATTTTTATACATTTTTGTTGTTGCTGTTGGAGAATTGCGAACTTTGAAGGACAGCTTCCATCATAGCTGTCAACTTTCACATTTGAAAATAAGGGATCAGCAGCCTCACCTGTACCGGGGATAGTCTACGGGATAGCTAACAATCTGGGATAGCAGTGGGAAGCAGCGGGAAACAGTGCTGGAATAAGGGAATTTCCCACAAAAAAGGGAAGGTTGATAGCTATGGCTTCCATATGGGTTTGTGAAGGGCAAATTGGGTAGGTTCAAGTTAAAATGTGAACTAAAGAAAGTTCTGCCCTTTCACTAGTCAGAAAGTAACCAATGCTTCTGAATCTTTAAGGTCCAGATAAGACCGCTAAGGAAAATTCTTCAATCCAAATGGATCTCTTCGAGCTCATATTCACTTATCTGCCTGTTGGAATTAATGAATAATACTACTAGTTAGTTTAAATGCCATGGAGTATATGAAACATGGAAAATTGCCTTTTACTGAATTTAGGCCGCTGCCACATCTATCCTGGTGCTTTCATTTATAGGTAGGATTTTCAGATAGGCGATATTGATGCTTGAACCTAAGACTCTCTGCATGTGGAACATATGCTTTGCTAATGGTGTAGTGGCAGCTTTTGAAGTTCATCATGATAGCCATAGAGAATCCCAAAATGCAGGTGGTAACAACAACAACAATTTCTTCTTTATACCCCAACCATCTGGATGGGTTTCCCCAGCCACTCTGGGCGGCTTCCAAAAAAATATTTAAAAATACAATAAAAAATCAAAAATTAAAAAGTTCCTTAAACAGGACTGCCCTCAGATATCTTCTAAAAGTCAGACAGTTGTTTATTTCCTTGGCATCTGATGGGAGGGTGTTCCACAGGGTGGGTACCACTACCGAGAAGGCCCTCTGCCTGGTTCCCTGTAACCTCACTACTTGCAGTGAGGGAATTGCCAGAAGGCTCTCAGAGCTGGACCTCGGTGTCTGGGCTGAATGATGGGGGTGGAGACGCTCCTTTACACACATTTACATGTTATTTAGATTTCCTCCCCACAAAGCGGTTGCAAATAGCATACTATCCAATTTGTTGGGACCAGCTGACAGCCATAGATGTTTATAGAGCAAATTCAACTTGTAAAACACAGAGCTAGCTGAAACGCAACCTTTAGCTTTTTAATTAAAAATGCAAACAACCTTGTAAGGAAATGTTACCATTTAAACCGCTAGCATGATGTAGAACTCTGCTGAAGAAGAAGAAAGCTCTCTGTTTATTTTTCTCATTCTCTGATTTCCCCTATGCGGTGTCAGAAAGAAGCCTGAAAGAAAGCCTCAAAGAATGATAGAATTGTGGAGTTGGAAGGGACCTTACACCAGCTCCTTCACTGGGCAGAGGTGTGGCCTTCTCCAAGCTCAGATGGGTCACCTAAGGAAATCCCTGTGCAACCCGGACATCCAGGATATCGACTGCTTTGTGCAGCTCCGTTTGCTTGTTACATTGGGGCAGACACCTAAAACAACTGTCACAGATGTCAGACTGGTTACAGCTAGTTTGGGATTTGTCCTCCAGGGCTACGATAACAGGGGGTCTTTGGGCTTTGGTGGTGGGAGTGCTCAATGACAAACATGTCACCTGGGAAGCCTGCAGGGCTTCATTTAAATAGGTTACCCTTTAGAAATTCCTTTGGTGTGTGCCCTTCCTTGCTGCGCTTAGCTAGGTGAGGTCTCTAAGCTACAAGTCCTCTTGATTGGCTAGCTGACGGGCAAAGGCATTTCTGCCCTGATTACAGATGTAGCTTTAGAAGTGAGAGCCTGCCACTTCAAAGCCCCATGGCAGATCATTTGCATGACGTCGGGTGGCGTTACTGAACTTCTCCCTTTCGGGATAAGTCTTTTGTAATCGCAGCTTGGACAAAAAAATAAATAATAAATCCCAGGCGTGACCTTTCCCATTGCTGGCTAATGAGCTTCTTCTGTTTGAGGAGCAGCCCTGTCAATCAGTATCGGTGCTCATAAGTGAAAGCTCCCATCATATCCTCTGCTAAGCCCTTTGTCTCCGTCCCGCGATGAAATGACAGAATGGAAGTGGAGACAGCCAAAACCAGCAAAAGCCAGGCAGCTGTGCAAAAGAGGAGTGTTTCTCCTTTATGGGAGATGCTATCATGTTTTCTCCCCAATGGAAGGATTTGAGCTGATAAGAAGGCTCACCCTGGTTCCCTTTGAGAAGCCTGTGTGGGACACATGAGCACATAGGTCTTCCCAGCTTTAGTCCTCCGGGGGCACATTGCCTCTGATCCTTGAGGAAGGAGTGTGCCGTCACAACTAGTGAATATTGATGGCTGCATCCTGCATGGATTTGTCTAATCCATGGGTAGGCAAACTAAGGCCTGGGGGCCCGGATCCGGCCCAATCGCCTTCTAAATCCGGCCCATGGATGGTATAGGAATCAGTGTGTTTTTACATGAGTAGAATGTGTCTTTTTATTTAAAATGCATCTCTGGGTTATTTGTGGGGTATAGGAGTTCATTCATTCCCCCCCCAAAAAATATAGTCCGACCCCCCACAAGGTCTGAGGGAATGTGAACCGGCCCCCTGCTGAAAAAGTTTGCTGACCCCTGCTCTAATCCCCTTTAGAGGGGTGCCAACTCCATCCTGTGTTCCTTCGAGGAAGAGTGGGATAAAAATGTATGTAACATATAAAACAAAATGAGCAACAATGACTTATTACAGTTCATTTGGCGTTGGGGGCTCAAACCTGTGGAACTCCCTGCTGACTGGTGAATGTCAGGCACGGGACAGAGATTCCCTTACGCCGTCAGGCAGTTTTATGATTACTTTTTGCTTTGTTTCTGATTGTATGGCTGTGTGTGTGTGTGTGTGTGTGTGTGTGTGTGTATACAGCACTCATGAATGCTAAGGATAAAAGCGGTATATTCATGTCTTAAACAAAATGTTGTGAAGTGTTGTGAAATGTCAAGTGAACCATCTGAAAAGAGTTGTTTTGCAATAGCAGTACAGTGGTACCTTGCTTTACATACGCTTCAGGTTACATACGCTTCAGGTTACAGACTCCGCTAACCCAGAAATAGTACCTCAGGTTAAGAACTTTGCTTCAGGATGAGAACAGAAATCGTGCAGCAGCGGCACGGCAGCAGCAGGAGGCCCCATTAGCTAAAGCGGTGCTTCAGGTTAAGAACAGTTTCAGGTTAAGAACGGACCTCCGGAATGAATTAAGTACTTAACCCGAGGTACCACTGTATCTAGATTTGCATTTAAAAATAAAATAGCTACGTAATTCTGATTTGGCCAAAGATGGAAGAACTTGCACAGAACAGAATTTGTACCACTGCCAGGCTGGTTGTGGCTTCTAAGCACCACCACCCTCAACTAATTTAGGTGACTAACTTGGATGGTTATTATGCTTATGTAGCCCAAGACAATCTTGTTAGCTCAGTGGGCGGAAGGATGCCCAAACTGACTTGATATTTGCTTCTGAAGGGCCCCAGGATACATTGCAGAAGAAATGTTGCAAAGATTCTGGAATACCAAATATGTCCTAGAGCTTTTGCAATCTGTGCATGAACAATTCACGAACAAAAGAAGGAAAAATGGCAGAGTTAATAGCACTGTGCATTATTCACTCGACTCGAGCAGAAAGTATTCACTGCGATGGTGATGCTACCCATCTGTTAGTTACTGCATTAAAATAAGCTGTTAGCTTGATTGTGCCGTTTGTGAACTCATAATCATATTTTAAAATATCACCTTCAGCTATGGCTTTGCCAGCTCCGCCTACCTAAGCAAGATTGGGTTGGATTCGTCTGTGAGTGTGCATGTTTATGAGAGATCTTTATGGGAATCAAGGCCATCGTCACAGAGAGCTTGTGGGGATATTTCAGCCTGTGGGGATTTTTTTTTCTTTTTAAGACACTTGCCAAAACTTTTTGGCATTTGGTAAGTTTTGCAACCTTTTTATGTACATAGGATGAAAATGCAACACATTGTCTTAGCTTGCAGCTTCATATCTAAGCAAATAGGAGATGTAATTTGGTGAACGGCATGATTTTTATTTTATTTTTTGTTAACTCATTTGGTCCTAGAGTAGGTAACAGCAATGTAAAATACAACATTAAAATCAGTTTAAAAGAAATTGCAGTCATTTCTAGAGTGGGCCCTGATCCTCCAAGATCGGCTGATTATATAAGCAAACCATTCACACTCCCCGCCCCCCCCCCGCTGCCTTATTTTGTTTTCATCTCTTGTCATCTCTTTATTTTTCATTATGGTTGGGACCGCAAAACCTGCAAGTAACCTGGACCTTTGAAAAGGCCTGGTTATAGCTGCTGAATACAAAGAGACTGAGGTACCTGAGAAGCCCTAAGCTATATATCAAGAAATTAATGTGTGTGTGTATACACACACACACACACTAATTTGTTGATATTTAATACATTTCAACAACTTATATTGAGCTACATAAGGGATGTGGGTGGTGCTGTTGTCTAAACCACTGAGCCTCTTGGGCTTGCCAATCAGAAGGTCAGTGGTTCAAATCCCTGTAATGGGGTGAGCTCTCATTGCTCTGTCCCAGCTCCTGCCAACCTAGCAGTTTGAAAGCACACCAGTGCAAGTAGATAAATAGGTACTGCTGTGGCGGGAAGGTAAACAGCATTTCCATGCGCTCTGGTTTCCGTCATGGTGTTCTGTTGCGCCAGAAGCGGTTTAGTCATTCTGGCCACATGACCCAGAAAGCTGTCTGTAGACAAACAGCAGCTCCCTCGGCCTGAAAGCGAGATGAGCGCTATAACTCCATAGTCAGCTTTGACTGGAGTTAACCATCCAGGGCTCCTTTACTGTTACCTTTTAACTGCAGAGCTGAAAATGGAACTCTGTGAAATTTTCCATTGTGAGCTTTAAAAACATTTTTTTTAGAATGTTTTTTAATAGCTGTGTAGATGCAGCCTGAGATGCATGGTTCTGTGTTGCTAGAGCTAACTAAAATGGCTCTGAACTGTACTATTTGGTTTCTATTTCAGCCATTTCAGAATGGCCTTGTGCTATAATTTTTATTGTGAGTTGCTACAGATGCTTAGAGCTGAGCTCTCTCCCTTGGACCTTTAGAATTTCGGGCCCAGATCAGTAATAGTCTTTGCCCTGGCCTGCTCTAGGTAACATTGGATTAGTGATGCGGCCTAATGGCCTGAGACCAGGACTTCTTAGAGGCAGAGGTCTCCAGCAACCAGTGGTGGTGAGGAACTGATGGACCATACTCTGTGCCTTCCATGAGGGCTTGTGGGAGCTGAAGCCCAGCTTTTCTCTCCAGAACCCCAAGGGGAACATCTCTGCCACCAGACTCTGTCGGTTGGTGCACAGAAGAGAGATCCCCCACAGCCAGAAACCCCATAACCTTGAAAAAGCCAATGGCTGCAGAAGAAGGCATTGACCCTTTAACTGACTGAAAGACAGCACTGCCTCTAGACCAGGCACCCCCAACCTTCGGCCCTCCAGATGTTTTAGACTACAATTCCCATCATCCATGACCACTGGTCCTGTTAGCTAGGTATCATGGGAGTTGTAGGCCAAAACATCTGGAGGGCCGCAGGTTGGGGATGCCTGCTCTAGACATTGACTACCTAGCCCTGTTATAGAAAGCTCATCAAGTTGCTGTAGGACATTGCTGGGAATACTTGACTGTTTGGCTTCAACTATAGGGGCACTGTCCATGATCCTGAACCTCCATCACTCTCAGGGCCTTACCTGGGCCTTGCAATCCAACTACCGACATCACTTTGCTTGAGCTATCACTTCTCCTGAGCTGTGGACATCCCTGCACAGCTCAATGAGTAGTGTGGGGTGGCAATTGGTTATTTGGGGTGGTGCAGCAATAAAGCAGCTAGCACATTTGCTTGTTGAGATTCCTGCCTTGCAGGAGGTTCCCTCCAACTCTACAGTTCTATCCTTCTATGATCCTGACACTGTGTTTTGGGGTCTGGTTCACCAGGCTCCTTATGAGGATCAGAGCCAAGAACCTGGTCCACCTCCTCAACTGATGTTGGCACTGCAGCCTGTGACTTGGTGTCCTGGACACTGCTAGACTCTGGGCTAGCATAATGTAACTGCTCTCAGAACAATTGAGCAGATACATGCTAGATGCCTTTGAGCATCTTAAGGGCTGTTGAATGGAACATGGAGCAGACTGGTTCTCTGTTGATCTGTCTCCATACTGCAGCTTCTTTGGGTTTCACAATCAAGGCCTCTTAGAAGATTCCAAAGGTGATACATCAGGAGTGGGGGACTTCATCAGGACAAGGGCCAGATGTGCCCCTCCAGACCTCCTTATCTCACCCTTGAAACAATCCCTGGGCTGCACCTTCCACTAGTCCTGCTTTGAACTCAAGAGTAAGGATTTTGCTTGGCTGGAATGTGATAGAGACTCTTGGGGGACTGGATGGAGGTGTGTGTGTGTATGGTAGGAAGGTAAAGTATACATTTGTTGCTTCACTCCTTTTTTCTTCTGACACACCCACTCTCCTCATGTGACACCTTGGAAAATAATGCAGCCCTCAGGCTGAAAAATGCTTTCCCACCTCTGCCCTACGTAAGTACATAAGACCCCCAGCTTTTCAAATAGCTTGAGGATGCTGCAAATCTCCTTGTGAGTTTGTTAGCCTGAAGTTTACCTGACTTGGCTTTCTTTGTGGCTGTCTGTCATTGAAAATCTTTGCGGCTAGCATGGATTTTTTTCCCTCCCCAGCTGGTGCTGCAGCAGTCAGGTTTCTGGCTAATTTCATTCACAAGCAATTTGTTTTGCTTTCCCAATGTTATCAGGATTGCTCATTCTCTTTCAAGAGCCTTGCTTTGCTGCTGTGATCTCCTCTGCCTGTTTACTATTATCCCACAAGGTTAAACACCATTTGGATGTTGCTCGGGGCTCTCGCTGAATATCAAACTGCTGTTATTTGAACAACTGCATATTTATTATCCTGCGGAGCAGCAGGCAAGGGAGAGAGGAGGCCTGTTGCAGGATTTCTTATATGGAGGACAGTTCGGGTCATGAGGGAGGGCTGGGACTGCGGACATCAAACAGAATCATCTGCAGGAAATGATATGTGTTGAAGTTCTGTGTTTGCAAGATGGGAAGCTGAACTTTCATGTGTCGGGGGGAATACATATTGTGTGCGTGGAGATGCCCTAATCATCTGGAGAGCAAGTGAGGTGGAACTTGGCTCTGTAACAACCCTATTCTCTCCCCCCACCCGAAAGAAACCCCCACTGCTTGCCTCTCATTCAACAGACCCATTTAAACACCCGAGTTTAAACAGAATATCAAAATATGCCATTTTTCTGATGCCTGGTTCCACACAAAACTCGCTTTTGATAACACGCCAAGAGGAGGCCGAGCCTATCTCGGCTGATCAATAGGCATCTCCCTTGTACATCGAGGCTGACAACTTGGGTCAACATCCATTTTATGAACAGGATTTGTCCAAAAGCGACATTGCCACGTCGGCACATTATAGATTTCTGTATAGATCAGCACTTCATCTTCTAATGGTGTTTGCTCAGAATTCCAAGGGAGTTGGTTTGCGTATCTGTGTGTGTGTTTTCCCCCCTTTGCTTGCAAATATCCTTATAAATAAGGAGCATACCTTGAGGGTTTATTACTCCACATAAAAAATAAAGCCTAAAAGGAAAGGGAAGTTGACATAAAGCAATTACCCGAGCTATTAAAGGGATTTATTTGAATGTGCAAATATTTTCTACCAGTGTTAACAACTCTGCTGGGAAAGAAGGAGGAAAAACTCTCGGCCAGGCTCCTGCTTACAGACAATAATTCAGATATTTTTGTTGAAAGCTGGATGATGAATCCTGAGTGAGGCTATCATTTGTTACCTGTCCATAACCCCTTGCTTGCCAATCAACATTGTTTGCTGGGCTCTCGTAGCTCATAAAGCCTTTTGGTGGGCCATTTACACTGTTTTGCAAAGATAAAGTGATAAATGAGTATGTGCTTGCTCTTTTCCCTGTGAAATATGGAATGAGTAGGAGGAGGGGGTGAGCATAAACCTGGAATTAGGTTTACCACTGTGGTTAATTTGGAGAAAGAGATTCAAAACGACAACCTTTGAATTTTCTTTCAGCAGTACTAAATGTTAAACATTACTAAATTGGATGCTGCAAAAGCAGCAACTTGGGGGCAAATAGTAACGCGGGGGGGGGGATTTTCAGCTGGAAGCTGGTGCATTTTCCCAATTTGTATCAGATCAGGGGTATTGTGTGTGCTTTTCCTTCAAAATAAAAGTAGTTAGTTCAAGTAGACTTTGTTTTTTTTTTAAAAAAGCATGAATAACGAAGTTGTTGTTTTGAATCAAGATGGCACACTGACACAGGACTTTGGCATGACTGTGGCCATTTTTGGCACAGGTTTGACATTTCCGCTTGTGATATCATTGCCAAAATTGGCATGTGGGTTCCTGTGGTGGGAGTGGGAGTCTGTTTAGATACCAGCCACCATATTTAATCAAGATGGTGGACTGAAACAAAACTTCCAAGTGACTTCACCTGGTTTTTGACATCGTGGAGCACGACAACTTATTCTGGGTGCGTTACCAAGCTTGATCTCGAGTAATGGCTGGTGTCCATTGGGATGGATAGGGTGAAAGGCAGGTAGTCGCAACAATATATTGAGCCAGAATGGCTGGTCAGGCAAAGGCAACTGATTCTAGGTTTGCCCCCATCTTCTTCCCTGCTGTGTTCTACAAGGGCAAGGCTGTGATTAAGGAGAAGGCAGCTGACCACCAGGACAGGCTATAAGAGACTCAAGACCTCATTGAGAAACAAGCTATACAGAGCCTGAATGGTCGTAAAGGCTAGGCTGTGAGCAGCAGTCTATGGTAAGCGAGAACTCTGGGCCAAGCCAATGATTGGAATGAAATAGTAATTTGGAACCGAAGGACGAGCTAGGAAGCAGGATCAGGAGGAAGCAAGCAGGTCAAGAATAAAGGACAGGACAGGAGGTAGGGACCAAATGACAAAGCAGATCGAGGAACAAAGCAGAACAGAAGGACAAACCAAAGGATACAGGGTCATGTTAGAGCTTGGGGAGACCTTGTTGCAAGGCTTGAATGAGACAGGAAATCCTCTTAGTACAGTCCTTCCGGTTCAGGAGTGAACACATGCAAAAGCGACAAGAATGGACAACACATTGATTTATCCAAGTGGGAAGAGTGTGCACACCTTTTTCAAACCCTGCCCCCCTTTGAAAAAGAGCCTCTCTACCTCTAGCTTCAACTGCACAATCCATGAAATTTACTCTAATCACAAACCACACGCGGCGTTCCACAAGCACACACCATCATCTAGCGCTTATCTCAGTGTAGGAAACAATCTCACATATGAAATAGCTTAGAGGCAGCGGAATGAAAATGACAACAACAAATCCTTTCTAAGTCTTCAAGCCGTAAGCATCTATCCACACAGTCCAGTAAACATACTGAGGATTTGCTAAAGGAAACAGTGTTGGCAGGAAATGTTTCCCATGGCCTGACCAAGTGTCAAATTCATGGAGGATGACGCTGTCAGTGGCTTCCAGCCACAGTGGTGATGCTCCACCTGCAGTGCTGGATACAGTATGCCTCTGGATGCCCCATATGCCACCAGAGACTGGAGATCAGAAGTGGAGAGAGGGCTCTTGTGCTCAGGTCCTGCTTGCAGGATTCCCATAAGTATCTGGTCGGCCACTGTAAGAATAGGATGCCGGACTGTATGGGCCATTGACCAGCAAGCTCTTCTTATGTCCTGCTGGGATGAGGGGCAAATGTTGCAGCTGCCTTGGTGAATGTAATTGGAGTTTAACCAGCTCATATGAGGGCATGTGCTGATCTTTATCATCAAGATTAGATGCCAGATGATGATGATGATGATGATGATGATAATTTATTTGTACCCCACCCATCTGGCTCGGTTTCCCCAGCCACTGTGGGTGGCTTCCAACAAAGGTTAAAAATACATTAAAATGTCACACATTAAAAACTTCCCTTCAAATGTCTTCTAAATGCCAGGTAGTTGTTTATCTCTTTGACATCTGATGGGAGGGCGTTCCACAGGGCGGGTGCCACTACCGAGAAGGCCCTCTGCCTGGTTCTCTGTAGCTTTGCTTCTTGCAGTGCAGGAACTGCCAGAAGGCCCTCGGAGCTGGACCTCAGCATCCGGGCAGAACAATGGGGGTGGAGATAGAGAAAGTGAACTGAATTAACCGATGTGCCTAATGAGTTATCAGTAGCCATGTGTTTTAACCATGTTCTTTGAGATCCTAAAGCTCAGTTTTCTGAATAGGATTGTGTAAGAACTGCGTTGACCTCCACTTTATGCAGGGGAGAAGATAAGGACACTTTGGTATGGGGTGGCAAGGCAGGAAATCCGCCAGTACTTTCACATGCCATTTTTTATTGTTGTAAGAAGACTTAGGAGGCCAAAGTCCATCTCTGTGTGATGTCTAGTGCTGCTGTCTCTCTCTCTGCCGTCTTATCTCTGAACCTTTTCTCTCTCTTTTTTGGCCCAGTTGCCTATCAATTCTGCTTATCTCGTTCCACACTTACACTTCATCAATTGACATTCCAGCTGCCACAGTAGCTGTGCTCGGCTGTTTTGTAAGACTAGCACAGCCATGCCCTTCCAAGATTATACAACCTTCTAAGATTATACAATAATCTTATAATCATACCATCATCATCATCATAATGGATGCATTGCAATCATTAATGCCCATCTCCAGGTGTTGCCTATACTATTTTCTGTGCTTCATTAATTTTTTACATAGGCAACTGATTTGGACTCTTCTTTCAGAGTGACTTAAGTTGTGTTTTCCATGAAATCCCATTATACGTAACAAAACTTGCACACCATTCCCTTGAAAATGAAGAACCTTGAGTTCAGTGTTCTTAAATGCTCCACTTTGGAGCTCCCCTTTCACGATGATTGGGTGACTCGAGGTTGCAGGAGACAGGGAACCTGCTACAGATATAGTAACATGCCTTCAGCCCACCACAACTCCAGACCACTACACCACTGAAGGTGATCCACCTGTCCCTATTTACAAGTGAGAGCCCCACTTTTTTATTCCCAACTGATCATTATTGCTATTTCCCCCACTTTGGGGAAAAACTTGTCAGAGTGTTGTTAGTGAACACATGAAGCTGCAGTGATACCAGGCCAGAGATGTCTGCTTTGACTGGCAGCAGGTCTGTAGGGTCTCAACCAGAGAACATTTCCTATTCTTCCTATTTGATTATTTTTTACTGGAAATAATGGGGGCTTATCTGGGGACCTTCTGCATGCAAGCATTGTGCCTGCATTTAGGTAATTTTAGACTCTGAACTTAATGGTCTTACACAGACCCCTCTTCAGATAGTAATGTAGAGTTTGTCCACTTCGAAATGTAACCCACCCCTGCTGTTTTTGGGGAACCTTCTTCCCAGTTTGCTGAGGGGGGCCCTGGACTTATGCCCCCAAGTCCAGCCTTGATGACACCATTGGTTCATTCCCTGAGGTGTGGTCCCTCCCATAAGTTGTGGTTTTTCATTTTCAAGGTACAGTATCAGCCTTCTTTGTTTCTCTAGGAGAATGGGGAGTGAGAGGCAAAGAAAGGATGTCTAGTGTACATGCATTTAAGGCAGGAGGATAAGAAGAGGAAAACTTGACAGCTTCCAGCTCATCCAAAATTAATGTGGTGTATTGATCCAGAGCTCTTGGACCAGGAAGGGCAGTGAGAGATACTTAGTAAACAACCTCAAGGCATTATCTTAACTTAGCCTTTCTTGTCTGAGTACCCTCCAGATGTTTTGGACTGTAGTTTCCATAAGACTCAGCCAGCATGGCCAATGGGATTTGTAGTCCAAAAAAAAAAACAACAAAACAAAACACACAAACAAACCTTGAGGACATCAAATTGGAGGAAGCTGGTGTAGTCCACACCCTCTTCATTCGTGAGAGATTACAATTGGGACGTGCTTGTAACATATTCCTCTCATCTCCCATCAAGGTTTTTGGATAAAGCTTCTATTTCTCCCGTCTCAACTCCCCTCTCCACCCCCCCCCCATCATTGCTACAGGCTCTGTGCTGTCAGTCCAATGTCCCTGTTCATTTCCTCTGCAACACCTATCAATTGGATTTTATAAGCCAAATACAATATTTGCTCTTTGGACTAAAGATATTTTTTGGGGGGTGGAATTGGAGCAGCGAACTCACAAGCCGAACCTGGAGAAAACAACATAACCAAATTGGATCCAGTTAAGGCTCACGAGAAGAGTTTGTGCAGTACTATGGCTGAGAAAGCAATTCTCTGCTCTTTTTAAAATTTGGCTTTCCAAGTGGGACTTACAACAAAAAATGCTGCATCGTAGAGCGCTCTTTTATCAGATAACTAATTCAGTGGTCCTCATTTTTTCTTGGTCTTTTTTCTGTTTTTTGAGGGGAGTTCCTTCCTTTAGGGACTTTTCCTCTAAATATTTCTGTTAATTTCCCAGAGTCCCCACCCACCGCACCTCCCTCCTTGGTACTGATGGTGCCAGTGGCGTAGCGTGGGGGGTGCAGGGGGGGCCGGCTGCACCGGGCGCAACATCTGGGGGTTAGGGTTAGGGGGCGCAAATCCACGGGTTAGGGGGCGCAAATTACTTGCCTTGCCCCGGGTGCTGACAACCCACGCTACGCCACTGGATGGTGCTGATGTTTTGGCTCCATAAGGCAATGGCTCTCATCCTCTGAACACTGGGGATAGAGGGAGCAATTTTGAAGAATTTTATACAGAGATTGTTTTAGCTGCTGGCCGACGATTCCTTTCTTAAGCAGATTGATAGTTGTCAGCGCAGCACGGTTGGCTGATGTCTCAGCTAATTGTTGGGAGATGGTTTCCTGACTTGTGTGTTTGAAGGATATATCCATCAGAGCTTGGAGAATGTGACAACCCCCTCAGGTAAGGGGAGAGGCAGGTGTATGATGGCTTTATGAAGATACATCAGTTATAAGAGGCAGAGATAGCAGTTTGCTTTGGTCCATGATGTGGTGCAATGCTCCCTCATTGAATCTCTTGAACCACTGCTCAAAAAAGAATGCAGACCTGTAGTTTAGTCCACAGATCTATGAACCTTTTAGAGATGAATCAAAAGAGGCTTGATCTTTTTTTCCACTTTAACAGAATAGAGCTGCTTGGAGTGGCTTCAGAGGGCGGCACCTCCACCACAATGGGTGAAAATGGTTTTTCAAAATGGTCCAGGAAATAACCACACATAATTAGGTATGCAATTGGCCATTGTACAGACAGAAAGATGGTTGCCTCATTTATGGGTGAGCCAATCTGTCAGTTTCCGTTTCTCAGTTTCCCTTTCTTAAGTTTAGTCCCTTCCATTTCTATACAGTTGTACCTCGGTTGTCAAACACCTTGGTACTCAGACATTTTGGCTCCCGAACGCCTCAAACCTGGAAGTGAGTGTTCCGGTTTGCGAAGGGTTTTCAGAAGCCGAACATCCAACAGAGCTTCCGATTGAGTGCAAGAAGCTCCTGCAGCCAGTCAGAAGCTGCGCCTTGGTTTTCGAACTGTTCTGGGAGTTGATCGGACTCCCGGAATGGATTAAGTTCGGCAACCAAGGTACCACTGTATTAGTTTGTGATTTTCTTTTCAAAAAAATAAGTGCTCATAAAAATCCACCAGCGTTTTAGTGCAGCTTTCTCCCAATGCACATTTTTATATGCCATTTTTATACACGTTTTTGCAAAGCAATTTCCCATAAGAAAATGCATTTTTCTATGTTATTTTCATAATGTATTCATTACACTCAACTATATCAGGGCTGGGGCATCTTTGGCCCTCCAGAAGTTGTTGGGTTCCAATTCCCATCAGGCCCAGCCAGCACAGCCAGTGGTTGGGGATGATGGGAGTTCAAGTCTAGCAACATCTAGAGCAGGCGTAGGCAAACTCGGCCCTCCAGATGTTTTGGGACTACAACTCCCATCATCCCTGACTACTGTTCCTGTTAGCTAGGGATGATGGGAGTTGTAGTCCCCAAGCATCTGGAGGGCCAAGTTTGCCTGTGCCTGATCTAGAGGGCCAAAGGTCCCCCAGCCTTGTTCTACACATCTAGCTACTCTAGGTATTCCACCCGTTTCCCAGAAAAGACATTAAGCCCACTGGGTTGTAATATGTTGCAGATCTCCTCTGGATCCCTTTTAAAATATTGGTATCACAATGGCCAATTTCCAGCTCTCAGGTATAGAAGGGACAAATTGCAAACCTTGTTTAGAAGGTCATCAATTTAACATTTAAGGTCTTTAAGAAATCTTGGGTGGATGCCATCCAGACCTGGCAATTCCCCAGTTTAAATTCTATCAATAAGATCTAGAACTTCATCTCTTTGCACCACCATTTGCCCCAGTCCTTCCTGGGAAAGTTAGCTCAGATACCCTTTTGATAATGGAGTCACATCACATACTTCTTGTATTTATTGGTTGTGTAGTTTTATTTATGAAAAGGATTTATGGCCCACATTTGATTGTTATCGATGCTAGGGTGGGGTGGGGTACAGCATAAAATAAATTATAAGCAACCAAATCAATAAAACAGTAAACAATTCATAAAAAAACACCACAAGACAGAGAAAAGCCATAGCAGTAATTCGTCCCAAACACCTAAAATGCTGTCAGGGAACTGCCATCGGAGCCAAGAGTGGAGGTAAGGCTCCCCGACGATGCAGGAGAAGGGACCAGCAGAGGGAGAGAGAACACTTCCCTTGGGGAAGGAATTCAGCGTGACACCTAGGAGGAAGGGGAGCAGGGAAGGACTTCAGAGAGAGGGCTCCAGGACTCTTCCACAGAGACCAGCGGGGAGAGTCCAGGACCTCCGCTGGCCACGCCCACTCTGCGCAGAAGACTTCCACGCAGGGAGTCTAGGCGGAGACTTGGTGTCAAGGAGTTTTTATGTTGGAAGAAGTTCAGGAAACGCCCACTGGCGGATTCTGCCAGTGACTGACACAGCCACGGAGTAAAGGCTGTCCAGCCAGGGAAACGTTTAGCCAGAGAACGTTGCCTAGAGCATCCGCACCCTCTACGCACAAGCAACCCCCAATTCCCTTTACAAATGCATTAGCAAATAGGTCCATCTTCACTTGACACTCAGACGACAGCCATGTTGGCATCAAGTGTGCCTAAAAGGCAGCAGCAAAGAAGCTCAGACCTGGGGGACAAATTGTGGCCCTCCATTTCTCTCCCTGGCCCTCAGAACTCTCCCCAAGCCACACCTCCTCTCTTCAGGCCACACCCACCACTGACCCTGTTTCTCGCCTTCCTTGAGTGTTCTTGCCTGACTGGAATGTGGCCTTGAACTCTGATAATGCCTCTTGCTGGTCTTCATGGAAGATACAGAAGGTTGTGTGAGTGTGTTTAGAAGCTAGCCTGTAGTACCAAAGGTATACTTTACATTCATTACTCCACTATCTCTTGTGTCTGGCCCTGCCCTCCACTGGCACGTTGTCCAGAAAGGACCACAGCCCTCAAACTTAAAGAAGTTTCCTTCTGCTGCTGCAGGTACTGTATATAGATATCTATTACATAGAGTTATACACAATAACTGTAACCATTCCAAAACATATAAATAAAAAATGTTCTTTTGAACCTTCAGACCTCCTTTCCTCCCTCCATGGGTTCCAATTCTAAAGATGTTATCTTTTTCTTTTTCCCCACATCTTTTACCGTTATCCATCTATTATATAATCATAGTAATCAAAGTTCATTTCACTTTACAAGTGTCACTGTATCCCTGCCAATGATTTTAACTGTCTACAGTGGTCTTTTAAGTATATTAAGAATTTATTTCAGTCTTTTAAGAATACTTGGTCTTCCTGCTTTCTGATCTTTCCCGTCAGTCTTGCCATATCTGCATATTCCATCAGCTTGGTCTGCCTCTCTTGTCTGGTCAGTACTTCTCCTTCTTTCGATCTCTGGGCTACAAGCATCCTCACTGCCATCATTGCGTACATAAACAGTCTTTTATTTTCTTTTGATAGTTCTTCTCCTATTATACCTAACAGAAAAACCTCTTTTTTTTAACAAAAGTTTTCTTAAACATTTTCTTTTAATTCATTATTTATCATTTCCCAGAAAGCTTTTACCACTCCACAGGACCACCACATATGATTAAAAAGTACCCTCTTTCTTTTTACATTTCCAGCACAAATTTGAGCTGGTTCTAAACATTTTTGCAATTTTACTCAGTGGAAAATACCAACGATACATCATTTTCATACAATTTTCTTTCAGCGAACAGCAAGCCATCCACTCTCGTGTAGGACCCTAGCAGAGACACATGCCTGACTGGCATGTTCTCTCCCCCCGGCTGATCGTTCGGGAGCTTCAAAAGCATTTTTCAACCCGAACATCACAGCGACTGATGCCAAAAAGCACCATCACACTCAGGGATCCACAGAGTATTCACAGTTTGTGTAACAGACCTCAGTAGCTCAGCATTTTGGCTAATCTACATTTATTTACATAGAATACACTCAGAGCATTCTGACTTAGCTCTTTCCTCTTTCTCATCAGACAACAAAGAGAAAAAGAACAAAGGACAATAGTCCCACTTCACGGAACACAGTAACACAAACTTCCTGTTTCCATCACCTCCCACATTGTGGAATGAAAACATATACCGTCATGTGATAGACAACAATCTCATGACTGCAAACACGGAGCAGGAATCTTAACAGGTATAGGGCATGCCACGAATGGGACACAGCCATGTAAAGGGTGCTATCCTGCATCACCACCAAAGGAGCCTCACCTAACAGAGGGATGCAGAGAAGATCCTTTCCCCACCAATCTAAAAGCGTAGGCAGCATAGTATAGGGAGAGGTGTTCCTTCAGGAATATATGCACCCTCGATTAACAACTGGCAATATTTGGAGGGCCAAAGTTCACCTTGTCCTAGTTTCAGGGTTGGGTTAGAGAGGCTCAGGCACTTTAACTTTCAGGGGCTGATATCTAAGCCAAAGAGCACTCTCTTTTTCTCAATTAAATGCTGAAGCATACGCTGCAGGTTATTTTCCACAGGAAGTAAAATATTGGCGCTCCCCCCAACTCGGTAAACACCACACAGTGCCTCTCTTCCGAATCACCTGGCCTTTCTCTGCCATCCAATATTGACTCAGCTAAGCCACTTCCGAGAGCATCGCTCGTCAGTTAGCAAACACACCTCTCCCATCCATTCCGCCTCACCCTGCTTTTGCTGCCTCTTTGTGGATTTGAAGGCCTTCCATGCATCACTTGGGCTCTGTGATGGGGGTCCTGTTCTCAGGCAAAGGTTCCTCAGCAGGGCATGTCTTTGCCCCCCTCAGTTGGTGACTTACTCCCATATCCCATTTCCTTCATTTAATATTTGTGCCATCTCTCTAATCTGCATAATACGAAGACCATAGGAAAGATCATTTGCTTCCCACCAACCCACCCAATTTATCCTTTGGTTTTGCTGATTTGGTCCGATGTTTTCCATAGAAGGAACAGTCACACGAGGGAAATAACCATAGCAGTTTTCTAAGAGATAAGCCACAAACTAAAGGGTGGCTTAGCTTTCCAGCAGCAGGGATGGAAGCCACTCCTTCCTGTTCATGACTATTTCTTTCTTGGTCCTTGGCCCAGATCTTACTGGTTCATGAACAATTGGGTCCAAGTGTTGGCAGGTACATGGACACAGGAAGATAGCTCCCCTCCAAAACAAGTTGTTTAAAATGAATAAATGTACCACACCTGGGAGTTTATGAGCAACTCCCTGTAGTTGTCTCTTTACTAGTTGTTTGATCTTCAGCAATGTCGTCATTAATACCTTGCCCTCTAAAGCTTCACTACTGATCTTTGCACATCAGTTCTTGGTTGAAGTGACAGGTGTAGGCTAGCCTGGATGTCCACCCTCTGCCCCCACCCCCAGCCAATTAGCAACTCTGGTTTATAGATTTAGGGAACTGCTGGGAACTGGGATCAGCTGTCCCTTGTGGTGAGCCATTGAACTGCAGATGGCAGCTTCTCAGTGAAGTACCTTCAAACCCAGGATGAACTTTGCCCACTGAGACTGGCCAGCGGATCTCCCTGGTTTTGGAAGTTGTATAAGTGCTTTCCTGTACCAGTTGCGGTTTTCTTGAGCTACAAGCTTTTACTTGACTTCTAGTATGTTTTTGAATCCTTGGTCCAAACTTCAGGCTTGCTTCTAGAACCTGCTTGTGCACTTTGACCTTGACCATGAGTGGCCAAGATGGGGAGGGACCAGCAGTGCACACCTGTCCTCCTGGCGCCAGTGTCACTGTGGCTTACTTGGAAAGAAAGGGATGAGGTGGTGAGGAGCCCCCCCCCCTGCTTTCCACCCTACTAGTTCCATTGGGCACCAGCCATCTCTGTTTCCAGGCCCTTCCCATCAGCTGATTACCTCTCACCCCCTCTTGTATTTCCCCAGTGTAAACTCATTGTGCTGTTTTCAAGCCCTGACTCCCTTCAGATTTCTTTGTACTAGTTTTCTGTCTTGGCTGATCTTCACAGCCTGAATATCAGCCTGTTAATATCATCTACGACTTTCATTAATATGCCCTTTGCTCCTTCCACCAAATCATTAATGAGGAGATTAAATCAGGTCTGTCCAAACCCTGATCCCAGAGGTCCCATCACAAAATGCCTCTTCCTCCTCCCACTACCCCAGCCTGCTTGTTGCCATTTATCATTCTCTTTTGTCATTGGCCTTTTAGCCAATTCTCAATCCATATTTGCTTCTCTCTGAGCCAATTTAAATTACATTTTTTAGTTACAGTTTAATGAGGCACCATATCGAATGCTTTAATAAGACAGAAGTATATCATAGGCACAGCATTCCTTATGCCACTTAACCTTACTGCTCATTCCAAAATAGCAATTATAGTTGCCTGGCAAGATTATCCCTTATAAGAATTCTTGGCTGGAGGCAGATGGCTCCCCCACCATCACAAGGAGCTGAAGGTGGTTTGAAAGAGGGATCCCTGCTTTCTGGGTGTATTTATTTATGACCTCTTGGTCAAGCAGGGTTTTGTATTGTTTCGAAAACCTGCCTTTCAGCAGAGCCAACCAGTGGATGCAACTGCTGATGAACCTAGGGCCACATTCCCCAGTGGGGTGGGTTGCAGGGGCAGATCTGGGCAAAGCAAAGTTTACCTTTGTACCATAGGCTTCTTTCTACACACATAGCTCTTGGCATCTTCCAGTCTTGGCAGACAATGGAGGAGTGTGTCTTTGGGGTGAAGTCAAGTTGTTGGACGTTGTAGACACCAGTGCAGGAGAGACATGTTTTGTTGCAGCTGGGGCAGATGAAGGCGCCTGGTTGTGCTGTTGTAGGTGCACCATGGCATTCAGTGATGTGCAGACTAGGCTAGTCCCCTACATGCTTCTCTGCCACCTCCTTCTCAAATCCTGAGAAGCTTATGCCCAGCTTTGGGAGGCAGGCACGATGCTCATGCGTGCAACATCAGGACTGCACGACACCAGGACCCCACCCCAATTGCCCTCTCAAGCTGGCACCTCTGGCCCTAACTGTTCCCCTATGAAAAATGTCACCACATGCCACTGATGGCATTCCTTCTCTCTGTGCTCCTCCCAGTGGTCATTTGTGAGTTGAGGACCTGCCACCCGCTTGAGGATAAGAAAGACAGACACAAGGATGCAGTATGTTAGGTTAAGATAAAGGGATCCCTGACCATTAGGTCCAGTCGTGACCGACTCTGGGGTTGCGGCACTCATCTCGCTTTATTGGCCGAGGGAGCCGGCGTACAGCTTCCGGGTCATGTGGCCAGCATGACTAAGCCGCTTCTGGCGAACCAGAGCAGCTCACGGAAACGCCGTTTACCTTCCCGCCAGAGCGGTACCTATTTATCTACTTGCACTTTGACGTACTTTTGAACTGCTAGGTTGGCAGGAGCAGGGACCGAGCAACTGGAGCTCACCCCGTTGCAGGGATTCGAACAGCTGGCATTCTGATCGGCAAGTCCTAGGCTCTGTGGTTTAACTCACAGTGCCACCCGTGTCCCGTATATTAGGTTAATGGGCTAAAAAAGGCCACAACTTTATTGATTACAGCATGTGAGTGGTATTGGCTTAGGCACTGGATAAAACAACCAAGCGTGACTCCACCCCCTCAGGGAGGGGTGAGTTTGACAAGGGTTAACCACCAGTAGGAGGAGCTTGTTGATGCAAATACAACTGGAAGCTCCCCCTGACGAAACCCAGCAGCACAATGAGGGGGCAATGCTGCCGTGGCCACATTTGAGTGGCTAAACCCCGCCCCCAGCCTCCACCCGATTGGTTGGCAGCCACGGGGCATGGGGCGGCAGCTGGGAGAGCAGATGCAGGGGCCGAAACGCCCCCTGCAGCCGCGGGAAACGGCTCCCACTCACAACTCCTACCCTCTGGAAGGAGGAGAGGCTTTCTCCCATGGTCACTGCTATGGATGCACAACCTGACTGTCTGCCTCCAGGCACTGTGGTCGCCTGCAAGGGAGACTCACACAGTGGGGTTGATGTTGCCTGTTGTGTCTTTAATTTCCCTTGCAGTATATTAGTTTCACCTGTGGCTAACTATATTATGTTCTTTACAATTTGTTACTAGCATCAGTGACTACAGTATCATATGAGCACTGATCCAGAGCATATTTTCTACAGCGTTTATATTTGCTTACATGCTTATATGTAAGATTGGGTATGTATTTTAGTTGTATATATTGTATTATGCATTTTATTTTATAAAGATGCAGGTTTCATCGCATGTATATTGTAATTTCAGCTTCTTAAGAAATTGAACTGCATCCTTCTCATATTAATTCTTACAAGTCTGGCTGATGAAGAATTGATCAAGATTGGCTGATGAAAGCACTGAACGAAACAGATTGGTTTTCCGGAAACTCTGTTCCGGCGATATTTGGTGACAGATTATTTATATATCGAACTTTTGAATTATTCTACCGCGACTGGTAAAGAAAATTTAGAGACTTTGGTTGTAATTTCTGATCATTTGTATTAGTCTATAAATAGTGTTTAGTGCCATTGTTATTGGCCATCGTGTTGTGTTATATTATTTAGCTTCTCTATATTGCAACACAGGGGTCTGTTTACGGAGGATTGAACTTGTTCTTTGCCTGAACTTAAGCACATCCACACACTGCTCTCTGTCCTTCAGCCACACAAGCAAGAGGCATACTCAGAGTTGAGGAACCTAATCCAGCCACGTAAAACCATTCTAGTAGGGTTGCCATACATCCAGAATTTCCTGGACATACCTGGAATACTGCATTTGACAGCAGTATCTGAGCGGGAATCGGCAACATGTCAAGGAAAATCTGGGCGTATCATTAAAAATAGCTCCAAAACTTCATTTTTTTGTGAATTTGCTCAACAACTTTTCTGTCTGGATTTTCACTGTTTGAAAAATGGTAACCCTGATTCAAGGGGTGTGTGAAGGGCCAGTGATGGGGGATCCAGCCCTAATCGTGTTTTTAGCACAGGCAGATATGGGATGGCTGCACACATAGTGCAGATGATAAAGGTCTGTTGCATGTTAGTCATATGGACTCAACTGTGTGCCAAGTACCACAACTAATGCCTGTGAGCCTCCTTGGTTACTTGGTAAGCTGTAGCGGCGGCAGCATGGAATGCTCATAAATATTCTACCTACTGACGGGAAAGGTTTCAGCAGTAATATTGTTGCTGGGTGATGCAGCCTCTGTAAGGGAAGCACGAGGTCCGTTTGGTGGGGGAAAGCCTCTTGAAAGGTGTAGAGATTGGGGGACAATAGAATCAGAGGAACTGGGATGTTAAATGGGAAGGTGACCTGGCAATGGGGGTTGTCAAGGGACCCAGAGGGCCAACAGCTGGGGTGGCTGAAGGAATGGGGACAGAGTGACTCCTAGATTAGGAAGAAGCATATTGAGAGACAGGAGGCCAGATGAAGTAGAGAGTTGAGGGAGGGGTCGAGAGAGAGGAGTCTGGGAGAAAATGTCACACAGGCTCAGGACCACAATACCTCTTTCCATATGAACCTACCTGGACCCTGAGATCATCTTCTGAGGCCCTACTTCGTGTGCCGCCTCCTCCTCGAAAGGTTCGAAGGGGGGCAACACGAGAACGGGCCTTCTCTGCAGTGGCTCCCCATCTGTGGAATACTCTCCCCAAGGAGGTTCGCCTGGTGTCTTCATTATATACCTTTAAGGTAAAGGTAAAGGTAAAGGGACCCCTAACCATTAGGTCCAGTCGTGGCTGACTCTGGGGTTGCGGCACTCATCTCACTTTATTGGCCGAGGGAGCCGGCGTACAGCTTCCGGGTCATGTGGCCAGCATGACTAAGCCGCTTCTGGGGAACCAGAGAAGTGGACGGAAACGCCGTTTACCTTCCCACCTGAGTGGTGCCTATTTATCTACTTGCACTTTGATGTGCTTTTGAACTGCTAGGTTGGCAGGGACCCAGCAACGGGAGCTCACCCTGTTGCAGGGATTCGAACCGCTGACCTTCTGATCGGCAAGCCCTAGGCTCTGTGGTTTAGACCACAGCGCCACCAGTGTCCCTTTATATACCTTTAGGCGCCAGGCAAAAATGTTCCTTTTTAACCAGGCCTTTGGTTGACCTGATCAACATCCTATACCCTTTTAAAATGTGGCTCTTCGGGGAGGGGGTTTGATATTGATTTTATATACTGTGATCTTTTTATGTAAAACCACCCTGAGACTCCCAGGTATAGGGTAATGTATATATTCAATAAACAACAACAACAACAACAACAACAACAACAACAACAACACAGTGCCATGGAGAAAGAGTTTGCATGTAGCAGGAAGGGAATGGACCAGTGATCAGGGAAGCCGGGAGAAGGAAGAGGGCTGTGTTTCACATATTGATTTGTCATAAGTAGCCAAATCTTTAACTGCAGCTTGCTGAATTGATTATTTGAAGCTTCCAATAGTGTATAGCCAGAGTTAACTCAACACACAGGTCTCTGGGTAAGATACACTTATCCCAGTAAGAATCTATGGCTACAGTAAATTCAGCAAAGCTTACGCCCAGGAAAGTGTGGCTACCGGGAGATTGCAGCGTAATTCATGAGCAAGGCCTCATTAATAGATAGGGCATCCTTGGCTTTTTTAGCCTGAGCTTTAAGCACAAGTGCAGGAAGCCTGGTCTGCACATGCAGCTGAATGAGGTGACTGGTCCATGAGGTGGCCAATGGACTGTCCCGCTGCAGCCAGAGGGGTTTTTTTGGCCAAATAGTAGGGCTGGCCCCTAGAAGGAGCTCTGCAAGTTCTTTTCCTCCTCTGTTTTATGCACACATCACTGTGAATGTCACCTCTGGAGAACGGCCCCGACAGAGCCTCCTGTGCTATCTGTGTGTCTGAAGTGTTCAGACCTTAGAGGAGCTCCTGGCTTTGGGCACTAGATGTGCTTTTTCTGCCTTGTCGAACCTGGTGAGGCCAGTTTGCATCTTGTTTGCTAAGAGGAGCTGGCAGCAGGAAAGCTCTTTCCCCAGGAAGGCAGCTGAAATAAGGAGCAGAAAGCATAGATGAGAAGCAACAGCTGCCAGGTGCCATAAGAAGAACGAGAATGGGCAGAGGAAGTGGGACGCAGCCCTTGGTGAGACCAACGCCTGGCATGATCCAGGAACCCCAAAAGAACCTTTGTTGTTCCTTTGCTGTAGTGTTTGTGTGTGCGAAGCTCCCATAAGAGGTAGTGGTGGCCGTCAACTTGGACGGCTTTAAAAGAGGATCAGATACATTCTTGGAAGATAATAAGGCTATCAGTAGCTCCTAGCCATGAAGGTGATGTTTTGCCTCCACTGATGGAGGTGTTAGGAGTTCAGCCTACACTCGAGTAGGACCCTGGTAGAGACACATGCCCAACTGGCATGTTCCCTCCCTCCTAGCATTTCGTTTGGGAGCTTCAAAAGCTTTCTTCTGCCTGAACATCACAGCAACCGATGCCAACCGACACTGGCACACTTAGGGATCCGCAGAGTTTGCGCATCATGCGTAAGAGAACCTCAGCAACTCAGCATTTTGGCTAATCTACTTTATTTACATATAAACACACATGGAACACTGCAACATGGCTCCCTCTCTCTCTAGCATCAGACAGCAAAAAGGACAATAGTCCCACTTCACGGAACACAGTAACACAAACATCCTGTTTCCGTCACTTCCCACTGTGGAGTCAAAACATATACCGTCATGTGATAGACAACAATCCCATGACTGCAATCATGGAGCAGGAATTCTAACAGGAGGCAGGGTGCCTCTAAATCCCAGTTACAAGGAATCACAAGTGGGGAGAGTGATCTTACACTAAGGTCTGGTTTTGGGCTTCCCATGGGTGTTTGGCCACTGTGAGAATGGACACAGCTGAACTAGATGGGCCATTGGCCTGATCCAGGAGGCTGTTCTTAGGTTTTCCTCTTAAGAAGGTCCTCCAAAATGTGGCAGAGAGGAGGGCAGGGAGAGAAGGTGGTTTTGCTTTATTTGTGGAGATAATAATAATGGGGTTCATGATGGCACCATTCAAAATGCTGGGTTCCTCAAGAAGCTTACTGAGATCTTGGAGGACACATGAGGAAAGGATGAAGTTTTTGAACAGGGAACAGACTGCCTCCAAAAACAATGGCTCTCTTTCGCAAAGTAATTTTAAGCATAAGATGGATGGCCACCTGCGGTAAATGATGCAGCAGGGGATTCCTTGCATCGACAGAGGTGTTGGCTAAATTATCTTTGGAGGATCTCCCAAGTCATTGAATCTTGGGCAAGTAATAGTGCTCATCCTACAAGAAAAAGAATGGTTGCCTTCGGTTGAGTTGGACTATTGCTCTATCCAGCCCAGTATCATCAACTCTGACGAGCAGCAGATCTTAAGGGTGTCAAGCAGAGGTCTTTAACACCACCTGCTACCCTTTTAAAAAGGAAATTGCAGGTTGGGGTGCCCTGATCTGGCTTGGAACTACAGTGAGGTAGCAAAAGCTTAAAGTCACTGCCGCTGCCGCCCCCATGCACAAAGGTCCTGATCCAGACCTTTGAAAAAGCAATTCACAGAACTGTCAATTTCATGAATGGAGTCTCATCTAATTTGTCCCAAAATCAGTATGCGTAAGTTGAATCCAAAAGGGGTGCGGGTGGAGCTGTGGGTTAAACCACAGAGCCTAGGACTTGCCGATCAGAAGGTTGGCGGTTTGAATCCCCGCGACGGGCTGAGCTCCCGTTGCTCAGTCCCTGCTCCTGCCAACTTAGCAGTTCAAAAGCAAGTCAAAGTGCAAGTAGATAAATAGGTACCGCTCTGGCGGGAAGGTAAACGGCGTTTCCGTGCGCTGCTCTGGTTCGCCAGAAGGGGCTTAGTCATGCTGTCCACATGACCTGGAAGCTGTAAGCCGGCTCCCTCGGCCAATAAAGCGAAATGAGCGCCACAACCCCAGAGTCGGCCATGACTGGACCTAATGGTCAGGGGTCCCTTTACCTTTACTAAGTTGAATCCAGTGCATTATTAATTCTCTGTTCTTACCTCCCTCTGCTTCCCCTCCCTCCATCACCTTCCCCTGTGTCGACTTCTAGATTGTAAGCTCTTTGGAGCAGGGGTGTGTTGTTGCCTTGACACTGCAAAGCAGGATGCACATTGACAGCGCTATGTATGTGATTTATGTATTTAGTTATCACATTTGCTTGTTTGAGTTTAACTAGGAGATGGCATGACAGCCCAAATCCAGATGTCAATGAAATAACTGTGGTGTCGAGCGTTTGCTGAACTGGATCGAAAAAGGCTGCCTCACAAACTGATGCCTCTATTCTTAACTTGCGAAATGCCCATCAGGATGATGAGCAGAAAGGTACATGTAGAATGAAGGGCACACTGGGAGTTTTGGAGCATGGTGCCATGACGGCACGCAGCTCTGTTTCTCTGTAACATCTGAAGTCTGGGGAGGCTGTGCAAACCCTGGACTGATGCCTGAATGCAGTGCTGGACTGGACGAAGGCCAATAAATTGAGTTTGAACCTTGCAAAGACAGAGGCTTTGTGAGCGAGTGGTTCCAGTGCCCAGTTGCCTGTTCTGGAACAGGTGTGTAGCATAGCTTCTACATCATTAGAAGGCCAAGCATCCTCTGTGGCAAGGAGTGCCTTTAACCAGCTTTGCCTGGTATGCCAGCTATAGCCATATCACGATAACTTGGCCTCTGCAGTCCATGCATTGGTAATGGGAAAACTGGATTGCTGCAGTGCTCTCTATATGGGGCTGCCCTTGGCCCTGGTCTGGTGGGGAATACAGTACAGCGGCTAGACTGCAGATGGGTGACAACTTGGACACCTCTGCTAAAGCATCTGCAATGGCTGCTCAAATGCTATTGGGCCAGGTTCAAGGTTCTTGTGTTGATATACAACTTGGCCCAGGATACCTTAAGGACCACCTGAGCCATTATATTCCAGCTCCATCACTGAGATCATCCAGAGGCGCCCCGTTAGTTGTCTGTTAGTAGCCCCTACTTTTAAAAGGGAAGCTTTTTAATGTGCAATGTCTCGTTTTGTTTTTATATATGTTTTTATATATGTTGGAAGCCACCCAGAATGGCTGGGGAAACCCAGTCAGATGGGCAGGGTACAAATAATGAAGTCATTATTGCTGTTGTCCTGACTGGCCTCCAGTAGGTGTCAGGCATCTGGTGTCACAGGTACCATGATGTGGGAACACAATTCCAGAAGGGATTTGGCAGGCATCCTTGCTTTTGGTCTCACACCCCAGGGGTTAAAACCCCAAAATTTGTAGGTCCTTAAAGCACGTCAAAGTGCAAGTAGATAAATAGGTACCACTCCGGCGGGAAGGTAAACGGCGTTTCTGTGTGCTGCTCTGGTTCGCCAGAAGCGGCTTAGTCATGCTGGCCACATGACCCGGAAGCTGTACGCTGGCTCCCTTGGCCAGTAAAGCGAGATGAGCGCCGCAACCCCAGAGTTGGCTGCGACTGGACCTAATGTTCAGGGGTCCCTTTACCTTTACATTAAAAGCATAACAAGGTTAGCTGAAATCCTGAACAGAAGCACTTCTCTTAGGGGCCAGGAAAACACGGCAGCATTCTGTTGTGGGTCCTTACTTGCATGCGTATATATATATAAAAAATTATCCATCTACGTGCCCTGCAACAAATCACAGCTGTCTAGCCACTTCTAAAATACAATTAAGGGAGAGTGCTCAATCAGCGCATGCAGGTTGTATACATGTGTTTAGTTTGCTAGGATCAGAAGCTAGCATGTGAAGTCCTGCTTTCTAAACATAGCTTTTTCTCCAGAGTTATGTTTGGAAAGTGAACGGCTGGGTCGCTCTTTAATGCCCTTCCAGATACCAATTTAGTGGGTGTAATCCTTGTATTGTCTCGCTAGGTGGTGCTCTAATATGACACTCAGTGGCCTGCAAAGATTAGCCCCATATTAATGGGGTTTTTGTTGTTGTTGTTACTGGGCAATCCTTGTATTATCTTGCTAGGTGGAGCGCTAGCATGGCACACTTCGGCATGCAAGCACTAGCCTTTGTAAATCATTGGGCCGCATTAACCAGCGGAGAAACGGAAGAAATCCATGCAGGACTTGGTTTGTATAAATTCTTTACTAGGAGAGCCTAAGTGGAGAAAGTTCTGTTTCCGTGCTTCACAACCCGTTCATGACTACAGCTCCCTATCCTGGACACCCGGTTTAATTCCTACAGTGCTGTGGTCATTGTGACGAGGCCGTGGGTGGAAAACCTGAACCCGATTCATTACTGTTTCCTTCCATGGTGAGAAGTGAGAAGGCTAGCAGGGAACTGGTCCAAAGCTCACATTACTTCCTCCTTCCCCAGAATACTGAGCAGAAGCTTTTTCCTTTTTAGCCTCCCCCTCCAACCCCCCCCCCCAATCCAAAGCTGTTTTTTCCTCTCCTTCTGGGTCACACTCAGGAAGAGGCTGTCGCTTTTCAGCAGATTACATCAGTTGCTATTGATCGTCCAACTGGTTTATTACCTCATCATTCACCAGGGAGAAAATTACTTTGCTGCAGATTATGCAGTAGTTCAAATTCCTGAGTGAGGAGAGCGGAATACAAATGGAAAAAAGGGGTCTTTCTCCGGCTCAGCAGTGGGGTGAAAGACAGAATACGCAGGCAAAGGGGGGGGGAGGCTTGCAGCTGCCCTTGCAACAGGCTGGGCAAGTGCTTTTCGATCAGGAACCCCCCCCCCCCCCCAGGAAAGCCATCAGAGAGATGTCAAGAAACCCACCCAAAGGGATGTTAAACATCAGCTGTGCTGGAGGGGGAGGAGATGGAATAAGAATACAGGAAGCTATCTCATACCAAGTCAGGGTTGAGCGTCTGACCATCTCCTTTAGTGTTTTATTTTATTTCATTTGAGCATTTATAACTCACCTTCTTGTGAAACTGCAACACTTGGGGTGGCTCACTCACTCACTGTTGACTTTTTGCAGTATAGTGACGCTGCAGAGAGCTTGCTGGGGAGATCATGCATTAAAAAGAAAGGACTCAAAAATAACTTAAAGGTTTTAATAAGAAAAACAAAAACTCCATTTACACTAAATACATCAACAAACCAGACCCAACCACCAACCCATCCTCCAGGGTAATGGGAGAGCTAGATGCTGCTCCTTATATACTCTACCCAGATGCTGACACACCTTAATCAAATACAACTCAGCAGCACCTGCTATGTTTCACAGCTGTAAAGCTGGGTCTCGTTATCTTGCTCTGGCCCTTGCTCTGGCCCCTTAAAGACATACACATGGAGTGGAACAATGATGAACCTTTACATGTAAATAAACCATTCAACATTTCCCCTGCGGTTCATCATTGTGGAACAAAAACATAAAGCATAGTTTGTACATGTTTTTCATGTGTAACCTTTGGAAGTGCTTCTTGTAAACTGCAACCTATAATGTTTGGTATGTTTAAGGTACATTACCACTCTCTTAAGAGCAGAGAAACATTGCATAGTGGGCTTTTCCACATTGTGATGCATCTTTTAACAAAAGCTTAACTGCTTCATATTTTACACTTGGTGAATAGCACAAATCGTAATCTCCTGGAATTTGTTGAAAGCCCCTAGCAACTAGTCTTGCCTTGTACCTTACAACTTCATTTTTGTCATTCATTTTAACTCTATAAACCCATTTTGAATCAATAAGTCTCATATCTGGGGTTTGTGGTACAAGAGACCAAGTGTTATGCTCTTTTAAAGAAGCTATCTCAGAGTTCATAGCTTTATACCAATTTACAGCTTGGTGCATAGGTAAATTCTGAACATCACTGTAGCTTTTTGGCTCAAAAACCACCTTATTGGCATACACAGTATTAAAATGTTCATCTGCAAAACGTTGTGGCTTCTGCCTCTTTCTATCTGAACGTCTCAGTCCGGAAGGAGAGTCAGACTCCTCAGACTTAATGGGACTCAGTGAACTACTAGTTTCAGGTTGTAAATTATCATTGTCAGACTGAAGAGGTGCCTGTAGGCTAAGCTCACGGTCAGAAAACTCAAGAGAATCTAACCTCCCCTCAGATGCCTGTGACTTTAAATCATCAAACAAATTATCAGATTCAACAGGCTTTTTGTCTTTTTCTAGTAATTCAGAATCACCATTTTCTCCTGCTGCTGCTGCTTCCTCTTCTTCCTCAGTATCATTTATACCATCAGTATCTTGGAAAACAGCAACCCCATTCCAATTTACAGTTTGTATCATGCTTCTGGTAATATGAAATTTGCCAGTTGCTGGTATGTAAATTCTGTACGCCCCCTGCTGGTAGCCCATTAATTTTCCCTGAACACTACGTTCACCCAATTTCTGCTTAGCAGGATAATGCATAATTACATCTGAACCCCAAATACGTAGGTATTTCAGATTAGGGCGTTTTTTAAACAGCTTCTCATAGGGGGTGACATCTAAACCAGAATGATAACTGCGATTTCTAACATAACAAAAAGCATGGAGTGCTTCAGCCCAAAATGCTTTGGGCAGATTAGCATCGTGCAGATAAGTTTTAACCCCTGCCTGCAAGTCACGCTGCACAACTTCAACAAGCCCATTTTGCCAGGGACTTCGGGGGCAAGATAACTCATGAGTAGTCCCCTGCGCTTCCAGGAATTTCTCAAAATCCTCAGAAACAAATTTCCCGCCCCGGTCAGAAAACAGGTTCTTAATAGGTTTGTTAAAGTGCGTTTTTACCCAGTTGCAAAAAACCTTGTACTTCTCAAATGCTTGGGACTTCTCAGCTATTGCATAAGTCCAACAATATCTACTATACTGGTCTATGAGAGTAAGCCAGTACTTAGAACCTCCTAATGAGGGTGGGAGTGGCCCAACTAAATCACAATGTACACGCTCAAATGGCTCAGTTACTTTCCTATCTGAGCACCTACCCTTGCGTGCAACCTTAATCTTATTCTTGCAACAGGATAGACATTGCATAAAGAATTTGCATGGTTTTAAGTTGAGGCCATTGACAATATTCTTTGTCTTAATTACATCAGCAAAATTCAGGTGTCCCAGAATTCTGTGCGCCATGTGGACACACCCAGAATGTGGTCTTACATTCCTCAACCCCTGGCTTAACTGTGCTGCTCTGCAATTTATAGGCGATTGGGAGTAGGTGCGAAAATACAGTCTATATAAACCATCAGATTCCCGGGCATACAATAGACGTTTGTTCACTGACGGGCAGTAAATGCAGTTTGCTATTGTAATGTTTAAAGAGTCAAGTTTAACGGTACCCCTGCCAAGCGACTGCAAGACTTGTGAATTGGCTAAATGTACATTACCAATTTCCTCTTCGAAAGAAATAAACAAGCTTCGATCATTACAGACGTGCTGCGATGCTCCTGAGTCGACAACAAAAGACTTCCACTTGGCACCTTTAATTCTTTTACGATCTTTAGTCCGAGCGTGAAAAGCTCGCGGCTCGTTTCTGTCTTTACGGTACGATGTCGGCTGCTGGGCTGACGACCGTGATTGACGAACAGAAACAGACTTGGGAGTACTTTGCTTTCTTTTGGATCTGCAGTCCCTTGCAAAATGTCCTTGCTTATTGCAGAACCAACAACGCTTTGCAGCTTTAAATGCAGTTGTATCACCACAGGTTTGCATATGGTGTTCCTCATTCTTTCTGGAAACAGGAGTGCTTATGGCACAAGCCTCCCTTCTATCCAACTCGCCCATTAATCTTGCCGTTACCCTTTCCACAGTTAATTGTGCCGGCGGAACGGCAGATATCTGGCTAGCTATACCATCAAAGTCCTCATTAAGGGAACATAGAATGATAAAAACATACTGAATATCAGGTACCTCCATGTCCCTTCGAATTAACTCGCTGCGTATTGCCTCCAGACGTCTCAAGTGTGCTGCCAAATCACCACCAGGCTGCAACTTCGTCTGGTACAACTGCTTGAAAAAGGTCAATGCAGACGCTGACTCTTTTCTAACATGCACTGCTGCAAGACTGTCCCACATTTCTTTGGCAGTTTTCTTATTTCTTATATAGACTACTTGCTGGTCGCTGACTGCCAAATTAATTATCGCCCTGGCTTTTGCATCTCCTTTCGACCAAGCATTAGTTACAGGGTTAGGAGGGTCATCAGTTACATAGGTCCATACTTCTCTAGAGGTCAAAAGCGCCTCCACCCGAAAAGACCATAAACTATAGTTCTCATCTGTCAGCTGTGGGAAGACCAGAGCCTTCTCAGCTTCAGGAACCCGGTCAACCATTCTGGAACTCTTCCAGACCCACAAAAACTACGCTAACAGGAGAAGGAGTTTTCAAACCTTTCTCAGAGTCCAAAAATATGCAGTCATCCACTCAGCAGCTGGGCCCATAACCAAAGATGGTGGCTTTTTGCAGTATAGTGACGCTGCAGAGAGCTTGCTGGGGAGATCATGCATTAAAAAGAAAGGACTCAAAAATAACTTAAAGGTTTTAATAAGAAAAACAAAAACTCCATTTACACTAAATACATCAACAAACCAGACCCAACCACCAACCCATCCTCCAGGGTAATGGGAGAGCTAGATGCTGCTCCTTATATACTCTACCCAGATGCTGACACACCTTAATCAAATACAACTCAGCAGCACCTGCTATGTTTCACAGCTGTAAAGCTGGGTCTCGTTATCTTGCTCTGGCCCTTGCTCTGGCCCCTTAAAGACATACACATGGAGTGGAACAATGATGAACCTTTACATGTAAATAAACCATTCAACACTCACTCACTCTCACTCTCTAATCCATGACATCACATCATCATACATTACATAATAATAGGTTAAAAGAAAAACTGTTCCCTTTCCCTTATGGGGTATATAGAGCCCTTAAGCGGGTTCCCTATCAGTAGGAGAAAATAACAGAGGCCAACCAGAGTATGTTGAGAAGCAAAGTAGCTAGTAAGCCTGATCTTTATTCAAGGAACTGTTGCTACAGGGTCCCCACTCACCACATGCAGGAGGGAGAACTCTGAACAATGGTGCGCAAGCCCTTATATAGGCTTTGGAAATTGCTCACCCTGTAGCCCAAGACCACCCGCCAAAACATCATACATACATCACAGAAGAAGGTGGTCTACAGCAGAAATCCTGCCTGCCAGGATACCTGATAATGGTCACTGCATTACCTGGGCGGTCTGGCCATTCTTTTGTGATGGTTAATACTTTAGTTCCTGAATCCAAGTCACAGGCTCACCCTATTCATACACAAGCAAAAAGACAATGGAAAGGCTTTCAACATTTGCCTCCCTTACTGCAGAGGAATATTTGAGGTCATTGGGAGAGTCAAAATGGCTTCAGGATTGCTCTCCCATACTATTTCAGATACATGGTTCATATATTTAGATACAGTGGATGCTCAGGTTGCGAATGTGATCCGTGCGGGAGGCACATTTGCAACCCGCAGCATTTGCAACCCGTGATCCGCACGTCTGCGCATGCCGTGTTTTGGCGCTTCGGCACATGTGCAAAGCACAATTTAGCACTTCTGCGTATGTGCAAGTGCCAAAACCGGGAAGTAACCGTTCCGGTACCTCCGGGTTTGGTGCGGTGCACAACCTGAAATCACGCAACCCGAAGCATCTGTAACCTGAGGTATGACTGTATGTGTGCATTTATGAATATTTATTCTGTATTCCTTAAAATTCTTATAACAATACAAAATAACTTTAATAGAACCACAACAATGCAGGGCACAACCATTTTCTACATGTTTGAAGAGAAATTTCAAAAACAAACCAATTGCATCCATTTAGCAACAATAAATCAGGGACTGCTTAGCCAGGAAGGTGTCTTGGTAATAAATCCATCCAGAAATATTTCTGGAGAAGTGGTGGTTGTATTGCACCTCTCTGACTGGTCATATAACACAAGAAGGGGTCCTATGCATCTCTTTGCAAATGGTTTTCAGCTAGGGCAAGAGAGCAGGCGAGAGGCCACCACCCTTGCAATGAGAATTTCATGGAGTACCGGTACTTCCACAATTTCATCAAAACAGTGGGCGGTATCTAACAAGTGCATCCTTTCAGCACAAGGATCAGGGCTCATGCAATAGGATTTCCCCCTCTCCACCCAACATGTGTGCCCCAAATCTGTTTTAGAGCAGTTGGAGGAACCCCAAGAACCGATTTGGGGAGTATGCTGCAGGAAGAGGTAGGGAAGATTTCTGCATAAGAAAAAACCATCGTACTAGTAGAACGAGTCACTTAGTGCTACTTTTGATTCAACCGAACAAAAATATAAATTCCACCATGATACAGGCATATTCAGAACACACTGGGCATATGTGTTGGAAGCGTATGTACAGGACCTCGATTTGGCCCTATTTTGATGCAATTTTGGAGTCCGCTCTGTTGTTTCACTTCGATCCAACTTTTTTGGACGAGTTTTCATGCTGTGATGGAGGAATGGCATGTCTGCTTTTGCTATGTGTGACAATATCATTCTGTGCTGTTGAATTAAAATAGCGACATTGCCTACCTCATCAAATAAAAGCCTGCAGGAATAAATTGCCATTGGCATCCATCTGTCTCAAGAGACAATGGCGTGCACCTTCGGAGGTGAAGTCAACTGCTGTGTTAGCAGCACCAAAGTGACCCCCACCCCCAGGGCACCAGCTGGGCTGCCCAGATGACAAGACCCCTCTCTCAGCCTCACTGATGTGGTGCAAAGGAAAGCAGAGCAATACATTTGGCACCAGCTTGTCGCACAACGGTAAATTAATCAAGCAGAGTCTTCTTTATAAACAGAATAAAGGTTTACTGAAGAAAATACAGTCATACCTCATGTTACATTTGCTTCAGGTTGAGACTTTTCAGGTTGCGTCCTGCGGTGACCCGGAAGTACCAGAAAGGGTTACTTCCAGGTTTCGCCACTCACGCATGCGCAGACGTGCAAAATGACATCATGCACATGTGCATGCACAGAAGTGGCGAATCGCAACCCGTGCATGCGCAGACGCGGGTTGCGTTCTGCTCATGTTGCGAACGGGCCTCCAGAACGGATCCCGTTTGCAACCAGAGGTACCACTGTAGAAACAGCATAGTTAAAGAGCATTCACAGAGTGCTCATAACAGCTTTCTTAAGTCTTCACAGAGGCACAGATCTTAGTTACTGATTAACTGGAGTCCTGGAGCTGCTATTTCTGTAACAACACACTCACATACTGAGCTGAGACTGACTCTGGTAGAGACTGCATTACAGACCAAGGCCCAGAGAGACGGCTGGTTACATCTCTAGGGAACCCAAGATGAGTCACGAGTCACAGTGATGTGGCAGTTTATGTTGGGATACTGCCAGGGAGATAAAGTCCATCATGGCCCCCAAGCCGTGTGCCGGACGTCCATTGATCTCCCGTAGTCACGCAGTTTCAGCAATTAGCGACATGAGTTTCTTCTAGAGCTCATGCACGCTCTATCAGCAGATAATGCACAGCCAAAAGTTGCACACAGGATTGCATTATTTACAAGCTTTTATTCAGCGTTGATCAGAACAAAGAAAGACATGACTGTTCTGCGTCAGTGTCTCCGACAGAGAGAGAGAAAACGAAAGCAATAGGAAACATAAACATCCTGTGAACAGGAAATACGCAGGCTGTGACACAAACATCCTGCTCCCTTTTTAAGGTGGAACGGAAATATCCTAACAGTTTACTGCTAACAGTTACAGCTAGCAGGCTTGAAATGATTGTGTAGGCCTTGCCTCACTGCTTCTGCTCTTAAGAACTTTTGTCCATGACACAGCTTGGCTACAGGCATTACTGGAAGGAGGCATATAAGGAGGCCATCCATCTGTCTTAGGAACTCCATTCTGGATTTGTGTAGGGTTTACTCCTTAGCCTCCTCTTCTCTCGAAAATATACCGCAAGCCAGCTGAGGTTTAGGGTCAGAGGTTTCCTTCTTCTAGATAGACCACCTTTCCAGATTGATGAGTCCTATCTGCCCCTCACTTCTCCCCACAGCATGTGCAGAAACTGGCTTCTTGATCATGGGACCCACTATTGGTGTCATCCGCTAGATGTTCCATAATCTGTGTGCAGCCACTGAGAACTTGCTCTTTTTGCTGTCCCACCATCCATACTAGAGGAGAAGGTCTTCTCCTGATCTTAGGGAGCAGGCAGGATGATATGGGAGGAGATGGTCCCTAAGGCATCTTGGACATAGTGTTGTCATATCAATACCAGTTGTTGGGAATCACAAGTGTGGATGGAGAGTGCTGTTGCACTTAAATCCTGTTTATGGGCTTCACTGGTTGGCAACTGCTTGGCCAATTTGAGAACAAAATGTTGGACTAAATGGGCCAATGGCCTGATGCAGCAGGACTCTTGTTATGTCAGGGCACAGGAAAAGACCATCTTCATTATAGCATGGTTCAACCTTTGTCTTTCTCTAGGCTTTTTAAAGCCAACATTGCCTACATTTGAGAGCTTCTGATGTTTTAGATGTTGGCAAGCTGGTGGGTCTATGAACTCTTCTTAAATAATTTTATGGGTGTGGGGAGGAGACTATCGTCAGGATGCATGAAAGTTATGAGTTGTGAGTTGCATCAAAGTACATTCTGCTCAGAGAAGACTCATTGAAATGAATGAACTGAGATAAGTAATGCCCATTAACTTCAGTGGGTCTACTCTGCATAAGACTAACATGAGATATATCCCTGTGCTTGGAGAACCTGAGATCTTTCCCCCTGGGAGGGAACCTTGCCAGTAGCAACCATTAGAAAAAGGCTCATCTCACTGCAGAGATAGAAGCCATTGTGACATCAGCAGCCTATAAACCAATCCTTTCTGCCTGCCCCCTCTGACCTCAAATGTCACCATGGAAAACAGAGCAATACAGTTGAATACAAACGTTTCCACCAAATAATTTAATTGCTGTGGGTCACTTACCGCTTTTGCCCACCCTGCATTTCCTTTCCCTCCTACAAATCCCATGAGATCCACCTGCTTGTTCAAACTCCAGGGAGTCATTTTCTCCTGACATTGCTTTCTTTGGTATGCACGCATGCAGAAGGAGTTGTCAGCCTTGTATATTCTCCAAAAGTATCATAAAAACAAATTACACTATTAAAGTTATCTGATACGCTGACGGGCTTCTCAAGTGTCTAATAAATCTCTGGCAAAAAGAGGAACAAGAAAAAAGGTTAGCGTGGAAGGGGAAGGTCATTATTATGGAATTGGTATTCTCATTTGTACTGTGGTGTGGGATTCTAAGGAGAGCTGCAGACACGTAGCCAGAAACTTTGTGCTGTGGACCCTGAGGGGGTAGGAAATCATTTGCAGGGCAGCCAGAGCATAAATACAGCAGGCCTAAGTTACTGAATTGTGTAAGTTCTTAGTGAGCAAGTTGCTGCTTTCCCTTATATCAGAGATGCGAGGGGGGCATTTTTCAGCCTGGGGGCCGCATTACCTCATAGGGAACCTTCCCAGGGCCATATGCCAGTGGCTTGGCAAGGAGCAGCAGATGGGATGGTTGTCCTTGCCTCTGCACCATGCAAAAGTCTGCCCACACAACTCTCTCCAACCTCCATCCAGGCAAGCAAGCAAGAAGTACCATTCATTCAAGGATACAATTTAGCTAGGATGAGGAGGGTGCTTAGCATGAGGAGTGAGAGGCCTGGAGAGCTGTGTTTGGCCCCTGGGCCTTCAGTTCCCAACCCCCATAACAAGCAAAGATGCTAGAGCAGGGGTCAGCAAAACTTTTTAGCAGGGGGCTGGTCCACTGTCCCTCAGACCTTGTGGGGGGCCGGACTATATTTTGGAGAAAAACAGAGAATGAATTCCTATGCCCCACGAATAACCCAGAAATGTATTTTAAATACAGTGGTACCTCGGGTTAAGAACTTAATTCATTCTGGTGGTCCATTCTTAACCTGAAACTGTTCTTAGATACCACTTTAGCTAATGGGGCCTCCTGCTGCTGCGCAATTTCTGTTCTCATCCTGAAGCAAAGTTCTTAACCCGAGGTAATATTTCTGGGTTAGCGGAGTCTGTAACCTGAAGCGTCTGTAACCCGAGGTACCACTGTAAAAGGACACATTGTACTCACGTAAAAAACACGCTGATTCCCGGACCATCCACGGGCCAGATTTAGAAGGCGATTGGGCCGGATCTGGCCCCCGGGCCTTAGTTTGCCTACACGTGTGCTAGAGACTGGTCTTTCACCTGCATTTGGCATCCTCAAGCAACAGCTAAGGTCCTAGCAGAGCCCACAACTGACCCCTGCCATGCCCCCCCTTAACAGGTCCTCTGAGCCAAAGAGGACCTATCGACTGGGTCTGGGACCTGTCATTCTCATTTCCCAAGATGCCACCAATATAGCATCACTCTGGGCCTGACAGGAAATTTTAAATCGTGAAATAGTAGGGTGCTGTTGAGGTGCTGCTGCTAAGGATGGGTGGATCTGTATATTTTTGGACCTCTTCAGTTTCTTGTAGTCCCTCCCACCACCCTTCTGCATCATTCTGCAACTTTTAAAACCCCCACAAATATTCATTTTTTGGGGGTACATGTTTTATTCTAAACTGTGCATGTTTATGTACCTTTTAAGAGTGAGAGAGAACTTTTTACAAATTTCAGAGAAGTGTAGAAGCTGAAGGATAACTGCTTTCCGATCCATGTATTAGTCTGGGAATTGAATTGCAAATCAAGTAGGTTAACTTTAAAATGCAGCTCAAACAGTGTTCCCAGGTACTCCTTTCTGCAGCTTGCAACTGCCAAGTAAGACTGCGGTGCCAGGAAGACTTGCTAATGGAGGAGAGAACACCTTGCCAATGGCTTCCTGAAACCTAGAGCCAGCTGTGGCTGGAGATTCATTTTATTATCATTTCTAACAAAATCTGAAAATTCAGAGAGGCTGCTTGGGGAGATCACTGAAGGGACCACTCCCCCAAAGATATCTCTCTCCCTCCCCAGTGTTTATAGTACAATAGCTGTTGTTGCAGGTGACCCTGTGGGGAAACAGGCACATTGCTGCCCGAGAGAAGGAAGCCATTTCAGATCCTTCTGCACAACTCGGCCTCATTACTTCTTGGAGTTTTGAAGAAGCCAGGGTTGTCTTGTCTCTCCAAGACAATTATCTTTTCCAGAGATGCAGCACATACACTCTCCCTGCACTAGCTTATCCGTTTCATGATTGCCTTAGCTAAGCACAGCCAGAAATCTCTCTGGGCTGGCAAAAAGCCCTTCTGCAGCCATGAGATCCAAGCCCTTCTCCCTCCACGCAGGGTGTGTTTTGGCTGCAACGGGGAGGAGGACTCTGACCTTCAGTTGTGACAGCAGCCCCCTACCTTATCTAGACAACAGCCTGGTCATGATGGAGGGCCACAAGTTCCCCATTCCTGGCATTGGGCTCATGTTAACATGCAAGTCTGTGTGCCCAAATAATGTGCATTTCAGTTTAGTCCGATGCCCAGAAATGTAACTTGAGAAGCTGGGACTTTACACATACAAAGAGCCACGCCCTCTGCCCCCTGCCTTACCTTCCAGAGCTGAGGTTAGAGCAAATACCTTGCCAATATGGGAATTACCTTCTTAATACAGAGCTTGGATCCGGTGGCCAAATTAAGAATTTCCACTGGAGCAGCTTCCAATTCGTTAAGTAGAGCTGTTTTAATTAAGGAATGCAGACTTTGAGTTTATGAACTGCATAACTCTCCGCTGAAGATTTCGGGGTCTGCGCTAGCATAAATTTGCCCTGCACAATCAGAGTGATGAACTGTGCAATGTAATGGAAATCGGGCCTGTTCAGTGTCACAATGGGAAGTGCCGCCTTTTGCGAATTTAGCACTGTAGGCACAAACCTTCAGTCACAAAGTGGATCTGATTATGACACAAGACACCAGAGACCGGTGTGCACCCCTGCTTCTCTTTTTCAGTTGCACCTGCTAGCTAAAGAGGGGTAATTTCTTTGCCTTTGATTTTCTTCTGTCAACCTCTTTAAAGCAGTTCCGTTGCTCCCAGATTATTCCGATGACTGGATATAGTTAAGTGTTGCAAATCCTTTGCGCAACCGAGTTGCCAGCTGTCTCTTATTCAAGGCGGAATGTCCTTTTGACTTGAGGATGATCAGCTGCTGCACAGGAGATGCTTCTTTCTTTTGAAATTTGGATGTGGCCGGCCTTCCATTCCCTGACCTTCTCCAGCATTGCTGGTGTGATGCGGGCTAGGTACTCAAGAGCGATGTAGTGGGAGAGAATTGCAGCGGGACATAGCTTTTTCCAGAGCAGGAGTGATGATGTCATCTGCTGGAGTGCCAAGCTAACTGGCAGCCTCTCCTAGCTCTGGTAAATGAATGAGGATTCAGTAGCAGTTTCAATGGAAACCCTCCTAGAGCAAGGTTAATGGGCAGTGCAAGGGCACCTTGCTCCAAAGCTCCACTTTGAGCTCCTGGTGTTTCCTTTGAAGCCATGCTTTCCCCCACCCGACAGCCCCAACAAAGGTAGTCAGTGGTAAGGTATGATGAGCAATGAAGGCTCGTCCATTTGGGCAAATGGGCCAAATAGGATCCAAAAGGCAGCAGTCTGGTTGGTCCTAGAACAATAGGATTCAGAATGCAGCAGTCTGATTGGTCCTAGAAGAATAGGGTCCAGAATGCAGCAGTCTGATTGGTCCACAGGAGCCACCCAATCCAGCTCCAGGGGGAAGTGAATCCGCAACCTGATTGGCCTACAGGTGAATCCCGGAATTAGCCAATCACGTTGGGCCCATTGTGTAAATAATGTATATAAAGCAGACATTCTGGGGGAACTTCCATTCCTCCTCACCACTATGAGCTGAATAAAGCGCACAAAATCCACTCTTGACTCCTAGTATATTTCACCCACCAACCTCAATCTGCCCTCAGCCAGCCCATACTGGCCCTGCCTTCTACTTATGACCAGCCCTGGGGCTGGCACTGCCTGTCATCTTCCTCCAAATTAATCTCAGCATTGTTCTTCTAGAACTCAGCAGGGAGGTGGATGGCGACGAACCAGGATTCAATGTAGGCATTAAATCTTGCTCCACCTACTGTTGGGCCTCCATGCCTCCACCTCCCACCAATTCAAGTGGACACCAGCTACCACTGGCAAGAACATCTGGAGGGCAGCAGGTTCCCCGATCCCACTTTAAGGCTCGAACTCATGGCTCTCTAAGAGCTCTATACAACCTACTGTTTCGTTTTCTAGTCTCTCAAGTTACCAGCATGCCTCCTTCCCCCAGCCGGGCTACAAGCCCTCTGGCAAAGACTGTCCTGCAAGGTCCTTTGAAAGGTGAAATAGATTGCAATCATCAGAGGCTCTTCAAGCAAACTGCTCTGGTCTTGTCCCATCACCTGGGAGGCACGAGCTTTAATGGAGAGATGCAGGGAATGCCTCTGGCCCCTGATGCAAAAAGATTACAGCCAAGCCCTTGGTGATGCTGTTACTCAAAAATGCCTCGTGCAAACACATTGGCTTCTCTCATTTAGCTTCATATACATAGCCTCCTCCACCATTTCGCAGGTGAAAGCAGGGACATGCTTGTAATGCCCCAGCTACATACCAGGGATCATTACCTTAGTCTTTCCCGCTGTCACACATTGCTGAAGGCTCTACTTTGCCTTCATCTTAATGCCATATTCATTATTCTGCAGTCGCCCATTCCCCATTGCTTTCAAAGTCAAGAGGGTGATGGTTCCTTTGGATAAATTTATCGTAGAAAAAAAACAGAATTGCTCTCCAATAGGTTATTATCATGTCAAAACACACCTCAGTGGCTCTGGCTGGCAAAACAGCAGCCCATGCACTGCATGGTGTCGGAAGGTTCAATGCACTTGCGTTCGCAATAAAATGGTGAAAACTAGATTTGATGCAGTTGGCAACTGTATGCATGGTTATCTGGATTGGGACCTTGGGTAGGAGGATTTTAACTCTTTGCTGCCCCACCCCCCGCTGCAGACCTGGTTCAGTTTGGCAAGGCCTAGGCTTGCTTTTTTGCATAGCATCCTGCCCCCATGGCAAATAGCAGGGCCACTACCCCTGATCTAGGCTGGTGCCACAGTGTGCAGGAATGTTTAAAGCCCTCTGCTCCCCATATCAGGGATCTTATCTGGAATGGGGCAGCGTTTTCCTATTTAAAAGGCATCCAGGCAATTGTTAAGTACATGTGAGGCATTGCTCTGATCGAAATTCTAAAGGTCCAAGGGAGAGAGCTCAGCTCTGAGCATCTGTAGCAACTCACAATAAAAATTATAGCACACGGACATTCTGAAAAGGCTGAAATAGAAACCAAATAGTACAGTTCAGAGCCGTTTTACTTAGCTCTAGCAACACAGAACCATGCATCTAACTCAGGCTGCATCTACACAGCTATTAAAAAATGCTCTGGAAAAAAAGTTTTTAACCCTCACAATGGAAAATTTCAGAGTTCCAATTTCAGCTCTACAGTTAAATAGTAACAGTAAAGGAGCCCTAGATGGTTAAGTCCAGTCAAAGACAACTATGGGGTTGCAGCACTCATCTTGCTTTCAGGACAAGGGAGCCACCGTTTGTCCACAGACAGCTTTCCAAGTCACGTGGCCAGCTTCTGGCACAATGGAACACTGTGACGGAAGCCAGAGTGCACAGAAACTCCATTTACCTTCCCGCTGCAGCAGTACCTATTTATCTACTTGCACTGGTGTGCTTTCGAACTGCCAGGTTGGCAGAAGTTGGGACAGAGCAACAGGAGGTCACCCCATCGCATGGATTCGAACCGCCAACCTTCTGATTGGCAAGCCCAAGAGGCTCAGTGGTTTAGACCACAGCGCCACCCGCGTCCCTAGCTCTGCAGTGCCGCCTGGTGTCACAGTGTTATAACACATTTATAATGTTTTATTTTTACTAATGTAGCGGAGTCCTCAGCAATTTTCACACTGACTCACTGAGGCTCTCCAGGGTTTCAGACCCATCTTAGAGATGCTGGGGGTGGAACCTGGGACCTTCTGCAAGCAGAGCAAATGCTCTCCCACTGAGCTAAAACCTCAGCAATGTAACATGTAGCACACACCATCCAGTCGCTTATTTCAAACCAGAAAATCTTAAAACCTTGCAGCAGCATTTCTTCTAACATGATGGCGTTACAGATTCAGGATGAGATTTTGCTAAATCCCAAATAGATGTTAAGCTACTTTATGAGTTACTTTGATGTTAGCAAATTTAAGAATCTGTTTGTTTGTTTGTTTGTTTGTTAAAAACGGTAGACCAATGTTTGCCCATCTTCAATGTACGTGGGAGATTATTTCCCCCTCGCAGTCTGGGCTGTGGGCAGCTAAATATATAGTGAGGGAGATCATAAACTTGATTATTACCACAGTAACAGAAGAATGACTTATATAGGATCTTACAAAAATGGCATCAGTTAGAACCAAGCTGGTGTCAGTGCTACCCTTAAAGAGAACCCACCTAACTAGATATATTGTCTAGCCCACATTTGATAGCATAGATGTGATTTGCTACAGGGCCTTTAAAAAAGAGAAAATCTGGAACTGCCTAGTGGTATGTGATGATCATTTGTGCACAAATTGTATGTGGCTACAAACACCTCTGCGTTTTCCTTGTAGGTAAATATATTCTGTTTTGCTTATAGTTGCATTCCCTGACATTTAGAAGCCTATAAAGAGTGTGAGAAAGCCCTCAGAACTTAGAATTTGACAGGAATTTGATGTAGAAAAGAACCATATTTTCTTCTGATTAGAAACATTGGCTCTGTGGCGAGTACCACTGAGACTGCCAGGAGTGTCTTTGGCAAGGGGAGGAAAGTTGGGTAGCACGTGGTTCACTTTTCACATTGTTATCACTCCCTTTTAGTATCACCTAACATCTGTCATGGCTGGTGCCCAATGTGGTTGGGAGGACAAAAAGGAGGAAGCCCAAACAATGGGTAGAGTCAGACCGAATGACAGGCAAAGCCAAGTAATGCTACTTTTGCCCAGTGGCCTAACATGGGTTACCAGTGCCCGGAGCCTTGGGAGAGGGGAGGGAGGAAAACAGATGGAATATGCATGCACATTCAACTGTCTAATGGTGTCTACATCACCTGGGAGATCACAGCTGCAGAGATAAGGAAAGAAGAGTCGTTCCATTGTCTGGAGAAGCCACTTCCTGGCTTTCATGGAGAAGCCATTTTCAACGCACCCAGTAATGGAAACACACAGCTGTATTGGGGCAACTCTGGGTGTTGAAAATTTGCACCCCAAACAATTTTGCACTCCCGGCAACCACCCCTATGCCCCCCTACACTACGCCACTGATTTTGACCCATCCTCCTCCCTGCTGAGTTCTGTAAGGGCAACCCTGGGACTATGGAGGGGTAAGCTGACAGGCAGTGCCATCCTCTGGACTAGAAGTAGTTAGGTGGGTATGAGTTGGCTGATAGCAGACTGAGACTGATGGGTCATTGTACCATTTGGCCTAATGAACCAGCCTCCACTCCAGCCTCCACTATCTCACAGCATATTGCTTTTGCATGACTTGAATTTTGGAACTGCCCAAATGTTCTTTCTTAGCTTCCTGTTTCCCACCTGTAACTGCCCTGTCTTCTTCCCTTCTTCTTCTTCTTCTTCTTCTTCTTCTTCTTCTTCCTGGATCATAGCCACCCATTTTGCCCTTTAGCCCAAACTGCTGCTACAGAAATACAGTTCTGAAGGGGATGGGATATCAGGCGTCACCAGGGCAGGAGTTTGGGGCAGACACCAGAGCCCCTCTCAAAGAATGAACAGGAAGGCCCAAAACTGCAAACCACAGTTGGAAGCAAGGCAAAGTAATACACATTTCCATTTAAAAGTGCCCACTCCCGAATAAGTCCAGATTCTGTTGTATCAACTGCCTGGGTACTGAAGTTCAACAAAAGATGCTCTCCTGGTAGCTCCTGTGTTAAATGAAGTGTGTAGTGTGGGGGTCTTCGGAAGAGCCTTTTCAGTGGTGGCTCCATGTCTGCAGAATGACATTCCCACTGCCCCCAACTCTGTATTTGTGTGTGTGTGTGTGTGTGTGTGTGTGTGTGTGTGTGTGTGTGTGTAAACCACCCTTTGACTGTTTCCTGATGAAGGGCAGTGCAGAAATCTCTTAATGAAATAAATAAGCAATGCCGGCCCAACTACCTCTTGCCTCAATCTTGGCCCAACTGGTCCCAAGTTGGTTGTGGCGGATGGCAGGTGTGGTCCAAAACATCTGGGAAGCACCAGGTTACAAAGCCTCCTTTTCACTAAATGCATAGCATGCAACTATGTCTGCGGGCTGTTTTTATTATTATTATTTTTGTAGATGGGGGGGGGGAGGGATTGTGGCCAGGACCACAGTGCACAAGGAAGAGAGCTTTATTCCTTCCCTCTCCAGTTGTCAGCAATTGGGACATGTTTCTGTGAGGCTTAGCAGACAAAATTCCCATTGATGCCAAGGACAAGTTTTTTAAAAAAAAAAGCTTCATAGCTGGGGTGGGGTTGGGGGTTCAATTCAGATTGTGGCTGAGGAATTGGGGTGATTAAAGCTCCCCTCCTTGCATGCTGCTCACTGTGCATTTAGCACAACATAAGTCGACCCAAAAATTACCCAACTGCACCACTAGAGAGATGGAGATTCTAGGTTTGCATCAGCTGGAGTCTTGTGTGCCGGTGTAATGCACAAACATGCTTGTTTGTTCTCTCTCTCTCTCTCTCTCTCTCTCTCTCTCTCTCTCTCTCTCTCAGCCCTGTTTTGAGGATTAGGCTGCTGTTGTGTCATTACTTTGATTTAGCATGTATTTAAAGGTCGCCAGGTGATGTGGCGAAACGGCTCGCGATTCAACAGCACTGACATCGGCTCCGTTTGACCTTGCTGCTGCAGTTAATTAACTTGTGTTGAGATAAAGCTGGCTGTGACTCCTTCCAGCAAAGGCAGACTTTTATTTCTCCAGTCTATTGTCAGCGGAGAGAGAAGTGGAGTCTGAGCTGAAGCCTTCACATCTCTTCGTAGGCCTATATTGTGATGCTTTGGTGGGTAATTACCAAGGGTAATTACCATCCAGGGCCAGCTCCAGGTCTGAGGTGGGGCCCTTCTGGGGGGAGGGTGCTATCATGTTAGGGGCCTTACCTGTTGAGTAGGGAAGCAGTGGCTGTTCTCTGGTGAACACTCAGACACTTGGAGACTCCATTAAAATTTCCCAGAGTGCCACTGATGTTGCATCACTCTAAGACTGCGCTGGGAACCTAAAATGGCATTTCTAGCATGCCTGAAACTTATTGGAGTACTGCAAATGTCAAGCCCAGCTATGGCTGCCATGCACTCTGCTTTACAGAGCACATTCCTGTATTTTTGGCAGGAGTGAAGGGTGGGTGGGCTTCTAGCCCATGGACCTAATCTGGCCTGCCAGGCTTCCCTATTTGGCCTATCATAGCATTTTGGGCAAGCCATAACCATCTGCCCCACTCCCACACATATGATGCTGGTCTGATTACTGAAGTTGGACTCAGCTACATTGGCAAAGAAAAAGCACTTTGCTGCATATGTGTTGCATATGCATTCTAACACTGTGGCACCAGAGGGCGCTGTGGAGTTCCCTTTTTGCCAACCTGATTTATCATACAAAGTTTACAGCGCGTTGAACTGAAATGCTTCTTTGATGTGTCTAGCTCCAGCCATCTTCTTTAAAACCACACCAGCAGTTTTTTTAGGAGGAGCTAGAACTGCCCGACAATTTGTTGCTCATGATGCTGTTCCTCCAATATGGACCCCCTTTTTCAGTTCTTGCAGAAACCCAGTACAGTGGTACCTCGGGTAAAGTACTTAATTCGTTCCGGAGGTCCGTTCTTAACCTGAAACTGTTCTTAACCTGAAGCACCACTTTAGCTAATGGGGCCTCCTGCTGCTGCCGTGCCACTGGAGCATGATTTCTCATCCTGAAGCAAAGTTCTTAACCCAAGGTACTATTTCTGGGTTAGCGGAGTCTATAACCTGAAGCGTATGTAACCTGAAACGTATGTAACCTGAGGTACCACTGTAATTTACAACCCCGTGGATTACTTGGCTGTTGGGCACCAGTAGTTCTTCCGTCTATGTGCAGAGGGCGATCTTTCATTGGCTTTTGCTTAGTTGGGCCTTAATTATTCCATCCTGGTGTCTTCCCTCCTCCTCCTCCCTTTTGGATCTGGTGAAATGCAGTTAACAATTCTCTATGGCACTAAGAACCTGGTGACGAAGGGTCCTTGATTATAGCCAGCCAGCTCCGTTGGCCTCAGGGACTTGACTGGAAATAGCTGCCGTGTTCATTCTTTCACAGCCTTCTCTGTAGAGGATACTTAAAATCTGGGCTCCAAGTCTATGATATCCTGGAGACAATTTTTTTATTTTAAAAAAAGAAACTAGGGAAAGCAAATGTGTTGGAAAAGAATGTGGCTCAGAGGCCAACTGGCTACAGCTCAGTCGGAAAAGATGTTTAAAGCTCTGACCCAAAGACCATGAACCCGAGAGAGAGGAACCATAGAAGTTTCTTCTTTTAGATGTTGCCAAGGCCTCTGTCTTATTATGCTCTCTCTGTGTGTTTGGGTATGTGGATCCAATGGTATAAAGTAAGGTGACAATAGCATTTGTACCTGGCTAAGCATTGTTGCAAATCATTTGAACTAATGGTGGGATAGCCTTAATTATGTTTTTTTCTCACAGCAACCTTCTGGGGTAGACCACCATTATTGCCGTTTTTCAGAAGGGACTGCTGAAGCTGAGACATCACATTCACCCGGTGCTATACCAGCTGCACTGACTCCCGGTAGAGTACAGTATCAGGTTTAAGGTGCTGGCTTTAACCTTTAAAGCCCTATACGGCCTAGGACCCTCGTACCTACGGGACCGCCTCTCCTGGTATGTCCCATGGAGGACCTTACGGTCTTCAAATAAAAACATCTTGGAGGTCCCGGGCCACAGGGAGGTTGGGCTGACCTCAATCAGAGCCGGGGGGGTTTTCAGCTGTGGCTCCTATCTGGTGGAACACTCTGTCACAAGAGACTAGGGACCTGCAGGACTTGACATCTTTCCACAGGACCTGCAAGACAGAGCTGTTCCACCAGGCCTTTGGCCCCCTCCTTTGGCAAGCCTCACAGAACTCTAGCCCAATGGTTGCCATTAATTTGATTTGAATTAATTTTATAATGAAATGATTTTAGAATGTTATATTGTTTTATTGTTGTTAGCTGCCCTGAGCCCAGCTTCAGCTGGGGAGGGTGGGATATAAATAAAAAATTATTATTATTTATTATAATGGCCCAGTGTGGACATCATGCTAACCCATAGTTTACTGCTTTAAGATTAAGCCTCAGTGAGCAGAGGCAGCCCACCCATGAGGCAGGGTGAAGCAGCCACCTCAGGTGGGTGCCTTGCCCACCTCATTGCTTCCACTGCTGCTCCAGGTAAGCAAGGCTGTGGCGGTAGCAGAACAGCACAGTTTCGCTTACAGTGGTGCCTCGCAAGACGAAAAGAATCCGTTCTGTGAGTCTCTTCGTCTAGCGGTTTTTTTGTCTTGCGAAGCAAGCCCATTGACGGATTAGCGGATTAGCGCTTTTAGCGGCTTTTAGCGGCTTTTAGCAGCTTATCGGCTTAGCGGATAAGCGGCTTAGCGGCTTAGAAAAGGGGGGGGAGGGGAAAAACCCCGCAGGAACTCGCAAGACATTTTCGTCTTGCGAAGCAAGCCCATAGGAGATTCGTTTTGTGAAGCACCTCCAAAACGGAAAACCCTTTCGTCTAGCAAGTCTTCCGTCTTGCGAGGCATTCGTCTTGCGGGGCACCACTGTATTTTATTTTATTTTTATACTGCCCTATACCTGAGGGTCTCAGGGAGGTACACAAAATAGAATCAAGATATAAAACCACAAAATACATAATAAAAATAAAAACAACAACCCAATAGCCCCCCCCAAAAAACCCCACACATTTTAAAAGGGCATAGGATGTCAATCAGATCAACCAAAGGTCTGGTTGAAAAGGAACATTTTTGCCTGGTACCTAAAGGTGTATAAGGAAGGCGCCTGGTGAACTTCCCTGGGGAGAACATTCCACAGACAGGGAGCCACTGCAGAGAAGGCCCGGTTCTCGTATTGCCACCCTTTGGACATCTCAGGGAGGAGGCACACATAGAAGGACCTCAGAAAATGATCTCAGGGTCTGGGTAGATTATATGGAAAGAGGCAGTACTGTGGTCCTGAGCCGTTTAAGGCTTTATAGGTCAAAACTAGCACTTTGAATTGAGCCCGGAAACTAGCCAGTGCAGTTGGACCAGGATCGGTGTAATATGCTCAAACCGTCTTGCTCCGGTGAGCAACCTGGTTGCTGAATTCTGCACTAGCTGAAGTTTCCGAACTGCCTTCAGAGGCAGCCCTATGTATAACGCATTGCGGTAATCTAACCTTGAGGTTACCAGAGCATAGACAACAATAGTTAGTCTATCCCTGTCCAGATAGGGGCGTAGCTGGGCCACCAGCAGAAGGTGATGGAAGGCACTCTGGGCCACTGAGGCCACCTGAGCCTCAAGTGACAGCAAAGGATCCAGGAGGACCCCCAAGCTATGAACCTGCTCCTTCAGAGGAAGTGCAACTCCATCAAGAGCAGGCCATCTCCCACCCATCTGGTCTAGGGAACCACCCACTAAGAGTGCCTCCGTCTTATCTGGATTGAGCTTCAGTTTGTTGGCTCTCTTCCAGTCCATGATGGAGACAAGACACTGGTCCAGCACTTCCACTGCCTCACTTGTGGATGTAAAGGAGAAATAGAGCTGAGTGTCATCAGCATACTGCTGACAACGTACTCCAAACCTCTAGATAACCCCACCCAGTGGTTTCATGTTGGTCTCCACCCCACCAGGGATGACCTGCAGCAAAACCTTGCTGAAGGCCCCCTCTGACTGAGAGTGTCGGCAAGAGGGAGGCATTTTGGTGCAGAGCCCACATCCCAGTGGGGTGGCTAGGCTTCACAAGGGCCTTTCCTTGCGGGGAAGCTCTTGCAGAGTCTCATGTCCCCATCACAGGGGCAGCTGTGAGGCATTATGCCTCAGGCGCCAAAACATCTCAGGCTGCCCCTGTTGGTGAGCCTCATTCTGGGGAACTCTGCTCTCCAGCATAGTCGCAAGGAGGAATTGAGAAAAGTTTGCTTTTGGTTTAGATTAATTGCCGCTTGCCACATTGTCTGAACCTGGGCAAACAGTGCTTAATCTTAACTATGGCTCATGGAAATAAGTCCAGAATGATTTATGAAGCTGACTTGTTTTCACTAGTCCTACTTAATATTAACCACTGTTTATGGTTTGTACATAGCCCTAAAGGTAAAGGGACCCCTGACCATTAGGTCCAGTCATGACCGACTCTGGGGTTGCGGCACTCATCTCGCTTTATTGGCCGTGTACAGTTTCCGGGTCATGTGGCCAGCATGACTAAGCCGCTTCTGGCGAACCAGAACAGCACACGGAAATGCTGTTTACCTTCCCGCTGGAGCAGTACTTATTTATCTACTTGCACTTTGACAGGCTTTCAAACTGCTAGGTTGACAGGAGCAGGGACCGCGCAACGGGAGCTCACCCCGTCGCGGGGACTCGAACCGCCGACTTTCTGATCGGCAAGCCCTAGGCTCTGTGATTTAACCCACAGCGCCACCCGCGTCCCTAAACCTATACATAACCCTAAACCGTGGTTAATCTAAGACAAGAAAAGCTTCCAATCCTCTTCTCTTGGCTGTTATGGGGGAGAAGTGGAGAGGGGAGTATGTAGGTCCATGACTTGCTCCAACTTTCCCCCATAACTTTAGCACATGCTTAGCCAAAGGTTCACCTAAGAACCACCCATTGTGTTTAAGAAGGAGGTGTGGCTTAATTATCCAGTCTTCCAAATTAAGATTTGTGTAATCAAGGTGTGGACTAGCTTCAGGCTCTGAAAAGAAATTAAAACCCCAGTGTTCCACTAATGGGTGTTACATTTATGAAGCAAAGAATATTTGCAAGAATCCTGGTAACCAGCACACACCACCACAAACTAGCCAGTGTTACCCAGTGGAATATGAATACCCTTAAATGGTCTCCCCTGCGTCAGCTCATACGGGCTCATGAATATCACGGAGGGTGGGGAGGGGGAACAATGGACAAGGATTCTTTGAAAGAAAGTTCTGGCAAAGCCTACAGGGAATCTTGCCAAACATTTCTGCCCTTAATCCATTTTGAACTGCCACCGTTGCCAGCTTTTGCAGTTTTTACTGCAAGTCTCAAAATGTTAGGGTTTTTTCCATCCTTAATGTTCAGTGGGCTATGTTACTTCATGCAAGCTCAAATTTCATTTTCTCCAAAGTCATTTTCCAAGCCTCATAGCTATAAAGAAAAATCTTTCAACATGAACCAAAAAATGTGATCTGAGAGGACCCCAGGGCTAAACAAACAGATTTGTTTTTTTAAAAAGTGTATATGTACATATGCAGATATAGGAAAGACCACATGATATGTAAGCCAATCTCATGAATATTTCTGGCATTGATTCAGTATTTGTTTTTTTAAATAACTCTTTACTGGATTTTATCAACAAGGATCATAGGAATAATAAATGAGACAAATAAACAGATCAAGTCTTCTAATGTCATTTGTACATCACAAAAACAGCCTAATAAATTTGCAGCGACATCTAAGACATATGGTTCATTATTAGTGGTCAGTCTTCAAGTTCTTGGTTCATGGAGTATTTTAAATATAAGCAATAACAAAACAAAAGGGAAACAGGACAGAACAGAGTTAACATTCAACATCACATAGCTAAAATGCCTAATCAGGAGACCTTGTAGTTGTGCTTAGATTAAGTATGAGCAATAATCATTTTTCCTTTTATGTTACCAATGAAACAACATAAACTATTTGTATACCGATGAACATGGGAGAGGGGATTCAAAGTGAAGATAATAATTTATGTTTAAATTTAATAAAACTATTTCTGGTTTGACTTCAAATTGTTGTTTTGTTATTTTATTAATTTTCTGGAATATCAAATTCTAGAAAGGCTGGATTTTTGTACCTTGCCACCATATGTGGAGATACGTACTGAGTGTGGAGCAGCCCCTCCAGCCACGTGGTGTGGTACCAGGATTTATCATTGCCAACTTCCTAGGGGTTAGGTGCCACTTATATATGAGTTTTAGGTTAATTCTCTATTGCTCAGCAAAATAGACTCAAAGCCTTTTTTGTCCAAAGTCTATTCCTTTGACCTAGGTCAAGTTCATAGCTGAAATCACTTTCCCACTGATGTTTAATAGGGTCAAGTGAACCCACCGATGCACTGAGTAGAGTTTTATAGATTGCAGATATATACCTGGGTATTGTCTTTCTGTGGATATTACAAGCCTTTCAAATGGGGCTGGTGGTCTTGTGGCTGCCTTACTGGGTAATTGGGTTTGCAAAAAAAGAAAAGAAAAAAGAAAGGTGCAGATTTGGTGGAGTAGTAGCTAAGAGGTTTGCAAGTTTCCTAGTTTATTCTGTATTTCTTTCTATGATAGTGGTGTATTTCTGTTATAAAAGTCACGTAACTGACACTGAAATCCTATGATCCCAGGTCAGAAGTTAACAATCTCCCTTGGCCTACACAAAAGGATCACAAGTCCAGCCATATATGTATTCTGCTTCTTCAACCCTACACAAAAAATGACGATCCTCTCTTTATTTGAGGAACTGCTGAACTCTGTGATTAGCTGTGATTAGCTAGCTCCCCAGAAATGCAGAAGGTACAAGCCGTTAAGGGGGAAAGAGACCAGTCTAAATTAGACAGGCACCCACCTCTAGCCAGGGAAGCTGTCACAGAAGTTTCTGCTTTTTGCTGTTCTGTCTTTTGTTGCCATAGTTGTTTCTGTTAAAGAGTCGTGCCTTCTGTTAAGTTCTATCAGTTTCGTTTCCATTGGAAGCATTAGTTTTCTTTCCAAGCATTTTTAATATGCTCCTTTATGGCTTCTTCTTGTTCTGCAAATTCTTCTCTTAACATGTTTGTTAAGTTGTGGGTGAACATATCAGACGACACAGCTCTTGTTTATTCACAGGCCCAGAACAGAACCAGGCTGAAGGGTTCAGCCAACCTGCTTATATAAAGCTCAACTACGAGGCAACAGTAACAACTTTCTGTAACTATCCAATCACTGAACGTCACTTTCAATTCCTTATTTGCATATGTGGACCTGAGTGAAACTATCTACAGTATCCCCCTGCTGGCCCAGGGCGAGAACTTCAGTACATAACAATATTGTATTCCTTTTCTTTCTCCAGTGAGGGAGAGGCCTCTTTTGAGGTTGGTGCCATCTTGGCTGTGACCTGCATTATTGCCCTTACTGAAGTGAGCCTTCTATCCTCTGGGCAGGAAGAATTGAGCAACGTCTTTTATTTTCAGCTTTTCTGAATCCCTTTGTATCCCCCAGTCCTTTCTTCAAGGTTTGGGGTTTTTCAAGACATCAGGGGCTTTTCTTTCAAGCTGGGTCTTGGAGCAGAGTTTAGAGTTTAAGTGGCCATCTTCCTTCCTTCCTTCCTTCATGGCCACGCCCCCATTATTTGAGTCAGTAATTGCGAATGCTAAGTTATTAGCAAGGTTGATTGGGGGAAAGAGCTTAGTGAAGGGGTGGGGCATCTGTTTTGAAAGCTAATTCTTTTTTTTTAATTTAAATTTTATTCACACACACACACACACACACTCACTCACTCACTGTATTTTTCGCTCTATAAGACACACTTTTCCCCTCCTAAAAAGTAAGGGGAAATGTGTGTGAGTCTTATGGAGCAAATGCAGGCTGCGCAACTTTTGCTGAAGCCAGGAAAGCAAGAGGGATCAGTGCGCACCGATCCCTCTTGCTCTCCTGGCTTCACTTCGCTGGAGAGGCGCTGCACAGCTTTCCCTCTCTGCGCAGCACCCCTTCAGCGAAGCGGGAGGAGAAACGGAGCCCCTTCCGTTTCTCCTCCCGCTTTGCTGGAGAGGCGCTGAGCAGAAAGGGAGAGAATATTTTTTTCTCGTTCTCCTCCTCTAAAACTAGGTGCGTCTTATGGTCGGGTGTGCCTGATAGAGCGAAAGATACGGTACATTTACACAATACACATACACAACACACTACCTTATTTTCATAACATAAAACATACTTACATTACTCTATATAATACCTACCTATACTGTACATATCAACATACCTACACACCTACCCCACACGGACACCCACCAAGTGACTTGACTTCTAGCCATTCTTGTTACGCTACTGTATTTTTCCAACTAGCTTAAACACATTTCATTTTTTTTAAAATCTCTTCTTCTATCTTGACTTTACTCTCCTTTCACTCTAATCATTTTCTGGATTCACTCAATATCTGTCAGAAATTCTACTTTTTCCACATAAATTTTGATGTATTCTTTAAAGATAGCCCACTCCTTATTCACTTTTTGTACCATATCTCCTCTTATCCTCCCTGTTAGTTCGGCAATATGGAAGTATTGCATCATTTTAGATAACCAGTCTGTTTTAGTTGGGACACTGCTGCTTTTCCAATTTTTAAGTTTTGCAAGCTAATTCTGGTTTGACTTCAAATTGCTGTTTTGTTAATTTATTAATCTTCTGGAATATCGAATTCCGGAAGGGCTGTATTTTTGTACCTCCCCACCACATGTGAAAATATGTACTGTGTGGGTTAGCTCTTCCAGCAATGTGGTGTGGTGCCAGGATTTATCACTGCCAACTTCCTAGGGGTTAGGTACCACTTATTTATGAATTTTAGGGTTAATTCTCTATTGCTCAGCCAAATTGGGGGAGAGGCCTTAGTGAAGGGGCAAGGCATCTGTTTTGCAAGCAAAAGATCCCAGATTCAGTCCCAGGCATCTCCAGATAGGGATAGAGGAAGACCATTTGCTGAAATCTTGGAGCTCAGTCAGCATGTGGAGAACACTGAGCTAAATGGACCAAAGATCTGACTTCCATTTCGTCCTTGCTGCAGCCACAAATCAGGAAACAGTTTGCTATTAAATGTGCTGTGCAGCCCGGTATTATACACATTTATGAAGATTCCCACTGAGTTAAATGGGGCTTACTTCTCCCCCAGCACACACATGCACGGCTAAGTGTCAGGACTGAAGTTTAGTGTAATCAATCTGATGTCAGATCAGCATCTTAATCTTTCTGCCTTGTCCTTGGCGCAAGTAAACACCAGGCAATTAAGAAGAAAAAGACATCATGGCCTGTATCCAGCATTCTTTGTCCACTAGTGCAAAAGTTCTTGCACTAGGGGACGGGTGAGTTTTCATGCTGGTGGGCTTTGCTGGCTGCATCTCTTGTCCCTTATTAATTGTCTTAAGAAACTTTGCATAGAGGGCAGCTCAGCGCACTGCAAAATGCAGTGCTGGGGAGCCGCTAGCCGGCCAGCCACCACCTTAATTTGCTCAGAGGCCCAAATTTGTATCTATACATATAAATTAGCATGCACAAATTTTATACAAATTTGTGGCATAGTCTAGTGCCCCAGGTCTTTTAATAACCAAGCAATGCCCCTGGTTCTTAGGACTGTAGCCTCAAATCCCTTTTAGCTGTTCAGCACTAATTAAGGTCAGGTTGTCAAGTAAGCATGCCATCAGCTAATGGGAATAGGTTGCAAACTGGCCAAACTGCCAATCCCTTTCCTAGAACGATGCCACATTAAATTAAATCCCCCGGGCTCCTTCTACAATCTATTTTCATCATGGATTTATAGCAGGTGCACAAAAGAGGGAGAGATTTTGAAATTTTGTTTGGGGGGGGGGGTTAATATCCACAAGTGACCATGCATCACAAGCAATTTGGAAATGAATGCTGGGCCTGAGAACTTCCATTCTTCGGGAATGTGTTTTCTTCTCACCAGCAGCGTAGCGTGGGTTGTCAGCACCCGGGGCAAGGAAAGTAATTTGCGCCCCCTAACCCCTAACCTGCCGCCGCTGCCAGCTTCTTCTTGCTGCTGCCTGGTCTGGTCTGGTGTGGTTCTCTCCCGCGTTCAGCGCTGCACTGGGCGGCCGCTGCACTGTCCCTCCCCCAGATAGTCCCTCCCTCGCTCTCTCTCCGCTCCGCACCACAACGCACGCCTGGCACCCTCCCCCTCCACAGTGGGCGGCGACCCGGCAGCTCGGATCGGATTCGCACAGCCAGCACTGCAGTGAGAGAGAGAGAGTGAGCCAGGTAGGGGCAGAGAGCTGCGAGTGCAAGCGCCCCCCCCAGATGTTGCGCCTGGTGCGGCCGGCCCCCCCTGCACCCCCCACGCTACGCCACTGCTTCTCACGGTTCTGAGTGTCTTATTAGACTGGAAGGCTGATTCGGTAACATTAATTACTTGGTGGGTTCTGCTGGCTGGGAAAGTGTGTTTTCAGGAGTGGATCCAACTTTGCTGCGATGTACCTTAAATCTGAACAGAAAGCTGTTGGTGTAGGGTCCTCTCCCTTGCTCTGGACAAAGAGCGGCTATCTTGTTTTTATCCACACAGTTACTTGCAAACCACTGCAAGCTTATGTTACAGGCTGCTTAAACTAGCGCTTGTGCAAATAGCTTCTCAAGATCCTCCATCCTATTTTCATCTGACAAAAATGGGCTTCGGTCCATGAAAGTTTAAGCCGTAATAAATTGGCTAGCCTTTGAGGTGCAATAGGACTCTTTGTTTAAGTTTTAAATTCCTGCGAAACATCAAACTGCATGAACTGAAACGAAAATAGCTTGACTAATTTTCTCTAGCCAGTGTAACTGAGTGGTTGGCAGATCCAACACAGTGTTATATGAACGTACCATCAGGGCAAGGATTTCTGCAAGCCAACTCCAGGGGGCCGTGGGGGCCTGAGCACCCACAATAATACAATTGTGGGGGCTGGGCACCCATAAAGTCAGTGAGGAAAGCCGGCAGGTGGCAATGGCCCTGTCTCCGAGAGAGAAGCAGTTCAGCTTCATCGTCCACAGACAGACAGACAGGTATCCTTTGGGGGGGGGCGATGCTTGGATACAGAAGTAGACTCTCTCTGCCTCCGTGTCCAAGTCCCTCCCTGCAGAAAAGGGTGCTTCGCTGGCAATGGAGAGGAGGAAGAAGAGGTGCCACTGTCGCCGCTGCAGCACAGACATGCAATGTTACATGCACACACCTGCACGTAGTGTGTGTACATGCAGGCATGTGCTTGTGATGTCACGTCTGCGTTGCGGCAGTGGGCACCCACAACTCTGAGGGTGAGATGGCACCTCTGATGAGCAGCGGAACATTCTTCCCTTCCCTTCCCCGAACACAGCACCAAAATCTGTCCCAGGGGTTTCCCAAACTCTCGGGAGCAGATTTGGGGAGGATATAGGTTGCATGTGGGGAGAGGAGGGGGAGAAAGTCCCATTGCACACATAGAAATCCTTGCACTGATGACGTGTGTTAGTTGAATACTGCCCAGGGCTTCCATTCATATTGAGCTGAACTGGTCAAAACTTTGACCATGGTCAGTTGCGTCACTGCAACATATTGGCATATGAGAGATACGGCTTATAGGTGCAGTAACATTAATGTAAGCTTAGAGAACTGGACTCTTTCATGGGGCTCATTTGACACACGGACTGTCATCTGACTTTGTTTGTTTCCCCGAGAATGTAATTATAACTCATGCTGTGTGTAAAATCGGCCCAAGCAACGTCCTTGGCAGAGGAGCCACTTGGCATTGCTAGAGAAAAACCTTGCTTCCAGGGGAGATATAGGCATTTCAATTTCCAGTTTCTGTTTTGGCAGGGATCTTCAAACCAGTTATTCTGGACCAGAGCCATCAAAGTCAGTGGGACAGCCCCAGCATTGCGGGACTGTAGCTTTGAATTCCTTGCAGTGCACTGAAGCGGAGAAATCTATCTCTGCGACCTCAGGGACTGCTTTGTACATACTTCAATCCTTCCCCACTGACGTGGAGCCTTCGTCTCCAGGGCGGGGTGTCAGTATAATGGATTAGTGGTGCCTGCTATCTTCTTCATCACCAGCATCATCGCCTATCTTCATATATAAATCAGTATTGCAGATCATGGTCTTCTGTTATTCTGAGCAGTTTCTGTGGGAACCCATTTACACTAGTGTAATCCTTTTTAAGCCAGTGAAGCTTCACCAACGTACATGGCCATTGAACCAGACTGTGCTATTAAACCGTGCCAAAATTAGCCTTTATGTTTGGGGCTGGTGGGGTGTTGTGTTTTGAAGAAGAAAGAGGCAGCTAGGTGGTATATTGGACCTAGGCTCACAATAGTGTTATCTTGGCATTATCCTGCGGTCCTGGTGCCCTCCACAAAGAAACGAACGAAGGAGGTAGAGAAATGTTGGCTCAGCCTTCCCAAGGAGAGCAGGGAAAATAGCATCGCCTGTCAAATGGAAAGGGATGAAAACAGCAGGGAGAGGAATTACATCTCCAGGCTTTCAGAAGACGATTGCAATCAAACGAAAGTGTGTAGCGTTTGACAGTTTCCCTTTTAAAATGGCTCAATTAAGGAAGAATCTGGAAAGATCTCTGGATGCCTCTCCTGTAATTAGAGATGTTATTACACCCCCACCCCACCCCCACTGAACATTAGGCTTGTCATCTTGAGTTCTGAAGGGCCAGCTGCAATGGAGGGAGTCCAAAGGATGCTTGACATGAGTGGGAGCCGATAGGTGCTGAGATGAGGAGGTGATGTAGGGAGGGGTGCCTTGGGACAATAGGATGCAGTGTTACTAGAGGAGTGTGTTTTCCATCTTCAACTACCTTAAAGAAATATATTGGACATTCCCCTATCGCAGGGATGGACAACCTGTGGCCCTCCAGATGTTGTTGGACTCCAACTCCCATCAGCCCCCAGTCAACATGGTCAATGGTCAGGGATGGTGGGAGCTGTAGCCCAACCAAATATCTAGAGTGCCACAGGTTTCCTATCCTTGCACTAGGGAATACTTCAGCATGCTACCATGTACCTTCCCAAAAGATTTGTGGTACGGTGCTAATTTCCTAGCAATCTGCTTTTTACTAGGTCAGAATACTGGTCCATCTGTATATTCTGATTGACAGCAGCTCTCTAAGATCTCAAGGCAGAAATCTTTCTCATCATCTGCCTCCTGATCATTTTATTTGAAGTGTTAGGGACTGACCCTGGAGCCTTCTGCATGCCAAGGGTATACCCCACCACCAAATTGTGGTCCCTTCCACCAGTGATGTTCAAACATTATCAGGTGTTCTGTGGTTGGTATCTGAAGACAACACCGCCCCAAAGACAATTTGTGATTAGTCTTCCGTTAGTGACCTTTCCTTCCTCAAAGAACTGTCACGTATGTTCTAGTGTGAACGTCAGGATGCAGACAGAGCACAGTTAACTTGCCTCTATGCTGCTGACCCCATTGAAACAGAAGGAGAGACACTGATAGTGTAGGATATGTAAGAACTGGCGGGGGTATTTTTATCAGGACTATGGTGCATAGGGCAGGGTTGTATCAAACCCCAGGCTCAGTTCCCAGCATTTTCAGGTAGGACTGGGAAAGACTCCTCCCGGAAACCCTGGAGAGGTGCTGCCAGTCAATACGAGATGGACCCGGATCAGCCTTTCTCAATCTTGGGTCCACAGATGTTGTTGGACCATCTCCCACCAGCCCTGGCCCCTGGTACTGTCAAGAGCTCGTCCTAAACTCAAGTAGGACCCTGGCAAAGACATATGCCCAACAGGCATGTTCTCTCCCTCCTGGTTGATCTTCAAAAGCTTTCTTCAGCCTGAACATCACAGCGAACGATGCCAGCAGGCATCAGCACACTTAGGGATCCGCAGAGTTTGTGCATCATGCGTAACAGAACCTCAGCAACTCAGCATTTTGGCTAATCTACTTTATTTACATATAAGCACACACAGAGCACTGCAACATGGCTCCCTCTCTCTCTAGCATCAGACAGCAAGGAGAAAAAGAACAAAGGACAATAGTCCACTTCACGGAACACAGTAACACAAACATACTGTCTCTGTCACTTCCTACTCTGTGGAGTCAAAACATATACTGTCATGTGATAGACAACAATCCCATGACTGCAGTCATGGAGCAGGAATTCTAACAGGTACTGCTAGCTAGGGATGGTGGGAATTGTAGTCCAACAACATCTGGAGACCCAAGGTTGAGAAAGGCTGACCTAGATGGACCAGTGGTTTGATTCAGTATAAGGCAGCTTCCTATGTTCTTATGGGTCAGGGAAGAGCTGTAGCTGAGTGGTAGAGTACATGTTTTGCATGGCAAAGGTCCCAGGTTCAGTCCCTGGCGTCCCTAGGTATGACTGGGAAATAGCTCCTGTGTGAAACCTTGGAGAGCCACCACCAATCAGTACTAGGCAAGATGGTTCAATGGTATAAGTTGCTATAAGGCAGCTTTTTATTTTCCTCTACCCTTGTGCTGATAGGTTCAATCCAATTGCCCCACCATTGACTGCTTTTTTAAAATAAACAAACAGCAAACTGTGGGAGATCCTATTTGTCCAATTTAGCCCTTTGGAGGACACTATCCTGCATTTTGTTTAGGGATTTGGGAGTAATTTGATTCTGTTTGCATTCAGAAGCAAACCTACCCAATGTATACTTTCCAAAACAACACATGAACCAAAATTCACACAACCACCCTGCGAAATTTACACTTTTCCAAATTTTGCAATGCAGTTCTTCAGCCAACTAATATACATAATTGCATATATTGTGGTAAAATGTGCGTTGAAATGCATATATTTGTAAAAACAGCATACAAAAGTGCATTACAGGAAACTTGATTTGTAAAAATGTGTATATTGAGCAATATTGCACACACAAATGTGTGTCTTATGAGAAATTCACACTAAAAGGCTGGTGAATTTTCAGGAGGACTTTAAAAGAATCCCAAACTCTTGTGAACATGTGACGAGCTGAATACTGGACAAATGAGAAAGTGTGAGAAAGCAAAGCTGATGGATATGCCTATCCCTTGTTATGTTATCCTTCACTGCTACATACGAAGTACTAGCAGGAACCAGTGGGGTGATAAGGGCAAAGAGAATGGGAATGTGCCCCTCATTTTAGAATCCCTTTAATTCCCCCAACCTTCATGGAAGCCCATGTTTATGACAGCTTACAAGCCCATGGGGGCAAGAAACTAGTGGCCTTCCAGATGACTACAATTCCCATCATCCCTGACTCTTGGCAATCCTGGATGTGACTTGTGTGAGACCACAGGCTCCCCATCTTTGGCTTACCATTTCAGACAATGATTTGACCCCGAACACTTTCAGTCCACCAAAACTCTCCAGGTACTATGGCTAGCGATCAATCACCAAAAGTGACCATGTGAATGAAACTTGGATCCTGTGGCTCACGTTAGCAGGGCTTCAAACCAAGTTCTTGTTAATTAATTTCTATACCACTTATGTGACCAAAATGGCTTCTAAGTGGTTTACAAGTACAAAATCAATTATAAACTATCTATGCATAATTGACACACACACACACACAGAGACATACTCCAGTGAAACATCCATAATTAAAATATACAATAAAACAAGCTTGTCAAAAAGCATAACAATTGAAACATTTAAATGAGCGATTAAAATAATTAGATCAGGAAGTTCAAGTTAAGGCTGGACAAGGAGCTGAGATGAAAAGTGCAGTATAGATTTCCAAGCATCCTAAATAAGCCAAATGGTGACATCATCCTACAGCAAAAAAATATAAAAAACTTAATAGAAAGGGATATTAATTTACCTACATTTCTATACAGAAGAGGAAGGAGAATGGAAACGAGAGAGTTCGAGTAGTGAAGCTATGAGATGGGATTATGATCTACTGAGCATAACTGTTTGGAGTCCCATAATTAGAATGTCAAAAATTGATGGCTAAGATTTACACAGGGCAGCGCAGGAGGGAAGAGGTAGCATTGCGATGTGCTATTTCAACAGAATGAGCTAAGGCAGCTATATACTTTCATTATGAAGATGGCGTAAAAGCATTGGACACATGGAACTCAGAACCAAGGAGGAAATTATAGATGGGATCAGCTCCAGCCCCTGCAGACTGACGATGAATGATGAGGCTGAAATTTTCCTAGACGGCTAAGTGAGGAATTTAGAAATCACTCGGCGCTTGTTCTCACAAGTGTCTTTAATTGGCTTAAAATGAACCAAATATGCAGAATCAAAAGTGTTTGAAGCTGTGATAAAAAGGCAATGTTATGATTCAGAATATAGAACATCCACCTGGAGGAGAAATCATCCTGCAGTCTGAGGGCATTTACAAGTCTGGTGTGTTACGAATATCACTTTCTGCTGAGCTCCAAAAGTTAAAAGCAGGGCTGGATGAATCTGTCACTTTTGGTTTCTCTCACATTCTCTTTTTTCCCCATTTTAACTTCAGTTTGCTTAAAAACAAAAACAAAAATCCATGAATATCTGTTTGCATTTTTGTGGTCATTATTCCTAATATATGCATTTTTGTACACAATTTTGCACGCTATTTTCTGTATGTTTTTGTGCACACTTTCCCTTGATATGCATGCTTTCAGGTGCCTGTTTTGCTTGGAGATTTGCTCTGTAAAATTAGGAGAATTGCATAATTCGAAGGATAGTTGTATTTTAGATCACACATGGTTTGGGCAGGGCAAATTGGATCGTTTTGCACTGTTAACTACTAGTTAATAGATTCCTTGAGACAGAAATGAGGGCTCCAATATTCTGTTGGTGAAAAACAGCCCTCATGAATAAAAGAATAGGGGGGCTTGCACACCCAGCACAAATGCCACAAGATCACATTGCATGGCACACACAGAAAAAGGCAGATGCGGAGACTAGCTGAAGGCTACTGCACAAGACCAAAATGAGTAGATGCGGCCATACCTGCCAACTCTATGGAGCTGGGATACCTTGTCCCTCTCAATTCCTCTGGGGGCTCAACCCCCACAGTATTTTTCCCACCCTGCCTGTCCCTTCTTTCCTTGCTTACTTGATCCTTCCCTCCATGTGGCTTGGCACAGAGCAGCCGAGGAGGACATGGGCATCTGGGCAAGCCAGCAAAGAAGGCGCCTTCCCATGGTGGGGGCAGCAGCCTCTTCGGGGGCCACCCCCTAAATACCATGGTTGCAGCCAGAGCACTGATGAGAGCACCTGGCCAGCAGGCACTGGAAGTGGGCATAGGAGAGGGAGGGGCCCGGCTGGCACATGAGGGAAGGAGGGAAGAGAGGCAGGCAGAGCAAGAAGCCTGACCATGCTGTTGATACCATCACCAACTATCTGCCTGGGCATGTGAAGCCCCAACCCCTGGCTCAGAAGGAGCCACTGGGGCCACATCACTGCCACGTTTCACTCCGCCCAATGTTGTAACAGCGTCAGAGTGGTGCGCAGAGCCCTCCATAAGATGATGGCAGCTATGGATGGGACAGTGTTTCATACTGTCCTGTGGTGGAGATGAACAGGGGTGGCTGTCGGGCTTTGGGGAAGCGGTTTCCTCCCTCCCTTTGGCCATGGATAAGCAGAACAAAGTGAAAACAGTCTCTTACCGGTTAAAGAGATTTTTAACTTTCACAGCAAAAGAACAAAGACTCCATTCTCAGAGGAAAGGTGCTCCCAATTAAGGTTTCCCCCCACTTCCCCCCAAGCCACCCCCATCACTTCTTCATCTGGCAACCTGACTCACAACCATTTGGCCTTCTGTGTAGCTACCTTATCTGCTCTCCGTGACCTTGGACTGATCGTTTGGACACTTTCCAGCGAAAGGGAGTCTGTTAATTCTCTTCTCCCTGTTCTTTTTTTCCTAGCTGTTCCCCACTCAGTTCTGCCCAGCTGTTGTCTTCTGAACTATGCCCCTCTGCAAACCACTGTTCCAAATCTATACTGCTCCACTGTTCCTGGGCAGCTTCATGATCCTGGTCAAGAGCAGGGGGAAGGGGGAGGCTCCTCATCAGAGTAGCTCTCCTCAGCTTGGTCTCTGACAGTGGCCTTCTGAATGCAAATGGAAACCTGCATGAGGACTCTCTGATGGTGCACAGCAAACAAATGTGTCTGAGCCCTCCCAGTGTGGAATTTATAGAGCATCTAGATCCCAAAGCCTATGCTGCCACTGTGTGTGTCTTTTCTGAGGATAGTATTTTCTGATGGGAGCATGCATCTGCATACCAGGTGCTAGGAATCACAGGTGGGGATAATGTTTTTACACTCAGATTCTGCTTGGGGGCTTCCCATGGGCATATGGTTGGCCACTGTAAGAATGGGGCGGGTATCCAATTAACATGTTCCATCAGCACAAGGATTTCTGCTTGCAGAACTGAAAAGAACAACACCCCTTCTATGCCCTCCCCATGCCCTCCTCAAATCTGCCCTGGAGAGTTGGGGAACCTGTTCCTTATTCCTTTTTGCACCACATCTTATTAGACTGGGAGCCTGTAGGCAGGGACTGCTTTAGCTTTCCATATATGTACAGTGGTACCTTAGGTTAAGAACTTAATTCGTTCTGGAGGTCCATTCTTAACCTGAAACTGTTCTTAACCTGAGGTACCACTTTAGCTAATGGAGCCTCCCACTGCTGCCGTGCCTCTGCCGCGCGATTTCTGTTCTCATCCTGAAGCAAAGTTCTTAACCTGAGGTACTATTTCTGCGTTAGCAGAGTCTGTAACCTGAAGCATCTGTAACCTGAGGTACCACTGTACTTTATATCACCTGGGAAATATTCGGCACTTTATAAGAGTTTAGCAGCAGCAGCAACAATAGCAATTCAAATCAATAATTATAAGAATTGTGGTAAATAGTAATTGTGAAGTTCGCAACTATTTTAGGCATACGAAGGACTTCCAACACTTGAGTGCTATATAAACGTTCAGTATTCTCCCCCTCCTCCTCTAAGATGATATATTCTTCATGTTAAGTGTTACCCATCATGCTGCTTGTTTGAAAGCTTGGATCAGGCCTCAGACACTTGATGAAAAGAGGCATTTATTTCATGAAAATGGAGGGGAGGCCCAGGTCAGAGGATGAGCACCTGTCTTCTGCATGCAAAGGTCCCAAGTTTGTTCATTCTTCCTCTTTCTTTTTGCTTAATAGACAATGGTTCGGTCAGAAGAGCAAGTGACTCTTAATCCCAAGGTTGTGGGTTCAAGTCCCACATGGGATGAAAGATTGCTGCACTGCTGGGGGCTGGCCCTATCCAACTCTAGAATTGTACGATTCTATTATTATTATTTCTCCTTTCAGACCAAAATTGTCTCCCAGTCCCTGGCATCTCCCATGTGAAAAGGATCAGGTAGTAGGGGATATGGAGGACCCCACCCCACCCTGCACAAACACATCTGACACCCCAGAGAGCCACTGTCAGTCACAATACTGGGCCACCTAGACCAAATGTCTGACCTGGTACACAGCAGCTTCCTATGATTCTATCTTCTCAGAAATGGAAGAGCACCAGAATTTGTTGGTGCCTTCCTGTCTGGGGACAGTAAGATCACGAGCGAAGATTCCCATAACAGAGGAGGACTCTAATAACTGATAAAGCACGATCCTGGAGGAGCTGGTTTTCATAAGCTCCTTACTGGAACTCGCTCATATTAGGAGACGAGATATGAAAACTTCCTTTTGCAGGATTCAGCCTGCCTCTATCCTGGGCTGAGTGAGATCCAGCAGCTCAGCTCAGCCCCACCCTAACCCTAAACTGAGATGAATCCCTTTATTTCCCCAACCTTCATGGAAGCCCATGTTTATGACAGCTTACAAGCCAAGAGAGGCTCCCTCTCCCCTCTACAGAGACAGCTTACAAGCCAAGATAGGATGTTAGGCTAGTTCAGCTTCAGTGAACTACTGAGAATTTACCCCTGAGAAGGTGCTTAATTTCTGAAGTGAGGTTTGTTAAGGCTCAAGCTTGCCTGGATGTTGCACCTTCTGTTCTGCACACAGCACCTTGTACCTGATCTCATCTGAGTGGTGAGAGATGACTGTATTTATTCTGTGACTGGGGGGGAGGGAGCAGTTTGCACATGCATAAACGTAAAGGTAAAGGGACCCATGACCATTAGGTCCAGTCGTGACCGACTCTGGCGTTGCGGCGCTCATCTCGCTTTATTGGCCGAGGGAGCCGACGTACAGCTTCCGGGTCATGTGGCCAGCATGACTAAGCTGCTTCTGGCGAACCAGAGCAGCGCACGGAAACGCCGTTTACCTTCCTGATGGAGCAGTACCTATTTATCTACTTGCACTTTGACGTGCTTTCAAACTGCTAGGTTGGCAGGAGCAGGGACCGAACAACGGGAGCTCACCCCATTGCGGGGATTCGAACCGCCGACCTTCTAATTGGCAAGTCCTAGGCTCTGTGGTTTAACCCACAGCGCCACCCGCGTCCCACTACCCACTTACCCATGAGAAGGTGCTTAATTTCTGACATGAGGTTTGATGAGGCTCAGGCTTGCCTGGATGTTGCACCTTCTGCTCTGCACACAGGCCCTTGTCCCCGATCTCATCTGAGTGGTGGGAGATGACTGTATTTATTCTGTGACTGAGGGGTGGGGGGAGCAGTTTGCCCATGCATAAAGGCGCTCTATTCCGTTTTTTTGCTCTTTCACTTGTTACTTGAGTTGAGACAAAGCAATAAAAACAGCTGTGGAACTAGCTGGCACCTCTATGACACTCCATGTGATGCTGCAGGCAATTATGGGGAGGGCAGAAGACAGCGATATCAATTCTGGGGGACTTGGAAATAATAGGAAGCTCATCGACCTCTGGATAACTAGGATCTTCACTTGTGGATAAGCATGGATGAAGTTGTTGACTTCAGTTTTTCATTTTCCCAATCTTTAAGTTCAGTTTGCTAGGCTTCCTCATCAGTTTGCTTTTTAAAAAAAAGTATTTACAAGAATTCATTAGCATTTTAACATTTCTTCTAATGAACCGATTTTAATGCAATCTAGACAATTTCTGTAAGTAATTTCCCCCAATTCGATGCATATCTGTATGTTATTTTCCTAGATATACATGCATTTTTGTGTACTTTCCCCATGAATACTATAGCAATGGGTACATTATCTGCTTGGAGAGCCATGCCACAAAAGTTTTCAGAGAACTGCATATTTCAAAGTTGTGTTTCAGGTCATCTATTGTTTTGGGAAATATGAACTAGGTGGTTTTCATTAAAATATGAAGTGAACTGTATCCCCCCCCCATCCCCACTCTGAAGAAGCAATATTTTCTTCATTATTACTTCCTGGAGAAATCCCAGACCTTCCTGAGGGCACAACTGTGTGAGATGATGCTTTCCTACTCTTTCCAGAATGCCCCTTGTGGCTTCTATCCTGATTATTTCTCTGCGGGATGTCAATAGCTGGTGCAGAGTTGACACCAGCCTTAGATGAGAGGCCTGACCACATCAGACTGGTAGGAGTCAGGTGTAAATTATGCACTGTGCAGTGAAAGTGGATAGAGATAAGTTTTTCTCCCACTCATAATACTAGAATTTGGGGGGGCATATCATCCAATGAAATTGATCAGTAAGAGTTTTAGGGCAGGCAAAAGGAAATTCTTCACACAGAAAATCATGCATTTATAGAATTGGTTGCCACCAGATTCTAGTAGCATGTAAAGGGTAAAGGACCATTAGGTCCAGTCGTGGCCGACTCTGGGGTTGCGGCGCTCATCTCACTTTAGTGGCCGAGGGAGCCGGCGTACAGCTTCCGGGTCATGTGGCCAGCATGACTAAACCGCTTCTGGCGAACCAGAGCAGCACACAGAAGCGCTGTTTACCTTCCCGCCGGAGCGGTACCTATTTATCTACTTGCACTTTGATGTGCATTCAAACTGCTAGGTTGGCAGGAGCAGGGACCGAGCAATGAGAGCTCACCCCGTCACAGGGATTCGAACCGCCAACCTTCTGATCGGCAAGTCCTAGGCTCTGTGGTTTAACCCACAGCACCACCTGCGTCCTAGTAGCATAGGGAGCTTCAAATTCAAGGTTAGGTCTACCAATCTTTCAAGTTCAAAGGGAACTTCTCGGAGGCATTTGGTTGGCCACTATGGGAAATACCATGTTGGGCTAGATCGGGAAGGGGGGAGGAATCCTGTGGCTCTCCAGATGTGGCTGGAGTTCAGCTCCGTCACCCCAACCATTGACTATGCTGATGATGGGAGTTGGAATCTAGAAATATCTGGAAGGCCACAAGTTCCTCACCCCTGGGCTGGATGGACCTTTGGCCTGATCCAGAAATGTTTCAATGTCCTTCTACATCTGAGTTGTATGGCACTCTATAACTCACCCTGAAGGCAACACCTTGACAACTTTTGAGTAATGCTCCTTATTTTACACAACCAGTTTCTTTCTCAGAGGTGGGGAACCTGTGGTCATCCGATTACTGATACCATATAGCCTGAGTCCATCTTTCCAAAGGGCCTCTGTCCTCAGCCCCTGCACACCAATACTTGTTACTAGGCTCCATCTCCCATCATCCCTAATCAGTGGTCATGCTGGTTAGGACTGGTGTGAGCTGGGAGTCCAAAAACATCTGGAGGACCAAAGGTTCTCCATTCCTATTCTATACAATGGTGCAATTGATTGAAATAATCTTACTCTCCTCTGCTCTTTCCTAAGACATATTTCAGGTGGATTGCCCCACCCCAAGGTCAATTGCAAGGGAATGGTGGAATCACCTCCATTCCTGCATCGTTAGCGTTGGCAAGCCCCTAATTTTCATTCATGTGGGGCTCCAATAAGCCAGGCACCTCGATTTAATGCCGAAATCACTCCTCTTTATACCTGGAGGCTGGTGCTCTCTGTTAATTTAGTAACAGATTTGCATTTTTATCACTTTCTTGGCTTAACTGATGAACATTAATTCCCTGCAAGTTTCTACAATTGCTGGATACTTAATTATTTGGCCAAAACCTTCTGCAGAGAGAACCTTGTGCTATAAAAATGGCAATTTCCATCTTGATCTATTTTAGTACTTTTCAGAAGAAAAGAAAGGGGGGCAGAGAGAGAGAGAAAAGAAAGAAAGAAAGAAGCAGGATTGATCCCTGAAGCAGCCCCTGGCCTGCGACTCGGTGGCAGAATAAGAAGAATGGGTGAATAATCTGTCTGATTTCTTTAGCTGACGAATGTCAGTTCCATTTTTATATTCAAGTCTGTCGACATTGCAACAGATTTCATCTTTGCCTTTCGTTCATCAACAGCTATTCTGTTCCTTTCCATCACTCTTGCAGGCTCCCCCCCCCCCATTTGAAATGGGAAAAGAGGCTAATGGGGGGGCAGGGGGGGAGAAAAATTGTGCAGAAACTGTTTTTCTTTTCGCTCTTCCGGAAACTGAAAACCTGGGTGATTGGTATTTATCACAAGGCAGGAATCTTAAGTCTGCATTAGATACTGTTACAGAAAGGTACATAAAAGATGGATATATCATTTGCCAGGGCAAAGCCTGCTGGGCTTCTTCTAAGGGGTTAAAGGTCACATGAACAGTGGTGACACGTTTAAAAAGTAATAGCGTTGCTTAAAAGAGGATTAATCAAGTGTAGAACTACACCCCTCCCCCCAAAAAAATATATTGAGAGATGGTACCTGCTGACCAAGCGCTGACCTCAGCTTAGCACAGGCTGAGACTTGAGTTGAAAGGAGTGTATCTTGAGATGGAAGAGAAGGGCAGTCCACAGACAGAGGACAGAAGGTTCACAAGGGCCTGAGGCATTGTGTGTGTGAGAGAGGAGGCTACTTGTCATAACCTGGAAAAAATCTTGGTGTTTATATTAAACTGCATCACCTCGAAATGTCCTGATAGCAGGGGAGATGTTGAAGGGGAGGAGAAGGCTCAGAAACGATGACGATGACGATAATTTGATTTATTACCCACCCTTTAGCCCGAAGTGCCAGGGCTTCTGAGGATGCAATTTTTGTATCCTTTCATGCTTCTACAATTAGTGCAGGTGGCGGAGTCCAAAAGGACAACGATGCTTGCTCCTTAAAACTCCTACATCGCTTGGTATCCCCTCCTCTTTCAGTCTTTCACTTCCATTTAAAAGAGCGCATTGGAAAATCAGCCGCAAGGGAGCTCGCTACCTGGATTCTGATGGCAGCCCGGAGTGTGCGAACTGCGAACATTAATGCATATTTTCAAATCAAATGCACATTCTCACCTGATTTCTCTTCTTTCTGGAAACCCCCCAACCAATTTAGCTGTCATTTATGCAAGACTTGAGAGTTGACAGTTTAGCTTTGGTGTGTATACATGTGTTTAATTTGTGCATCTCCCTGTCATGGCACAACCACAGTCATAATAACTGAAAAAAGGGGGGGGAAGGTGTGTGTGTCTTGTTTAGATCTTACGCAGATCTTATGTGTGATCATAGGAGAAGGCAGCTTTTTAATTACCTGGGTGGTGATGGGGGTGGGGCAGGGTCCCAGGCCTGCCCTTAATGAGTTGTTGCACAAGTTAGCAGATGACACTTGCCAGCTCATTAGCTGTGGTTTCTCTTCATCAGAATCACCAGGTCTGCAGGACAAGTGGGTACCTGCGTCCCGGTTTGATTTGTTTCTGTTTCTGCAAGGACAAAAACGAATGGCTTCATATTACAGGGAAGGTCAATTTAGGCCAAACATTCGCCACGACCTCCCGAACTATACAAGTGATCCATGGAGCAATATTATCAAACCAGCTGAGGAAGTTGGGGAAACTCTTTTCTCCTTGCCCCCAGAAATTTCAAAGGGAGAAAAAACAAGTCAGGTGCATAGATGTAGGTTTTGTAAAGCCAATTGGTCATTGTGAGGAGAGTACATTCATCTCCCCCGAGGTATGAATTTAATAAGATGCCTTGTGGTGATCCAGGCTATTGGTCCAGCTACCTTGGAACTAGCTGTACTTGCTGGCAACAGAGGCTACCCAGGTCTCAGGCAGAGGTCACTTTTATACCTGGTACCTGATATTCTGTGATGGGAAAATGCTGAGTGGAAAATACTCAGCGGTGAACAGGACTCTGAACAGGATGAAGCTGGGTGGGATCTTTGGCTCATGAAGTATCCATTATTGGACTATGGCCTCTCCATCTGCTTTATCCTAACTTAAATGCAGTATAAGGAGTCTCTATGAGAGTATACAGTGGTACCTCGGTGTAGTGGTTCTAGGGGTTGCTCGTGCGTAAGCCGGTGCAAACACCTGGCTGGGTTGCCTGAGTGAACCTTTTCTGTCCGGACAGCCACTCACCCGTGGCTGTCTCAATCGCTGGCAGAATCCATCAGTGGGCGTTTCTTAAACTTCTTCCAGCAAAGAAGCTCTTTGACGCCTAGTCTCCTCCTACTCTCTCTGCGCAAAAGCCTTCTGTGCAAGGAGGGCGTAGGCAGCGGAGGACCTCTACTCTCCCCGCTGGTCCCCGGCAAGGAGTCATGGGACCACCTCGCCGCTTCCCCCATCTGCCCTCCTTCTCCACTGGTGCTACGCTGATTCTCTTCCCCAGAAGATGGGCTGCCTCTCCCAACCCCGGGACGCTCTCTGGAATCCCTCTGGAGTTTGCTCTCTCCCTCCGGCACTGATGGCAGTTCCCTGACACTTGGGTTAAGTACTTAATTTGTTCTGGAAGTCCGTTCTTAACCTGACACTGTTCTTAACCTGAAGCACCACTTTAGCTAATGGGGCCTCCTGCTGCTGCCGCGCCGCCGGAGCACGATTTCTGTTCTCATCCTGAAACAAAGTTCTTAACCTGAAGCACTATTTCTGGGTTAGCGGAGTCTGTAACCTGAAGCGTATGTAACCTGAAGCATATGTAACCCAAGGTACCACTGTATTGTATTTTAAAATGGGGTTTCAGAGTTTTTAGGGGGTTTTGAATGTCTTATGCAGATTTTTCAATTTCATTGTTCTGTATGGGACAATGACAATAAAGAGATCGTATCGTATCATAATGTGACTCTGGGCTAGGCACTGAAACTCAGAGCCAGTTAGGGTGGGTTTGAATCTTTTAACTCCCCACCCCTGGAAGGCCAAATTTGGCAGGTGGGTGGGGTTGCACTCTTGCTAATCACCTGACAGTATAGTGATGTCAGGTGATGCTGCACCTTGAAAAACTGACTGCAGGGACTTCAAAGAGAAGCATGGGGGCAAATAGGTTTGCTAACAGCGCCATGCTGCTCTTTGAGCCTTTCAAAACCAGAGGTTTAAAGAGCAGTGTGGGGCTGTTTTGTACACAGAGTTTTCAGCCCAGCACTGAGCTTTGGCTGCATGAGCCTGTTCGCAGCAGAAGGAAACCCCCCACACGTCTAGTGATTGGCTGGCAGGTGTGCTTTTTAAAAATGACCACATGGTCAAAATTTGACCAAACTATTCCCCTCACATGGTGACAATTTCTAGAGTTCCTTTGGAAGAGGGTTTGACTGTTAAACTACTCAAGGAATTATAGTTTTATGAGGGGAACTGAGGCCTCCTAACAACTCTCCTGCCAACCTAGCAGTTCGAAAGCACGTCAAAGTGCAAGTAGATAAATAAGTACCACTCCAGCAGGAAGGTAAATGGCGTTTCCGTGCGCTGCTCTGGTTTGCCAGAAGCGGCTTAGTCATGCTGGCCACATGACCCGGATGCTGTACACCAGCTCCCTCGGCCAGTAAAGCGAGATGAGCGCCGCAACACCAGAGTCGTCCGCAACTGGACCTAATGGTCGGGGTCCCTTTACCTTTAACAACTCTCAGCACTCAGGGTTCTTGGAGGAGGGCATGACCAGGGGCACCAACTTGCACCAAAGATTAGGGGAGCCAGCGTTGTGTGTGTGTGTGTGTGTGTGTGTGTGACATCACACGCTTGTTGCCCATCACGTGACATCACATCAACATGTCTGGAGGAGCTGTGGCAGAGCTGAATGCAGTGCCAGCATGGCTTCAACGGCTGACAGCTCTTCCTCTCTGGTGCTGGGCCTCTTCCTGCTCTTGCTGTTGCCATTGGGGGGCCAAAAGAGCTTGGCCCCTAGGACATGGCACCCCTGGCCATGACTACTTAAAGTGGTATGAAACGGTTTTAACCGTATAATGCAGATGGTTGCAGCGAAATCAGCCATCTGAGAAAATGGGCTTTGGTCCATTTGAAGCTTACACAGTGGTACCTCTGGATGTGAACGGGATCCATTCCAGAGCCCTGTTCGCATCCTGAAGTGAACGCAACTCACGTCCGTGCGTCTGCGTGTGTGTGGGTTGTGATTTGCCACTTCTGCGCATGAACGTGATGTCATTTTGAGCATCTGTGCATGCGCGAGCGGCAAAACCTAGAAGTAACGCATTCCGTTACTTCTGAGTTGCTGTGGAGCGCAACCCGGAAATGCTCAACCTGAAGCAACTTCAACCCGAGGTATGACTGTACCATAATACATCTGTTACATCTTTACAGTGTCCATAATAATGATAGCTGTCAAAGACACAGAAGGTATCTTGCTATCTCCATGTGATGCTAGAGATAATGGGATCATAAGGCCTGGATCCAGACTAAGTTGAACTCAGGTTCAACTAATATTGGGCTTAGGGGCAGAGGAAGGGGGGTGCGGTGGAGGCAGGCCACCCTGGGTGTTACCACTGAGGGGGAGTGACAAAATGCCGGGTGGCACTCACTGTGCCTGAGCCACACGTCTCTCCTGGGAGTGACGCGGTGGCTTGGACACCCACAGGCTCCATGCTGCCCCAAACGGTCTGCCCACCACATCCCCCTCAGCTGTAGGGTGGCTGAGTGGGAGGAGGCAGGCAGACTCCTTGGAGTCACAGCGTCCTGCCCTGGTTCGCCCTGCCCCGCGAGCGACTGGCCCTGCCCCTGGGTGCAGGGCATGCGCGCCGCCCCAGGTGCCCACTTGGCTTGCTCCACTGCTGATTGGGCTGTGGCCAACCAGCCTCTACAGTAGACCCTTTGAAAATAAAGAACTTAACTGACTCATGCCTATTAACTTCAGTGGGTCTACTCTAAATAGGACTGGCATTGGATAAAATCCTTGGTCTGGATCCATGCCATAGCCCTCATGGATATTTTCTTATAATAAGCATATTTCTTTAAAAAGAGTCTTATGACACTGAACAGTCAGAGCATTTATTCTGATATACGCAATTGTAAACTGATGAAAAGGACTCTTGTCCTTGAAAGCTTTTTGCACACTAGCCTTTTAAGATGCTTTTTTTTTTTGTATTTGCTTCAGCAGACTTCATCCATATAACTTCACCTCTAGAATTCATTTCTCTATTTCTTACATTGGTGGAGTGTGTGTGTAAAGAAGCTGACATCTCTCAGTGGCTTCTCTAATCCTTGTCTGTGGACTGACGGTGATGGCTTCAGCAGTCATGTTGCAAGGACCAGTTTTTGCTCCTTGTTTTGCTAATTCAGCACTAAACCAGAAGCATAGCAAATGCAAGATGCTGCCGCAGGGCTAACCTCTGTAGAGGGTTTAAGTTAGGGTTCACCAAGCAGGCCCCATCTCCAGAATCGACTTTCACATACCTAGATTATGCAAAATAAGGAAGAATCAGCACCATCGGTTAAAATGATTTATAAAAGCAACTAAAGTATGGAACACCCTGTCCTACGGCAAAATGAAGACGATCTCACCTGTGGACTGAAAGAGTCTTTCAATATACACACAGTGCATTTCTTTAATGCATTACAAAGTTCACAGGCCACATATCTGGAATTGGAGGGCACGGCTGCCAAATCAAAGGGCATGGCTTGTCATAGCACCTCTCCTTTGCTGCATTAGGGAATAATAACAACAGCTTTCTCTACTGAATGCTAAGCAGTGTAGCCTGCCACCTAGACTGGTTGCACCGAATGAGCAAAATAAATCCACCCAATGTCTTTAGAGACTCTGCACCTACCCAAGGGGAGCAATTTTTTCCAGGCTGCATCCCATGTGTCACTTTTCCTCCACGGGCATACAGTGACGCAGGAAAACACCTATATACACTGCCATCGTTCTATGTAGCCGCTCACAGTGAAAAATGGGGGTCAAGTGGAGAGTGGAATTGAGGTCACAGCCATATTCCTCCTATCCATCTCCACACCTTCAGCTGAAGATGTGCACAAGGTCCATCCCACGTCTAGGTTGTACACCTGTGGGCTCTTTATGCGCAGTTAGGAACCTTGTTCTGGACATTATATTAAAAGTGGATGGGGTATGGACAGGAGAGGGCAGGATCAAGCCTGCTGCCCTGCTCCCCATGTCTTGGCTTAATGTGTGAATACACTTGTGTGTGTGCAAACTGCACATGTGACAAGGACCCTCACTTTTCCAGGGTATCATGAAGAGAAAGCTCAATTATGTGCAAGGATTCTTTAGGTGAACCAGTGATGGTCAGGTGCAAATATAACAGGTGTGATCCTAGCTATCCCACACACTGAACGTCTGGATGGTGAAAGCTCACTTTTCGCCAGCTTCCAATTAGTGAACTACAAACAGTTCTCTTCGTGGGTGAGAGTAGCACAGCAGCAGCAAACCCTTAGTCGGACTCGTCCTCAGGTTCGCACGCAGGCACGTAGGTCAGGGGCGGACCCTGCTGCCGCGTTGCCCCTCCCACCCCCTGCGTTTGTTCTAACACGGGCAGAACACACACCCTGCCTTCTCACATGACGACGGTGCACGCTAGCGAAGGCGTTTCCCTTACTTCTCATACACGCGTGTAGCAAGAACATTACTGTATCAGGCGGGCAACCGAGGACCCCGACGGCTTGTGATTATTTCGTGCGTCGGAATTGCGCCCCGAGCAGGTTCCAGATTCAATTCGAGTCGCGTTGGCTGGCGGCTTGATCCGGCGTGAGCCTGCGAGAGCGCTCCCCCCTGCGCGTCCGTGGGGCGACAGGGGCGGGGAGCAGCTCGGCAAGCGCGTCCCTCCGGCGTGGCTGCTGGCGTCGTAGCCAAACCTCGCCCGCCTCCCATCCCGGTTCGACCGAGGCCAACTCCTCTCGACCCGCGCGTTCTCCGGGCGAGGCGGGTTGGCGTCTCTTTCAGCCGCCGCTGGGGGAACCAGCAGCCTGACAAAGGGGCCGGGGCAGCGGAGTTGAAGCAAGTTCCACGGCGTGGCGGCTTCTCGGCTATCGCGCCCGGGCGAGCAAGGCACCAGCCAGGCGTCCGGAGCAACCTCAGCATCAGCAACGTGTTTGCTCCGCTGGGAGTCGCTCCAGAAGTGCTGCGCTCGCCCGGGAGCAAACGGCGCCTTGGAGTTGCTTTCCCCAAAGTGCCGGAGCCTGCCCGGATCGCGTGCCTCTCCATCTCCCCACCCCTCCCCTGCTGAACCCGAGGACCGCCTCCCTTCCCTCTCGCCACGGCTGGGGGCAGGTCCCCGGAGCCGATCCGCCCCCCTGCTGGGGAGCCGCCGCGAAAAGGATTCCGCTTTCCTCTGCTGGATGCGTCCCTGGAGGAGCTGAGCCATGCGGCGGCGGCTCCCGCTTTGGCTCCGGAGCTTCCTGTGCTTCTTGCCGGCCTTGGTGGGACCCGCTGCAGGTAAGATGCGCCTGATCTGAAGATCTCCGGTTATTACTCCACCCCCCCTTACACCCTCCTCCCAAAAAAGAGCTCTCGGGAGAGACCGCAGCTCCGGAGCTCCCCGTCGTCTAAGGGAAAGCGCAGTTTCTTGGCACAGCTGGGCAGGAAAGTAACATTCAGAGGCGCACGATCCGGATGCGTTTGGCTTCCTTTCTTTTGGAGACGGGTTCCTTGTTCCCCGGGGGTCCTGCGGTTGGTCTAGGGACAGCTCAGTGCGCCACAGTTCTGGAGTTTGGCGGATCTCTAGTTGCTATTGTATCAGATCTTTTCGCTCTGGAAAACTGGGGGCAGGGAAACACCGAGGGAGGTGCCCAAAGGCTCCGGGCGAATCTCTGACCCCCGCTGGAGTAAATGGAGAGCCATGCTTTGGGGGTGGCAGTTTCAAGTCTAGATGAAAAGGCAAAAGGGGTTGGTTGATGTTGGTGATAACGACCCTATGAAAGGATGATAATGGGAGACCGACAAGAGGGCACTAGGGTCTGGGCAGCGTGGGAAGGGGGTCTTCTTTTTTCACTGTGTCCCCCTTCCTCCCTGCCCCATTCTTGTCTTTGTGAGTTTGTCCAGAGTCTGTGTTAGACCACCAATCCTGACCCACTGCGTGTCACTTTGTAGATCATTCCCTTTACAGAGCATTTGTCTGTGTAGGAAGATTGGAGTTAAACACGTGCGGATTCTCATGAAAGCCCGTTTGTAGTTTCCCATTATTTTTGTGCATGTGGTGCGTACAACATGCCGGGATGCTACATTTATTTTTATTTTTCCTTCTGGTGCACGTTCGATCCACAGCAAAATGTATGCACCTGCAGTGGTTGCGCTTTCCCTGTCCGAAAGGTGTAACATGCAAAAATGTGGTGTGCATGTACTCCCCAATGCGCAGCTGCCACGTTGTGGAGTCGCCTCCCCCTTCCATGTCACCCAGAATTGAGCACTCGGCCTGCGTGCGGAGAGTTCCAGCCTCACCCAGAGGCTCTTCTGCTTTGCACTTTCCATTGAGGTAACAGATGGGCCCGAGTGTGATAAAAAGAAGTGCACACAAGGGGATGCGACTGGGTAGAGGCTAGCTTCAGAGAAGAGGCTGTCAGCTGGAGGGTGACTGACCTTTCAGATCCCTGACAATTGAAGGCTCCAGGCCTCCCCTGGCTTGGGGTTCGCACACAGCTTGCCTTAGCAAGATTTGTACCAGTCCCTCTCTCTGTGGCCAGAGACAGCGCTCCGGTTTTCTGTATGCTCTTAATTTGCTTCCTACCAAAGCCCTTAGCAGTCTTTCCTCCCCTTTTCTGTGCCTGTGTGCGGAAACAGAAATCTTCAGGCCACAAACTCTCCCAGAATCTGTCCACTAGGGGAGGCATCAAGACACACTTTGGAAAAGGATGCAGCAGCCCAAGGCAGGAGCTGGAACCATTGCATGTGTCGGTTTTAAAGCAAAATCTAAAGCTGCAAAACATGCAGCGCTGGAAATAATAATAACCCATCTTTATTTACCATGGAGGGAAAGTGAGGGTTTTGTTTTTTTTAAGTGCTTTAAATTATGGGGCTGTAAAGTATTTCTGTTTAGAATTTAGGCAGATTTGGTGGGTGGGTTGGGGGCTGGGAGCTGAGTTCCAGCTCTTTAGGAGTGAATGAAAAAGAGTTTCAACATCACCCCAATCTGAATTTCATTTACAGATGTGATTTTTGCCACTGAAACTTGAAAGGTGGTCAGTTTGAGGCTAGTTCTGTCCTGGAGGGTGGGGTGGAAAAGACAAGAATGGTGAGATTCCTGGAATTTTATTTTTAGGTTACCCCCTCCCCCCCAAAAAAAAATATTACTTGACCATCCCATGCCTTGTTGGGAATTTAAGATGCAACCGCTGACAGTATATTCTTGTTGGCAAGGAGCAGCGAGTTCCGTTGAGTGTGGGGCTGTGGACAAGGGTCTCAACCTAGGTTCCTTTTATTACATTGAATGCTATCAAATCTGTGGATGTGGCATGCCAGTTAGTGCCCTCGCAACTGGCTGTTCCCAATCTCCTGCACGGTGAACATTGAAGGAATGACTTAGTCTGAATGACAATGGCTGCTGAAGGATAATGCCAAGTGAAAGGCGTGATGGATTCACATTTGCAATGTGTGTGTTTTTTTTGGGGGGGCAGAATGTGACTGATTTTTCATTGCACGTTGCTTCCAGCTGAGAGCAGGCGCTGGCAACAGGATCGGAGGGAATATGCTGCTCCTGCAAGCAGGGCTGTCGATTAGCTGTGTGTCTGTTGTTAGATCAGCAAACAGGAGCCTGTACTGCTTCATTAATATTTGCGTGTGTGCAGAGAGGAAGCTGAGTAGACTCCCACAATGCATAAAGTGTAGGGTTGTGTTTTTTTTAAAAAAGAATTAAACCTGTTGGAAGGTTGCTGACCCCTGGCTTAAACCAAAAACTCTGTGACCTTTGGTATGGTATTCTTTATATATATATATATATATATATATATATATATATATATATATAGTATTTCCACACTATTCTTAGGGTATTCTTCTTAGGGTAAGATCAGAATCAGATATTTTTGGCCTTGCAGGAAGCATGTGCAAGATAAACTGTGGGTGTCAGAAACTCACAGTGCAATCCTAGGTACTTTTACTCAGAAGTAAGCTGGTAGTGTATTGAACGAGAATTTTCTTCCAGGAAAGTGTGTGTAGGATTGGAGCATAAAACCATAAACCTAGGCATACTTTCTTGGGAGCAAGCCTTATTAAACCTGGTGTGGCTTGGTTCCAAATAAACATACATAGCTATGCCTTTTTGCATACTGTAGTTAACACCTTGCACAGCCCTTTTTGTCTGAGTGTGCCTTGTTCTCCTGTGGAAACTTCATTGCACACTGGAGCACCTCGCAGGATGGCCTAGGTTGGCTGGAATGTGCATTTGCAGATGTGAAAACAGGATGCCTTCAGGAAGTCCAAGGAATTTTCTTCCACCCATAAGCCTCTGTCAGAAAGCTTTAGAGGGGAAGAATTATGACAGGGGTTTTCGCAACAAGTCTTCAATGAGTCGCTTGAGACTGGCTATGTGTGTGCATGTTGATTTTCTTATGCTGCCTGCCACGCTATCCTGACCCCAAAGAAAGTTAAAAGGGATTGGATTCAGTGTGGATGTGTGCTTTGTTTGTCAATGCAATTGGATGCTGGTGTCGAATTATTGGGGTGTGCCTGAGTCTTGAAGTTCTTAATATTCAGTGATCACTGGTTTTTAGGTTGCTGGTTGTACTTTGGCCGACTTTTTCCATTTGCAAGCCAGATTGTCCAGTGGTAGCCAATGTGGTACCTTCAAATGATGATGGCCTAAAACTCCCATCATCTCTGAGTGTTGACCACGTTGGCTGGGGCTAATGAGAAAATGTAGTCACATTTAGAATGTGTCAAGTTGGCTATCCTTGGTTAAGCGGTAAGTATCAAGGATGCATTTCAGGTCTGTGTGAAGACTGAATAACAAGGCAAGTCAGGGTGATTTGTGGGGTCCCCCCAAGTCAAAGTGCACTGGCAATATGCCACCCCAAGTCAGATTGGAGCCCCTGCAAAACCTCGTTTTTCTCTGTTTCTTTGCTATATTGTCTATATATCTGTGTTTCTCTAGGTCCAAGGGTTCTGCAAGAATTGAGACTGTCCAAAATGTTGCCTGTAGAGCACTGAAGAGCTCTGAATTGTGCTTTGTTAAAGCACAGCAGTGGAGTTTTTTTAATAAAAGAGTTGAAAGCATCATTTTTGTTTTAAGAAAACAAAAAACAGCACCATCCTAGAATTCTTCAGAACTCTGCTGGCAGCATTCTACTCAGCCTTGCATTGTAAGGCCTATCAGAGACCTGATAAAGCCTAGAGGGAGGCCTGTAAAGGCCTATCGGAAGAGACAAACAGCCACCAGAAAGAAAGGTGGATGTGAAGCTGCAGAGTTTTAAAAATGTACAAGCAAGACTGCACACCACTTGGTCACTGCTTAATTATTTTAAGGTGAGAAAGAGACAAACCCATGTGCCCCACACCCAGAAAGGATTATGGAGGAAGTGAATCACTTTTATTTCCCTCACAAAGGGCTCCTGTATCTATTTCTCCACAATTTCCCAGGCTTAATCCATTCTGGAGAGATCCCCCTACCTGTAAATTTCATCCACTCTGGCCAAAAGGAGAAAAAAGGTCGTCATTTTGCAATTCCCCATTATAGTGAATGGGAACCAAGGGATTTGTTTGTTTGTTTGTTTTGTAAATACAGAGTAGCTCAGAACATGAAATATCAAAGTGGAGAGAACATAGAGCAACTCAGAAACAGATCACATTTTTTGAAAAAGAAGCTACAGATACAAGGCTAATCTTGGGACATATGCTCAACCCCTAAGATATAGCTTCCACTAGGGCTATACATGGTACCTCGGTTTAAGAACAGTCTGATTTAAGAATGATTTGGTTTACAAACTCCGCAAAACCGGAAATAGTGTCTTGCTTTGAGAACTTTACTTCGGTCTAAGAACGGAATCCGAACGGTGGAAGGGCACCGGCGGTGGGAGGCCTCATTAGGGAAAGTGCACCTTCGTTTAAGAATGGTTTTGGTGTAAGAACGGACTTCCAGAATGGATTAAGTTCGTAAACCAAGGTACCACTGTACTCTGCACTGTCAATTGGCTTTTTCTTGTTTCCATGTGCTTTCACCTCCCTCTAAAAAACCCCCTCTAGTTTTTAGTTTTCTTGAGAAACCTGAAACTTTTCAGAAGAAGCCACACCTTTGATATGTCTGTATCTGACATTGGAAGCTGTCTTATATGAAGGATCCCAGTAATACCTACTCTGAATGGCAACAGTTCTCTAGTGTCCTAAATAGTTAATTCCCCCCACCCTACCCCATCACTTGCTACCCGGATCTTTTTTACTGGAAGATACCAGAGATTGAACCTGAGAACATCTCCATGCAAAACATCTACTCTACTACTGTGCCATTAATATAGCACAGAGTGGACTAGAAGGTGGGCAATTGGAGTTGGAACTGTATTCATGTTAGGCTAAGCATAAAGGGCTGGGCTTCTCTGTAGCTTTCAGTGCTTGACTAGGAGTGAAGAGGCTGCTTCCCTATGGCGTTTGGTCACCCTGGCTTTTTCCTCCTCTCCCACTGAATCATTGTGAAGCCTTGGTCATGTCTCTCAGTCTTCATTCTCCTTCTGTAACTCGGGGGGGGGGGTTTCCTCCTGGAGCTGTTACCCAAATATTGACAGTTAAGGTTGTAAAACACTTCGAAACACTTGAGAAACATCATATAAATGTGTGAGTAGTAAGTGATATGCGGTGAGAATGGCTTATGAGCATCTTCAGTGTAGTGTCTGAGCAACTGGAGAAAAGGCACAGTAGTAAAAGTTAGACATTCTCTGGTTCTGTTCTTTTAAACATCAGCTTGATATGGAGCAATGATCAGCGTATGGATATAAGTATTATCACTTGCTGATGTTTGCCCATCAAGCTGCTATTAAAAAGCACAGAACAGAAGATGGTCCCATAAGCTGGCAATGGATCTGAAGTGGTCTAGGAATACCATTGCTAGGACAGAGATTGACTCAGGTGGCATTGCACGAAGGACGCTGAGACAAGTAGTTAGCTTTATACAGTGGTACCTCCGGTTGCAGACAGGTTCTGTTCCGGAGGTCCGGTTGGATCCCGAGGTTTCCGCAACCTGAGGACCGCTTCTGTGCATGCGCGCGGGATGAAACCCGGTAAAATATTTCCGGGTTCGCCGTGGGTGCATCCCAAAGTTTACGTAACCAGAGGTTACTACCACAGTCGTACCTCGAAAGTTGAATGGAATTTGTTCCAGAAGTCCGTTCAACTTCCGAAACGTTCGGAAAACAAGGTGCGACTTTTGATTGCTTTCCAATTGTGCAGGCACACCGGAAACAATAGCAGAAGCCACGCAGGACATTAGGCTTCCAAAAAAAGTTCGAAAACCAGAATACTCATTTCTGGTTTTTGATCATTCGGGAGCTGGAACGTTTGATTCCCAAGGCATTCGGGAGCCGAGGTACGACTGTACTGTACTGTGCTACCAAAAAAAGAAAGAAAGAGATTGTAAAGTTAGGGTTCGCTGCCATGCTTCACCCCGCTTGCCATCTCTGCCTACCCACCAAACCCTTTGCCAACTCTCCTTCTTCCACACCTGCCAACCCCTCCTCCTTCTACACCTGACCAAACATCCCTCCCTCTACACCTTGCCCACCCCCTTGCCTATCCCTTCACAGTTTGCCTAAACCTCCCCCTGCCCTTCATTCGCAGCTCTCCCCAGGCCTCACCCCCTTCGAAAGCAGCAGGGAGGCACTTCAGAGAAGGGTCTGGCAAACTGCTCTCTGGAGCACCTCCCTCCCTTAAACAGCTTGCCTGGCCATTTGCCATCCAGACTGATTGTTTGTTCACCTGCCTACTGTTCTGTAGTCACACTGGAGCTGGCGTCACCGCCTACTGGTGGCCAAAACAACTATAGCGTGATGACAGCCTTACATGTTTATGTATATAGGAAGACATGGGGAAGGACTGCAGCTCAGTGATAGAGTAAATGCAGCCAGTAGCCCTTGGCTAACTGAAGATTTATTGATGTTTGTGTGAAGGAGTTTTGTCCATCCTGAAACAGCAATTAAAATAAAATAAAATAGTGAGGCAGGTCTTTCTAAAATAATCCAGGTCTTTTTCTCTCTCAAATTTATTGTTACCGGAATGCTCTGTGTCCCACCTATAGCTCAAAGTCAGTGCAATTTGTGTGTCTCTGTGCGGATATCTTTCCATATACCGTAATCCAAATACTAGAGTTCCTCCTTCCTCCCCTGGAAAGCTGTCTAGCTAATTGAGGCCAGGCAGTGCTTGGCTGTGTCACTCGCTAAGAGGTTTGGCTTTTTTAAAAACATCTGAGAGTTTGGCAGACTCGAGGCTTTTCAATTTCATATGGTGGCAGATGATGCTGGTGGGAGGTGAGGGGGAAGAAGGAAATGGCACCAGCGGATTCCTCGACAGTTGCTGACTGCTACTGTTTTTGCGTCATTGTTTCGAGTTCCTGGGATCCTTATATGGGCAGACCTCAGACCGGATCTTGTTCGCAGATCCTGGGAGGAAAGGGACATAACTCAATGGCAGAGCGCACATTCTTTAGTGTGTGCATGTGCCAAAAGTCCCTGATCCAATCCCCAGCATCTCCAGGTAGGACCAGGAGAGACTTTTGCCTGGAATGTCACTGGAACATAAGGTAAAGGTAAAGGGACCCCTGACCATTAGATCCAGTCGAGGTCAACTCTGGGGTTGCAGCGCTCATCTCGCTTTACTGGCCGAGGGAGCCGGCATACAGCTTCTGGGTCATGTGGCCAGCATGACTAAGCCGCTTCTGGCGAACCAGAGCAGCGCACAGAAACGCCGTTTACCTTCCTGCCAGAGTGGTACCTATTTATCTACTTGCACTTTGACGTGCTTTTGAACTGCTAGGTTGGCAGGAGCTGGGACAGAGCAACGGGAGCTCACCCCGTCGTGGGGATTCAAACCGTCAACCTTCTGATCGGCAAGTCCTAGGCTCTGTAGTTTAACCCACAGCGCCACCCGCATCCACTGGAACATACAAAGCACTGAACTACATAGACCAATGGCCAAAAATCATAGAATTGTAGAGTTAGAAGGGACCCTGAGGATCATCTTGTTCAACCCCCCTTCCCCCCCCCCGCAATTCAGGAATCTCAGCTAAATGATCCATGACAGATGTCCATCCAACCTCTGCTTAAAACCCTCCAAGGAAGGAGAGTCTACAACCTGACTTGGTATAAGGGTTAAGACAGTGCTCTGTGCTCCTTTGTAATAGGGGAAAATGCCTATATTCTGGTGCAGAATTTCGCAACCAGGTTGTTCACTGGAGCAAGCCGGTTTGAGCATATTATACCGATCCTGGTCCGACTGCACTGGCTACCAATTAGTTTCCGGGCCCAATTCAAAGTGCTGGCTTTGACGTATAAAGCCTTAAACTTCTCTGGACCGCAATACCTCAAAGACCACCTCTTTCCACATGAATCTACCCAGACCCTGAGATCACCTTCTGAGGCCCTTCTTCGTGTGCCTCCTCCTCGAGAGGTCCAGAGGGTGGCAACACGAGAACGGGCCTTCTCTGCAGTGGCTCCCCATCTGTGGAATGCTCTCCCCAGGGACGTTTGCCTGGCGCCTTCATTATACACCTTTAGGCACCAGGCAAAACGGTTTCTTTTTAACCAGGCCTTTGGTTGACCTGATCAACATCCCATAACCTTTAAAAAAAATGGGGGGGGGGTTATTATTGGGTTATTGCTTTTATTTTTATTTTATATACTGTGATCTTTTTATGTGAACTGCCCTGAGACCTCCGGGTATAGGGCGGTATATAAATTAAATCAATCAATCAATCAATCAATCAATCAATCAATCAATCAATTGTCTTGAGCCCTGTTCAGGTGTGCAGCATTGTTCAGCCCTGTTGCCACAGATGGTGCATCTCTTTTTGCCTCAGGGTTGCTACAAATCAACTTGCATCCCGAGATCTGCAGGTGACCAGTTTGCCTTGCAGGTGGAACTGTGGAGCGGGATGCTCTTAAATAGTGACCACACACCAAGTACCCATCTGCCCTGGGGATGGAGCAGGGGCAACGACTGTGGTAGCCTTCCACATGCTGTTGGACTCCACCTCCTCCCAGCCCCATCTAGCATGGCCAAGGATCATGGAGCATCTCCTTTGCATTGTGCAGAAAGTCTCTGGCTCAACGACTGGGTAGGATTGGGAGAGACCCCTGTCTGAAATCCCACAAGGCTGCTGCCAGTCAGTGCAGGCAGTCCTGAGCCAGGTGGCACAATGGTCTGACCCAGGATAAGGCAGCTTCTTGTATTCCGGAGCTGTAGTCCAACAACATTGGAAGGGTTACATACTGGTTTCCCCTGGATCATGCTAACTGTTAGAGAGTGAGAAAATTGTTCATGTCAATGTGTCCAAAAGTTCAAAGTCTTGCTCAACCAAGCAAGCATTGGGTCACCTCTTTCCATAGCTTTCTTCAGTGTTTGCTATTTAGATTAATGAGATAAGGATGCTAAAAGGCTCTAGACATCGGTGGGTGTTATAAAAATAGTAATTCTGGAGCATGTCAGTGCAATGTATGAGGGATTATTATTTGTGTTCTTTTAGCAATGTTTTTCAAGTCTGGTTCTTCACTTGGTCTAAAACAGCCTTTGTCGCTGGCTTTGTGGGGCTGATGGGAGTTGCAGTTCAAAACATCTGGAGGGGTTGGCAAAAGCTGGTCCTTAATCGATTTTGACTTTTGGAAAGGAGACACAACCACCCCCTTTTCTCTCCCGCCCCCTCTCTGTCTGGTGTAAGGAGGTCTCATCTTTTGTGTGCACAAGAAATCACAGCTTGTTTGGTTAGGCTTCAGGGTATGAAACTTAATGGAAATCGAGTAAGATGGTTGTGTGCTACATAAGTGTGTGAGCCATGAATCACGGTCTGGACGGTGCTCTCTAGAAAGGCTGCACACCAGCTCCATATCATCCCTCTCCTCAAAAGCCATAGCTCAGTGGCAGAGCATCTCATTTGCCTACAGAAGGTCCCACTTTCATTCCCTGGCATCTCCAGGTAGGGCTGGGAGACACCCCTGCCTGAAATTCTGGAGTGCCCCTGCCTGTCAGTGTAGATACTATTAGGCTAGATGGATCATTGCACTGACTTGATATACGGCAGGTTCTGATTTTCCTGTGGTCCTTTGGGCTGTGAGCTGTCTGATCAAGACACAACAGCGGCTGCTATGAAGGCCTGACAGCAGAGAGAACTGTTGCTGCAGGACTCTTGGTTTTCATGGTGAAGTAGCAAAGGGCTTGGGCCACATACAAGCCTTGCCAGTGGGTAGCCCTCTTCCCTTTGGTGTTTCTCCAGTAGGACATGGAACCTGTGGCTCTTCCGATGTTGATGGGCTCCAACTCCCATCAGTCACAGCCAGCATTGTCAAAAGTCAGGGATGATGGAAGTGGTAGTCAAGAAACATTTGAAGGACACAAGTTCTTCACCCCTTAAGCTAGAGCAGTAGCTCCCAATTAGCTAACTACCGCAGACCCTCTGTTTTTCAAAAGCCAAGGCATGGACCCCCTACTTCTGAAAATGTTGATATCTCTGTGGTAGTTTTTGTTGTGCAAATGGCGCCACCATATCCTTCAACATGTCCCAGTGTAAAACTGGGATGCACATCTGGGCCGTGTTTCCGCGCAGGTCACATGAACCGCGTGTGAGCACGGCACCCAAAAGCAGAATGTCCCAGTAGTAGATGGGTATGTGCCATGGACCCCCTGGGTGGGTTACATGGACCCCTGGGGTCTGCGGACCACCAGTTGGGAACCACTCTTCGAGAGGCATGCGTTCGATTCATAACAAGTGAGAAATTGAACCAAATGGACCTCAAATAACGTCCTTCTTGCTGCAGCTAAGGCTCTGTCTTAAGCTGTTTGAGCAACTAACCTCAGGGACCCTGAGCTGGAAGAAGACAGGCAATTTCTCCCCACCCCCCAAAAGACCACCTTAAGGTCATTTACAAGAGTGTCCTGGGGTGGGGTCACTGGTTTATCGATATTGGCATTTTGGATGTCAGTTTTGTGTCCATTTAATCTCTTGCATAGAGATTGACCTGTCTGTAGTATGTAGAAAGCAGAAGGGCATCATTGGGGGACAATGACATAAATTTGATTGGAAGAGGAACAGGTGAACGAACCCTTGATGTTATGGATGGCATTATTAGGTCGTGTTATAACCTTGCCAGAGTAGACATGGAAACAGATTTGGCACTGAGGTCTGACTCCGTTCCTGGCCTCTGTGTCCCTATATTTGCTATTGTTGTTTTAGTTTGGGAAACCATCTGTAAGTAACTAACTGTGGTCAGTTTAATAATAAGCCAGCTTCGAACCTATATTTAGCCATGATCTATGAAAATGACTTGTTAAATCAGAAGGGCATGTTTTAAACCAAAATCCTGGCTTTGAACGTAACACGGCTATTCTTTGTTCTGCTTCTCATGTAATGTTGAACCAGAGTTTCAAACTAAGCAGCATGCACCAGCAGGCTCCTCGTGTTTTAAACTAGAGTTTAAAACCAAACTCTGGTTTAATTCACTTGTGGAGCCTCCTGGTGCACGATGCTCAATAATGCTTCATTCACTCTTCAGCTGCTCCTGCTCTTGTCACACGGTGTGGAAACAAAGGCTAAGCTGGCTTTGCATTACTTTCTAAACAGCTCAGAAAGATAGGATGCTATCTTATGAGTCAGGGTATTGGCCCATCTAGTTCAGTTTTGTCTACACGGACAGGCAGCAGCTCTCTAGAATACCATATTGGCCTGAATATAAGCTGCACTCCCCCCCCCCCCAATTCTTACTGTGAAAATTTAAAGTGTGGCTTATATTCACGACCTTACGAGCGGCAGAGCGGTGCTCCCCCCCCCCTGTGAGAGCAGCCCAGGAGTGCAGGGCAACAGCGCACCTCCTGCCCACCGGTCCCAAGCCTCTCCTGAGCGCCGGAAAGAAGGGAGGGGGGGGGAAGGCCGCCGGCAAAGCAGTTGGGTTCCCCCCTAGGAAGCAGCCCGGGTATTGTCTTTTGTTCCTCCCCCCCCCAATCAATTTTAAAGGTGTGGTTTATTTGCAAGTGCGGCTTATATTTGGGCCAATACGGTAATTCCCAGTTCTATCTGGAGGTGCTGGGGATTGAACCTGAGACCTTCTGCATGCAGAGCAGATGTCCGACCATTGAGCTATGGCCCCACCCACCCACTCCAAGGCTCACTGTTTTCTTCTCACCAGCCAAAGCCAGGACAAACCTTGCCTTCTGCTCGTGGTTTGTGTGAAGAGGAACCTACACCTTGTGAGCAGGGATTTGAGCCTAGGTAACCCCCCCCCCCCAAGCTGGGACACGGGTGGCGCTGTGGGTTAAACAACAGAGCTTAGGACTTGCTGATCAGAAGGTCGGTGGTTCAAATCCCCGCGACGGGGTGAGCTCCCATTGCTCGGTCCCAGCACCTGCCAACCTAGCAGTTCGAAAGCACCTCAAAGTGCAAGTAGTTAAATAGGTACCACTCCAGCGGGAAGGTAAATGGCGTTTCGGTGCGCTGCTCTGGTTCGCCAGAAGCGGCTTAGTCATGCTGGCCACATGACCTGGAAGCTGTACGCCGGCTCCCTTGGCTAATAAAGCGAGATGAGTGCCGCAACCCCAGAGTTGGCTACGTCTGGACCTAATGGTCAGGGGTCCCTTTACCTTTACCTTACCCCACCAGCCGGAGTTCCACATGCTATCTGCTCCACCCCACTGTTTATTGGAAATGATCAGAAGGAAGAGCTGGGAGGAGAGCTAGGAAAAGTTCTGCTGTTCCACTGCTGCAGAACTTGCAGTGCTGACCACCCAGCCCCCCACCCCACTCTTGTCAGTGGTGTGAATCTGAAAAATGATGAAGCTTGTTAAGGGAGCCAAGGCAAACAAAATGATTTTAGCCTACATGCTGCTCTTGTGGAGACAAGAGGGTGACTTGCAAATGTTCCCAGTAAGCTCTGGTCACCCCCTGACCTGCTTTGGTGGTGGGTAGAGAAAAGGGCTCTTTAAGCTATGGGATGTAAGAAGTAGCCAGAAGCGACTTGGGGAGGGACCAAAGAACACTGGGTTTTGTCTTTCTTCCCTTGTTATGGGGGTGGGGAAATGGCCTCCATTGTGCAACTCTTTTCTCTCTTTCTGCTGCCGTAATCTTGGGGAGGGCGAATTTGCAACTGAATTCACAGGCACTGTTAAAGGACACTAAAAAAAGAGAAAGAAGTGGTTTTGTTGTTTCATGGGGGTTTTCCCCCTTCTTCTTCTTTGCAAGAAGAAAATGGCCCTGCTCATTCTTTGCCTTGTTAGGATCAAGACAGATTAGCTGTTTTTAAGGTGTTCTTTTGAGTCTGACGTCTATAGCAACAGTTGGAGGCAGGATCAGAATGTGAAATGGCTGTGGGACCCTGAATGTTGAAGCGTCAAACAAATCGAAATGTCCAAGGGGTGGGAGGTGACAACACTGAATGTGTTGGGTGGGGGAATTGTTGCTGATGATGTGTAATTGGGTGCTTTTTGGGGGGGTAGCAGATACTGAAATCCCTCTCCAGAGCCACACACGAGATGTGGAAAGTTCAGGTGACCCTTTTCCTTACTCATCCTTGCAAGCTGCAAATGACTTTCTTTTAGCCGTTGTGCATCATCTTTCTAGCCAGAGCAGCAATCAAGGCTGCTTACAATAAGGTACAGATAAAAAAAGGATACAGAGCTAAGTCACCCGGCTGGATAACCTGTATGAATGATAAAAGAAGCAGTAATCATAAAAAAATGAATAAAATTGAAGGCTCGGTGGAGTAAAAATGACTTGGCAGTGGCCATAGCAGTTAAATTTTAACAGATCTGTGGCCGCCATGCCCTGTAATGTTGTTGAGCTGCAGGCAAGTCTCATTTCAGTTGTTTGTGGGGGTAGAAGCAATTGTTGGTTGCTAATGGGTTAACATTCTGCAGCCCCCTGATTCATTTTTATAAACATCTGCTAAAAGTAGAAGATTTGGATTTTCTCTGTTCACTAGGGATTTGCATGTCCTTGATTCAAGGGCTTCTGATGGGTTTTATTTCATTCCCGGATTAATAAACTCGGAGTAACCGGCTGTCGCATGGACAGAGTTACTTAGCTAGCCATCAGCATTGGTTGGCATTTGGGAGTGGTTTCAGGCTGAAGCCAGCTCCACTTCCTGCCTGTGGAAGCGCTAAGTGGGAGAGAATTGACAGTGGCAGAACCCTTGAAATTATTCCTCCTGCCGGCAGCCTCCTGGAGAGATGATGGAGAATGGAACTGAAGGTCTTTGAAATGTGCTGGGATAATGGCGGAGGAAGGGGAAAAACTCATTTCACCAGGTCATAAAGTATCCAGCCTGAATTTAGCTGTTAGCCAGCATGCGGCAACCTGTGTACAAGGACGGGGGTGGGGTGGGGGTGGGGAATTGATGCATCGCACCCCATGCGCCCATGACAGTCGACAGTAGCCCAATGACCCTAACATCTTCTACTTCAGACTTGTTGAAGTCTCCTGTGGTGAGCAGGAGAATGCATTGCTCTTTCTGCATCTCAGGTCTGAACCATGAAGTACTGTAGTAGTAAAGCATGCCACTAGGCATGTGAAGAGTGACTTTCTGTATTCACTAAATAATTTGTGGCCGGCCTAAGGAAGGGGCAGGGTTTCTGGGTTAAAAGATAAGACTTGGAGGCAGACTTCAGCCGTAAGTTTTGCAGAGCTGTGAAGTCTCTCTTTCTTTCTCCCACCCCCGGGAAACTTTGTTCCATCTTTCCTAGTTTCTGCAACTTCTAAAGACATTCCCTGCACAATTCTGAAGCTACATTGATGAGGGCTAGAAACTTCATTTTTTTAAAAAAGTGAGTTTTATCGAGCAGGGTGGGATGGAAGAATGCACTCAAAGCCTTGAAAGTAGCATTCTCTTCTGCCCTCCCCTTCCCACATCCTTTGCTGCTCAAGCCTTGTCTCATCCTCCTCAAAGCCTTGTCACTCTGCTTTAGACATCAGGCCTTTAAGGAGGACTCCTGTCACTTCGTGTCTTCCATACAGCACTTAATACTCTGATGGCTGGCGTATAATAAATGCCAAATGGTAGCAGTATAATTGTTTGCAGGGCTGTTTGCTCAAAATGTGGTGTTTTCTGATTTACAGAAGTGTTTTGGAGCTGCAGCCCAAATGCTAAGGGGGCTGGAGCAATGCTTGGGACTATTTTCTTGGGAAGATGCATAAGGGGGGGCGGCGGCTTGATATGACAGAGGCTTGCAAACTTATACAGTCATACCTTGTGCTGCATCCGCTTCATGTTGTGTCTTTTTGCATTACGTCCCGTGGCTACCCGGAAGTACCGGGACCGGTTACCTCTGGGTTTTGCCGCTCGCGCATGCACAGAAGCGTTAAATCGCACTTCGTGCATACGCAGAAGCATCAAATTGCGCCGTGCGCCTGCGCAAACACAGCGCTTCAAGTTGCTGGCATTTCACGTTATGGACGGGCCTCCGGAGCGGATCCCAGCCGTAACACGAGGTACCACTGTACAGTCATACCTCGGGTTACAGATGCTTCGGGTTGCGTGATTTCGGGTTGTGCACCGCACCGAACCCAGAAGTACTGGAACAGGTTACTTCCGGGTTTCGGCACTTGCACATGTGCAGAAGCTCTGAATTGTGACCTGTGCATGTGCAGATGCAGCGCTGTGGGTTGTGGACACTGTGGGTTGCGAACGTGCTTCCTGCACGGATCACGTTCACAACCCGAGCGTCCACTGTACATCATATGGAAAAAGTGGATATAGACCTGTTTTCCAACTGCATTGCATAATACTAGAACTAGGGGTCATCCAGGGAAACATGCAGAACATCCCAGGTTCAATTCAGCACTGAATTGTGGGATTTTCTACCACAATATGCAGCGGCGGCTGCTGGTTTGGGTTGTATCCGATGCTAGTCTAATTCAGAGTAGAGCCGCTGAAGTTCATGGATTGGAGGACTAGCTTAGATTCATTAATTCCAGTGGGTCCCCCTTCCAATGGAGATGGAATTTCTCCCTCTCCCTCTCTCACAATACCTGAACCCGTGCACACCAACAAAGTTGAAGGTTGGGAGATTAAGGACAGATCAAAGAAAGTACTTATTTACGCAGCACATAGTTAATCAGTGGAACTCTCTTCCACAGGAGGGGCAGCGATGGCCACATGGAGGAGAGGCTGTCAATGGCTACTAGTCTTGATGGTTCTGCTCTGCCTCCACAATCAGAGGCAGCAATACTTATGCATACCAGAAACTACAGGCTCTTCTTACATTCTTAGAGGTCTGTGTAGAACTTAGCTGGAGACACCCCGCTGCCTCTGAATATTAATCACTCGGAAACACCCGTAGGATGAAGAGGCTACTGCCCTCACGTCCAGCTTTTGGGCTTTCCAAGAGGCATCTGGTTGGCCACTCTGTGAAACCGGATTATAGACTGAGCAGGCTTTTAGTATGATCCAGCAGATTGTTCTCATGATACTGACAGGAAGGGAGGCATGGATTCTGCACCAGTGCAGAAAATGTAGTAATGGGCACAGAATTCAGAATTGCAATCTATATTTGTCTTACTTTTCCCTTTACAGTGGTATCTTGGTTCTCAAACTTCATCTGTTCCAGAAATCCATTCCCAAACCAAAGTGTTCCAAAACCAAGGTGCGCTTTCCCATAGAAAGTAATGCAAAATGGATTAATCTGTTCAGACTTGTAAAAAACAACCCCTAAAACAGCAGTTTAACATGAATTTTACTATCTAAAGAGACCGTTGATCCATAAAATGAAAGCGTACTACAGTCATATAATCAATCAATCAATCCATCAGTAACTAAACTGGGTTCCACACAGTCACAGAAACAAAAAAGAGCCGCAAAACCAAAAAATGCAAAATAAATAATAAAAACAGACAGAACTCAGAGTAACGTTCAAAATGGAAGTGTGGCACTCAAATCGTAAGCGTAACTCTCAAATCATCAGTGTAATACTCAAAATGGAAGTGAGGCACTTAAAACGGAGCACATTTGACTTCTGAAAAAAGTTTGCAAACTGGAACACTTACCGTATTTTTCGCCCTATAGGACACACTTTCCCCCCTCCAAAAATGAAGGGGAAATGTGTGTGCGTCCTATGGGGCGAATGCAGGCTTTCGCTGAAGCCTGGAGAGCGAGAGGGGTCGGTGCGCACTGACCCCTCTCGCTCTCCAGGCTTCAGGAAGCTATCCGCAAGCCTTGCAAGCCCAGCGGGAGTTCCCGCGGCTCGCAAGGCTTGCGGGCAGCAGCCTGCAGCCCACAAGCTTGGGGGACAGCAGGGAGACGCAGCGCTGCCATCCCGCTGTTCCCCGACCTGGTTTGGAGGCTGCCAGCCCCACAAGCTCGGGGGACAGATATCTGCAAGCCTGGGGAGACCAGCGGGACTTCCTGCCGGGCTCCCTAGGCTTGCGGATAGCAGCCTGTTCTGGGGGCTGGGGTCGGGGGAAGCTCGGGCATCCCCCGCCCCAGCCCCGTGACTGGGGGAAAAATAATTTTCCCCTTTATTCCCCCCCCAAAAAAAAACCCTAGGTGCGTCGTATGGGATGGTGTGTCCTATAGGGTGAAAAATACAGTACTTCCGGGTTTGGAGTGTTTGGGTTCCAAATTGCTTGAGTACCAAGGTGTTTGAGAACCAAGGTACCACTGTATTTTAAAAAGGCAGATCACATCCACACCACACATTTAAAGCACTATTATACTATTTTAGGGGTGTATAGGGTGTTAGGGGAGGGGGTAGTACCTTTGAGGAAGACACATAATGCCCCTTCTGGGGCAGTTTGCCTGTCTTTGGTTCCTACCCTGCACTCAGCTCTCACCTGTGGGTCCTAGAAGCTGTCAGCATATGACAGTGGCCACATCCTGGAGAATGGCTTTGACTGGCAGGCTAAACCAGGTGAGGGTAGCCGATGGGTCTCAAACCCTCAGTGAGTTAGAGACTTCCTTTGCTTGTGAAGACAGGCTGTGGTGAATTGAGTGGTCAAGTTGGTCCAACGGTCCAGAAGGTGGTTTCTGCATGTGCTGCAGAGGAAAGTGAGAGGCAGATAGGGCTCATCGACCTGGGAAAGTGGTCCATCTAGGAAAAGCAAAGCTCTGGTCCTAAACATCCACTGCCTTGCAAGATATCATCAGGAGAAGAAAAGGCTAAGGAGTAAACCCTACACAAATCTCAGTGGAGTCCCTAAGACAGTTGGATGGCACCTGGTACACCTCCTTCTGGCAACTCCTGCAGCCAAGCTGGTATCAAACGTATTGCTCTGCTTTCTTTTGGACCACATCAGCGAGGCTGAGAAGGGGGTCTTTTTGTCTGGGCAGCCTAAGAGCTCCATAAACGCTGTCCAGGCTTGTGCCCCAAGCAGGTCACTTCGGTGTTGCTAACGCAGCAGTTTTACTTCACCACTAGAGGAATACTCCATTGTCTCTTGAGGCGGATGGATGCCAACAATAATACCACTTGGATTGTCTTGGCTTCCACCAAAGACTCCTGGGAACTGCAGTTTGTTAAGGATGCTGAGAGCTGTTAGGCGGCTCCTCACAGAGCTAAAATTCCCAGTGCCTGTAGCAAACTACAATTTCCAGTGGTTTAAAGCATGGGCAGACAAACTAAGGCCCGGGGGCTGGATCTGGCCCAATCGCCTTCTAAATCCGGCCCACAGACGGTTCAGGAATCAGCATGTTTTTACCTGAGTAGAATGTATCCTTTTACAGTGGTACCTTGGGTTACATACGCTTCAGGTTACAGACTCCGCTAACCCAGAAATAGTGCTTCAGGTTAAGAACTTTGTTTCAGGATGAGAACAGAAATCGTGCTCCGGCAGCGCGGCAGCAGCAGGAGGCCCCATTAGCTAAAGTGGTGCTTCAGGTTAAGAACAGTTTCAGGTTAAGAACGGACCTCCGGAACTAATTAAGTACTTAACCCGAGGTACCACTGTATTTAAAATGCATCTCTGGGTTATTTGTGGGGCATAGGAATTTGTTCATTCCCCCCCCAAAAAAAAAATATAGTCTGGCCCCCCAACAAGGTCTGAGGGACAGTGGACTGGCCCCCTGCTGAAAAAGTTTGCTGACCCCTGGTTTAAAATGTATGGTGTGGATGCGACCTCAGTGTCTCTACCTGCTGTGGCTTGTAAAGCACAAAAGTGCATAAGAAGGACTTGGTGAAATCTCAGAAAGCACAGGGGTGTGTGTGTCCAAATTAGATTTCCAGTGGGTGGGGCCTCGCCGACATGCAATCACATTGTTCCCTCCCCACAATTAGGCTAAGCAGAATAAATTATACATAAGGTGCAAATGGGCTTAATTTCCATAATTTATACAAATTGCAGACAATGATGGCCGAGGAAATTTCTGTGCCTGAGGCAGAAAATGAAATGTTGCATACTCCCCCTGCACAATATAAATAGTAATGGAGCTGTCACCTGATTCATCAATTAATTGGCAAAGATCTTTGTTTCTTTCTTAATTCATTTATTTAAATTTGTGGTTGCGTATAAACAGATGCTCCGAAGCATTTATCTTTTTTTAGGCGATGCTTGGGTTGTACCAGACATCTTCACCTTAGAAGAGGCCTTCTTTCCTGTGATTCCAGGATCTACCAGGTCAGCCTATCTAGATCAGCCCTGGGTGGGAAGAGGCCTTTCCTGGGTCTCAGCCAGTGGATGGCCTTTCCTTAGCACAGGCTGAACGCTGGAAGATTGAAGACAGGCCAAAGAATGTACTGCTTCATGCAGTGCATAATTCAACTATGTAATGTGTTCCCACAAGAGGCAGCGATGGCCACAAACATGGATGGCTTTAGAGGATGCTTAGACAAATGCATGGAGGATAAAGCTATCAATGGCTACGAACCTCCGGGGGATGAAGGCAGCATGCTTCTGAGTACCGTATTTTTCGCTCCATAGGGCGCACTGGGCTATAGGGCGCACCTAGTTTTTAGGGGGGGAAATAAAGAAAACACTCGCTGGCTGTCTTGGCTTCATTTTTAGCAGTGGGGCTGGGGTGGGGGAAGCCCGAGTTTCCCCCGACCCCAGCCCCCAGAACAGGTCTGGGAGCTTGCGGGGCTGGGGGCGCGCTCCAAAGGCTTGCGGATAGCTGCCTGAAGCCCGGGGAGTGCAGCTGGAGTTGGCGCTGCGCTCCCCAGGCTTCAGGCTTCAGGCTGCTATCCGCAAGCCTTCAGAGCATGGGGGGAACTCCTGCTGCGCTCCGAAGGCTTGCGGATTGCTGCCTGAAGCCTGGAGAGAGAGATGGGTCAGTGCGCACCGACCCCTCTCGATCTTCAGGCTTCAGTGAAAGCAACGCAAAGCCTCTGGAGCGTGGAGGGAGCACTCCCTCTGCGCTTTGGAGGCTTCCCGTTGCTATCGCTGAAGTCAAGGAGCCTGCATTCGCTCCACAGGATGCACACACATTTCCCCTTCATTTTTGGAGGGGGAAAAGTGTGTCCTATAGAGCGAAAAATACGGTAATTGTTGCTGGAAACCACAGGGAGAGAGTGCTGCTGCACTTGGGACTCTTTGAGTCTTGCTGGGACTTCCCATAGGCATCTAGTTGACCACTGTGAGATGCTGGATCAGAGGGGCTACTGGCCTGATCCAAGAGGTTGCTCTTATGTTCTTATGGCTGCAACAATATATTTTGCTGCCCGAGGCAAAGGACGTGATGACATATCCCCCCCTCCCCAATTCTGCATACAGAAGTTGAATCTTCCTTCAATACTAGCAGTGGGATTATGTTCTCTTTTAGAACCATAGAATTGTAGAATTGGAAGGGACCCTGAGTGTCATATATTCCAAGCCCCTGCAATGCATAATTCTTTTGCCCAACATGAGACTCGAACCCACAACCCTGAGATAAAGAGTCTCAAGCTCTACCGATGGAGCTGTTCGGACAGAGGCCAGCACAACAGTTAGGGGGATAGAGGATGAAATGGCTTGCAGCTCTATCTTCCAGCAGAAGGGGGCTCATGAGGGGCAGCTGGGGGACTGTCACCACTGCTCCTTAATATTTCATTCATTATTTTACATACAGTGGTATCTCGGGTTAAGAACTTAATTCGATCTGGAGGTCCATTCTTAATCTAAAACTAAGGTACCACTTTAGCTAATGGGGCCTCCTGCTGCCGCCGCGCGATTTCTGTTCTCATCCTGAAGCAAAATTCTTAACCCGAGGTACTATTTCTGGGTTACTGGAGTCTGTAACCTGAAGCATCTGTAACCTGAAGCATCTGTAACCTGAAGCGTCTGTAACCCAAGGTACCACTGTATTTCACTTTTGAATCGATCCCCGGGAATCATCCCAAAGCAATTTAACATTAAAACACATGTAAATACAATTTCTATGCCAATGTATTTAGAGGATTGAAAATCTCCACTTAAAAGGCTTGTTGGAAGAGGAAAGTCTTCAATAGGCACCCAGAATACTGCAAAGAGGGCACCTGTTGGATATGTAATGGGAGGGGGGGTCCAAAGGGTGAGCGCCACACTCTGAAAGTATGATTCCTACATCATACAGAATGGACTTCCCAATAAGAGGGCATCTGCAGAGTGCACTAATGAACTGGGCGGAGTCTGTATTTTAAGTATCCTGGTCCCGAGCTGTATAAGTCTTTGCCTATCAGTACAACAAGCACCTTGAATTTAGACTGTCAACTAATTGGCAGGTAGCAGCAGTTTTTCAGCAGAGGCATAACGGGACAGCAATGGTCTGCCCCAGTGAGCAGTTGAGTCACTGCATTTTGCACTTGCTGCAATTTCTGGGCCTTGCACACAGAGTACCTTGCCATAGCCCAGCCTTGAAGTTACCGGTGGACGGATGACAGTGGGCTGGTTGTCCCAATCCTGAAGTGGCCAAAGCTGTGTTACCAGCTGAAGCCACTGATATTACTTGGGCCTCTAGTGACAGAGGTAGATCTGGGAGCATCTTCCTCCTGAAATGGTTGCCCCCTCCTGCCCAATGGTAGGACTGGCCCTGTCTTATCCTTTACCTGCTATTGGATCTTTGGCGGTGCTAAGGATTGAACCCAAGACATTATGCATGCAGAGCTACAGTCCCTCCCTTAAGTTAGCAAACTTATCCCACCTCTCTTCTGTAGAACTGAAGATAGTGAACATGAGATTTCCAGGCAGACTGCTATACAGTCACTGACCTGCTTAGCTTCAGCAATATTGTCATTTAGACTGTCATATGGTGTCAGAACATGCCTTGGGACACATTACTTTAAGATGTCACTTGCCTTCTGCTTTTTTTATATAACAAGAACCTTGTATTAGTATTATATAATTTAAAAATTTGGTGTCCAATTAATGGGAAACTCTGGTTTAATTTAATTAACCCAATTAAATGAAATGCTCTTGCCATTTAATCATTTAAATGGTGCAGTCCTGTGCTTGTCTACTCGAAAGAAAGCCTCATTAAGTTCCATGGGGCTTATTTTTAGGTAAGTGTGTATATCACTGCAGCTTAAATTTTGCAGCCCTAACTGACAGCTTACTGTCCTAGCAGACTGTCTCCCCTGTTGAATGACAGGGCCGGCTCCACCTGCAGAATTTGTCTCCTTGTTACCATAGCTTTCTTGGCACAGATTATTTTTTAAATTTTGCATGCAGAGTACACACAGCCTTGTCAACCAGATGGTGGAGAGAGACAAATAGATGCGAGGATGAGAGGAACTCTCTCCTTTGCCTTTTGCAGCAGCCAGATGTCTGAATGATGCTTGGAGAGGTCTAGTTTCCTTCCAGTAGCCAGAGGCAAGAATGGATATTGGATTTCACATACCTGCATGTTAGAGATTCTCAGATCGGGGTTAAAAAATGGCTCTTTGATGGGAAGCCCAGAACCTTCCCTTTCCCTGAAGGTGGTTTAATATTTTGAAGGCTCGGAGAGGGATGCTATTTATCGCATTAGCTTCTCATATATGGGAGGGTGTGTGTTGCACAAACATATCAAGACTTTACCTGCTGATATGCCTTTGTGGCCTTCTGCTGATCAATATTTGTTAAGCTTTCAAGTGAGTAGGTGACCACTTCCAGCCATGCTGTAAACTTAGCTGGCATGTGATTGGTACCTGTCACGATCCTAAGAAACAAACCTGAATGCCCAGGGAAGAGCTGTGTGTAAATGTACAGATGCATCTCCACAGCAGAAGGCATAAAAAGATAATGCTTTACTAATTTACATCTGTTGCATTCAGTGGCCATTGGATGATAGACAGAAGCAAATAAAGGCCCTCTAGCCCAGAAGTGGATGGAAGACAAATGCTAGTCCAGCAATGGACCACTGAGCAATTTCTAGTGCACCACCAAGGACAGGGACAGCCAAAGGGCTTCTCTGCGGCTGTTGTTGGACCACAACCCACATCACCTCTGGCCAGTATAGCCAGAATGGTCAGGGATGTTGAGAATTGTGGTCCACCATCACAGGTTCCCCCATCCCTGAAGCAGATCTTGGTGTAATCCAGCAAGACACTCCTTGTATTAGTAAGCATGAGTACATGCTCAGGATCAGATTCATTATGCCATAACTGTTAAGAGATCCTGTGTATGGACTCCTGCCTTATGTAAACTTATCATAAAGAGAACCTTCTGGATCAAACCAAAGGTCCACATTGCCCAATACTTTCTGTCCCATGGTGGCCAAATAGAAGTCTCCAGGAAACTCACAGAAAGACTTCAAAGCAATTGCCTTTTCCTTTTCCTTTTTTTTTTTTTTTTTGCATACGTACCCATAACAGGTATTCAGTGACATATTGCTTCTGAACCTGGAGGTTTCCCTTTAGCCTGAAGATTTCCATTTAGCCACCATCATGGCTAATAGTCACTGTCCAATACCCTTCCAGTGGGGGACCAAGCTTACCGAGTGGCTGCTGGGACCATATAACACAGTCCTAAAGGATCTACACTGGCTCCCAGTATGTTTCCAAGCACAATTCAAGGTGTTGGTGCTGACCTTTAAAGCTCTAAATGGCCTCTGCCCAATGTACCTGAAGGAGCATCTCCACCCCATTCAGCCTGGACACTGAGGTCCACCTCCGAGGGCCTTCTGACGGTTCCCTCACTTACAGAGAACCAGGTAGAGGGTCTTCTCGGCAGTGGCACCCTCCATGTGAAATGCCCTCCCATCAGATGTCAAGGAGGTAAAGAACTACACATCTTTTAGAAGACCTGAAGGCAGCCCTGTATCAGGAGGTTTTTAATGCTTGACATGTTATTATGGTTTTATATGTGTTGGAAGCCACCTAGAGTGGCTGGCGCAACCAAGCCAGATAGGCAGGGAAGAAGAAGGAGGAGGAGGAGGAGAAGCCTGCCCAATTGGCAGGCAGTATGATGGACTGCGTGGGTGTGATCTAGGCACAAAGAGTTTTCTCTTGCCTAAGCAACAGAATGGTACCTTCTGCCCTTGAGGGTCTTTCTGCCTTCTCCACAATAAATGTCTTCATGGATGCCTGACTGGAGAGCACATACTCCAGTTCTTGGATTCAAGTGCAGGCTTGGCAACTCTGAGTTTGGTCCCAGCACCTTGTCAGCTCATGGAAGAACCATGGCACCGTGGTAGATGCTGAGCACATGTTTTTGTGTGCAGAAGGTCCCATGTTCAATCCTTGGCATCTCCAGGGATAGCTGCCAGCAGGAAAGACCACTGCTGGATACCCTGGAGAGTAGTCAATACTGGACTGGGCTACCTGGATAAATAGTGGCGCAAGGCAGCTGTGCTCCCAGGGACAATCTAGCTGTTGAATAGCAACTCTCCTCTCCCCTCAAAAGTTTCTGCAGCCGTGAAGCCAGGGCCGGCTCTAGCATGGATGTCCATCCTTAAGAGGCTGCCTACTTCGTGTTTCTGTTCCTGCTCCCCATCATGTTCCCTCAACAGCAAGGAGAAGGAGAAGCATTACTCCAGGAGCTGGCTGTGGGTCTCTGCTGAGGCATGGACTTTTGCAGCTGCCTGATGATGCCAGCCCATGACGCTAGCGTGAGCATGGTGGCTCCCGTTTGGAAGTCAGTCAGTGGGAGTTATAGGGACCTTGTTACCACACGGCCGTTGTTGTTTGCAGTGGGTTTGTGCTTCCATTAATCTTTGTCAGAAAAAAAAGTTCCAGACCTCTGCAGGTGCTTTTGTCAACATCACAGGAACCTGCTAATTGCTCTCATGGGTGGCTAATTTAAGCCTCGTGCTGTCATCTCTCGTTGTACTGTCGGAAAATAAATGTTGGGATGCTTGGATGCTAAGAAAAGCCAGTGGGCCGCAGCAGATAAATCAGCAAGGACCACGAGTTGCCCATTCATATTCTAAGCCTTCCTTTCAGCATGACTCTTGTGGCTGCTGCTGGGGTTTACTTTGGCCTGTAGCGTCTTGTCATGAGTGGAAACTGTTGGTGTTGGTTTTGACACACCGGTTGTGTGAATTAGCCCTAAGGCCATGCATTAGAGTGCAGTTCAGCTAGCATGGATGTCACCACAGAGTCCCATAGATCTTAGTGTTTAGGCCACGTCTGTATAATAACAATCCATTTAACATCTGTGCGTGGCAGGGATGAGGCTGCTGTTGGCATATGGAGTGCAGCTCAAGCTTTTCTTTGAAAAACAAATCTGGATTTCTCTGAGAAAGGGCTAAAGGAATTATTTGAAGTCTTCTGAAAAAATAAATAAATCTTAAAATGCACAGGATTTTTAAAAAAAGAACCCAGTGTATTTAAGCTTGTCAGAAACAATCTGAGCATCTTGATTTTAAAGGGCAAGAGTGTTTGCAGAGAGGAAGAAACTCTGACTTAGCAACACGCTTTTGGAAAATAAGCTTTTGTGTGCTTTGAAATGCTTCTCACAGATGTAGCTGTTCTCCTCCTCCTTCCCCTCCCCTAATTTTACACGTTCTGAACCTAAAGAGACAAAGTGAGCTACATAACTCTGGGGATATGTAGATAAGGGTGACGAGGAGCGAATAGATTTCATGCCAGCTAAACATAACTTACTACGGTTAAAAATGAGCATACCTTTCTTTAAAAAAAACATGTTCAGCTCCTAATATTGGGGGCTACCTTCTCAGAGGCCTCAGTTTATTTCCCCATTTCTATTTAAAGGGATGTCCTCTTATTCATTATCTCCCCCGGCTAATGGAATGCTGAGGAATGATGCCATTGGACTATATTATAAAATGTATAGCCATCCCAGACCTTCCAGATGTTTTGGAGTACAGTTGCCATCATCCCTAATTGTTGGCCATGTGGGCTGGAGCTGATGGGAGTTGTTGTCCAGAAGATCTGGAGGGCACCTGACTGGGGAATACTGCTCTACACCAGTAGACTTTTAAAACCCAGGTTCATCCCTCTTTAACCCACTTGTGCATTTGGGGACCCCTTTTTTAGGGACGCGGGTGGCGCTGTGGGTTAAACCACAGAGCCTAGGACTTGCCAATCAGAAGGTCGGCGGTTCAAATCCCTGCAACAGGGTGAGCTCCCATTGCTCGTTCCCTTCTCCTGCCAACCTAGCAGTTCAAAAGCACGTCAAAGTGCAAGTAGATAAATAGGTACCACTCCGGTGGGAAGGTAAACGGCGTTTCCGTGTGCTTCTCTGGTTCACCAGAAGCGGCTTAGTCATGCTGGCCACATGACCCGGAAGCTGTACGCCGGCTCTCTTGGCCAATAAAGCGAGATGAGCGCCGCAACCCCAGAGTCGGCCACGACTGTACCTAATGGTCAGGGGTCCCTTTACCTTACCTTTCTTAATCTTTTGCCATATACAGTGGTACCTCGGGTTACATACGCTTCAGGTTACATACGCTTCAGGTTACAGACTCCGCTAACCCAGAAATATTACCTCGGGTTAAGAACTGTGCTTCAGGATGAGAACAGAAATTGTGCATCAGCGGCAGCAGGAGGCCCCATTAGCTAAAGCGGTGCTTCAGGTTAAGAACAGTTTCAGGTTAAGAACAGACCTCCGGAACAAATTAAGTACTTAACCCGAGGTACCACTGTATTTGCATGGTGGTAGTGCTGTGGTTGCGACCCACCGTGGAGGAGGCTGTGACCCTGTTGAGATTCCCAACACACCAGCTGAAGACCATTGCTCTACACCGTATTGTAATTAAACAGTGTAAAGTGATTTCCTGCATTTCAGGGCCACCTGCATTTGAGGCAAGGCTCAAGTATGCATCTCCTTAGCAGTTGCACCACACGCCTCTTGAAGACAAAGTGACGCTCTGCCGGGAAACTGTTCCCTTTCTCCGTTCTGAGATGCGATGACTCTGTCTGATTTGTGGGGCAGACGCGACAAGCCTGCCAGATGCATATCACATGACGAGGCAGAGTGCTGAAATTGGCTTAAAGGGAAAGCCGGGAGTCCTCTATTGGAGGCCGTGCCCCGTGGAAAGGGATTTCCGAGGCAGCAGGGAAATGACTATACTAGGGGAGGCCCACCGCCCAGATTGCCTAGCTCAAGGATAACCAGCATGGTTCCCTCCAGACATCATAGGACTCCAATTCCCATCAGCCCAGGCCAGCTCGGTCAATGGTCGGGGATGATGGGAGTCGGAGTCCAACGCCATCGGGAGAGCACCACATTGCCTACCTTTGCCCATGCTCATTCTAACAGCATAGATGGGCCTTTGCCAACCTGGTGCCCTCCAGGTGTTTTGGACAGCTGGAGCTTCTGGGAGTGGTAGTCCAAAACATCTGGAAGTCACCAAGCTGGAGACAGCTGGCATAGATGCCAGATGACTCAGAGGAGGGGAAGGGAAAAGAAATCAGTGCGTCTTTCTTAAAACACAAGTTTAGTCAACGTGGTAAAGGTGGAGAACATGTTTTTGGATGTCCAGATGTTTTTGGAGTCCAGTGCCTGCTGGCTGCAGGCACCATGACCAGTGGTCAGGGAATGAAGGGAGTTCTAATCTAACAACATCTGGAGGGCTATTGGTTCCCCATCTCTGTGGCAAGGTGTTGTGATGTCACCTTCTGCAACTGGGGGCTAATGCCCAGCGGCGGAGGAACCCTCTCCGGCACCCAGGGCAGAGCATCCCATATGGACTGCGCATGTATGGCATCCCGTGTGTGTGCACTCCATACGGAATACTACACATGCACACTCTGTACGGGATGCCGCACATGCGCACTCCATACAGGCTTCTGCTTGTGCGCAGCGATCGTATGGGCTGCCGTGCGAGTGGCATCCCGTATGGAGTGCTCATATGTGGCAGCCTGTACAGACGCCGTGCAAGCGGCAGCCCTTACAGACTGCGCATGTGTGGTGACCATACGGGATGCCACACATGCACACTCCGTACGGGTTGCCACTCGCGTGTGGCATCCGTATGAGTGTGGCAGCCCATACAGACGTCCGTATGGACGGCTCGCAAGAGTGGCACCCATATGGACTGTGTGTGCCCTCAGCTGCTCTACAGCTGGAGGGGAGGCAGGGGCCATATTGTCATTCCCCCTGTGTGGCACCTGGGGCGGCCTGCCCCCTCCACCCCCCCCACTTCGTACGCCCCTGCTCCTGCCATAATCTTTGAATGACTTTAGGAGCCATGGCTGTGTTTGTGCCCACTTTAGGAGCACAGAATGCTGCCTTATAGTGAGTCAGACTGTCAGTCCATTGAGCTCAGTACGGCCTGCACTGACTGGCAGCAGCTCTCTAGGGTTTCAGCCTGGGGGTCTCTCCCAGCCTTACCTGGAGATGCTGGGGATTGAACCTGGAGCCACTTTGCCTGTAAAACAGATGCTCTACTACTGAGCTATGACTCTTCCCAGAGACAATGATGGTAGGAACACTGGAAAAGGTCTTTTTTGAGCCAGATTTTCAACCCATCCAGCTCAGTATTGTCTACACTGATTGGCAGCATCTCTCCGGGGTTTCTGGCAGCGAGTCTGTCCCAGCCTTGTCTGCAGAAGCCAGAAATTGCACTTGAGATCCGTTTATATACTTTATAAAAGTATTCATACGCTGCTCTCTCACAGAATGGCAGGGCAGTGCACAGCAACATTTAAAAACCTTTTAAAAGCAATGCAGAACAATTATCAAAACGACTAACCACTCAAGGAAATTCTAAACAACTGCCTGTCAGCATGAAAACGTCTTCAAGAGACACAGGAAAGCCAAAAGCAAATGGTCGCTGGAAGAGTGTTCTATAGCATGGGACTTGTGACACTAAATGGGCGACTTCTGGTCTGGATGACCTCAGTGACAGAGCTGGGATATTTGATTTTGAATTAGTTTTTATTGAAGTTTTTTGTGTTACAAAATGGACAGATAAACAGGGAAAGGTACTTCTATCACCTCCACTGTCAGTTTATCGTCTTTTTCACGGTTTGCTTACACTTAAGTGAAAGATACCTTTTTCATAGACATCTTGCAGTTGAGGGAAAAGACAGGAGGAGAGAGAGGTGGGGGGTATTGTTCTTTTGTCCTGTTGCCTAGTGTTACTGTAGGGGTTTGTGGGTGGGTTCTTTGCTTCTCTATATATTTATTTTTATTAATATTGCTAGAGATTGGGGATCCCAAGCTTTGTTGGCTACATTTAGTTGACTGCACTGTGGCTTGTATGTATGCGTTGAGGGGGCAGAATAGGTTGTTGGGTCAGGTTAGCATATTGATTTGTATAGGGACACGGGTGGCGCTGGGGTCTAAACCACTGAGCCTCTTGGGCTTGCTGATCAGAAGGTCGGCGGTTCAAATCCCCATGACTGAGTGAGCTCCCGTTGCTCTGTCCCAGCTCCTGCCAACCTAGCAGTTCAAAAGCATACCAGTGCAAGTAGATAAATAAGTACTGCTGTGGCGGGAAGGTTTCGTGCGCTCTGGTTTCCATCACAGTTCCGTTGTACCAGAAGCGGTGTAGTCTTGCTGGCCACATGACCCGGAAAGCTGTTTGTGGACAAACGCTGTCTTGCTCGGCCTGAAAGCGAGATGTGTGCTGAAACCGCGTAGTCACCTTTGACTGGACTTAACCGTCCAGGGGTCCTTTACCTTTACCTTTCTATTGATTTGCATGCTGTTGTGGGGGGATTGGTCATTGTCCCGTTGTGCTCTGTATGTAATAAAGAGGAACCACAATGGCGTGAAGACGTCCTCCTGTGCTTGTCCCATGCCAGTTTAAGTTTGTTGGTTAACGTCTCTAGTAGGGCCGTTTCCCATACATTTTGGCCCCGGTGGTCTATAAGGACTCAGGTGAACGTTAAGATGTCCTGAACAGATCCCTTGATGCTTATGGTAAGAACAACAACATGTGAGTGTGCTGCTTTCCTCAAATTGGGATCAGCCACAGAGAAAATAGGTATCATTCATATTCAGTTAGAGCTGGCACAGATAGAGAGGCCTATGATCCCTAGAGATTCTCCCCCTCACATTTTCAGTAAGTAAACAGGTTTTTGCTCCTTCTTGCTTTGCTGTGTAGCTCACTGCAGCTTGCTCCAGTCGTTCCCCACCACACTGATGGCATTTACCCACTTTTTACTCTAATCCTGCTTTGTCTGTTTGGCTGCAAAGCTGCTGTTTGTAATTACACTTAGGAGGATGGAAGGTATCCCCCCTGCCCCAGCCACTAATTCTTCATCTCCCCCCCCCCCCATTTCCTCTGGATTTACAGAATATTTTCAATGGCGACAAATTATCTGTGATGCGAACGGCTGCTTTCCGTGCCACTGAAATTAGAGGCAGCTTAAGTGCGCGCCTCTGGAAAAAGCACTACAGGAGATCTTGATAATAACAGCATCGCACATCTGTGCCGTACCTTCAGTGCTCTCTCCCGCCAGCACATTGAACACGATGCTGCTATTTTAACTGTGGGTTTGTAAAAGGAATGTTGAAGGTGGCGTCGTTGCAAAACCCACTGCAGGATCAGCGAGGAGATCTTGTTTTGGCGTGCACGGGATAAATTTCTGTTTGATCTCTCAGCTGCGAAATAGCTTGGCTGGACTAGCAATGGGCATGGTGGGCGGTTGGCATCCTAAGAGTGGGGGCAAGTTGGCAGGCTGAGATGCACCAGAAAAAAAGCATCTAGAGAAGTAAAGGGGCATGAGGTCTGACGAATTCTGACCGTTATTTCCCTTATGCACACCCCTTGGCCTGGTTAGGACAAAGGGCCGTCTTAAGCATATCCAGCGCCGTGGTGCAAAGCTCCCTCCGGTCCTCCCCCCGTTTCCCAGAGTTTTTTTTAGGGAGGACGGCGCTGCTGATGGGGCTGGAGGAGGCAGGCAACGGCTAGAGGGCGGCTTCTCTGGCGGGGAAGAGGCGGAGGCTGAGCGCAGCGCCTCCCGGCTCAGCTGGCTTCTTTGTGCCATGGTAGCCATGGCAGACGGAGGCTCCAGGTGCGGCGCTGCTTCGGCATGGCGGAGGCGGGCGAGGGCGGCGAGCTGATGCCGGGAGGTGCTGCGTCCAGCCTCCGCCTCTTCCTTGGCGCCCTGGTCCCCCATGCAGTGGCTTCTATGGGCAAGACGCCCCTGTTAGGACAATCCTTGTAGCTTTCATAAACCATGGTTTACTAAGCAGGGAACAAGCACTATGGCTGGGCACTCCCTCCCCTCCTCCTCCTGTACAGTGACCTTCGACATGAAGAATTTGGCTTAAGGCAGAGTCCCCTGTTACACCTGAACCAGAGAACTCTGACTTCGATTTGGTTAACCATGTTGCCTCACCTTGTTTTTCAGGGTATCAGACAGGGTGTCTCCTCCACCTTTACCTGCAGATGATGGTGATGAGACGGGGACCTTTTTGCTTGCAATGCTCTACCACTGAGCTGCAGCCCTTCCCCACTGTTTAGAGCACGAAATGCTAGGCTAGGTAGATCCTTAGTCTTATCAAGCAGAGCTTGTTAATGACTTGGCATTTATAAATCACCAGAAAATGCACACGCATAAATGCCATTCTCAACAACCATTGCAGCCGATGTTCACATTAGGCAGAATGTGGTGGTGGAGTTCCTTGGGCTGTGCCAACTGAGATTCCAGTGTGGGGGGTGATGGTCCCATTTTCAAATGCTCCCCATTGCAAAAGGTTCATTGCATGTTGAAAGCAAGCACGTCCAGTATAGTTAGCAACAGCCATCTCCCTGGTGTGCTAGTTTATTACCAGCAGGGAGGTGTGTTATATGGGTGAGTATTCAAAAGAAATATGGCACATACATATACAGACCATACAGAAGTGGTATGGTCTAGAATTCTACAACCTCGTTTATACCATCTCATTTTGGATAATGAGTAGAATGGCTCTCAACCTTTGGAATTTTTCATATGGCTGACACAGCCTTTTTTCCCCTTTCCCTTTTTTTTTTACAAACTCTGAAACAACCCAGCTAATGACATCTTTTAGTATGCTGTAACTAGAGGCAATGAAAGCGGTGTTCATTTAGGCACTTTTAGACTCTGAATTTGCAAGTCTTGTGTGTGTTGCGGTGGCGAGGGGAGGGTTTCTCTTCAGATGGTGATGTGCATGTCCATATTTCAAAATGTGGTAAGCCACCCCCCAATGCTGTGTTGAGAGCTCTCCTGCTCATTCTGCTGAGTGGGGCCCTGGACCTCTGCCCCCAAAGGCCCACTCAGTGGGGATGGAGTCTTTTGGAGAACAATTTGAGGGCTGGGCTGAGTGTTTAAACAAGGTGGCTGGTGTGCCTACCTAGGAGTGCCAGTTTTAAAGGGAAAATCATTCAAAATGTTTCTATTTCCAAGAGGGACTGGCTGAAAAAGGAGGTGGTTTTTTGATTTGGTGTGTGTCCAAATGGGTTGGTCTCACATGGCTATTTTTTGAATCTGAAACACCCTGGCCTAGTGGTAAACCTTTACTTCATACTATAGATGGGGAGTCACTTGACTGAATGCTCCCCTATATGAAAAAAGGTATCCTGTGTATGAAGAATGAACAAATCAGATAACACTTTCCTGTGATATAATTGCATATTCCCCTCCTCTGTTTATTCTGACCTTCATTTCTCTCCTCTTCCTCTGTCTCTCTCCCCCCCCCCCCGGTTTTTACAAAGTAAGTCCCTTGGGGACCTGCCTAGTCTTGGTAAAGTACTATGTACATAGATGGTGCCATAGAAAATAATAATATCTGGATGAGCCTTCCCAACGTGGTACCCTGCAGATGTTGTTGGATTACAATTCCCATCATATCTGACAACTGGCCATGCTGGCTGGAGCTGATGGGAGTTGTATTCCAACAGCATCTGGAGGGCTCAAGGTTGGGGAAGCCTGACCTAGATGCAGAGATTTTGTTTTTCTTGGGAAGCATCTGGTCATGTCATCACATTCATCTGTAGCCTGAAATGCAGGTTTACCACCTCAGTGAGGACTACTGGCTTTCCTTTTAGTGAGTGGGCAAGTGTTCACCCACCCACCGCACAAATTCAGCCCTTCTCTGTTGCTGCGGCTGCCTTTGTGCTCTTGCCCCAGCTAAGCATCCTAGAAAGTAATGGGTCCACGGTTCTCCTACGGACTGGAATGTTTGGCCAAGAAACTTGTTGGAACAACATTTGCGGCCGGTCAACATTTGCAGTCAGGAAGCCAAGTGCTTTCCTTTCATCTCCCTCTTGGAGTCTGCTGCCATTGGGGAACGTGGTGCCTGAGCAATTGCAGAACATGTCATAGCCTAAAGCTCTGGTCACCTTCACTTCAAAAAGGATATTGATCAAGGGGATGGAGCGACTCCCCTTTGAAGAAAGGTTGCAGTGTTAGGGACTTTTCAGGTTAGAGAAAAGGCAAGTGAGAGGTGAAATGTTAGAAGTTTGTAAACGTACACATGGAATGGAGAAAGTGGATAGAAATAAGTTTTTTTTCCTGTGCTGGGCCCGGGGGTAACCCATGAAACACGGTCCAGGACCGGTCCAGAATCCGAAGGTTCCGCTAGCAGTCAGTCTGACAGGGCCAAGGCAGGAGACGAGGCAGAAAACCAAGGAAGGACAGGTACAGGATCTCAGGCAGGCAACCTGGGTCGGGGTCCAACAGCCTTTTATCTTTATTGGGGTAACGGCTGGTCCTGATCCCCCGGCGACTCACCTCCCTGTTTCGCCCAAAGGTGAGCACTCCTCCTGCGAGTACTCAGGTCTCTTCTTCTCTCAGACCTTAGTCTCTGCAGCTCGGGAGATGTTGGTGAGTTACTAGACCCAGCGGCCGCCTCAGCCTCCTCTGACCCAACTGGTAGTAGAGCAGCTATAAGTGATGGCCCAGCTGAAGGCAACAAGGTAATCCCTGCATCTGGAGCCAGGGCAGTCTCAGGCCCCTGACTCAGGCCCAGCTGGTGTTTGTTGCAGGGGAACCTGTGCAGCCTGGAACTCTTCAGGGTCAGGCCCCAGACTTGGTTCAGATGATGCCTGAGGCAAAGGATCCGGTGCAGACTGAGACTCCTCTGGTTCCAAGTCCGAGCCTGAGTCCCAGGCCATCACACTTCCTCTCATAAAACACTAGAACTCATGGATATCCAACAGAACAGAATGTTGGACGATTCAGGACAGATTGGAAATTATTCAAACAGCGCATAATTGAACTATGGATCCACATCAGGCGGTGAGGGCCACCACCTTGCATGGTTTAAAAAGACACATTCATGGCGGAGAGGGGCTATCGATGGCTACTAGCAATGATGGCTATGTTCTGCCTCCACAGTTGGAGTCTAAAGCTTCTGAATACCAGTTGCTAGAAACCAAAGGAGATGAGAAACCTCTTGTCCTTGGGTCCTGCTTGTGGGTTGTCCATAGACACAGCGGCACAGGCAGCCGCTGGGAGAGATCATCAGGAGGTTTGGGCTGGGTGCTCATCAGTATGCGGATGATACCCAGCTCTACCTCTCTTTCAAATCAGAACCAGTGAAGGCGGTGAAGGTCCTGTGTGAGTGCCTGGAGGCAGTTGGAGGATGGATGGCGGCTAACAGATTGAGGTTGAATCCTGACAAGACAGAAGTACTGTTTTTGGGGGACAGGAGGCAGGCAGGTGTGGAGGATTCCCTGGTCCTGAATAGGGTAACTGTGCCCCTGAAGGACCAGGTGTGCAGCCTGGGAGTCATTTTGGACTCACAGCTGTCCATGGAGACACAGGTCAAATCTGTGTCCAAGGCAGCTGTTTACCAGCTCCATCTGGTACGTAGGCTGAGACCCTATCTGCCTGCGGACTGCCTTGCCAGAGTGGTACATGCTCTGGTTATCTCCCGCTTGAACTACTGCAATGCGCTCTACGTGGGGCTACCTTTGAAGGTGACCCAGAAACTACAACTAATCCAGAATGCGGCAGCCAGACTGGTGACTGGGAGCAGCCGCCGAGACCATATAACACCGGTCTTGAAAGACCTACATTGGCTCCCAATACGTTTCCGAGCACAATTCAAAGTGTTGGTGCTGACCTTTAAAGCCCTAAACGGCCTCGGTCCAGTATATTTGAAGGAGCGTCTCCACCCCCATAGTTCTACCCGTACACTGAGGTCCAGCTCCGAGGGCCTTCTGGCGGTTCCCTCATTGTGAGAAGCCAAGTTACAGGGAACCAGGCAGAGGGCCTTCTCAATAGTGGCACCCGCCCTGTGGAATGCCCTCACACCAGATGTCAAAGAGAACAACAACTACCAGACTTTTAGAAGACATCTGAAGGCGGCCCTGTTTAGGGAGGCTTTTAATGTTTGATGTAGTACAGTATTTTAATATTTTTTTGGGAAGCTGCCCAGAGTGGCTGGGGAAGCCCAGCCAGATGGGTGGGGTATAAAATAATAATAATAATAATAATAATAATAATAATAATAATAATAATAATAATGATAATCTGGTTGGCTGCTGTGAGAACAGGATGCTAGTCAAGATGGGCCTGATCCAGAAGGTTCCTCTTATGTTCTAAAGCAGGCAAGAGAAACCTATGATCCTCAGGCCATTGTTGTTCCTCTTTCTCCTGTTGTGACTGCTATGTTTTGAATGCTGCTCCTCCTCCAGCTCCTCTTGGCGTGTTGCTCCTTGAGGCTCCCTGTGGCTTGTTGCAGGTGTAGCCAACGTTGTGCTCTCCAGATGTTGTTGGATGACAGTTACTGTCATGCCTGAGCACTGGCCATGCTTTCTGGACCTGATGGGAGCTGTTGTCCAGCAACATCTGGCTTCCCTTGCCATATTGGGCCTCTGATCTTACAGAAAGGGTCATGCTGCTTCAGTGACTCCATGAAGCCAAAAAGTAAAATCTAAATGCTTTGATTAAATACCCAGCCTTTCCCGCTGACATGAGCGTCTCACGAGCAATGACCCAGCCAGCTAGTGACACCATTCGCAGCTGGAGGCTCATGACCGGATTCTGCCCCAGGGAAGGAGCAGCAGCAGGCAGTGTCTGCTTTCACCAGCTGGGATTGCTCTCTCTGACAGCTCTTGAAATGTGGTGCCTGGCGAGAGGCAGTAGCCTGACTTGCATGCCAAATAGCCACACCAAGGACCGACTTTGGTTGCGGGGGGAGTAGGGGTAGGAGTGGAATTGGTGTGGAAGGATGTTAGCAGGAATACGAGGAGTCTGGGACCATCTGCTTTGCATTCGCAAACCTCCCTCTTTGAAACATCTTGAGGATTCCCCTCTCCATCCTTGAAGTAGGCCAGCGGAAAGATGCCCGGTGCAATCCATAAGTAAACCAAGGAATGGCACAGGATCTGTGTAGACCAAGTGGGAAAAGATTCCCTTTGCCTCTTATGCGAAGGGATCAGCATTGCTAATTTCTGCCTGCCTGTCTGGTTCTTGGGTGGGTCCAAGCAACTCAGAATGGCAAGGGCCATATCATGAATATTTCAAGGGTGGAGGCCCCCAGCTAATTACTGTTGTATCCATCTTGTGACCATGAGTAGATGGCAGCAATACGGTTGGTTTTCTAAAACATCATTTTTCTAAAAAATGGCCTGTGAATTTAAGAACAAAAGAGTTGAGTCAAGTTTTGAAGATCTTGGCAAGTGGATGTTCAAAAAGAAAAAAGAAAAAAGAAAATCCTTTTACTTTCTAAATTATAGTGTAGGAGTAGTCAACATGTTGTTGGAGCACTGCAAGCATAGCTGAGGAGGGGAATTGTAGTCCAATGTCTGGAGGGCACCACGTTGGCTATGTCTATTTTAGTGAGTTTGCTGTCACTTTCTTGAATTTAAACATCTTATTTCAGTGTCTCACCTCACTGTAGACCAGTGTTTTCCAAACTTTGAGTCTCTGGCTGTTTTTGGACTACAATTCCCATCATCCTTGACAACTGGTCCTGCTAGCTAGGGATGATGGGAGTTGCAGTCCAAAAACAGCTGGAGTCCCAAGTTTGGGAAATATGGCTGTACATGCCTTGAAGTCTGTTTATTACATGCTTCTTCAAGGATGGGGAACTTGTGGCTCTCCAGATGTTAATGAGCTATAACTCCTGTCATCCTTACAGTTGGCTGCACTGCTTGGGTTTCATAGGAGCTGGAGTTCAACAACATTTGATAGGTTCCCCATCCTTGCGTCAGGCTGCTGCCAGCAACTCCCACGGATGGGTTGCCCAGGAACATAGAAAGACAAGGAATGTTTCTTACCGTCTGCTTTTTACTCAGTATTTACAGAGAGGTTTTAGAACCCAGCCTCTTGGATAATGGCATTGTCCCAAGTGAATCTTCACTCCCACCATCTCTCCCACTTCCTCATTCGTCACATCTACAGGTGCTGCTACCTGCCCTCTGCCTCTGAGCTCTTTGCTCTCCTACTTTCAAGGCTCACTGGGTTCTGGGAGAGAGCGGGTCTGGAATGCTTTATAAAGACACTGTTTCTGTCAGCTGTCGCCCCCCCCCCAGTGCTTCCTCTTCCTCCTCCTCTCCCATTATTTCTTAACTCCCCCCCCCATTTGCCTCTGAGCTTTGACCTCCCTCAAACCCCTGTTGTAATTCTAAACTGTCTTTCTCTTCTCTGGAAGGGTCAGGCTGGGGAGGCGATCTCCACCATTCCTCCTCTGCCCAGACCCTGACACCCTGTGGCACTCATTCCTCTTGTGGAAGACTATGACTGGTGATTGAGAAGATGGAGGAAATGCTAGGGGTGTGTGTGCTTATCTTCCACTTGACATTTCAAATCAGCTTCATCTTGCGGATTTCCCTGCATGTGAGGAGAGTCTCCATGCTAGTCCTAAACATCTGTGTCAGCTGCTGACAAGAAGTGTCTTCATGGGGTGGGAATGGCCCACCACATAAGAAACAAATGCTGCAAGTCCCCCTGCGAGTCTAGGGGTTTGGGAAGGACAACAACTAAGTGATAAAGCATCTGATTTGCATGCAGAAGAACCCATGTTTTATGTAGGATTCCTGTGAACCCTGGAGAGCTGCTACCAGTCATTGTGGATAAACCCAATGGCCTAACTTGGTGTGGCAGTTGCCTATGTTCCTAGGAATTACTACAACATGAAAGAGTGGCTAGAATGTTTGAACTGAATCCAGCTTGCTTTCCAGAACCTTACTGCAGCAGAGTTACCTGAAATTGCAATACGGACGAGAGTGCAGCTCAATGGACAAGGGCCTGCAGTGCATGCAGAAGGTCCCAAGTTCCATCTTGAGCATCTCTGGAGAAAGGATTCAGGTGGCAGGGGATGGGGAAAAACCCTTCTCTGGCCTAAAGTGCTGTTGTTAGTCAGAGCAGGCAGTATAGAGTATGGCAGATAGATATTCTGCCCAAGTATAAAACCGTTTCCTAAATGTTCCATAATTGCAGTAGTTTCCGCATGACCTTGAAACCCATGCTCTTATGTATTTAGAGATTCCTATCGTGTCATTTTACCCTGTCCGCTGCCTCCATAATTATTGCCAATTTCTACCCTGTGCCTGCCAGTGTTCCCAAGTGCCCTGTTTCTCAGTTCTATTGACTTGTCTGCAAGACTATTTCCCCCATATGTATTAAAGTAAATCCCTCCCTGCCCCCACCACACACACACTTGAATTCAAATCTCTTTGCTATTTCTCTCTTTGGGAGTCTCAGCAACTCTCTTCTCATCTGAAAAATCCTCTTTAAATGACATTCAATTTACTTTATCTTTGGTTTATCTCTCCCACCCTCCAGTCCCCCACCCGTGCCATATTTCATGGCAATGTCCAGTGGGACAGGTTTCGACTCCAACTCATCCAAGGCCTCTCCTCTCTTGCTAGCAAAGAACCTGTTAGTATTTGAAGACCTGGCAAGCAGGAGTTCATCTGCTTCAATTTCTCGGTGTCTTTCTTGGGAGCTTGAAAATAGCTGTGAGGGATTTGGCTGAGGGTGGTGGTGCTCTGGAATACCCCCATTCTGGCTGCAGCTGATTGGACCTGGGAGCCCAACAACATCTGGAGAGCCAAAAATGTTGTTCAATCACTGTTGGCTAAGGTTGATGGCAAGAACTGCAATTGTTCCTGGAGCCAAGACAGAAGTTCACAAAACCTGGGACACAAGGGTGACCTAGGGGGAACTTACATCCAGCACAGGTCCAAGATGGACTGAGAGGTTCATATTGCTACAACCAGTCTCTTCCCTTCCTGGTTACCTGCTAAGATACAAAGTGCACCATTTAGGTCTCTGGCTGCTCCCTCCTCCACTCTAGACCATTCCTCTTAAGTAGGTTCCTGATGATGAAGCTTCTTGGAAGGTAGTGGGTTTCCCAATGGGCCCAAATGGGCCTTGGGAATGAAAGAATAGACTTGGGAGTCTAGACAGGGTGTTGGGGTCATCCAAGGGTGGCCTGACAAGATGTCATTGGGACTTGGTACCTCAGCAGGCCCTTCAGAATCTCCTGATGTTCTAGGGCAGGGTGGCCACAAGAGCACTTTGACATGGAACCTGTGGGCCGTATATTGCCTTGTTGCACAGGGAGAGGGAGCGGGGCCATAATTTGGCCTCCCACCAGCCCTCCTGCTTCCTTTCCAAAGCCACTTAAGTGAGGTGCCTGGCTTTGAGAAGGAGGTGCAATGCTGTGGCGGGGTCCTAGAGCCCTCACGCCACCTTCCAAAAGCTGGGAAAGTGCTAACTAAGCTTTGGGAAAGAGGCTGGAGGACACCAAAACCCTGTCAGATCCCACAAAGCTTCTTCTCAGAGCCCAGTGCCTCAATTACCTGGCTTTGGGAAGGCAGGACAAGGGCTACAAGGTGGGGTGGAGTGTCTAATGTCGAGGGGTGCCAAAAAAGGCCTTAAGGGCTGCATGCTTCCCTTGGGCTGTGTGTTGGACTGCCATGACTCCTCCTTTTATGGGGTGTCTCCAGAGACCTGGTCAGGCTGAACCTTGACAGAGGGTGGGTTAAGCCCACCTCCTCTTGAACTACTGTTTGAAGTCAATTCTCCCCTTCCCCATTTTGAAGTTGCTTTTAAGCAGGCTTCCTTGGGAATATCTCTAGGCAGTGATCTCCCCAGTCGCAAGTCATTTGCCCCTTGTGTAGCAGAATAAGTTCCCTAGATTCCTTTCTCGTGGAGAGGGCTAGATCAAAATCAGCAGCAATCAAATAAAAAAGAAACCATTGTTCTGCTTTGGTAGGAGGAGGGTCTCAGGATGAGTGACATCATTGTTATGATTGGTAAACAGATCAATATCCCTGGAGCTTATCAGAGTTTAGGATTTCAGCACTATTGATTGAGTGAAGTCTGCAGATAAGACTTCTCAAATACCTCATGTGAGAGCCTTGTTCTTTATGGGCTTAGCTGGAATACAGGCTTTCAGGCAGTGGTTAGGGTCAAGTGGTGGTGGGACGTTATCCTGTTTCTGCATGGATTAGGAATTACAATTTATTCGTTTATTTTGCAGATGTATAAACTGCTTCACAGCCAGAAGCTATTGAAGCTGTGTACGATGAGATAAAAGACAAAAGATAACAGACCCTTAAAACAATAAAAGCATTTCTACAGTTAATGTTTTATAAAATTGGCAGGGAGAGCCTTTCAAGAAAAGCTTTCTTAAGCTAACGTGTCTTCAGCAGCCACCTAAACATCTAGCTTGTCTAATTGCAGCCGGTAGCCAATTCCAAGGGACTGGAACTGCAACAATAAAAACCTTTCTAATAAAAAGCCTTTTTTCTAGTAGAAACTAAGTGGTACCCTAAACAGTGCCCCATCTAAAGAGCACAGCTGCTGAGCAGGGATATATTGGGTGAAGCAGTCCCTTCCGTAACCTGGCCCCAACTTGTGAATGTGCAGGGAAGGTGTGTGTTCCTCCACTGATCTTAAAAAGTGTCGATTTTGGCCCTGCCTTGTGTTTCTCACATGCAGTGCTGTTTCCCTTCCACTGCAGTTCGGCTTCTGACAAAACTATGTTCCCCATCTCTCTGTCTGCTGTGGTGGAATGTTACATAATTAAATACAGAATTATTATGCAACTGATTTGGAGTTACATTATACCGTTCTATTCATTTCGTTGAAAAGGAAATGCAGTGCAAATTGGGGGAGAAACATAATCAATTACTGTATTGTTTACAGACTAAAAACCACAACAGTGAATACCAATCGTATTTGCTGGATTGATTTCTGTTGAAGGCATGGGACGAATAAGCAAACATTGACAGTTTCAGCGGCCTGCTTTTGTTTCCTTCTGAATTTTCTGACATCCCTAGTTCTTCCCCACTCCAGCTACAGGAGGAAAGGTAATAGCCCTATTCATATAGTCTCTCCCCATCCCAATGCATTCAGAATTGCATGAGTGAGAGCAGGAACATGCTGGCAAGCCCTGACTTTCCAGTTAAGTCTGTGTGCTGCCCCCTCCTATCTTCACTGAAGGGCCACCATCTGCAGTGAGGAGCCTGCTAAATTCATGGAGCCCCCTAACGTGACTGAGAGTCCTAATTTGGGTAGGGAAAATCTTGCAGCCCGAGGGTTGCATTGCCTCACAGCAAACCTCCTGGGGACCATCTGCCAAAAGTGAGTCAGGGACAAAGCAAAAATTGGATGGGGAACTTGCCTGAGTTCAGCAGGCTTCCTGTGGCAGGTATTGCCCCCCCCCCGTGAAGCCCCTGATGGGGACATGATAGAGCTAACTGATACGTTCCCTCCCTCTCCCTCATTTATGTGGGGAGGATTTGGGGGTCAAACCACATGTTGCAATGTCGTCTGCAGCTATATTTCTTCTTACTCAAAAGTAAGCATACATTAGATCTGGATCAGGACCACAGCACATGAGGGGAGGTTTAATTCTTCCCACTCTGTGACCCCCTCAAACTCCACCTCCCCCATGCACTAATGGGGCAAAGATCCCATTGGTACTAGTAAAAACTGTTTAATACAGTATTGGTAACTGTTTAGTGGTGACGGGAGAGTTTGGGGGGTTGTGATGGGGGAGATAAGGGTCTAGCCTCCCCTATCTTATACTTAGAAGTAATGTGCAGTGTGACCCTTTGTAGTGGCTTGGTTTCGATATTTGCCATAAGTTTTAATAATAATAATAATAATAATAATAATAATAATAATAATAATAATAATAATTTATTATTTATACCCCACCCATCTGGCTGGGCTTCCCCAGCCACTCTGGGCGGCTTCCAAAAAATATTAAAATACTATAATACATCAAACATTAAAAGCTTCCCTAAACAGGGCTGCTGTCAGATGTCTTCTAAAAGTCTGGTAGTTGTTCGTTGTTCTCTTTGACATCTGGTGGCTGGGCGTTCCACAGGGAGGGCGCCACTACCAAGAAGGCCCTCTGCCTGGTTCCATGGTGAGTATATCAAGTATGGGGTGTAAGACTATCTAGATCAGTGGTTCTCAACCTGTGGGTCCCCAGATGTTGTTGGACTACAACTCCCATCATCCCTAGCTAGCAAGGCCAGAGCTCGGGGGTGATGGGAGTTGTAGTCCAACAACATCTGGGGACCCGCAGGTTGAGAACCGCTGATCTAGATAGTCTTATGCTCCATACTTGATATACTCACCATGATCTAGATCTTAAGATGCGGTGCTATGAATAGATTTGGATATGAGCGACCCGTGTGAAATTTGTAGCTCAGCTGCTGTGCATATTATTAATTACTTGCTCGTTTGTTCTTAGAGAAGCACCTCCATCTCTTTCATGAAGGAGATGGTGTCTGTTGCGACACACAGACAACCTAAAAGCAAAGCATGCCTTCCCTTGTTAAAACCTATAGTTAAATCCACAAAGATTTATTTTATGAAATGGCAGCTCTGCTTTGGGCCAGCTCCCCCCACTCCCTCCCCCCCCACTCCCCAGTTGAGCTTATCTTTGCTTTCTTTGGCTCTTGGGAAAACCGATTGAGCCTCTGAGGTCAGGTTCATTGACCTCTTCAACCTTCCTGGGGAGTTCACTGGGACAAAGTTTGTGGAGACCCATCTCCACAGTAATGGATTGAAACAGTACCTCCTCTAAGGGACCGCTTGGACCTGGAATTGCGACAAAGGATTGCAACAGGGACAATCACTTTTGCCTCTCTATCCATAGTAGAAACTAAACAGGTTAGGTGCTTGCACCCAGAACTGCACGGCTGCACGGTTGTTTTATGATTTAAAACGGATGTATGCAGAATCTGCGCGTTAGCATTTCAAGTTTCAAAGGAACCTCAGAGAGAGATTGCGCTGCAGCATGAAACCACTACATGGCAATTTGTCAAGAGATTCTTTGCCATTGTGTGGACTGAACTGGGTCAAAGGTTTCTTTAACAAACAACAACACACTGCATATGTTAATTGACTAACCAATGCCAGGATGTCTGTGTTAGCAACAATAACTGTTTTGTGAATGGCCACTGTTCATTATGTAATTAGTACTGTTTCTGTACTTTGGTTTTTTTTGTTCCCCTTTGACCTCACTGTTTACAATCCTTCTCCCTTAACCCCCCCCCTCTCTCTTTCTCTCTCTGTGTGTGTGTGTGATGCCCACACCACACCTAGACACACACACCTGTAACTCAGGAGAGCATTTCACACATCTCATGAATTTTACAATAGTCCCCAAAAGCTTATGCCATTATAATTTTTTAGTCTTTAAGGCTAGCAAGGATCAAAAAGACATGAGCGAGTCACTTTCATCCATTAGCTATGTAAGAGATGTAGGAAAGAGAGCATATGCTAAATCAGGTAGGAGCAGGCTTTTAAGTTCTGCTCTGTCTAAGGTGCTGAAAAAAGTCTCTGGGCAGCTTCCAGAGGCTTCAGCAGATGATTAAAAGGATTAATTCTGTCCGACACTTTACCTTCTAAGTTTATATAGCTGCCTAGAGCACAATTTGTCTTACCAGGGGCCTCTTCTGCTGAGAATCATTTGTATGCGTAGACAACCCCAGGGAGGGGCTGGGACTCATCACAGCCAGCACCGAAATTAAGACCTGTCCCTTCCTTCGAAGTAGAAATTTTGCACAAATGCCACTATGCATGCTTGATACAATCCAGTCATATGTGGAGAAAATGCAAGTGTCCATATTGGAGAGGAGGGCCACAGGAATAGGTCTTGCCCAGATAGCCTGGGGCTTTTAACATCTCCTCTTTAAATGTCAGCACTACTCAGGCACAGATACCTAAGTAAAAAAACACCTTGCACATATTTCATTAGGGCAAAACATGGGAAGAACTGTGAAAGGGAGGTCATAGAATCCTAGTTAGATGGGGCCTTGTTAACCATCTTGTCCAAGTTCCTGCTTGATTAAAGGTAAAGGGACCCCTGACCATTAGGGCCAGTCGTGGCCGACTCTGGGGTTGCTGCGCTCATCTCGCTTTATTGGCCGAGGGAGCTGGCGTACAGCTTCCAGGTCATGTGGCCAGCATGACTAAGCCACTTCTGGCGAACCAGAGCAGTGCACAGAAATGCAGTTTACCTTCCTGCCAGAGTGGTACCTATTTATCTACTTGCACTTTGATGTGCTTTTGAACTGCTAGGTTGGCAGGAGCAGGGACCGAGCAACGGGAGCTCACCCTGTTGTGGGGATTTGAACCGCTGGCCTTCTGATCGGCAAGTCCTAGGCTCTGTGATTTAACCCACAGCACCACCCGTAATACTAATTAAGAATTAGAACATCCCCAATGGATGATTGTCAAACCTCTACTTAAATCAGAGGTGGGAAACTCTTTATAGCTTGAGGGCCACCTTCCTTTCAATTTCATGGATTTTAAAAGGGCAAGTTGTTGCTGAGGTGCTTGGGTGTGGCTGGCATTCTGTACATGCCCTGGAACTATGTGGCTCCTTGAGCTTTGCTGCACAGGTGACTCATACATCTTCCTAGCAATCCCAAGGGAGGAAACATCTCTTGACAGAGAAGGGCGGCTGTTGTTGAAAGGAGATTGCTCCTTCTCTTGGGATCTAGAGGTGCAAGACCCTCTGGATGTATGCTAATGTCTAATTATGCACTTGATCGTTTGCCAACTGCTAACACAAGCACACACCTCTATTCAGCCATTAATTAGCCCTGATGAGGTGGAAGCTTTCTTCTGACTGTCAGTACACTGCCAGTGACCTAATCAGTGGCCATTTGCATCCCCCCCCCCCCGCTCCCCACGTGGGATATTCCTGTCGCCTTTGTTCCAAATATGGTGCGGGCTCAGAACACTCCATTTTGATTGGTTCACAAAACTCGCCTATGCTTCTGAAGACCAGCTTTCCTAACCTGTGTGACCATGTAGCCTCCTAACACCCCCCTCTCTACTCATTGACATCAGCCTCATCAACATCTATTCCTTTTCTTACTTGCCCTTCACCGTGAAGTCCCGAGGCAGGTCACAGCAATTTAGAATTCAATCATTTTTAAAAGTTTAAATCACTCACGGGGATAACATAAACATAGGAAATGAAGATACAAAATACATAAAGAAGGAAACCTTTTCACTTGGTACCTAAAGATATGTAATGAAGTTGCCAGGCAAGCTTTCCTGGGGACGGTATTCCACATTCTTTAACTGTTGACATCGATCTCTGGATCTCACATCACTCTCTAATACCCAGGCCATTGCATGCTGCTTCTTTTTCTTTGAGCTGTATGGGACCTTCGATGATGGCAAATGTTCACTTTTGACAGTAGTTTTTCCATTATGTGGTAGTATGAGTTTAAGCAATAATAGCCTTGGGCACCGTAGCTATCAGTGACTCTGGAATATGAATCGGCTTTGCCCATTCACTGCCCTTCCTTTTCCATTACAATAGCCCAGTTCAAATGTCAAGCCAAAATTGAGGCAGAGCATATCTCAGACGTCTGCACTCCCTACTCACTTCTGAATTTGTGGCCAGCATAGTTTGCTGTTGCATCTGGATACTGTTAGCAGAAACAAAGGTTGTTTTCCAAATCAGAATGGAAATCAGAATGGGCTTGCTTTGGTTCCTAATGCTGGATTTGGAGGCAAACTCCGGTTTGCAAGAAATATATTTATTCAGTTCAGGTTAACAACAAGCAATGGTTGATGTAGACCAGGTTAAGTGAGGGAGGGAAGTGGAGCTGGTGGGGGTGGACCTTGGAGAAAACACATACCTGTAATGTAAATCATGGTTTGGCTTTGATGTCTGAACTGTGCCTGGTCTTGTTTTTTTAGTTCTGCAACAGTCTCTTCTGGGCTGCTCTCTTATAACCATTTCTCTCTTTTTGCACCTCAGGCTCTCGACCTCGCCTTGAGGATTCATCTCCGCGGATAGTAGAGCATCCCTCCGACCTCATTGTGTCCAAGGGGGAGCCAGCAACGTTGAACTGCAAAGCGGAAGGACGTCCCACCCCCATCATTGAGTGGTACAAGGATGGGGAGCGGGTGGAGACGGACAAGGAAGACCCTCGATCCCATCGCATGTTGCTGCCCAGTGGCTCCCTTTTCTTTCTGCGTATCGTGCATGGACGGAGGAGCAAACCGGATGAGGGAGTGTATGTCTGTGTAGCCAGGAACTACCTGGGTGAGGCTGTCAGCAGGAACGCATCTCTGGAGGTAGCCAGTAAGTAGAATACTGAACAAGTGAGACGGAACTTTGGCTAGTCTTAAGTGATATGCCGCAAGCGATGCCATGCTCATCAGCTCCCATAAACGATGAGCAACTGTGTGGCCTGAACTGTGGTTCATGATATTGGGATTAAATATGGTTTGAGTGTGGTCCTGATTCTGCGAACAGTCACTTCCTATGTGCATTTGAATTTGCAATTATAGTTGAGCACTATAGAACATATGGCAAGAGATGTGAGCAGCTGCCCTGGAGATATACCCTTAAGTACTTTCTGCCAATCTATAATTTGTTCTCTTCCCCTGCCCCAGTTTCCTCCAAACTCCCAGCCACATCCAAACCATGTTGATTAAAAATTAAATGCCCAAACTGAAAGGGAATAGAAATGTTTCTGCTAATCTCATCCATTGACAGGGATTGGGTGTTGCTGTTTGTCGAACAAAATGAGTTAAGCATATAGCTGGAGGGAGGAGTGATGTGGGCTCCTTCAAATTCCTGCTACCGGATCATTTCACCTAGAGCAGAATACATTCCGCCTCACACAGTGTTGCCCATGTGTCTGCGTGTTGCCTGTGAATTAACTGATAGTGTTTCAGATAGATTTGCAGGTCTCCTTATGTTTTTCCTCCCCCTCCCTTTAAACGAAGCAAAGGGCTTAGGATGCCAAAAAGAGTTTTGATTGGAAATATTGCATAAAGCCTTGTGATTTGAAGGGATTGGGGTTCTAAATTTGTTGTTGAGGTGTGCAGACCATATCAGCCGTCATATAGCCAGTAACAGGGCCATATGCATACTCTGCTACTCCTGGTGATTACTGAAGATTGTAGAATTCTCTTGGTGGGGAAGAGACACATCTAAGTAGTAAAGCCCAGAATCTTCTGGTAGGGAAAGACCCCTGTTTTGAAACTGACTCCTCCAGTTAATGTAGAACAGAGGTGGGGAACCTGTGGCCCTCCAGATAGTGTTGGAGTCCAACTCTAATTTGCTCTAGCTAGTATACCCAATGGAGGGGGTTAGTGGAAGTTGTAGGCCAACAAAATCTGGAGGGCCGCAGTTTCTTCCCCGGTGCTGTGTAGACAATAGTGAGTCAGGTGAACCAGAGGTATAAAGGGAGTGATCTGGTACAAATACCAGGAAAAAGGTCAGCAGGGACACTTGGAATGCGTGTAGGATGTATTTCTGAAAAGTTTGCTTGTTCATTGGTATTGGAAACATTTCAGGAAAAAGAGTATGCCTGTTTCTTTGCTGGTTGTCAACCATCTGAGTGAAGGAATCTTACGTATTTCTAGGTTTTTAATCCCCCTCCTCCCAATTTTGCTCAGGTCACTTTCCAACATCTATAAGACATGAGCAAACACTCTGTTGATAAGTCCATTGAGTGCTGGTTATAAACTCTTTCTAGCAACTAGCCTGGCTGCATTCTTGGCAGGCTTCTCTAGTTGTGCCTTTCATGGAGCAAAGGTCCCTGAGAAGCAAACAGCCATGTGGATTGTGGGCACGGAAGATATCCAGGTTCATTATTTATCTGCCCTGACCTCAAAACCAATCTCCTGCGCGGCTTTCCAAGGCACTCTCCACCCATTGTCTTCCTTAATGGTTTTATGGAGACAAAGATCTACAAACAAACAGTGCGGAAAAGCATTCAGGCCTGCCGAAAGTGACACAAGATGAATGATGGCCTTGCTTGAGACAAGGCCAAACACCAGCAGCAGGGGAAATGAAATGCCATTTCGGTTAAGCCCTTGGAGTCGCTAACATGTTCAGGCACCTCCCAAGCTGAACTTAACATTAGTTGATCTCCAAAACTGGTAAGGGGGGGACCTTTGACCACTAGCCTTCTGTGATTTGTGGCTATTGGCTGGATTGATAACAGGTTATGGCGGAAATAAAGCTATCAAAGGAGTGTGCTGCAGCCAGGGTAATTGGTCAAAATGCAGACATCAAAGGGAAATCTATAAAATGGCTCCCTGTGAAGCTGATGTGCTGGAAGTGGGTGTGTATATGGAGGGGGATAGAATAGACAATTATTCCAGAGGCCAGCAAAGATTCTAGGCACAGGGACAGCAGGAATGATGGGGAAAAGCCCAGTCCCCCCCCACACACTTGGATGAACATATGGATAGGGTTTTAGACAGAGACAGTGTGCTGTTTCACGTATAATGCCAGGCATCAGGTTCTCCCTCTCCATCTCCCTCTGCCCACTGGGTTTCCAGTTCTGGCTTGCAGGAAAACTGTGGTTTGCACAAAACATAGTTGCTCCAGTTTGGATTAATGCTAGAAAAATGCAACCTGTGCCGTTAATAAAGATAGTGCAACTCGTACAGCACGTTGGCGACAAATATTCACACAGTTGTTCAAAAATAATTTTACACCATTTATCAAATATCTGAGAAAGAGACAATTACTTATAAAGTGCCATGAAAACTTACAAACTACCTAAAATATAGCGAGAGAATGTGTATATATATCTGTAATCAAACAGGGCTACCTTGCTAAGCTATTCAGTCTTGTGTGTTTAAGCCAAGAAGTTGTCTCTTCAAAGACATGTAAGTACATAATTATGAACTTTTGCATCAAAATTGATTCTTTGTATATAGTGGGAGAATTTATATTTACTTTTTACAGTGCAGTGGTACCTCGGGTTACATACGCTTCAGGTTACATACGCTTCAGGTTACAGACTCCGCTAACCCAGAAATAGTACCTCGGGTTAAGAACTTTGCTTCAGGATGAGAACAGAAATTGTGCTCCGGCGGCGCGGCAGCAGCAGGAGGCCCCATTAGCTAAAGTGGTGCTTCAGATTAAGAACAGTTTCAGATTAAGAATGGACCTCCGGAACAAATTAAGTATGTAACCAGAGGTACCACTGTATGTTTATTCTGGTAAGATTCCTTTTGGATTATTATCAGTTAGCACTAGTAGACGCATCAATGGCATGAGACAACTGAAGAAGCCCAGAAACCTGTGCTCAGGGAGTTTGCTATCTGCCATTCCCAACAAATCAGCCCCACCTGGGGTGAAACAGCAGCCTCTCAACTGCATGGACTGCCAGGGCAAAACAGGGATAGAACGCTGGTATCCTGTTTTCTTTATTACTTCATACGCTGCTTCATCAGCTCCTCACATCAACCCTTTTCTTGAATCTTCTTGAACTTATTTAAAAAACAAGAAAAATGAAAACTGAAAACTGAGTCAAGAGTTTGTAAGAACCTAGTAAAATCTGATATTGCAAGTTCACTTTAGGTAGTTTGTAAGTTTTCATGGCACCTTGTAAGTAATTGTCTCTTTCTCACATATTTGATAAATAGTGTAAAATTGTTTTTGAGCAACTGTGTGAATATTTGTCGCCAACGTGCTGTACCAGTTTGGATTAATGGCTGAATACGTTTCTACAGGAAACTGGAGTGTGCAAGGAGTAAAGGGAGGGGGAAGGCCTGTGAGTCCATAGTAGCAAATCACAGCTTCACATCTCATATAAACTGGGTCTGTGTTTCTGCAGAAACTGCTGCCCAGGTGCACAAGGCAAAACTGAGTTGCCATCAGCTTTGCTGTGCAGCGGTACCTGCTACTTCTTCGCCCCATAAGCTTATCTGCCCTTGTTTTAGTCCACTTCGTGTAGCTATTGAAGTGGGTTGAGATTGCTTACAGAAGTTCATGCCAGAAAACTGAGCAGCGTTGCCTTAAATGGCAATAGTTCTTGATTTTGCATGCAAGGAGTAATCCTGATTTTCTGGAGAAGCCATAACACAAAGCTGTGTGTAGATTTCTCACAAATATTTAGACTTATGTACTCTTCTGTCTGTCTGTCTCTCTTTCTCCAACACAAACCTCTAGACTGAACTTTGGCTCCTTACACACATAGTAGCAAGGGATCATTCACCAGTAATATGCAGCTTAGCCTGCCAAGTAGGCTTTCTAGGATGGAAGGAGAAAAAAAACACTCTTAGGCAAAGAGCTAGTATAGTTCAAAACAGCTTCCTTCATTGTGCCTGGGAGTGTCCTGCGATAGGAAACAACAAATGCTAGCTAATCTGATCTGTCATCCCCTTGAACACATAGCTTGGGGAGCAACTCATTCAATACTGAAAGCCACATTGGGAATATATAGGAAACTATTTGTTTGCATGCTTTAATGCGTAACACTTTTCATAAAGTTTGCAATTGCTTTGATAGGCACTTTGGCAAGAGCTACACATGCTATATTATTGTTGTTGTTTATTGTTACAATTACACATTCTAGTGGTGGCAACCCTTAAACAGTTTTGAAGATGCCATTTAGCTAATTGAGAAATCGGTTTACACACTTAAGGGTTCAGCCAGCATATGTGCTGATCTGTCTTATTTGTCTGAATGTTGGTATAATTCTGGCAGGAGTTACTCTCTGTTTACTGGCAATGCAGGCTGATTTAACTCTCCAGTGGCAGCAGTTTCAATTCTGAAGACATGTAACAAAAACGATCAGTAAAAAGAAAAAACAGCAACACAAATAGTTTGCCTTGTAGTGCCCTTGTTTTTCAGCCAGCAACATCAGCATGATTTACATCTTGTTTGTTAATTTAACATATTTTTGGCCCACTTTTCCATTTTGAAAAGTGTGCAAGGTTGAAAGGAAAGCAGTTGAAAGCAAAACACAATATGAAAAACCACCGCAAACACTTTAAGGAATTTCAATAACTAAAATAAAATAAAATATAGAAACAAGATGGCACATAAAACAACACGGATTAACTTGTCAAATTAAACACCTGTTGGAATGAAAACATCTCCCAGGGTTGGGAGTTTCATAGTCTAGATGCAGCCATGGAGACTGCCATGTCCTCACAAAATGTAACCTGGATAGAGATGGGGCATTCGAAAGAGCACCCACAACTGTAGGTATCCTAAAATGTTTAGGGTAATAACCAACACCTTGAACTGGGCCCACAAACAAACACAATGTACCTGGAAGCTACCTTATGTGCTGCAAGTTTAAATAATTCCTGAGGAGCGTATTTCATTTTTCTATCATGGTCACAAGTTGAACTCATGATTCTCCTATGCTATCTCTGGGATTAGAGGCAGTTGCTGTTGTTGCTGTTGTTGTTGTCGTCATCCATCTGTCTCAAGAGATAATGGAGTGTGCCTCCGGGGGGTGAAGTCAAATTGCTGCAGGGCACAAGCCAGGGCAGTGTATGGAGGTCCTGGGCTGCCCAGGTGACAAGACCCTTCTCTCGGCCTCCCTGATGTGGTCCACAGGAAAGCAGAGCAATACATTTGGCACCAGCTTGGCTGCTGAAGTTGCCAGAAGGAGGCGTACAAGGCACCATCCAACTGTCTTTGGGACTCCACTCTGGATTTGTGTGGCTTTGTGAATAGCAATGGCTGGGGAACAAGAGCAGGAGAGGACTATGGCGCTCATGTCCTGATTGTGGGCTTTCCTGCAAGCATCTTGTTGGCTTCTTTGGGAAGCAAAATGCTGGTCTCCATGGGCCTTTGGTCTGATCCAACAGGGCTCACTTTTCTTACATGAACAATTCTTTAAGTTTACAGATCGCAAGAGCATATCAATTTCCTTCTTGGATCTAACCATAACTTCCATCTAGTGGCTTCCTGCATTGACTTCCATTTGGCTTCTAGGTCCAACTGAAGTTGCTGATCATAGCCTTTAAGGCCCTAACTGGCCTGAGCTCTACATACTTTTGAAAAGTGTGCCTTCCCATGCCCAGTGATCCGTCATGGAGGCTCTGTTCCAAGTGCCTTACTTTTGGGTGTAGTTGGTAAACCTAAACTATACCACTCCAGCCTTGGAAGGGGAAGAGAATGAAAGCCTTTGATGGCTTGCAATTTCCCCCCGGAATGCCTTATAAGGGGGACACATTGTTAAGCCAACGTATCCTGCTCAAGCAGGTGGCCCTTTGGTGCCATAGAGATTCCCTATCTTTTAGCGTTGTCTTAGCCGTTGCTTTTAATGAAAGGCTCTGAAGCATCACGTTGTGTCCGCATGAGAGATTTAAAGGATGTGAGGTCAAAGATTAGCTCCCAGCAGGGAAAAAGAACCTTTAAATGGGGAAAGGAAGAAGGGGTTGAGCGAGCAGCATCTTTAGGGTGGAGCTGAGGGACTTGAGCAGAACTGCCTTTTGTCAGGGTCTGAGGTGATTTTCTGGCACCGGTGAAAAGGCTGATATACCCTCGTGCGCATCCTTTTGTATGGTTCAGAAAAGGCAAAGGGAACAGCTCGGCTTGTAGCAATTAGTGAGCAGCCTGACCTTCCCTGAACGTCCATCCCATGGCCCAAATGGATTTTCTGTTGCCTTCCCATTAAATGACGGATGAGGCCTCAGGTAAATGGTTGAAACATCCTCCATCAGAAGAGCGATGGGGAAGGTGGGGGGTTGGAAGGGGTTGTCTAGTGGACTGCAGATAACATCTCATAATGATTGTGAGGAATAGAATGAGGCCATTTTCAGGGGAATTTGCCAAATGGTCCTGCTGGCATGATCTAGAGGCTAATGCCTAACCGAAATGCCGTAAGTGGCTGTTACACGAAGTATCATGGGTATTTTTAGACCTAGAGGAAGTGGAGATACATAACAGGACTTGTTGCAGCTACCTTACCTAAAAGCTTTAGTGTTTTGACACAGCAGGACTTTTACAGAGAGAGACATTACTTTCATTTTGCTGGAGTGGCTTCCAGTTCGGATCCCTCCACCGCCATTTATTGGATAAAGGTTCTGAAAGTCACATTGGCAATGAAGTGCTGAAGACTGGTCTAACTCCGCTGTGATGGAATCTTTCAGTGGGAAGCTGGACCAGAGATGCTTGAGGGTTTTTGGTCTTTGTGAATTCCTCTATGAGACAACTTGCTGTGCACCTGCGTAGACTGGAATTTCCCTTTCCAATGCATTTCACACTTTTCTGAATGTTCCTTAGCTAGTTATCACATTTATGGATCACTTCCCAAGTCCTGAAGTAATTTACAAGAATAAAGTTTAGCGAAAATAAACTTATTTTTAAAAAAATCATTGCTGCCCAAATGGTATCAAAGTTGGTGCCAGATGGCCCTCATTTCATAGATGGGGGCTATTACTTAATATGCTGCTTTCTGCAGTTTAACCGCATGCAATGATGCATTTAAATATGCATTTTGAGAGAGAACACATCTAAATGCATACTTAAAGGGGGAGAACATTTTAATTCTGAATAGGCCGAAATCCTCTACACACATTTACAGGACCAATTGTTGTTATACAAAGGTGATGGTGGGATATTGGCGACTTTCGGGTGGAGATGTATGAGTTTCCTTTTCTAATAAATACATAAACAACATCCACACAGTCCCGTAAGTCAGTGTTCTTCAACCACGGGTCCACAAACGGGTGCTGTTGTTTTGCACTACAACTCCCATCATCCTCAGCCAGCTTAGTCAGGGGTCGGGGGTTGATGGGAATTGTAGTCCAGCAAGTATCTGTGGACCCAAGGTTGAAGGATACTGCTAGAAGTTATCTTTTTATCCTGCCCAATGGAAGATTCCACACAGTTTGAGAAAACTGTGCATGACTGCATCGAAACGAAGGGGTGGTGGTGGGGAATGAGGAAATACCTTTTGTAACAACCACGAGCCTTTCTGAAGGTGATTGTCTTCCGTGTCAACTTTTCAGAAGTGTTGCTGGTTTTACCTCAGCGCATACATGGTGAAGCAGGTTCCAGAACAGTAGTCAAGGGAGACTTCTGGAATAACTGTCAGGGCCCTAGTCTAAGCTGCGAAACACACTGGGGTCTACACCCCCATCTCCATCACTGGCACTATCCCGCTCCCCACATCCCAGGGAAACAAAAGCTTTCCTAGATGAGGCCAGGACCGAGACCCCATCTCTCTCCCCCCCCCTCTCTCTGAGGTGTTTTGGAGACAGAAATGTGTCTGAGGCACTGACAACGGTCTGACAGCTCCGTTGAGAGCCGGGCCGCAGCATGGGCAGTGTTTCGGAACACTTGCCAGCCATCTCTAAACTGGAATTATTTATTGATTTTTGTGTCACTTCTCAGTCCATTACCCAGACAGGATGCATTTATGTAATTTGGGAAAGGGGGCAGCTGCTGGGTAAACAATCCAGAAACATATTTCTTTGCCGGGCTTCTGGAGGTCCCAACTATCCGCATGGGCTTTTGCTGAGAGCAGAAACTAGGGGTGGGCGGGGGGAGGACTACAGACCTCACCAAACGTGGATGCCCTTGGGGGTGAGGGCTGCTCTTCTTTGCCGTGATGCAAAGAGAAATTAACTTTCCATCCCACGCTAGGAGACATTACGTTCTACCAGCAGACAACTCTGGGGGAGCTCCTTCTTGCTCAGGGAGCTGCAACCCGCGTTGGCAAAACAGCATTTGCAAGCCCCGGATTTGCCAGATAATTTTAGCTTTCAGTGGATTTCATAGTTTGGAATGTGGGTTGTGGGGAGCCGCCTGAAAAGTGCAAAAAATAAACAAATCGCTCCAGTAATCATGTCGCCTCTTTCTTTCCTCCTCCCTCCCGCCTTCCATTTTCAACTATACATTTTGGGCAAGAATGGCTGCTTATCTGAGGCTTGTAATCAGCCCGGCCTCCTTGCTTACAAGCCTTTTTTTGCTCCCCTTTTGGACAGTGATGGGTTATTTCCCCCTCTTTCTTCTAACCAGGGACCTCCTAGTGATAAAGTGCACCCATTCCAGGGGGAGGTCATGTGATTAAGTCATTAGTGGTGTACCCCCCATTGGGGAGGGGGTCCTGAGCCACACAGAAACAGAAAGAGAGAGGTTTCATCCAGGTTTGAGCCATTCAAAGCTAGGACATGAGTGATATCTAAGAGGGGGAAATTAAGTCATTTCCTAAGTAATGGGAGTCCTTTCGGGCGACCCTTTTCAGCTTTTTCCTTGATTGTACTGGGAATTTACTTGGATAAATCGTGGTGTGTTTTTCTTTTAATTTTGCCAGTGTGAAAAAGGTTCAGCTGGGTTTGAGCTGGGGGAGTTCATGAGGATGAAAAGCCGGCGGGGGTGGGGACTTCCTTTTGCAGCTGAAATGACCACCATTGTTTTTCTTGGAGTCGGGTGGTGGTGCTGGGGGAAGAGGAATGATCTTTTGTGTCTAATTTTGTCTTTTCCTCGCAGTAGTGATGGCTCCTCCTGGGCTTTCAGGCATCCTTTTTATATGGTCTTGCACATTCACGATTTCTGGGGAAACGCATCGCTCTTGCCTCCAGTGAATATATTTTTCTCCTGAAAAGACAGGCTTCCACGGAGACGCATTCTTTATTTTTGGAATTCATCGTTTCACATTTCAACAAGCATCTTTAATTTATGCAGCAAGATGCGATGGTGCTCGCTATCTTAGATGGCTTTGAAAGGGCATTAAACAAATGGAGGATAAGTGCTTGGCAGTGGTTCCTAGCCCTGATGGCAATTTGCAACCTCCCGGGTTCGGAGGCAGTATAGAATCTTTGGACCTCCTGAGAGACACATGCTAGCATACACTAACACCATTTCCATTCAGGGAAATGAGAGGCGTTGTCACAGTTCAGTGATACATTCCAGCTACCAAAAAAGCACTCGAGGAAGATGCAGAGCAGTGCCATTGCTGGGTGTGACCTGGGCATAGTGGGTGTGGCCTGGGAAGACTCCTGAGGGCTAGATGAAGTGGTCTAGGGGGCTACAGTTGGGCCTTGGGAATGGATAGACTATTGGTCTAATCCATCAGGGCTCTTCTTATGTTCTGATCGTGTTAGTAAATTAGCACTAGGTCAAATGGCTTTCAGTATTCTTACATGTGATTGGTGGTAACAGGACAGGATATCATAGGCATGTTTGATTCATTGACTGTATGTAAGCTCCCAGATTTTTAAAAGAAAGGACTTAGCACAGAACTGGTGTTGCATAGTGGGTAGATGCATTTATTTGTTCATTTTATATCCCACCCTCAAATTGCTGTACATGGTCTGTCCGTCCCCCCCACTTCTTAATTAATTCCCACAATAACCCACTGAGGTAGACTAGACTGAGAGGCAGTGACTGGCTCAAGGTCACCAGTGAGTTTCATGGTCAAGTGAGAATTTGAACCCTGGTCTTCTAGGTCCTAGTCTGACACTCTTAACTACTTCACAACAGTGGCTCTCAGAGTACACTCATGGGCAATTATGGAACAATGCATGGTATCTTATGCCATTGTTCCATTAGCGCAAGGTTTTGCACTTGTGCAACTCAGCTTCCAACTCTTCCCTGTCTCTGTGTGCCCCAGACCACCCCCAAATCTGCTCTGGAGGGTTGATGGAACCCTAGAACAGATTTAGGGGGCACACGGAGGAGGTAGAAGGCCCTGTTCTGCAAGTGGAAATCCATTCACTGATGGGACGCATTATTCAGCACTGCTTTGGATACAATCCTTATATTTTGGTGTGGAAGACAAGGGGGTTTGTTGGGCCCTTTCTGGATTGATCCCTGCATTCCACCTTGGTTCTTTGCTCTGTTACATTATGTGAAAAAGCAATCCATTAGATTTTTATTGAGAGCTGCAGACCAGCAAGACCTGGGTGTCCACAGGTCTCTTACACTCAGACTAGATAATCACAGTGGTGCGATTTTGAATGTCTCCTGCCGTGTTTGCTTTTCCTGCCAGTACCACCTTGCTGTATTCGGAAGTTGCTGCTAAAGGCAATGTTGACTGTCCTTGGCTTGTATTTTATGGGATGGAGGGTGAGGCAGGCAGAGTGATGACCTTGTTTTGAGAATACAATTGGAGGGCAACTTCTCTCTCTCCCTCCTCCCCGTATTTCTTTCTTTCTCCCTCTCTCTTTTTTTTACCATGTCACTGTGAGATTTCAGGCCAGCAATTGGCAGAGCCCTGGAGCAGAACAGTTTGTTAGATTTATGAGCCCAAATAGTGCTAACAGCTCGCCGGATGTGTATACGTCAGCTTGTTGTTGAGTCCCCTATGATTCTTACGAGGGACACACTCCAGCCAAAGTTAAAGCACAAAGTTAAAGAGGACACTCCTACTCAGAAGCAAGTGAAAATTGCGTTCAGTGGTGCTTGCTCCCAAGTTATAGGATTGCAATCTTAATTCCAATTTCCAGGCAGATTTTTAAGATCTTCTGTTGAAATCAGCAAGACTTTGACTAGATCAGGGATGGGGAACCTCTCGACCTCTTGATGATGTTGTTGGGCTCTGGGTGGGTCAGGGATGAGGAATATGTGGTCCTCCGGGTGTTTGGGGGCTCCAGCTCTCCCCAGTATCCACCCACATGGCCAATAGTAAGGGATGGTGTAGTCTAGCAGTACATGGAAGGCCACAAGTGCCCCGACACTGTACAAACTGGGAGCTGGTATACACTTAATTCCCGCCATTGGTCACATCTGCCCCTGAGTCTCCTCTTGGTGACTCCATCCAATTCTGATCCCCGCAGGGAACTTTTCTCTGCCTGTCCACATTGCATGTGGCAAAAGGCAAAGAATAATGTAGGCCCCATAACTTGCATGGCCAGGAGCTCAATGGCTAGTGGAAGCAGTTAAGATATTCTCCTCCCAGCTTTTGAGCTGCTTTAATTCCTACCCGCCTGCAGGATTTGTTTTATTGGCTTGTTTTAATGCTCCCCGGTTCGTATAATTTCAACAGTTGCTTTTAATGCTGCAAACGGGAACGTGTTTTGGAAGATACGACCAGCTCTTGACTGAGAACGAGACTGGGCAATTTTGCTATTGTGGGAGTATCCTGATCACAGGGTGTGTGTTTTTTAGTTTTTGCATCACAGTGGGCATCTTCAGTTCAGCACATGGAATAGCTTTGCTTATCTAAAGCAACTCTTCCTGAAGAAATGGATGCAGAAGTTTTTCACACGCAGGGTTGTTCCTTTGCACTGCATATGAGGCCGCACACCCATGCAAGGTGACTCTCCCTTTTGGAAAGTCTCAAGGCAAGGCCAGCCATGTTGTGTAGGGCAGGGTTTGGGAACTACAGGGCCAAGGAGCCAGATGTGGAACCTCCAGGGCTCTCTATCTGGCCGCTGGGACTCTACCCCAGGCAATAACCCTCCCCTGCCCTGAGTGATTTTGCCTGGCCACAATGTATCTGAAAATTCTTGACAATACCATTTGCCTGTCTGCATGGAGAACAGTGAGGGGTGTGCAGAAACTATCTCACTGTGCAAGGTAAAATTAACTTCATTTCTGCATCCACTTTTGCCACTGCTAAAAGGGATTGCAGCCCTCAGGTTCAAGAAAGGTTCTCCCCCTTTGTTGTAGGGTGAAGCATCCTCCTTCAGATGGCACCATGAAAGGGGCAGTGGGTGATGGATGGAGGCAGGAAGTGGTGTCTGACTGGTGCTGCTAGACAGCCCAAATTAGAGAGTAGAAGAGACACCATTTAGGCATTGCTTCAGGCAGCAAAATGTATTGGGCTGGCACTGGAAATTCTGAAAGGTATAGAATCATAGCATTTTAGACTTGGAAAGCACTCCAGAGCCTGAACTCCAGCTCAATACAAGAACCATGCAGCTACACCACCCCTGACTTATAGCTGTCCAGCCTTTGCTACAATACATCTAGCAAAGGAGAGCCCATCACCTTTTGAGACAGCCGTTCAGAAGTTTCTCCTGATGTTCTAGCTGATACCTGCTGCTTTGCAGTCTCCACTCATTCATTCCAAACTTGTCCTCTGAAGTGACAGAGAACAAATCTGATCCATCTTCTGCATCGCAGTGCTTCAGATACTTGGAGGCTGCGATCATATCTCTCCTTGATCTTTTCTTCTCCAAGCTAAACATGCCCAGGGCTTTCCAACCGTTTCTCATAGGACTTGGTTTCCAGACCCCACATTGTTATATTATTTGGGAGCTAGATTTGTATGATATCCTAAGTGGATACAGGGCCCTCTTTGGCTGGGTGGTGTGTTTTCCATGTTGGGCATGTAGCTACATGGGAGAAGCAGTTGTCTTGAATGCCCTACCCAGTGGAGAAGACAATTTTGCCACACCCAGTTAAAAAGCTAAGGTTGCAGGATAGTGTACTTAAACAGGCATACTATGGTCAATTACTCTTCTTGACTACATTTTGGAAGATAGAGATCTGCGGCATCTAAATGTGAAACTATGTGCCTGCCAGGCAGTGGGGAGATGCATGTTTCTAAAATTGTTGAGTAGGGTGTGTTAGCTATGGGATCCCACACAGCCGCAGCTATGTTAAACAAATGGATCTGTTTCCATCTAACAAACCTGTTGTTGGCAGAGGTGCCTTTTCTCCCCCTCTGCTCTGGCGGCTTGGCTGATGCCATTCCCTCAGAGTACATAGCATTAGCACATTAGTGCACCATGTCAACTTCACACTGTGCTGCTTGCATATAATCACTTTCCTGTTTGCTCTGAGCTCCAGAGGCACCTCCCTCCCCCCCCACGTGTCCCCCTAACAAGGCAGAAGCACCCCTGCTGTTGTTGAAGCAAGCCTGGGTCGCAGAGATGTGCTGTTGTGCCACGTGAAGCTGCGGGCTGTGGCGCATGCTTCCGCCCTTTACGGTGCTAATAAGTCAAGCTGCCCTTGTTTGCTCTTCTTCGCACAGGCGGCTGCTAATTGGGTTTCAAACACAAGGCTTGGCCAGCTCGTCCTTTTGTTTTCTTCTCGTCTCTTAGCTTCCTGTTTATAGGCACCACGTAGGGAAGGATTCTACACCAGCCACGGTGTGGAGGTTACACACTTAAGTATGCAACAAGAGTCCACGCCGTGCGGTTAGGGTTGAATGCTCTGCCCCTGAATGGGAAGCCAGACACTTAATTTGCCCCTGACAAGCTGCACCGCTGTTGGGTAATGTCCGCCTCATTGAAACAATCTTCCCAACAATCTGCCCCAGCTGTGGCCCTGCGCCTTGCAGGATGGGACAAGGCAGGTTTATTTGCAAAAGCACAGCTACGTCGGCTCATGCCAACTGGGTGGTGCCGCGTTTGTCCATTTCATTTCTCCTCTCCAAACCTGGCAGAGGCTCACAGAGGCACCCTTTTGGGGAGCATAAATAAATAAAAATGATGGCTGCTTGGCTCTTTCCATTAGTTCCAGATGGGTTGTTGGGATTTTGCTCCAAATTGCCATCTCGGGCTCATCGTCAGGCTGTGAACCAGCGAGAGAGGAAAGCTGCAGGCTCCAAGTGGAGATCTGTCTGGAGACGTATGAGCTTGTGGAGGAGCCAGGGGTTATCCTATTGAGAATCTCGACACACGCTCCCATTGTAGCTTCATCATCAAGACAATGATGAAAAGGGGCCGGATGGTCCAGCCATGTCCCCTGAGATGGGAGGGGATGCCAGGGCTTTACAATTTGTCTTATGGCATGCATTTTTGTCAAGTTCAATTTTAGTTGTCCGTGCACTGGGGCTTCCATTGTTGCACCATCGCCACCCCTCCCCCTGAGCTGGGAGACAATTCCACAGTCTGATGCACACCACTGTCAAGAATTTTTCACTCACATTCAGCATAATTTTCCCATTTCCTAGGTTAGGCCTTATGTCACCTTCTCCATTTCCATTTCTCCAAAACAGGTTACGTCCCTCTGGGTCCGTCTGTCCATCTTGGCAGGTTCATCTTTTTCTTTTTTATGCTTCTCTCCACCTCCCCCCCCCCCCAAGATCTTGCCTTTCACAAATCATGCTTGCTTCTCTCTCCCTCCCTCCCTCCCTCCTTCCCTCCCTCTCCATATTTTCCAATTGATGTTTAAAAATAGGGTTGTTAGTTTGGTTCACATTATATACAAAGCAGCTTGCTTTGAACTTTGAATTTGCAGTTGGAAATATGGCTGTTATTTGCTGTTTGCACTTCCCTGAATTTTGCAATACAGTTTTTAGTGAAAAAAAGTACCATAATGCTATAAAAATGAGTGTTTTAGCATAATAAAGGTAAAGGTAAAGGGACCCCTGACCATTAGGTCCAGTTGTGGCTGACTCTGGGGTTGTGGCGCTCATCTCACTTTATTGGCCAAGGGAGCCGGCGTACAGCTTCCGGGTCATGTGGCCAGCATGATTAAGCCGCTTCTGGTGAACCAGAGCAGCGCACAGAAACGCCGTTTACCTTCCTGCTGGAGTGGTACCTATTTATCTACTTGCACTTTGACGTGCTTTCAAACTGCTAGGTTGACAGGAGCAGGGACCGAGCAATGGGAGCTTACCCCATCGCAGGGATTCAAACCGCCGACCTACTGATCGGCAAGTCCTAGGCTCTGTGGTTTAACCCACAGCGCCATCTGTGTCCCTTTTAGCATAATAGCTGTTCATAAATGCACACGTTTGGGTAAAATGCACAGTCAACTCACAATTTGTGTGGGGATTATGTTCTGGGGTTTGCACATAAAGCTGAAACTGTAAATAGTCAGAGCAGCTCCAGAACCATCCCCAAGTGGCCATTCTAACTTTTGAAGCTGGTGCACTGAGTGGAATCCGCCCCTCCCAATGAATTGGAGAGTTTTTAAGCTTTCCACCTTGCTTACTGGGCTCTGGGAGGCCCTCACAAGATCTCTGATGGCCCTGTCTCACAGCCCATAAGAAAGCCTCCCAGACTCTGCTAAGCAAACCTGAGAACTTAAAAGCTCTTTCTCTGCTGGGAAAATCCGGTCCAAAAAGAGTTTTTAAGCTCTCTGTCTTGTGTGTGTTTCATTTATGTGATTTCAGCTGGCCCCTGCCAGGTGTGTACAGCTGCGATCGTGCGAGTTAAATGCATGCAAGTGGTGAGTCGACTGTACCAAAAACTGCAAAAAGATTCTGCCATTTACATTGCAGAATGATTTGGAAATGGGGTCAGAATGTACTTGGTGAATAAAGTCATGCAAAACTGACCAGAAGGAGACTGATTTGTCCATCCTACTTAAGAAAAACCACACATTTTCGTCTCTCATAATTGTGTGGACTTAACACAACCTCTTTGAAACAGTGATGTCCACATAAGGAGAGTGGTGTTTGAAAACTGAGGCTGACAAAGCAGTCATTTGAAAGGGTGCCCACAATTTAAAGTAAAGGTAAAGGGACCCCTGACCATTAGGTCCAGTCGTGGCTGACTCTGGGGTTGCGGCGCTCATCTCGCTTTATTGGCTGAGGGAGCCGGCGTACAGCTTCCGGGTCATATGGCCAGCATGACTAAGCCACTTCTGGCGAACCAGAGCAGCGCACGGAAATGCTGTTTACCTTCCTGCCGGAGCAGTACCTATTAATCTACTTGCACTTCAACGTGCTTTCGAACTGCTAGGTTGGCAGGAGCAGGGACTGAGCAATGGGAGCTCAACCCGTCGTGGGGATTCGAACCACCGACCTTCTGATCGGCAAGTCCTAGGCTCTGTGGTTAACCCACAGCGCCACCCGCGTCCCACAATTTACCATATTCTAAAGAACGTGAAGGTATTAATCCCCAGCCCAACAAGATGGAGGCAACTTGTGATCTTGCCAGTCGAGGACCTTCTTGCACGACCATTTTAGAACATTCCAAGGAAGAACAATACATTATCTTGTTGTCCCTGCATCTCCCGGTAACTTTCCACTCAGATGTGCAAAGGTAGTGCAGATGGGGTTATTATTATTTTTGTAAGACTACTCTCCTTGTGCCCCATGGCATGGCTCCTTCCACACTGCACATCAAAGAAGACCATGGCGCAACATGGTTGCAATCTCCTCTGTGGTCATCACCCTGTGGGTGATGTCTGCATCTGCAGCCTTGACAGAGTACAGAGGTACAGTTCTGGATAATGTAGAGCTAAAAAAAAAGGTTCAGAAAATAGCAGCCCAAATGGTAATGTGGGTGAAACATCTCCCTTTTGAGGAACGGTTCCCACATTTATTTATTTACTTTATAAATATTTGATACACTGCTTGATTGCGAAAAAACACACCCTCAAAGCAGTTTACAAAAAGAAAAGAAAAAGCTGTAACAGTATTGATATAAGATTCAGGATGGTAGCAATGTTAGTTTGACGCAATCGGGAAAAAATAAAAAAATTGTCCAGTAGCACCTTAGAGATCAAGTTTGTTCTGGGTATAAGCTTTCGTCTGCATGCACACTTCTTCAGAAGTATTGATATGAGCAGTTTAAAACAGCTATTTAAAATGTTGGGGGGAAATTGAAATGCACATCAACAGCCCACATCGTTTATCTGAAAATCCCTCTTATACTCTCACTATAGTAAATAAATAAATAAATAAAAAAATCAGCTTACTGCGAGTCCTTGACTTTGGATGCTCAGTTTAACACAGCATGTCCTTCAGCTTTTACAATCCTTGTTCTTGGCGCCCCCCTTTCTTTTTTGCTGTTTATGGCATTGCCTCCCACAAGCACATAACAAATACATAGAGAAGTGGTTTGTAAAGCATTTACTGCAAATATTTGTTGGTTTCCTCACACCACGCTAAAGAAGCCTACATTCTGGAGAGGGAATTTATTCCTGGAACTGTATAGTGTAAGCATCTAGGAAAACAATAGATCAGGGGGGTTTTGTAGTGAGGGTGTATTATCTTCCTTGTCCAGCACAGAAAGAATAGCCTTGAGAGAGGCGTTGAAGTTTAACATTTTAAAGAATCAGGAATTTGACTTGGCCAGAAGAGAGCTACATGCAAGAGATCCAAAGGAACAAATGAAAGTATTGGAAGAGGATGAATGAGGAAAGAAGGTGGAAGAAGGCTGGCTGTCAAGGGTTGTCTGCTTAGCCCTGACACTGAGGTCCTCCTCCAAGGGTCTTCTACTGGTTCCCTCACTGCAAGAAGTAAAGTTACAGGGAACCAGGCAGAGGGCCTTCTCGGTAGTGGCGCCTTCCCTGTGCAATGACCTCCCTTCAGAAGTCAAGGCGATAAAGAATTACACAACTTTTAGAAGACATCTGAAGGCAGCCCTGTACTGGCAGGTCTTTAATGCTTGACGTTTTTATTATGTTTTTAGATATGCTGTAGTCTGCCCTGAGTTGCTGGGGAAATCCAACCAGATGGGCGGGGTATAAAGAAGTAATAATAATAAAAAAAGCCAGATAAAGTAATAATAATGATGATAAAAGAAATTGAGGACCTATCAGGAATGTTAACAACATGGATACAATATTATCACTTAAATGAAGTATTTAAGAAAGATGGGAAATGAGGGTTTGGTGAACAAATATCACAATTGGAGAGAGACCTTTTAGAATGTAATGTAATGTTAAAGTGCTGTCTAAAATGTACAGTACTAGATATTATTCGAATGGGAGACAAAGAATGAGCAAGTAAAATATTCAATGATACATTGGGCAATAGACATTGGTCATAATATAGAGATAGAAGCATGGGAACAATTGTGGAATATGGATATAAAATTTGCAGCATATTATGGTTTAAGAGAAAATTATATGAAAATGATATATAGGTAGTATTTAACACCTAGTAAATTGGCAAAAATGTATAAATCAAAATTGATTAAGTGCTGGAAATGTAAAGAGCAGGAAGGTACTTTTTATCATATGTGGTGAACTTGTTGTAGGGTTAAAGCTCACTGGGAAATGAGATATAATGAAATGAAAAAGATGTTTAAGATAATATTCGTAAAAAAAAAAAAAAACCCTGAAGCTTTCATCTTGGGAATTATAGGGGTAGAACTACATAAACAGTATAGAAACCTATTTATGTATGCAACTGCAGCTGCAAGAATGTTACTTGCCCAGAAATGGAAAGAAGGGGTCCTGATGAGAGAAGAATGGATACAAAAACTTTTGGAATATCCAGAAATGGCAAAACTTACCAGAAGAATAAGAAATAGAGATAACAAACATTTTATAAATGAATGGACATGGTTTATTGAATATTTACAAGCAAATTGTAAACTGATAAAGACATTGGCAGGATTATTGTAATAATCTGCAGTTTTAAAATGAATGTAGAATTAAAATAAATAAATAAAGGCATGTTAATCTAGAACAGGCTTCCTCAACCTCGGCCCCCCAGATATTTTGAGACTACAGTTCCCAGCATCCCTGACCACTGGTCCTGCTAGCTAGGGATCATGGGAGTTGTAGGCCAAAAACATCTGGAGGGCCGAGGTTGAGGATATGCAATAAACAATAACACAAAGTTAAGGAACCACAGAAAGAGGAGGAAGGAAGTCGAATTGTTTGAAATGTTGCAATTTTTGTAAAATTATTGAAATGGATACAAATGAAAACTATAAATAAAGTTAAATAATAATTAAATAATAATGTAATAACGGAACTGGGAGCCAGAATATGAAACGAACTAGGGGGGCAGAGTATGAGAAAAAGTCAGGAGCTGGGGACAGGAAATATGAACAGGAATGCAAGAGCTCAGGAAAATGTCGCTCATACAAGGCTCATCTAGAAAAGGTAGTCTTTCTGTCTATAAGTAACAAATGGCCAGCCTGGGTGGATGGAAGAAGGCCAGATCTGGAAGGTTCTTACCTGGAGAGGCTGTGGTTATGTGTCTCACCACATGAGACAGTGGCCGCTTTCCAAGTAGAAATCAAGTCATGGTAGAAGATCAGAGATAGTAGAGAAGACACAGAGGATGGGCCTGTTGGTCAAAGGGGGGGGGGGAGTCTCCAAGGTGCTCATCTCCCTAAGACATGTAAAGAAGATTAAAGAGACCAGAGGAAAATTAAAATAGTGCCAGGTAGAAGGCAGGTAGGATACATTCAGATAACTGAGAACTAGGGCTGGGCGATATCTGGTTTTCAACATCATGATTTATCACCAGCTAATCTTTGTGATGGGGCGTGGGTGGCGCTATGGGTTAAACCACAGAGCCTAGGGCTTGCTGATCAGAAGGCTGGCGGTTCGAATCCCTGGAACAGGGTGAGCTCCCGTTGCTCGGTCCCTGCTCCTGCCAACCTAGCAGTTCGAAAGCACGTCAAAGTGCAAGTAGATAAATAGGAACCGCTCCGGCGGGAAGGTAAACGGTGTTTCCGTGCACTGCTCTGGTTCGCTAGAAGCGGCTTAGTCATGCTGGCCACATGACCCAGAAGCTGTATGCCAGCTCCCTTGGCCAATAAAGCGAGATGAGAGCCGCAAACCCAGAATCGGCCGCAACTGGACCTAATGGTCAGGGGTCCTTTTATCTTTACCTTTAGGGTTATGTACAAAACATAAACAGTAGTTAATATTAAGTAGGACTAGTGAAAACAAGTCAGCTTCATAAATCAGTCTGGACTTATTTCCATGAGCCACAACCCCAGAATCGGTCACGACTGGACCTAATTGTCAGGGGTCCCTTTACTTTACCTTTAATCTTTGTGCTATACCAATATATCACAATGTCTGAAATAAGGATGGAGCTATGTAGAGGCATTGTCTGGCTTAACAGTTTTTCCTGCATCGTGATTTCTGCATAACACGCACACATCATGATTCACGAGATATTGCCAGGTCAAAAATTATGAAAATGATTTTACAATATGGACTTCAAACTGGTTTTGGATGATATCTCAATATATCACCCAGCCCTACTGGGAGCCACGAGCCTTCCAAATGTACTATATCAGGGGCAGCATGTGCTGTTCTCCACTTGAGATAAAACAGGAAGTGCCACTGTCTGCCCTGCCACCTCTAAGGCTGGCGGAGAAGCAGTGCTGGCATTGGCACCAATTCCCAGTGAGATCTCACATGCTGCACGAGATATTATGAGCTCTCACTAGAAATGAGTGCTGATTCTCCACAAGCAGTGGAGGCAGTGGGATGAACAAGGCCCTTGCGTTGGTGCCACCTTAGGGACTTCTGCTGCCTGAGGCAGCTGCTTCACCCTGCCTTATGGTTGGGCCGGACCTGTACTCTATGTATATGGTGCCTCCACTGCCAGGCAAGGCAATTGACTGCAGACTTAAATCAGTGTGGCCGAGCCAAGCATTGCCTCCATTCAACTTCCCTGGATTTTGAAGAAGCGACAGAGGGATGACACTGCTGGCGTAAGTGCTGGTTGGATCACTGCCTCCCCACGTCCTTGCACATGCCATATATTTGCCATTTGAGTTCCAACTAAGATCAAACCAAGCAAGGAACAGACGTCTGATTTCCAAGCTAGCAAGTGCCCAGCCAGTTAATCTTTTTGTGGCTTTATTTCTGCATCGGGCCTTATATATAAGCGGCCAAGAGTGCAACAGCATCATTGATGCAGTTCCCAGAAGAATCAGTGAAGACCAGGGATAAACTGGCAAAATCCCTTGGGGGCACAGATAGAAATAAGGCAGACCCGTTTTGCAAGGCTGTGTCTGGTCTCTCCTTGCTTGTATTCATGTCCAGTGGCTCCCTGAGGCTCTTGAGGATCAAAGGAACTGGATGTCTGTCATCTACCATAATTTTTAGGAGGCATCACTCTGAAATGGCAGTTCTTGGTTTGAAGTGAACTAAGGGTTTTTATTTTAAATGGTAAGACATAATGGCCTCAGTAAATCCCGTAGGCTTAGCTGGAAAAGACAGAGTTGTGCTGCCTTGATTCTCTGTAGATATCTCCAAATTACAGACCTCCGTAGCACAGTCCTAAAGATGTTTACTCAGAAGGAAGTCCCACTGATTTCAATGGCACTTACTTGATTGTGTGTTTAGGACTTCAGCCTTGAGCTTTCATGAGAGAAAGCTCCATGGAACACAGTGCAACATACTTCTGAGCAATGCTTTGTAATACACAGTAATTGCACTGTCTAAGTGGATCGTCAGTAATTCTCATTTCTTGATGGAGTCCTTCTGTAGAGTATAAAAATGGATGTCTAACAAAGCAGCTTCCAGATATTACCTGTGCCAGACATGGGGAAATCTTTGTCTCTTTCGATGTTGCTGGACCTTAACTCCCATAAGCCCCAGATGGTATGACCAGTGGTCAGAGATTATGGGAGTTGTAGTCTAATATCATCTGGAGGGTCACAGGTTTCCCCTTCCTTCCTTCCTTCCTTCCTTCCTTCCTTCCTTCCTTCCTTCCTTCCTTCCCCTATCACTCTCTCCCTTTCTCTCTTAATTTCCCCCAAAAGTAATGGAAAGGTCCTTACCATCAGTTGAAATATAATCTGTCCTGCTTCCTGAGATCTCTAGTTGTCATCTGCTATCATACGTCACTGGATTCCATCTGTTCAGTCCTTCTGAATATTTCCCCCTATCTTTTAACCTTGTTAGTTTTATAACACCCAGTCACTCCCATATTTTCCTAACAAAGTCTAATGTACCAATTTTTAAAGCAGGGATGACTAACCTTTCCTTTGGCTCTAGGGTCACATTTACCTGTGGTCAACCACCCCTGGGGCTGCAGGCAGGTGGGCAAGGGGGGGCACCCCAGACTCTCTCCCACACCTACTCTCTCTCTCTCTCTCTCTCTCTCTCTCTCTCTCTCTCTCTGTCTCCCTCTTGTATGTGTGCATTCACACACACACACACACAGAGAGAGAGAGAGAGAGAGAGAGAGAAGCATACAGCCTTCAGCTCATCTGTTGGCAGAGGAGAGGGCCGAAGAGCCCTCTCAGCTTCTTAAAGAACTAGTGGCCAACAGGGTGCCCTTCAAATGTTGTTGGACATAAAAAGGAAAGACTGTAAGTTGTTGTTATAGGCAGTAACAGCAGCAATAATATTATCGGCCCAAAAATGGAAGCAAGAAGAATTACCAACATTAGAAGAATGGAGGATAAAATTGATGGACTACGCAGAATTAGACAAGCTAACAGGAAGGATCCGAGACCGGCAGGACCAGAGGTTTACCGAATACTGGACTAAATTTACGGAGTATCTGAAAAGTATTTGCGATGATCAAATTATGTTTGTAGGACTACAAGAAGCTCTGTGAGGAGTAATTTAAGAAATATTGTAAAAATGGAAAGGAAGAACTGATTTGTTAGGAAATGTAAGGGCAATATTAAGTTAGGAATTGCAGGAGAAATAATTAAAACGGAAGGCTATCAGAGATGCTGAAGGAAGTCCAAATAAGGATATATGTATAATAATTTGTGTGGTATGTCTAAAAAAATTGTATGCTAAAATTAATAAAAAATATTCCAAAAAATCAAATGTTGTTGGACTACAACTCCCATCAGCCCCAGCTAGCAGGGTCAGTGATGAGGGATGATGGGAGTTGTGGTCCTGCAAACACTTAGAGGGCACCAGATTGGCTACCCCTGTGTTAAATGATCAGTCCAAAGAGCAGGGAGGAGGTGAGATGCTTTTTCATTAAGGTGCTGGGCTCTGCCCACCCCAGCACTTTCTCTCCTCTAATTATTTTTCTTATTGTGCAGCTGCTGCCCAAATCAGTGAGGTCTTGTCAGGGGCAGAAAGTGTTGCTGGCAAGTGAGGGGCATCAGGCTCCCAAACTAAGGGCTAGCAATACATTCTCATGAAAGGCACAGGAAGTCTTCTTAGGGCAAGGGCTGGCGACTGCTGTTCAGCTGCACAGCTCCTTGCTACCTTCCCCCTTCATTAAGCTGCCTGCCCTTGTAACAATGTCACCTGAGCATACCTGCCAGAAATGTTTCACCTTTCCTTGTCGCAATAATTTGCAAACTTGGCCTCCGGCTGAACGCAACCTTTTAGTAGTTGATGGCAGAAGGGAGTAAGCTTAGAATATATAAGCAATTGCAAGGGTTAATTGGAGGAGACAGCTTTTTGTTTTCCTAACTTGTGGAATGACTGAAGGTTGTTTTTAAACTGTGACAAGCCTGTTGTTTTACTTTTTCTTGACAGAAAAATGGCTCATCTTTTGAGATGCTGAAATTTGGGCTGGTGACTAGTCCTTTGAGACCACTTAGAGCATGAGTCTTAGAGAAACAGGTTGTAAAATAACCTCAGGGTTGCCTTTTAACTTGATGTTCTATTGCAGTTCAAGCCCTGCTCTTAATGATGCAAGCGCTGAGTAGCCACACGTTTGTGTAAGAGTGCGCCTGTTCCCCTGGGAATAAAAACTTTGCCCGAAGAAAAGCATTTCTTTCCTGTAATTGGAGTTCTTGTTTATAAGGTCTTGCGGAGGCTGCAACAGATTATTTTGTGCAAATCAGGTGTGTTTATTCCGCATTCCTCCAGATATTGCTGGACTTTCCCTTTTCCCTAACCATTGGTGATGCTGGCTGGGGCTGATGGGAACTCTAGTCCAACAACATTCAGAGGGATGCAGGTCTTGCTAGAACGCCCAGTGGCAAGAATAAGCATTCCTAAGGGCTCTAGTATTCCAAACTCCAAATAAGGCAACCAAAACAGATTGTAGCCAAACAGAAACATATGAACATAAATTATATACAATAAATAAAGCATAATCTTAAATCTCGAAGGAGGCCATGTGACCTAAGTGTAGCAGCCTTTACTGCAAATTTAGATGTATTAAACGTTACAGGCTTGTCCAACCCAGACAGCAGATATTTAATCTTATCCATATTACCCTAAGGGCTTTAGTACACACTCAGTCTGCCAGAGCTTTTAGTTGGGAAAGGATCATTGCCTTTGCTATTGCCCGCTTGTGAGTGAGTCACCATCAGTAGAGTCAGAAGGCTCATTGGGGCAGGAGAGCCTGGGTGGTCACGAATATATAGGGCTGACATATGGTGAGCCAGATCATTGGTCCATTTAGCCTAGATCCAGTGGTTCTGGCTGGGAGTGGGTTTCCGGGATCTTGGGCAGAAGTTTTTCTCCTCACCATCTCCCTGGCCCTTTTACCTGGGAACGAACCCATGGGAGTTACAGTCCAACAAGGGTACCTCACCCCTCCCACCTCTGCTCTGAACATCACCCCTTAATGTCCCCAGGTGTTAACAGAGGGAAAGCAATTCCGTGCTGTTAAACTGCCTTAAATGAAGCCAGACCAGTGACTCATCCAGCTCAGCACTGTTTACAGTAGCTGGCGATGACTCTCCAGGGTTTCACACAGGAATTCTTCCTGGAGGTGCCCAGGATTGAACCGGGTACCTTCTGCATGCAGAGCAGTTGCTCTGCCACTGAACTACAGACCCTTCCCTTTCAGGGAACGGGATCCGCAGACCAGGAGGGAACTTCTCCCTAGCCCAGGAGAGAAGTGGCTTGTGTAGCAGGCAGCACAATCCTCTTCCAGCTTTTGGGTGCCTAAAGGCAGGTGTGTATTTGGACAGAGGGATTTTCCAGGCTGACTAATTCCTGGTGATCCTCACCCCTCCTCTCTCTCAGGAGGGATTTTGTACCTCTGATGTCAAGAATCCACATGTGTCAGACAGCAGACTGTTGCCAGCTGGGCTCCTTGCCAAATGCAGAGCAAAATGCCTTTTTGCAGCACTGGCTGTTTTCCTGGAGCCCTCGAAGGGACATCCAGCTGCAGCATCCCTCCCAGGAGAAACTCAGTCTCCCTTCCAGAATCCATCCCCCTTTCCTACCACATTCCTTCCCTCTGCCTCCATTGCCTCGTAGCCTTTAGCTCTTTGTCTGTGGGGTGCTGCTGGCCAAGTGCAAGCAACTGCCTGTAGGGAACATCTGCTCAGGGTGATAACACAGAAGAGAGGCTCATAATGATCCCCTCTGTGTGGAGGCCTCCTTTGCCAAATCATTTGCAGTAGGCCAGGGCATTTGGAGGGTGGGGGGGAGGTGCAAATCCCGGCTTAATGTTCGATCACAGACCCTCCATTTGAGGACATTAGGATGCTCTCAGGAGCATCTGCACTTAATGCACGTGAGAGAAGCAATTTCCTTTCTGCCTTCCCTCCCCCACCCCAAAGAAAAGAGGGTCTTGACGTGGGTTGGCATCTGCTATGCCTGTTGTGCTGTTGGCACAAGATCTGCCAGGCCACCCACAGAAGGATGCCACGTTATCAGCTGCCAGGTTATTCCTGCCCCCACCTCCCTGCCAAACTGGAGTCCTTGTGCATCGGTTCAGGCCAAGATGAAATGCATCCCTTTTGGAAAGCAGGTTACAGTTTCAGCACATTGCAGAGAAATGTGTGCGCGCAGCCAGGGACCGAGGGAGGGAGCTGTACCAAGGGGAAGAAAGGGGAAGAAAGAGACAATCTTCTATAGCTTTACCCCTGCTGGGCATCCTTTCTCAAAAGAGAGAGACGATCCCTTCTGCAGGGTCTGGTTTCTTTAGGTTATTTTTTTTAAAAAGAGACTCTATCAAATTTAACAGCAGACATAAAAGCCTTAGATGTGAATGGTTTGGAAACAGAAGCTGAAATACCTATTGTAACTTCTCTGTTGCTGCCTGTGGGCTGTTTGGATTGAACGAGACTCAGGAAGGGCTCCCTGCAACATTCAAATTTCAGGGTAATGGGTTTACACTTTGTGACATCCTCCCCACTAGTGGAATGTTAAGGTTGCACCATTTTCTTGTGGGGTGGGAAGAGAAGAATGAAACGAGCCATTTCCTAACACCCCTGCCAGTCTGCTTAAATGAATGTAGATCTAGCATTGTCCCTTGGTTAGCTTTGTATGTCAGCTAAAACAAAGGTTTGGTTGATTCAGTCCCAGCCTGGTGTTAAGCTTTGCGGAATGGACAGAGGGCTGACTATTGCACTGGGCCAGGAGTAGAGAGCATGTGTGTGGCTCCTGAGATGCTGTTGGGGTCCAACTTCCATCAGCCCCACTTAGGAGAGCCAATGTTCCCCAGGTGGCACAGTGGGTCATTGTGTCTGGCTGTTCAGCAGAAGGTGGTGGTTTGAGCCCACCCAGAGATGGCTGTGAGCAGGATTCCTGCATTGTCTAGCCCTGGGGGTTCCCTTCCAGCTCTATGGTTCTGTGATTCTAATGGTCAGGGATGACTGGAGATGTAGCCCAACAAAACTGGGGAGGCCAAAGGCACCAGGTGTACCTTGTAGGGCAGAGAGCATCATACATTTGATGTTCAGGAACTGCAGTGGCAGAACATAAGACTTCTCTATACTAAACCAGACTATTTGGCTCTTTAACCCAGTGGCTCTTCCGAGGCCTTTCCCAGCATCTTCTCCCTGCAAAGCTTTAAACTGGAGATAGCAGGGACTGAACCCGGGACCTTGTTCCTCCAAAGCATGTGCTCTGCCACTGAGCTGCAATAGTTCCTTCCCTAGGGAGGGGATAGGCACAGATAGCCTGAAGAGTTAGGCAAAAATCAGAGCATCCCAGCAACCTTGGCCCAGGGCTGTTTAGGACTCCCATAGATTATGAGTGAAGAATCTGTAGGTATTTTGAGGTGACAACACAGAGTAATTTTGCTTAGCAAACACTTTACTAGCCTCAGCCCTGTTCAGTGGCGATTGCAGATAAGACCCAGATAGAGTGGATCAATAACAGCTGTAGCGGCTGTTATTGATAACAGCTTCTGCTTAGGCGAGTTGAAGTACAAACATTGTCTCGAGCAATTTTTAGCAAGAAGCATTACCTTGATAAAGCGTTTCAAAATCGTATCTGTGTTGCATATGTATTATCTTATTTGATGTTGCGATTGCACATTATCTAGATCCCAGAGCAGGGCCATATGAGGCTGCCACCTTGCTGAAGCTAAGCAGGTCTGGGTCTGATCGGGGTAATGGAGTATCCCCAAAGAAAGCATGGCTGGCTGGCTAGAACACTGAAGAGGAGTGTTCCATGGTGCAACATTTTGTTGCAGGTTCCACTTGCTGACAACTATTTACAGTGACTGCTAAACAGAGCCTCAGTGCTCAGAATCATTTGATTTTTAGCTGCTGCCTGGGGATGGAAAACAATATCGGGAGACTATTGCCTTTGTGCCCCGAATGTGGAGTTCTTGGAGGCGTCAAATTGGCATCTGTGTGGAAGCTGGATCTGATGGACCTTTGGTTGTATCCAGCAAAGCTATTAATATATCATTTATTTATTCATTCAAAGCTTTTAGGCCCTGCTTTCAGTCGGAAAAGCTCCCAGAGCAGCTTACAAAATTACTAAAATTAACGCAGTCCCCGACCCTCGGGCTGAAAATCTAAAAAGGGCATGGCACAAAAGGAAAAAAGGATGAGGAGGGAAGAGAGAAAAAAGCAAACTTTGCCACTCAATGCTTAATGTTTCCTTATGGTGGTCAGTTGGGATGGAGATGGGCTGCCCACAGTTCAGAAAATATGCTTTATTATTACTGGGTAGCCTGGTACGCCTGCTCTGACATGCCCAAAATCCATTGGCCTCCACTCTCTGCATCTTTTATTGGGAATACTGTCATAAACCCAGATTCTCTGCCTCCCACCCTCCGAGATTAATGATACCTGACTGATGACATTCTCTCTTCCAAACCAAATGATCCACCCCGATTAATTCCTGACCTCTAAGGCTCTTGGGAGGGCTTGCCGGGTCATAAGCTGCTTTTGCAAAAAGCAGGATTTTCATGGCTGCTCTGGGGGACCCCGCCCCCCCCCAACTCTCCTCTTTGGAATGTGTCATTCTGCTTTCAGCAGCAGTAGCAGCATGTGACTGGGGTAGGTTATTGATGGATATGTACCCACTCTTTAAAAAAACCCCACCCAAAACCTGCAGCACTTATTTTGTCCCAAAGTTTTAAAGCCTTTTGGTGAATCCTTGCCTAATTGGTCTGGCCAGTAACTTACTGTCCTAGGAATAATACACCCGTTTGAATCTGTAGATGTAGCCTATGTCAATACAGTGGTACCTCGGGTTAAGAACTTAATTCGTTCTGGAGGTCCGTTCTTAACCTGAAACTGTTCTTAACCTGAAGCACCACTTTAGCTAATGGGGCCTCCCGCTGCCACCGCACAATTTCTGTTCTCATCCTGAAGCAAAGTTCTTAAGCCGATGTACTATTTGTGGGTTAGCGGAGTCTGTAACCTGAAGCGTCTGTAACCTGAAGTGCCTGTAACTCGAGGTACCACTGTATTTAACTGGCCACAGGAATGTGCTGCCTTAATAGAGTTAACTTGGCCAAATGTTAGGGTGGTCATGTGTCCAAAGAGAGGACAGTCCTCTCTTTGAAGGATTCCTCTGCTTGAAGTGGTCACTCTGGCAAATGATTGTCAGCTAACACCGCCCCCCCCCCCCCCGCAGAAACATTGATATGTAGAATGCGTGACTCCAAGGAATACCAGGTCAAATACACATTGCTTCCTGAAGAAATTCAGGCTTCCAAGGGACTTCTGTAGCTGTAACTCCCTTCACAACCAGGCTGATCCTACACAAGATTGGATCCCTCCCTCCCTCCCCGTTGCAAATAGAAAACAATGTAAAATGTTATTAAAACAATGTTCCTTAAGATGGATGCAATCTAAAAAATTTCTAGATAGACCCTCTCTAGCACAAGCACTTTCCCTGCACTGGATGTTTATCTGGAGAGGTTTTTGACAGTCTTGCCTAAAGGTTAGGGATGGGCTCCTGCAGGTCTTGTTAGGTCAGCTGGCAATAATTTCCATTCAGACAAGTCTTTGTCATGATCAGCGCTGTTTCCATTCCACTGCAGTTCAGTTTCCACCGAATACCACAGGATTCATCCTGCAGCTCACTTTTTAGTATAATTTATGCAATCATTTATATGATTAAAAAATGATTTCCACCCAAGTCATTTCAGTGTAAAAGAAATGCCAAAACAATGTCAAAAAACAAACCACGGTCATTAATTATGCTTCAGCTGCGAGCTTTAGAAAAACCCAACAATGTTGTGAGCTAATACTGATTGCATTAACTTGGATTGTTGCTGATTGTATTTGCAAGATTGATTTCCATTCCAGACTTGGGGCATAAATGCAAACAAAAGCGATTTCTCCTTCTGACAGAATTCTCCAACATCCCAAGTTGCTCCTGGCGCTTGGGGACACAGCAGAGAAGATCACACTTTGTAGATTCATGAATCTTCCCTTCTGGAAAGAGGAGCTTGACATGTACAGATTTAAAATACAGGTAGCATTACTAAGAATCTCTTAGGAGACCTTAAGGATAACAGTATAACAAAAAGAAGGTGGTGATTTCTTTCTTCCTGAGATGTGGTTGCCATGCCATTTGTGGCTTAATATGCCAGCCTGAACTGGTCATGTGCTGAAAAGCTTCTAGACTAGAGCTAGCCTGGATAGCTCAGTTGCTTAGAGTGTGGTGCTGATTATGCCAAGGTTTCAGGTTTGATCCGCGTATGAGACAGCTGCATATTCCTGCATTGCAGGGGGTTGGACTAGGTGACCCTTTTCGTCCCCTCCAACTCTACAATCCTATGATTCTAGAAGCTTCTTCAACTCCTGGAATGACGATTTAACAATCCCTCTGTTTCCAAGGCAGGCTTATTTTGGGATGGGTGGCGGCAAAGGCGCTCGTCTTCCACCTTTCCACCACGCTGGTTTTCCAAGCCAGCGGTCAGTGTTAAAACCATGTAATACCAATCCTGCTACAACATACAATGTTGCCAGAGTCTTCACAGCAGCGGTCAAAATTCGTCAGATGATGACCTGTGCCACAAACTAGATTTAATGAACACTCACATCAGAGTGCTCTCTAAACTGAAAGTTGTAGTCTTTTATGTACTAACCTTTTATGCTCTTCCATATCCATTTAATGTTCCTAACCCTTCTTTTAGATTCTTTTAGATTCTTACTGTCTTTTAGATATACCTTCTATTTTAATACTTTTTAGCTTTCCAAAACGTTTGACGGATTCTAAATGATTGTACCAAACCCTACTTATGCTGGTCTGTGACCGTAATAAAGATTTGATTGAAAACCATGTAAAATAGCAGTAAGCCAACTAAAAGGCAAAACAGCCTACGATTTATAAAAGAGCAGATACAGGCAGCTGTAAAAAGGAGGTCAAAAATTAACAGCTGTTAAAGGCTCAAAGAGAACAGGCTTTGATGCTGTTGTACGGCAAAAGGGTGGCTTAATTGTGGCTTTGCTGATGAGGTTGAACTCCCAACTGCTGCCCACCTCAAACTGCATGCCCAATAGTCAGGCATAATGGGTGATACTGTGCAGTAACAGCTGTAAGGCCAGAGGTTAGTCCCCCATGTTTTATATAGCCCTCATCGACAAGAGAGGGTTGCTACCCCTCTCCCAGTCTTGAGCTGGAGGGGAGACAAACACCCATACCCACCTAGCCCACCTTGAAGTTCTAGGCTCATCCATGGTCTTCCCATTCCTTTTCCAGCTAAACCCTATCTGTGATGAATGCATCTGTCCCTGGGCCTGCTGACTGCCTTCATACTGATAGTTAATCGTTTCCAGGCATGCTTCGTGGTTTCTCATTCACGCTGGCGTTGTGAACTGAGTGTTGATTTCTTGGTGGCAGGAGAGATCTGCACCTTGGCAGCGGAAAGCCTGTCCCTCATTTCTCTGCAGCAGATTGCTGCTTACACAGGAGCCAGAGTCATTCCCTGCTCCCTTTCAGGTTTTTCGTGGGGGAGAATGGAGCTACAAGAAACTCAGACCAGCAATGTTGCCCCCAACCCCACCCACTCAAGATGCAAAAACTCACAGCACTACGTCAACTTAGCAATCAAAGCTAATGCAGTTCTAGGCTGCATCAACAGTAGTGTCCCGATCATAGTACTATTCCGCCATGGTTAGATGCCATCTGGAGTACTGTGTCCAGTTTTGGGAGCCACAGGTTAAGAAGGATATTGTCAAACTGGAACGTGTGCTAAGGAGGGTGACCAAGATGATAAAAAGGTCTTCTTGTTGTTGTTTAGTCATTTAGTTGTGTCCGACTCTTCGTGACCCCATGGACCAGAGCACGCCAGGCACTCCTGTCTTCCACTGCCTCCCACAGTTTGGTCAAACTCATGCTGGTAGCTTCAAAAACACTATCCAACCATCTCATCCTCTGCCGTCCCCTTCTCCTTGTGCCCTCCATCTTTCCCAACATCAGGGTCTTTTCCAGGGAGTCTTCTCTTCTCATGAGATGGCCAAAGTATTGGAGCCTCAGCTTCAGGATCTGTCCTTCCAGTGAGCGATAAAAGGTCTAGAAACTAAGTTTTATGTGTAAAGGTTCAGGGAGCTGGGTATGTTTAGCCCGAGAAAAGAAGTCTGAGAGGTGATATGATTGGCACATTCAAATATCTGGAGGGCTGTCCCATGGAAGATAAGAGCAAGCTTGTTTTCTGCTGCTCCAGAGAGTAGGACCCAAACCAATGGATTCAAATTACAGGAAAGGAGATTCCAACTAAATTCCTGACTGGAAGAGCTGTTTGACAGTGGAACAGATGCCCTCAGAAGGTGGTGGACTTTCCATCAATTAAGTTTTGCTTGTGAAGACCCCCAAGAACTCCCAAAGAAAGACACAGTTGACACCAATATTAGCTTAAGGTTATTGGCATAATTTGGGCCACAACTTTATTGATTACAGAATGTGAGTGGTTTGCTTAGGCATTGGTTCAACTAGCTGCACCTACACCTCTGGCAGGGCAGCACTGACAACTAGACACCGGCAGAAGTCAGTAAGGGTAAACATACTGGGGAAGCATTGGTCCTACCACAGACACAACCTCACCCCAAATGCTCCCAGGGGCTCTGGCGTGGCCCTAATCCCTGGAAGCGGATCGGACAAAAGCATGGTGAGCACCTGGATTCCTTTAACAGAATACCCTATCGCACATTGGGAGGGGCAGGTATGACAACCTCCCCTCCAACCAACCTTGAACTGATTGGATTTTATTCTGATCCTGATCTGATTTGAGGATGTATTTTAATTGATTGTCTGATTTTATGTTAATATGTTATACATTTGATGTTAGCCGCTCTGAGCCCGGCTTCGGCTGGGGAGGGTGGGATATAAATAAATATTATTATTATTATTATTATTATTATTATTATGCCTAACTGCCAAACCTTACAAAGTTGTGTTGATTTGCTACACGGCAGGCGAAACCCAAGTGGCAACAGCCAATCAGCCAAATGGGAAAAATCCTATCGGGCCCCTGTCCCAAAAACAGACAACCCACGACGGCATAGCAAGGTCATAAAGGTAAAGGGACCCCTGACCATTAGGTCCAGTCGTGACCGACTCTGGGGTTGCGGCGCTCATCTCGCTTTATTGGCTGAGGGAGCCGGCGTACAGCTTCCGGGTCATGTGGCCAACATGACTAAGCCGCTTCTGGTGAACCAGAGCAGCACACAGAAACGCCGTTTGTACCTATTTATCTACTTGCACTTTGACGTGCTTTCGAACTGCTAGGTTGGCAGGAGCAGGGACCGAGCAACGGGAGCTCACCCCGTTGTGGGGATTCGAACCACCGACCTTCTGACCGGCAAGTCCTCGGCTCTGTGATTTAAGCCATAGTGCCACCCACGTCCAGCAAGGTCATAGCAAACCCTAAATATAGGGAGGGTGATCCGATGCACGAGGTGCTAAGAGGAAGCTTGACGCAACATGCAGCAGTATAAATAGGTCTCCCGGCTGCCAATTCTCTCAACCCCATTGGCCAGAATTACCCCGGCAACTGAGGGACCCTATCAGGTCATTGTGGCTATCCAAACAATCCAACCCACACAAACAAATAAGGTCAATCATAGTGATTTCACTGCAACACGTGCCCTCTGTGATGAGGACATAATTTTTAAAGAGAGGTTGCCAGGGATGCTTGAGCTGTGATTATTGCACTTCAGGGAGTTAGACTAGATGATCATTGGGGCCCCTTCTGACTTTACAGTTCTATGATTGTACGTTTCCCCTCTCTAACTCTGAAAAATAAAATGTTTATAAGTAATGCAAACCAGGAGTGGGGAACCTTTGACCTTCCAGTTGTCGTCTGACTCCAGCTCCCATCAGCCCCGCCCAGCATAGCAAGTGATCAGGGATGATGGGAGCAATATTTTTTTTTAAAAAAGAACTATTTATATACCACTCACTTGTGTAAAATATCAGTGAGGTGTACAGCAATATATACAAATGCAATATAAAACAAGGGTTATAAAAAAAAAACAGTTTCTATTAAGATGGAGGGAAATGTCTCTTCCCACCACCCACCCCTCTGGAAAAAAAAAAATGCTGCTAATTTCCGTAATGTCCTTCCAGGCATCAGGTGGGCTGGATTTTCCCAACTAATTCTACTGTTTGCTCATCACATTCATTCATGTCTGCTCCTGCCTATGGTTAATTGGAAAATTGATTTTTCCCCCTCCGAAAATGACACTTCCTAATAATGAGAGTTTAATTGCAACCAGGACACTGAGGAGAGGAGACTTCTAAGGCCAGCAGGCTGAAGGGAGCACACTGGGGACTCAGGGCGGCCCTTGCCTTGAGGAGGGACTGAAGACCTGTCAGTGGACTGCAGTTGCTTCTGCAGCATCAGCAATCCCTTCACAGCTCTTTTCTTTCTGCCAAGGGCTTCAGCTGCCTCTCACTTAGGATCAGATTCAGAATTTATAGGCCAGTAATGCCAAACCAAGGGACACGGGTGGTGCTGTGGGTTAAACCACAGAGCCTAGGACTTGCCAATCAGAAGGTCGGTGGTTCGAAACCCCGCAACAGGGTGAGCTCCCGTTGCTCTGTCTCAGCTCCTGCCAACCTAGCAATTCGAAAGAACGTCAAAGTGCAAGTAGATAAATAGGTACCGCTCTGGCAGGAAGGTAAATGGCATTTCCATGCACTGCTCTGGTTCGCCAGAAGCGGCTTAGTCATGCTGGTCACATGACCCGCAAGCTGTATGCCAGCTCCCTCGGCCAATAAAGCGAGATGAGTGCCGCAACCCCAGAGTCAGTCACGACTGGACCTAATGGTCAGGGGTCCCTTTACCTTACCTTTAATGCCAAACCATGGTTTATCATGCCGTACGCAAGCAAGAAAGAGCTTGCAAAAAAAGTCAGGAGATAGTTTTGGCTAGCATTTACTTCCACATTCTACAAATCGTGAATTTGTGGCTTAAAAGCAATCCATGGTTAGCTAAAGGAGCCAGGTTTGTAACATGTGGCTTGACGTCAGCTTGTTTGGAAATTTTTATAAATGCGCCCAATCCCTGCCCCCCACTCCAGCCAAAGAAAATGGCAGCAGTGCAGTGATTGTGACTTACTTTGAGCCATGGTGGAAGTCTGAACCCACCATCAAACCACTGATCTATGATAGAGTGGGCATACATTTTGCCACAAGAACAGCATGTGTCAGTGGGTGGTCAAGGTCCAGATTCCAGGGAGTGTGACTGGATCTGGCTACACACACATTTAGTCTCTCTCTCACACTCTTTAAATGGTGAGGGATATAACCATGTACATTTCTCCTCAACCTAATTGGTGTTCGCCCAACGCAGTCATAGTCCACAATTGGTGACAAGGAAAATATGGCAGGAGGGATAACTTGGGTACTCACAGTGGGTCGCAATGAAGGCCTCCGAGGCCACAGGCAGGCCAATGGTTGCCCACTGTCAGGGACCGTGCTGAGGAGGGTTGCACTGAGGAGGAATAGTGGGAGCCTCCTCCTGATCCGGACCCTGAATCTTCCCAGGAGCAGGAGGACAGTATAGATTTGGAATGGTGGTTTGCAGAGGGGCATAGTTCAGAAGGCAGTAGCTGGGAAATACTGGGTGGGGGACAGCTAGGAGAAGAAAGACTGGAAGAGAGAGGGTTAACAAATTCACAGGCTCTGCACACATTCACCTCCTTTCTCCAAAGTCACAGAGAGCTCAGAAAGTGGCAGAACAGGAAGTGCAGAGGGTACACGATCAGATTACAAGATGTAGAAGTGACACAGATTAATAGGGACAGAGGGGGTGTGAGCCTTAATTGGGAGCACCGCCATTTCTAGGAGATCGGTTCTTTGTTCTCTCGCTGTGATTATTAAAGTTTCTAACTGGTAAGAAGACACCTTTCCTTTGTTCTGCTTATCTACTGCCATGGGGGAGGAAGCTGATTCCCTGAATCCTGAACACCCATGTGTGATCTAAGGAAACCAGATATGGCCGTGTTGGTGCAGTCCCTAACTAGTTTCATTGGATTCAGTCCAATGCCTTTCCCTATCCTTCTGCAGAAGTCAAGAGGTTTTGACTATGGAGCCCACACTCACACTGACATCCTCAGCTTTCGGGGCTGCTTCCCATTCTGAGCTGACTCTCTCCCTGCCACGATCCCCCTTGCCTGGGAACACCCATTGCTGTGCCCCTTCCCCATGTTTTTGCTGCCAAACGTTAACAGGGGTCAAGCAACCTCTTTGCCCTATGCAGCCCCCTTCCCTGCCCCCAGTCCAGCTCAATGGCTTGTCCTCCAGTTTGTTAGCTCTGAAGGAATGCCACTGTTTGTGTGTGATTTATTGATGGATAGGCTGCTAATTAAAGTGTTGCTTCCCTCAAGGAAGCGAGCTGAGCCTCTGTCTTTTTGAGCAAAAGCGTGTGGGGTTCCCCCGGGGCAATAGGGTCCATCTGCTGAAGCTCCACACTAATGAAGCCCTATTTCTGCAACAATATAACATATTGATCCAAATGTAATATTCACACATCAGGCAACCTTTGTCTGACAGCCCACCTTCTGCCTGCCCCCAGCAGCAACCCAGTTACAAAGGACCCCATTCTAGGCAACAGGGCAAAGTTGTGGGGGGTGGGAAGGAAGCTCAGACATAGTGATGTGTGTCAGCCCCCCCCCCCAGGCAATGGGGAAATGCCATTGATTGCACTCGGACAATATTTGGGACATTGTCCTTCTGGAGGTCTCCTGCAAGGCAGCAGTTGTCCAACACAGGCAAACTCCGAGGCTGCCTATTTGCAGCAAGAAATAGGAGAAGAATAAAGGTAATGTCTGAGTGATGTTCCTTTGACAGGAAGTGACTTGCAAGCTGATTCGTGGCCAGAGCCTGTGTGGTGCACCATGGCAACTCAGTAGCTAGGTGTGGCCATCAGAATCTGGATATACAGTGGTACCTCGGGTTACAGACACTTCAGGTTACAGACTCCACTAACACAAAAATAGTACCTTGGGTTAAGAACTTTGCTTCAGGATGAGAACAGAAATCGCGCGGCGGCGGCACAGTGGCAGCGGGAGGGCCCCATTAGCTAAAGTGGTACCTCAGGTTAAGAACAGTTTCAGGTTAAGAATGGACCTCCAAAACGAATTAAGTTCTTAACCAGAGGTACTACTGTACAGTCGTATCTCGGAAGTCAAATGCCTTGCGAGACAAACGTTTTGGCTCCCGAATGCCGCAAACCTGGAAGTGATTGTTCTGGTTTGTGAACATTCTTTGGAACCCGAATGTCCATCACAGCTTTTGTGACTTCAGGAGCTTCCTGCAGCCAATTGGAAGCTGTGCCTTGGTTCCTGAACGTTTTGGAAGTTGAACGGATTTCCAGAACGGATTCCGTTCGAATTCTGAGGTACGACTGTACAGTGGTACCTCGGGTTAAGAACTTAATTAGTTCCGGAGGTCCGTTCTTAACCTGAAACTGTTCTTAACCTGAGGTACCACTTTAGCTAATGGGGCCTCCTGCTGCCGCCACGCCGCCACTGCACGATTTCTGTTCTCATCCTGAAGCAAAGTTCTTAACCTGAGATACTATTTCTGGGTTAGCGGGGTCTGTAACCTGTAGCGTCTGTAACCTGAAGCGGATGTAACCCGAGGTACCACTGTACAGAAGGAAATGAGGGATGGTGCAAGAAGGTCTCCTTTTCTCTCAGACGCCTCTTGTCTTTCTCCCTTCCTGCCCACGATGCCCTGGGCCATTTCCCATAATGCCCCTGTGAATCCAACTCTCTTACTCCTTTCAAAATCCCACCTTTCCCACAGAGCTTTTGGCAAACCACCTCCTTCCAATACCCTACTGTGAGGATGGGGAAGAGCTTCTCCACGCATTGTTTAAAAGATGGATGTTCCACCTTTCAACAGGGTTTTGCAAAAGATATTTAAAACACAACAGGCAGCATTAATTAGAATAATAAAAGCCAAAAATGAGTATTTTATTTACTTACTGGGAAGACATCTCTCTCCCTTTCCTTTCCTTTCCTTTTCCAAAGAAACGTTTACTATATTCAAAGATTCTAACAGTCGCTTAACACAAGTGCAAAAAAATTAATAGTAAAAGCAGTAGTAAAAGCAGTGAGACAATGAAGGCAGGAACACAAAGCATCTGCTAAAAGCCCAGGAAGATAAAATTGTCTTCATTTGGCACCAAACTCTAATAAAGATGGCACCAGCTGAGTATTCCTGGGGAGACATTCATCTGGTACAGGCATAGGCAAACTCCAGCCCTCCAGATGTTTGGGACTACAATTCCCATTATCCCTAGCTAACAGGACCAGTGGTCAGGGATGAGTTTGCCTGTGCCTGATCTGGTACATGTATGTGCATTTGCCTTAAGGAGTATAGTGGTTGTTGTTTAGTCGTTTAGTGGTGTCTGATTCTTCATGACCCCATGGACCAGAGCATGCCAGGCACTTCTGTCTTCCACTGCCTCCCGCAGTTTGGTCAAACTCATGTTGGTAGCTTTGAGAACACTATCCAACCATCTTGTCCTCTGTCGTCCCCTTCTCCTTGTGCCCTCCATCTTTCCCAACATCAGGGTCTTTTCCAGGGAGTCTTCTCTTCTCATGAGGTGGCCAAAGTATTGGAGCCTCAGCTTCAGGATCTGTCCTTCCAGTGAGCACTCAGGGCTGATTTCCTTCAGAATGGAGAGGTTTGATCTTCTTGCAGTCCATGGGACTCTCAAGAGTCTCCTCCAGCACCATAATTCAAAAGCATCAGTTCTTCAGCAATCAGCCTTCTTTATGGTCCAGGAGTACAGTACAAGTAGCTATTAGTGGGGCAGCAGGTACCAGAGACAAGAAACAACTGGGGGGCATTGAACTTGCATGCTCAAGAGGGGGCCAAGCTGGGTGTGACATTGAATGTGTCATTAAATAGGATAAATTTTGTAGTGAGGGTATATTATCTTCCTTGTCCAGCACAGAAAGAATATTCTTGAGAGAGGCGTTGAAGTTTAACATTTAAAGGATCAGGAATTTGACTTGGCCAGAGTTACAAGCAAGAGATCCAAAGGAACAAATGAAAGTATTGGAAGGGGATGAATGAGGAAAGAAGGTGGAAGAAGGCTGGCTGTCAAGGGTTGTCTGCTTAGCCCTGACACTGAGGTCCTCCTCCAAGGGTCTTCTACTGGTTCCCTCACTGCGAGAAGCAAAGTTACAGGGAACCAGGCAGGGGGCCTTCTTGGTAGTGGCGCCTTCCTTATGCAATGACCTCCCTTCAGATGTCAAGGAGATTAAGAACTAAACTTTTGGAAGACATATGAAGGCAGCCCTGTATTGAATGCTTGAGGTTTTGAATGCTTGAGGTTTTGAATGCTTGATGTTTTTATTATGTTTTTAGATATTCTGTAAGCCGCCCGGGAAACCCAGCCAGATAAAGTAGTAATAATGATGATAAAAAAAATTGAGGACCTATCAGGAATGTTAACAACATGGATACAATATTATCACTTAAATGAAGTATTTAAGAAAGATGGGAAATGAGGGTTTGGTGAACAAATATCACAATTGGAGAGAGACCTTTTAGAATGTAATGTTAAAGTGCTGTCTAAAATGTACAGTACAAGATATTATTGGAATGGGAGACAAAGGATGAGCAAGTAAAATATTCAATGATACATTGGGCAATAGACATTGGTCATAATATAGAGATAGAAGCATGGGAACAATTGTGGAATAGGGATATAAAATTTGCAGAGAAAATTATATGAAAATGATATATAGATGGTATTTAACACCTAGCAGATTGGCAAAAGTACTACTACTACTACTGCTACTGCTACTACTACTAACATTAAAATATGTCATTAGATAAAAGGAAAACAGAACCATGTGTGCCACACTGAGCTTCTTGGAAGAAAGGTGATATATAAATGTAATAAAATAAATGAGTAAGATAAAATGCTAAATTGTTTTTAAGTAATGGCAGGTTCAGGCCCCACAATTCTTGTCAGGAACAGTGCACATAAGGAGGAGACATTAAATCATTTGCTTCTTTGCTGTGATCCTCATGAAAATTGATCCCCTGCCCCTATAAGCTCTGAGGGGAAAGTTTCTGCTGCAAGTGGTGGAGGTTCTTTGGGATTATAATGAGGAAGTCAAGGGTTAAACCCACACTCACTTTATTTTTAACCTTGGTGAAATTAGGAGGGGTGGGTTTAGCACCACATCTAGTTTGGGCCCTGATTTGGTTTACAGTTGTGTATTTTAGATGGAGCGCAGTTGTTTACTATCTGGAGAGTAGTCTAAAGGAGGCTTTTTTTCACCTGACAGCCCAAATCTTTATCACTCCCCACTGTGTGGGCTGACTTTGGCAGCTGGGCATGGACAACCCCTGCCAGTCATCTGACATAAAACATGATGCCAGCTGACTGATAGGTGAGCAGTCCTGGTCACCTGTCAAAGTTGAACCTCTGCCACAGCTGCCCCAGATAAGGAAGAAGCAGTTAACCCTTTTACTGATGAGAGAAGCACTTACAACAGCTTCCTCTTTGCTGCGGATACACATGTTCACATATATCTAGCCCAGGCATAGGCAAACTCCAGCCCTCCAGATGTTTGGGACTACAGTTCCCATCATCCCTGACTACTGGTCCTGTTAGCTAGAGATGATGGGAATTGTAGTCCCAAACATCTAGGGGGGCAGAGTTTGCCTATGCCTGATCTAGCCTCAAGGCAGCTATCCACAGGTCTGTGCCCTATGGAGAAGTTGCATGGGCCGTGGAGCCCTTTCCCTCCTCTGTCTTATATACCCTACTCTGACGGAGAAGGTACATGCAACCTGAGACTTTTCCTGCACGGAAGGTGCCACTGCTCTTCCCTTTTTAAGCCCCTCCTGGTTCTAGGAAACAGTGGGGCAGGGGAAGGTGGGGAGCCTACTGACCTGTCCCTTTCCTGAACCATCCTTTCTTCCTCCACTACATCCTGCACTCCTTCCTCCGCCTTGGACTGCCCTGACTCACCCTCCTCACCTGTCTCCTGCCTTGCAGGTGGCCTGATACCCATGAATCACTGGTCCCCTCTCCTGGGTCACTCCCCTGGTCCCCTGCCTCCTCCACACACTATTTGGAGCTCTGCCAGGCCCTGACATCATCGGAGATGGTCTGTTCCACCAGGAAATATGCTGGCCAAGCAGCAATCAAAAGGACCAAACTCTCTGAGGATGCCTAGAGATTAGCTACTCATTCCTGCTTTCTGTAGGGATCAACTTTGCCAGTGCATTCCTTGCAGGGAAGTTGCTGGTGAAGCAGATTCCTGAAGAGAGCAGGATTTAGCCCCTCTGCTCATTTACTATTGGGCAAAGAGTTTGTTCCTGCCCTCTGCAGGGGTCTGAGCAGTATTTAACCCACTGTTAAATGCCCAATCTCACCTGCTCACTCTATCTCACCTGCTGTAGCACAGATGAAGAACCTGTGGCCTTCTAGACGTTGTTGGACAATTCCCACCATCCCTGAGGGCTGGCCGCACTGGCTGGGGCTGATGAGAACTGAAGCCGAACAACATCCAATAGGTTGCAGGTGCCCCATCTCTGCTGTAGCAAGGTGTTCAGATGGGCCATACAAGTGGTGATGGGAAGGGCAAGAGATAAAGAGAGGGTCAATGGGCTGCAGCCTGCAAGTCTAGGAGAAAGGGTTGGATCCAATGTCACCTGAATAACTTGTTCTGCTACTGCACGGAACCACACTTGTGCAATGGATCTCCCCCCTTATCTGTTCTTGGGGTTCCTCTCCCTTTAGAGGAGATTTGGGGAGGACATGGGGGGGGGGAAGCAAAGTGGGGAAGTTCAATTGCGCAAGTGAAAATCCTTTGCCATTGGATCTAGTGCATCAGCTACTGTCCTGAATGTTGAACATGGTGCAGAAATAGCCCTAAATGTCTCCTACTCAATAATAAGCTCTTCATTTCTCCTTGTTGTGAGATGTTCATTAATGTGTCTCCACTCCTTGCAGTTGAGGTCATCCATCATTAAAAAAAGGGGGAAAGATCAGGAGGAAAAGAGTTAAGCATCCTCTTTCTCTCTCCCCAACCTCCCATCCCCTGGAGTGTGCTAGTTCTTTCCTTTGCTCCCATCAGTTCAGCGGTGCATCCGATAATTGAAAGCCAGTGTCCATCTCGGCAGTCACCTGGCACTCGGTCAGGTTTAAAGTGATTAAATGGGACTCTGAGGCAGAGGGAGCCTGCTGAGCAAAGCCCAGCCCCAGCCCCAGCGACCGCTAGAGATAGATGTTTGTCGGCATGTTCAGTCCGCAGGGATCACTTTGTGGAACATCAAAGGTGAAACTGAAAATCATTAGCATCAGGGTCATATCCTCCATGGAGGGGGAGGGATGTGGAGGAGGTCATGGAGATTCATCCGGGAGGGAAGCATGAGAGAGAGAGAGAGAGAGAGTCCTAGCGGAATGTGGGCTGACTTTGGGAGAAAGCCAGAAGGCAAATGCATCCAAACTTGTGAGCTGTGTGGTTACAATATTTCTACCCAGTGGTTTTAACCAGGGATGGGGAACCTGAGGTTCTCCAGATGTTTGCAGGACTCCCAACTCCCATCAGCCCAAGGGAACATGGCCAATGGTAAGGGGTGATAGTTGTGGTCTAAGAGGAGTGCTAACTAGAGGGGATCAAGGGGCCAGAGCCCCCCATATTTTCAAAAGGGGGCTGGCCTCCCCAAATTCTGTGGAGATCCTCAAAAGGATGTGCCAGGACAAAGATCCTTGGCCCTGCCACGTCCATTTGAGGATTGCCAGAGAGAGATCAAAAGGCAAGGTGGCTGGCGGTGGGTGACTGACAGGCTGAGTTGGCCTGGCCGAACTTGGCCAGGGAGTAACATGTGTGATGTTATGCACGCACAATGGGGCCTCCCCAATGCTGGGAACAATTTGGTGCATATGTGGTCTAACAATGTCTAGAGTGCCACAGGTCCCCCAATTCTGGTTTGAACTCTCAGTGGACCATCGATCCTATTCATTCGCAGGGGAACAATATGTGGGCATACTGTCCCCTCTGCTGTGCATGTACAGTGGTACCTCGAGTTACAGATGCTTCAGGTTACAGACGCTTCAGGTTACAGACTCCACTAACCCAGAAATTGTACCTCGGGTTAAGAACTTTGCTTCAGGATGAGAACAGAAATCGCACAGCGGCCGTGGGAGACCCCATTAACTAAAATGGTACCTCAGGTTAAGAACGGACCTCCAGAACGAATTCAGTTCTTAATCCGAGGTACCACTGTAATAGGAGACTGTCATGCCATGGCTTTACACGTACAGCAATATCTGCAAAGTTAAAGGTAAAGGAACCCCTGACCATTAGGTCCAGTCGTGACCGACTCTGGGGTTGCGGCACTCATCTCACTTTATTGGCTGAGGGAGCCGGCGTACAGCTTCCGGGTCATGTGGCCAGCATGACTAAGCCGCTTCTGGTGAACCAGAGCAGTGCACGGAAACGCCGTTTACCTTCCCGCTGGAGCGGTACCTATTTATCTACTTGCACTTTGACGTGCTTTCGAACTGCTAGGTTGGCAGGAGCAGAGACCGAGCAATGGGAGCTCACCCCGTCACGGGGATTCGAACTGCTGACCTTCTGATCGGCAAGTCCTAGGCTCTGTGGTTTAACCCACAGCACCACCCGCGCCCCCTAATATCTGCAAACCTCTCCATAAAAAGAAATGTGTTATGTGGCAGTTAAAAGGGGGAGCAGGTGGTGGCAGTGGCTCCCATCTTCTTCCTCCGCAAATACCTCCATGCTGCAATGTAGCGTTGCTGTGTTAGGAGGGCAGCCGTAACTGCCACCCAGCCTCCCGCTTCTCCTTTGAGTGCTGGGCTCTTGACATCTGCAGAATTATCACTGCCCTGATGTCAACCCCAGTGAGCCCTCACATTTGGCCAACTATACTGGGAGCTGACGCTGTGCCTGGAGCCCCTGAAGAGCCACTGCCGGCCAGAGTAGAGAACCCTAGGCTAGATGGACAAGCATTCTGTCTCCGCAGAAGGCAGCTTCCTCTGTTCCTCTGTAGTAATGTTTACTATGATACTGGTGAGGTCATGAGCTGGTATGGCAGCAAGTATATTTAGAAAATGCTAAGTTTCTGTACACCCCCCCCCCCTCCTTCAACCAAGCTCTGATTCCTTCTGAGTTTTGGCCTGGTGAAAGTGGTACTAACTATCCAGCCCGGCCCCTGCGAGACTTGTTTGCAGGGCGGGCCTCTGTTTTGTTTTTGTACAAGGCTTGGAAACCTGCCACCTTCAGAGGCTTGCTGCTCCAATCAGGAAGCATCAGGCTGTTTTAATCAATTCTAAATGGCTGTTCTGGCAAGGGGCTTAAACCGCCTCTCCCTCTTTATATTTGCATTTAGTAGCAAAAGACCTCTGGGACTCCATGTGGTCAGAGGTTAGAATCATAATCCGCCCGGGGATGCAAAGCCTTGTGGGTAAATGGCCGAACCCAATTAGGAATGGGAGCGATACATTTTTGATGAGAAGAGCAGAGCTGGGAATTCATCCCTCGTAGAAGATGGGCATTTTGGAAATGCACCTCCAGACCCTTCGGATTTCTCCTGCCTCTAAGTTGGAAATGTAAGCTGTGGTGGTGCTAATTATTCTGTTGTTTTGCTATGCTTCCTGACCCACACTGGGATTTAATGTTGCTTGAAGTTCCGAGATTTTGATGACACCACAAATATCTTCCCAGAAGTGGTTGTCTTGTCCTAGCGTGTAAATATGAAAGGGAGGTGCAGTGTTGAGACACCCAGGAGTTTTGCATCAATTCAGAAATCCGGTGCGGGACCAGCATGGAGGATGGCATGGTCAGGCATCTATTGAGGGTCCACATCCCAACCGAGGGACCACTGACAAGAGCACCCTAGAACGGCACCTTTCCTTCACCCACCTCTCACTCTGGCCCAGACAGCAGTGGAACAATAGACATAGGAGGATTAGGAGATGCTAGTTAGTTTGAACTGTTTTTTTAATAGTCGTACCTTGGAAGACGAATGGAATACATTCTGGAAGTACATTTGACTTCCAAAACGTTTGGAAACCAAACCGCAGCTTCTGATTGGCTGCAGGAAGGTCCTGCAGCGAATTGGAAGCCGTGGAAGCCCCATCGGATATTTGGCTTCCAAAAATAGTTCACAAACCAGAGCAGTCACTTCCAGGTCTGCAGTGATCGGGAGCCAAAACGTTTGAGAACGAAACTGTTTGAAAACCAAGATATGACTGTACTTTGTTTTAGCATTACAACTCACCCTTGGGCCTCAGGGTAAAGGGTGGCTAGTAGTAGTAATAATAATAATATACAATTATAATATACAATAATATAATAATTGATGCCACTGCTTGCTTGTTCATTGGTTTTCTGCAAGCATGAAAGAAGAGAAGCAACAGCAGCAACTGGGGATAATGGTGCTGAGGAGCTAGACCCCTGCTGCTGTTGTTGTTGGTGTGTATGTGTGTGTTGGGGTGGAAGAAGAGTTTGGATTTGATATTCCACTTTATCACTACCTGAAGGAGTCTCAAAGCGGCTAACATTCTCCTTTCCCTTCCTCCCCACAACCAACACTCTGTGAGGTGAGTTAGGCTGAGAGACTTCAGAGAAGTGTGACTGGCCCAAGGTCACCCAGCAGCTGCATGTGGAGAAGTGGGGAATCGAACCCGGTTCACCAGATTACGAGTCCACTGCTCTTAACCACTACACCACACTTCCGTGAGAGACATGGCCGTATTGGACACTTGCCTCCCCTCTCTGGGCATGGTCCCTTCCACAGCTCAGTGGGAAATAGTTAGAACCTTACTTAGCCTTGCCCGGGTAGGAAGTCCTAAGTGCTAGGTTGAGTTGCTTTTTCTGCTGTTCACACAACTCCTGGACTTATCCTGAATCCTCGTATTAGAAGAGTACCCTTGCAAAGTTTCCCAACACAGGCTACACTCCCATGCCAGTTGATTCTGTTCCCCTGACGTTTCCCTAACTGGATCAGGGCTTGGTTTTGCTCCCAGGCGATTATAAAAGCCTCACTTCTTTCTCTTCTCTGCGACCTCCTCCTCTGCTGTTCCAGCACAGAAATGTAGCGGTTGAGCAGAAAACCACCCCTTTCTTGAAAGGCCAGCTGGCCAATCAGGTTTTCGTAAAGAGACTATGAATGGGCTTGATTGCGAGAGCCAAGAAGCATTTCCCCACCTTCTTCAAAGACCAACAGCCTCGACTCTACCGCATTGTTCCCTGGCTTGCATTTGAGAAGCCTGCGCAGCTAATCAATATTTTAAGAACACTTTGCTCCATCTCAGGGACACATGCCGTGACTATACTACATCCCTGACATCTCCGCTCCAAAGAGCTTTTGCGCACGCATGGAGAGCGCCGGCATGTGCTGGGGAAGATCATGCCAACGATGACATGCCTGTTCAATTTCCCACCGCCCCTTGTCTTGCACACCCACTGAGGGATCAGTGGGCGTTGCGGGTGAGAGCCTTGTTAGATTACCTGATCGTCCGCTTTGGGCTAATGCAGGGTTATTCCCTGCTAAAGACATGGCTCTTTACCCCAGCCTTTGGCAGCTAAGGTATTTTAATCAGTGGGACCCACCTCTTTTGCTGAATTTATACCATTCTCTCTCATTTGGAAGGATTTTACATGCTTTGCAATTGTTAAAAAGGACCCCCAACAGTTACGTCCAGTCACAAAACGATTCTGGGGTTGCGGCGCCCATCTCGCTTTACTGGCTGAGGGAGCCAACATTTGTCCGCAGACAATTTTTCCGGGTCATGTGGCCAGCATGACTAAGTCGCTTCTGACAAACCAGAGCAGTGCACGGAAATGCCGTTTACCTTCCTACCTATTTATCTACTTGCACTATGATGTGGTTTCGAACTGCTAGGTTGGCAGGAGCTGGGACCGAACAAAGGGAACTCACCGGTTGTGGGGATTCGAACTGCTGACCTTCCATTCGGCAAGCCCTAGGCTCAGTGATTTAGACCACAGCGCCACCCGCGTCCCTTTGCAATTGTTATGGTAATAACAAACAAACAAACAAACAAACATTTTATTTAGTAGAATTTATTTATTTAGTAGAATTAAATATATACAGTCGTACCTTGGTTAACGAACACCTTGCTACTCGAATTTTTTGGCTCCCGAACGATCGCAACCTGGAAGTGAGTGTTCGGGTTTGCAAATGTTCTTTGGAACCCAAATGTCCGATGTGGCTTCTGCAGCTTCCGATTGGCTGCAAAAACTTCCTGCATCCAATCAGAAGCCACACCTTGTTTTCTGAATTTTTTGGAAGTTGAACGGACTTCCGGAACAGATTTTGTTCGGCTTCCGTGGTAGGACTGTACATGTAAAAGATCACATATGGATTGTTATAATAAAAACAGGGGTCAGCAAACTTTTTCAGCAGGGGGCCGGTCCACTGTCCCTCAGATCTTGTGGGAGGCTGGACTATATTTTGATGAAGAAGAAAAAATAACGAATTCCTATGTCCCACAAATAACCCAGAGATGCATTTTAAATAAAAGCACACATTCGACTCATGTAAAAAACGCTGGTTCCTGGACCATCCACAGGCCGGATTTTGAAGGCAATTGGGCCGGATCTGGCCCCCAGGCCTGAGTTTGCCTACCCATGAATAAAAACATCTCAGCAGCTCTAATAAAGAAGAAAGTTCCAAAGGGTTGGTTGTATAGGTTCACCATCTCTGTACTTAAAAACAGGAAGAAGAAAATTACAAGAGAACAAAATAATAACCCTCATAATAATAGAATGCTTTAAAAAGAATGGATGGTGCAAAATATATTCCATAGTGGAATACAAGGTTCAAACATTGAAATATTCATGGATGTTGCCAAATAAATGTGCTGAGCTGGAGTGGGCCAACCATAAGATGGTTTGGTCCTATAAATCACAATTGGCCTCCAAGCAGAATTATTATTATTATTATTTATTATTATAGTTATTCAATTTATATCCTTCCAAAGATTCTGTTTTTATAATTGTATATTCTGTTACAGTAACTCAGTTTGGGACCTTTTGGTGAAGCGTGGATAAGGAATCTTATCCATCAATCCATCAGTCTAATGCCATTAGTATTATATTGCAGCATATAAATACACAATGAAGTTAAAGCAAGAAATAAACAACAATCCCACTCAGAACCTTAAAACAATCATGCCATACAACACATTCCAGAGAGGACATCAAATCTTATTTTATGTTATTTATTTGGATGATTGATACACTGTTGTTGAGACAAACCATAGGACAGTTTACGCCAAAGCAAATAGACAAGAATCCGTAAAATAACCTCAGTTTTCAAAAGTCAGAGTGAAGTGAAGCATGTTTACCAATAGACAGAAAGTGTAAAGAGAATGGGAGGCGAGTTCTGTGTTCTTGGGGCCATCCCAGAGAAGTCCCTCTCATAAGCTGCCACCTCTGAGAATGGCAGAACCTGCACAAGGGCCTCCTTCACTGGTTTAATCCTTTGGTTTAAAGAGAAAGAGGCGCTCTGTTAGATATTTGAGGCACAAGTCACTTCGTCTTTAATGAGTACAATCGTATCTTGGATCCCAAACACCTTGGTACTCAGATGTTTTGACTCCCGAACACCACAAACCTGGAAGTGAATGTTCTAGTTTGCAAACGTTCTTTGGAACCCAAACGTCCAATGGCGATTCCGCTGCTTCTGATTGGCTGCAGGACAATGGGAATCAGCTTTCCCCCCCATGTGGGGCACTGCAGAAACATCTATGGGGGCCTCTCAGATATAGTGGTCTCCCTCCCAATTTTTGATAAACTGAAACAGTGCAATAAAAATCTGAATCAGAAATAAATGAATGCGTTTAAAATATCCCTGTTCACTTTGCTTCTTGAGTGCCGCTACCGTTTTGCAGCCTGATAGGGTGGCAGTGTTTGTTCCAGCTGCAGCGAACTGCGATAGGCGGCTGCCAGTCCCACCTGCCTTTAAGACTCCCCTCCGCCCCCCCCCCGCTGCCACTCCCCCATCCTGGTGGCAGGGCAGCTTCCATTTCAGTAGCCAATTACGGAGCTCATGCTAATCACTCAGAGACCTCATTAGGAAACTTGATTAGTGCTTCGCATAATTGACCCTATTACAAATGATGGAGAGAACCTCCTTCCTTATACCCTCTAATTAAGGGCAAACAGCAGCTTTGTGTAGCATTTAGTTCAGCTAATTATGGCAAGTCCTACCCCTGAATAACTGAACGGCACCTCATCATATCCAGCAAAATGAAACAAAAGCAGGCTGTGTTATACATTTAAAACATGTGACTTTCTATCCCCAAATCATGGGAACTCTAGTTTACCCTCCACAGAGCTACCTTTAACAAACTACAGTTTCCATTATTCGGAGGGGGGGGAGGTCATGTGTGTTAAATGTATGGTGTTTGTGCAGCCACAATGCCTTCAGCGGGGTTAATTTAAGCAGGCTGTACCTTTGGGAACAGAACAGGTTGGAATTTACAAGCCCCCCCCCCCAATTATCTTTTAATAAATAATTTTTATTAGCTTTTCAGATATACAAATAGTTCCCAGATACACTGTACTGTCATTCTTATCCATACAAAAAACAAACTGCAAAGCATATAATAATAATTCCTTTAAACAAACAGTGCAAAATGAACCACAGGTGTATAATAGCTTGGGAAATTGTGCTTAAAGCTGCAAAGTGGGTACATAATGGCACTGTTTTTACCACTTCCTTCCTAACAGCCCTGCGAATATTCCTGGCAGTCATTGTAAGCAATGTTGGGCGAAACACTCTGACCTGGCTTAAGGTCACTTACGAATTACAGTCGTGTCTTGGAAGTTGAATGAAATCTGTTCCGGCAGTCTGTGCGACTTCCAAAACATTCGAAAACCAAATTGTGGCTTCTGCAGGAAACTCCTGCAGCCAATCAGAAGCAGTGGAAGCCCCATTGGACATTTGGATTCCAAAAGAACATTCATAAACCGGAATACAGTGGTACCTCTGGTTATGAACTTACTTCGTTCCAGAGGTCCGTTCTTAACCTGAGGTACCACTTTAGCTAATGGGGCCTCCTGATGCCGCCACACCGCGAGTGTGCAATTTCTGTTCTCATGCTGAGGTAAAGTTCTTAACCCGAGGTACTACTTCTGGGTTAGTGGAGTCTGTAACCCAAAGTGTTTGTAAGCCAGGGTACCATTGTAATCACTTCTGCGTTTGCGGCATTCGGGAGCCAAAACGTCCGAGTTCCAGGGCTTTCAGGATCCAAAGTACGACTGTATAATTTCAGAAATCTCCAGGCTGAATTTCATCTCTGCCATTGACTGTTTCAGGCTATGGATGAGGAACTTTGTAGCCTCCCCATATTTTGTCAGACTGCAGCTCCATCACCCACTGACTGTTAGCCATGGTGGCTGGGACTGATGGGAGTTGTAATCCAACACATCTGGAATGGCACAGATGTCCCTATCTCTGCTTGAGGCATTGTTAGTTACGGTTTTCCAGCCTCAGTCCTTCTGCCTCCCCTTCTGCAAAATGGGGGATAATTATGCCTACTGACCATACAGGCCTGCACCACAGATTACAAAACCATAATGCGCGTGAAGCTCTTTGAATGCACAAAAGCTGCATATTAACTTTTTGCCTTCATTATTTTACAAATAACCCTTATATCTTTTTACTTTGCTGTGTACTCTGACTTCAGGCTGCTTCCTGAGATACTTTAGTTGCTTGCAGGGGGGTGGGGGCCGGGGAGCAGCGAAGCAACAAAGAGAGATGAGCCTCAAGCTGGAGCCACAGGAGAATTTATACAGTTTAATTGCACAGCCTGTTCCGACAAGTGTTTTCATCAGATGTGTCTTCATTAATTGCAAGGAGGCATGTGTTGTGTCATCCCAAACCCTCTGGTAGCTGCTTTTGATATAGGAGAACAAGATGTTAACCCCCCGAGGAAGACACTTTTTGGATCATGTCTGGCAATCCATCAGTCCGACACCATCTTCAGGTTCACTACTCTAGTAACAAAGAATAATAGAACCATAGAATTGTCGAGTTGGGAGTTGAGACCCCAGGGTCATATAGTCCAACCCCCTGCAATGCAGGAATTTCAGCTAAAGCATCCATGACAGATGGCTATCCAACCTCTGCTTAAAAACCTTCAAGGAAGGAGAGTCCACAACTTTCTGAGGGAGTCCGTTCCACTGCCGAACAGCTCTTACTGTCTGAAAGTTCTTCCTGATATTTAGTCAGAATCTCCTTTCTTGTAACTTAGATGCATTTATACTGAATCAAACCACTGATCCATCTAGCTCAAAATTGCCTTCTAAATACGGCCCATGGACAGTCCAGGAATCAGCGTGTTTTTACATGAGTAGAATGTGTCCTTTTATTTAAAATGCATCTCTGGGTTATTCAAAGTGTTGGTGCTGACCTTTAAAGCCCTAAATGGCCTCGGCCCACTATACCTGAAAGAGCGTCTCCACCCCCATCGTTCTGCCCGGACACTGAGGTCCAGCTCCGAGGGCCTTCTGGCTGTTCCCTCCATGCAAGAAGCCAAGTTACAGGGAACCAAGCAGAGGGCCTTCTCAGTGGTGGCACCCGCCCTGTGGAATGACCTCCCATCAGATGTCAAAGAGATAAACAACTACCAGACTTTTAGAAGACATCTGAAGGCAGCCCTGCTCAGGGAAATTTTTAATGTGTGACATTTTAATGTGTTTTTAATCTTTGTTGGGAGCTGTCCAGAGTGGCTGGGGAGACCCAGTCAGATGGGCGGGGTACAAATAAATTATTATTATTATTATTATTATTATTATTATTATTATTATTATTATTATTATTATTATTTGTGGGGCATAGGAATTTGTTCATCCCCCCCAATATAGATAGATAGATAGATAGATAGATAGATAGATAGATAGATAGATAGATAGATAGCCTGGCCCCCCATAAGGTCTGAGGGACAGAGGACCAGCCCCCTGCTGAAAATGTTTGCTGACCCCTGGTTCACTGACTGGCAGGGGCTCTCCAGATTTCCAGTCTGAGATGCTTCTCCCTGCCTTACCTGAAGATGCCAAAGGTGATCAAACAGGTGATTTTCCTGCTTGCAAAACAGATGCTGTAGCACTGAGCCATCGCCCGTGTGTTACATTTGGCTTTTGAGGGGGGGGGGCGCTTTTGGTACTGGCCATTCCCAATGTTCTTCTCTTGCCTTCATGACCCACGTGCATTTTTCCTGCACCTGTGCGGCTACCATAAGAAAGAAGATGTTAAAATAAAAGGTGCTGCCGTCTAGTCCCAGGGAATGATCCAAAGGCACAGGAAGCCAACTTGCAGAATAGTTGGAGACGGCTTCTGAATACCTCATGCTTCTGGAAACCTCAAGAGGAGAGACATCTCTTGTGCTCAAATCCTGCTTGCTAGCTCCCCATAGGGAAGAACAGGAGATGGCCTGATCCAGCAAGCTCTCCTTATTGTTCTCATTAGAGAGAGAGAGAGAGAGAGAGAGAGAGAGAGACAGACAGACAGACAGACAGACAGACAGACAGACAGACAGACTCCCCACTCTCACCTCCACAATGTTTTTACTCAAACCTTTTCTACAGCTTTACATCTTTATCTATTACCAAATGTTTCTCTATTACAATTATTTTGTCATTTTTCTTCCACTGCTTTTATCGTGAATCCTGCCTGCAATATCATTTGACTATAATTTTTTTTTTAAAAAAATAGTCACTAAAGACCTCCATTCTTCTATTTAAAAGTTCATCATTTTGATCTCTTAATTTTTCCTGCCAGCTTTGCCATCTCTGCATCATCCATTACTTTCAAAAGCCACCCTCCCTTCACTGAAACCTGCTCTTCTTTCCATTTCTACACCTATAATATTCTAGCTGCCATCACCACGTACATAAATAGTTTAGTCATCTTCTTTGAAACCTTCAGCCCTATTACGCCTGTAAGGAAAATTTCTAGCTTTGGGGGAATAGCCCATTTAAACATTTTCTTCATTTCATTTTGTATCATTTCCCAAAAGCCATTAGCTTTTTTTTTCATGTCCATCACATATGGAAGAATGACCTTCTATCTGCTTACATTTCCAGCATTTACTTGACATGCTTTTATACATCTTGGCCAGTTTATTTGGCATTTAATGCCACCTGTAGCTCTTCTTGTGTTCTTGTGGCACAGTGCTTGTATCTGTAACTGCATGGAAAGCACATGGAACACCTTCTTAGGTTCCACGATGGAAGATAGGCAGGCTATAATTGTAATAAAATAAAATAAATCCTGCAGGGCTCTTCTTTCACTATTTTTTAAAACATTAAGTCCAGCTGCAGCAGCGGTTGCCGGTCTTCCTTATTCAGCAAGTCCTGACCTTCAGCTTCCGCTGCCTCTTGCCACCTTCCGTTGAGGAAATTAATCAGAAATCTATTTGCAGACCAAGTGGCTGGGAAAGAAATAAAAGAGTCCCCCCCCCCACCCTGATTCTCTCTCTCTCTCTCTCCCTCTCTCTCTCCCTCCCTCTCTCTTTCTCTCCATCATGTTCTGCAAAATTCTTGGCAGCCTTTTGATTCATTCAACAGAGAGCAAGCTGGCATTAATCATGTCGGAAGGGCCTTCCCTCTTGCTGTGACAGCGAGGTGACACGACCCCTCGAGATCGTCTGTAATTCGGGATAATGAACAATTATAACCTGACGGGGAAGATTTAACTGTCATAGGGCAGCTGCACAGATTGCTCACGCTTTGAATAATCCGATTGCCACTCTTGGTTCCACGCGCAAACAAGGTGGGACGGCAACTTGCCGGCAGTGTAGCGAAGCAACAGACCGTGCAAGGCACGTCCCAGCTGGATGTATGTTTCAGAGACTCTTCTCTCCCTCCTGTGGGTGATCAGGAGTTTCATAACTCAGGAGAAGCATTGCCAGCACTAGCCATTAGCCCATTCGTTTCTTGCAGATAGGAAATGCCCAAAGACAGGAAGCCGTGAATCTTCTCCCACTGTGCTCCTTGTTTCAATGGCAGGAGCAGGAATTCTGAGGTGTCCCCTAAAGCTATACAATCATACTCAGGGTAGAGTTGAAAGGGAGACCAAGGGTCATCTAGTCCAACCCCCTGCAATGCCAGGAATCTCAGGTATTTCCATCCAACCTCTGCTTAAAAGCAGAGGAAGGAGAGGCCACAATCACCGGAGGGAGACAATTCCACTGTTGAACAACTCTTACTGTCAGAAAGCTTTTTCCCGTGTGTTTAGTCAGAATCGCCTTTCTTGTAACTTGAAGCCATTGGTTTGTGTCCTACCCTCCAGAGGAGGAGAAAACACGTTTTCTCCCTCTTCCATCATAATCATAATCATAAATTTTCTTTATACCCTGCCCTCCCCAGCCAAGACCGGGCTCAGGGCGGCTAACACCCGATCTAAAAACAAATTGATTGAAATACAGCTTAAAAACAAGATTAAAATACAACATTAAAACATTAAAATACAGCCTCATTTCAATGGAAACTCAATTCAAAAACTTTTTGGGGGATGAAAACGTCAAGTCTTCACCAAAGCTAACTATCCAGACTGGTCCTACGTGGGCCAGAAAAAAGGCAGGGAAGTCCCCAGATAGGAGTTCCATCAAAGAAGGAGAAAGGAAAAAAGAAAAGGGGGAGGGAAGCAAATTGATTCCAAGCTGTCTTACAGGCCCTGCGGAAAGAAATCAGATCCTGCAGGGCCCTGGTCTCATGAGACAGAGCGTTCCACCAGCCTGGAGCCAGTGTTGAAAAGGCCCTGGCTCTGGTTGAGGCTAATCTAACTTCCTTAGGGCCCGGGACCTCTAGGGTGTTGCTATTTATGGACCTTAAGGTCCTCTGTGGGACATACTGGGAGAGCTGTGACAGCTCTTGAGATATTTAAAAATGGCTATCATATCTCCTTCCAGTCCTCTCTTTTCCAGACTAAACATACCCAGCTCCTTCAACTGTTTCTCATAAGGCTTGGTTTACAGAGTTGTCATGTGGGTTTTCTGGAAAACTTAGGATTGGGGGGGGGGGAATGTTACTGTGCAAATTAGGCTAATTTCCATTGGAAAATGTTTAGCTGGCATCAGAAAAATTTCTGATGCCCTGCAACAGGTGTGGCAAAGCTTTGGCCCTCCTGGTATTGCCAATTCAACACCCATCATCCTCGACCATTTGCTATGTTTCCTGGGGCTGGTGGGATTTGTAGGTCAGCAACATCTGGAGGGCCAGAACTTCCCCACACCTGCCCTAGAGGAGTGATCTAGTTTAGCGCATTCATTTTACTTGCATTTAGTAAACAAAGCTAAAAAAAAATTGGAACTGACAAACTGGCAACCATACATTGCTACTTACAGAATGAGGGGAGGGGGAAAATAAAGCAGCAACAAAAATTCCAATTTGGAAAAGTTTTCCTCCCTTATCGCTCGTTAGGGGATCTTCTGGCAAAAGTTAGCTTAATTAGTTCAGACATGGAGCGAGTTGATCTGTACAAGGCCATCTGCACGTGCCCTTTTGGAAATTCAAAAGTAGTCTGGGAACTAATTCTTAGTGGGGCAAAAATGTTTTTTTGCTCAACCTTTTTGACCTTTAATATTATGCAAAGTACAGTGGTACCTCAGGTTACATACGCTTCAGGTTACAGACTCCGCTAACCCAGAAATAGTACCTTGGGTTAAGAACTTTGCTTCAGGATGAGAACAGAAATCGGCATGGCAGCAGCAGGAGGCCCTATTAGCTAAAGTGGTGCTTCAGGTTAAGAACAGTTTCAGGTTAAGAACGGACCTCTGGAACGAATTAAGTACTTAACCCGAGGTACCGCTGTATATAGAAGGAAGACCTTGCTTTTCAGAAGTCCTGATCCTTGCTGGGCAGGAAGGCAAAGAGTAAGTTGCATTCCCTTGGAGACATTCTAGTAGGGAGAGATGTTTTCAGTGGAACGCTTCTAGAAGATGCTGCTGGTATAAATCTGTAACATGGGAAAGGGCTGCCTACATTGCCATTCGTGAAGAAAGCAGACTAAGACCGCATTCCTATGCATTCCCCTCCCCAAAGTAAGCCCCATTGGATTTAATAGGACTTACTTCTGAGTAGACATGAATAGGAGTGCACTGTAAATCACTAGAATGGCGCATGCAATCATTGCTGGTGAGCTGCTGAGTGTCTTTGAGGACAACGGAATATATTGCTCCCGTTCCGTTAGCGCAAAGGACGTGTGCTAGCAGAATGGGACTTTCTGCTTTTCTCCCCCTCAGCCTCCCCCTATAGAATCTTAGTATTGTAGAGTCAGAAGAGATTGTGAGGGTCATCTAGTCCAGCTCCCTGTAATGCAGGAATCTTTTCCCCAACATGGGGCTCAAACTCACAACAACCCCGAGATTAAGAGTCTCATGCTGTACCCAATGAGCTATCCCACAAAATCCACTTGGGTTGGTTGGGGGGCCTTCTGGAGAAGATTTGTGGGACACACGGGGGAAAGAGAGGAAATGGAGGTGGCACGGCAGCAGTGTGACCCTGCTGCCAATGTTTGGGATGCAACCCATACTGTTGTTATCTGCTTTTCTGCTAATAATATCCAAAGCGGCTTGCAAACAGATTTGCAGAGTTGTAGGGTACATCTGGTCCAGGGTAGCCCAACTTTTCATACCAGGTGGGCCACAAGGGTACTTCAAGATGGAACACTGCCTTGTTGCGTGGGGTTGGGGATTGAGGGCAAAATTTGATGCCCTTCTCCACAGCTCTAGCACCGTCTTCCTGAAATGAGGCACTAGGCTTTGGAAGGAGGCATGAGGCTCTGGGAGGGTCCTAGAGCCCTTGCACTTCCTATCCAAAGCTGGGAAAGCACTAACTACGCTTTGGAAAGGAGGCAGGAGGACTCTAGGACCCTGTCAGAGCATTGCGCCTCCTTCCCAAAGCCCAGCCTCTCACTTACCTGGTCTTGGGAAGGCAACTTGAGGGCTACGGGGGGGGGGGGTCAGATAGCCAAGGGCCACAAAAAAGGCATTGAGGGCCGCATGCTGGACTACCCTGATCTAGTTTCCAAGCACAATTCAAAGTGTTGGTGTTGACCTTTAAAGCCCTAAATGGCCTCGGCCCAGTACAGTGGTGCCCCGCAAGACGAATGCCTCGCAAGACGGAAAACCCGCTAGACAAAAGGGTTTTCCGTTTTTGAGCTGCTTCGCAAGACGATTTTCCCTATGGGCTTGCTTTGCAAGACGAAAACGTCTTGTGAGTGTTCTGATTTTTTTTTGCTCCCCCCCTTTTTCTGAGCCGCTAAACCGCTAATAGCCTTTTAGCCACTAATCCGCTAAGCCTTTAATAGCCGCTAAGCCTTTAATAGCCGCTAAACCGCTAATAGCGCTAATCCGCTAAGCCGCTAATAGGGTTGCTTCGCAAGACGAAAAAACCGCTAGATGAAGAGACTCGCAGAACGGATTAATTTCATCTTGCGAGGCACCACTGTATACCTGAAGGAGCGTCTCCACCCCTATCGTTCTGCCTGGACACGAGGTCCAGCTCCGAGGGCCTTCTGGTGGTTCCCTCCATGGAAGAAGCCAAGTTACAGGGAACCAAGCAGAGGACTTTCTCAGTGGTGGCACCCGCCCTGTGGAATGACCTCCCATCAGATGTCAGAGAGATAAACAACTACCTGACATTTAGAAGACATCTGAAGGCAGCACTCTTCAGGGAAGTTTTTAATGTGTGACATTTTAATGTATTTTTAATTTTTGTTGGAAGCCACCCAGAGTGGCTGGGGAAGCCAAGCCAGATGGGCAGGGTACAAATAATAAATTATTATATTATTATTACAGTTCAACCCCCCGCAATGCAAGACTCGCAGCGAAATCACAGCTAAATAAAATGACATAAATCTACAGGAAGACCAGTTTCAGAATGAAACAAAGCCTACGTGAGCAAAGATGCTTTTAACTTATGCCTAGAGTTGCCCAAAGCCAGGAAGTAACCTCAGATTATTTGGCAGGCCTCTCCAGGCAGCGCTATCACTTACAAGCGCTGTAATTTATTATTTATTCACTTATTAAAAGCATTTAAAATCTAACCTTTGCCCAAAGGTCTCCGGGTTGAAATACATAGCCAACAAAATCGGATTAGCAATCTAAACTAACACAATATAAAACTAAGCAAAATGCAATAAAGCAAAACCCACAATAAAATTGCAGGTCAGTAAAAGCACCGCCGCCACCACCACCAACAAAATAAAGCAGCAGCAGTAGACAGGAGGTTTCATCTCCCATTGCAATTTACCCATCTCAAAAGTCCTGGTCCAAGAGATGCAACTTCACATGCGGATGAAACAAAACCAATGTCTTGGTGAGATGCACCTTAGAGGGGGTGATAATAATAATAATAATAATAATAATAATAATAATAATAATAATAATTTATTATTTATACCCCGCCCATCTGGCTGAGTTTCCCCAGCCACTCTGGGCGGCTCCCAATCAGGTATTAAAAACAACACAGCGTTAAATATTAAAAACTTCCCTGAACAGGGCTGCCTTTTAAAAATAGGATAGCTGCTTATTTCCTTCACATCTGAAGGGAGGGTGTTCCACAGGGTGGGCGCCACTACCAAGAAGGCCCTCTGCCTGGTTCCCTGTAGCTTTGCTTCTCACAGAGAGGGAACCGCCAGGAGGCTCTTGGTGCTGGATCTCAGTGTCCGGGCAGAATGATGGGGGTGGAGACGCTCCTTCAGGTATACTGGACCGAGGCCGTTTAGGGCTTTAAAGGTCAGCACCAACACTTTGAACTGTGCTCGGAAACGTACTGGGAGCCAATGCAGATCTCTCAGAACCGGTGTTATGTGGTCCCGGCGGCCACTCCCAGTCACCAGTCTAGCTGCCGCATTCTGGATTAACTGCAGTTTCTGGGTCGCCTTCAAAGGTAGCCCCACATAGAGCACATTGCAGTAGTCCAAGCGGGAGATAACTAGAGCATGCACCACTCTGGTGAGACAGTCTGCAGGCAGGTAGGGTCTTAGCCTGCATACCAGGTAGAGCTGGTAGACAGCTGCCCTGGACACAGAATTAACCTGTGCCTCATTCTATGAGATCCCACTCCCCTAGCAAAGCAAGGTCTTGTTTATTTATTTATCACTCACATTTATATCCTACCTTTCCTCCAAAGGAACTCAAACTGGCAAACAGGGTTCTCCTACTCCTCCCCATTTTTTAATCCTCCTAACAACCCGGTGCGGTAGGTTAGGCCGAGAGACGGTACCTGGCCCTAGGTCACCCACAGCTGAGTTTCATGGTGGAGTCCTGGGATTTGAACCCTGCTCTCCCAGGCCCTAGTCCAGTGCTCTAACCACTCCTCCAACACTGGCTCAGTGGATTAGCTCACCATCCTCAGGGATGCTAGACCAGCTTTCCCCAACTTGGTGCCCTCCTGGTGCTTTGGACTACAAGTCCCAGCAGCCCCAGCCAGGATGCCTGTGCTGGTTGGGACTGATGGGAGCTGTAGGCCACAACATGGAGGGCACCACAAGTGGGGGAGGCTGTGTCAGGGCCCGTGGGTCTCTTTCCTCTATATAGAACTTGAGCCCAGGATTTGGGCTGAGCATATTTGTGTTCAAAGTGAGATTGGTGGTAGCTGGGCTCTTTCCCCCCATGTGTGGCCAGCACACAAAGAACACAGGTGGACTTGTGAGACTAGATCTTCCATGGGTGACTAGCCATTTGCGGAGGACTTTGCAGTAGCATCAATCTTCATTCTTCCTGCCTGGAATGTAATTGGCAAATGCTGATCATGAGCAGATGGACATCGCTGCATCTCGTGGTTTTTGAATGGGCAACCCTCCCCCATCCAGGAAGAGGCCCATCATTCAGGAAGCCCCCAGCCTTCAGGACACCAGCATCTGACTTCCCTTATAGGCAGTCCTGCCTAGTTTATCAATCTGTGTCGCCTCCAATTTCTCGACTACCTGGAGAAGAACTCACATCAGTTGCATAGGGCGTTTGATTAGAGTGTGGTCATGATAATGCCAAGGTTGCAGGTTCGATTCCAGTAAGGGACAGCTGCATATTCCTGCGTTGCAGGGGGTTGGACTAGATGACCCTCAGGATCCCTTACAACTCTTTGATTCTGTGATATGATGAAGCCTGGACCATAGATTACCAGCAAACGAAAGCTTCAGCCTTTCTGTAGCATTCTCAGAGGCTGACCACCTCAATTGCCAATCACAGTGCTTTGGAGGGTTACAGCCTATGGGTTGCATTAAGGCTAAAATGTACTTGCATCAGGAATCTTCTTTGCCCTTCAAATCCTAAGCAGACATTGTTGCATCACAGCTCACATCACCCCTAATTATTGACTGCATTGGCCAGGGCTCATGGGAGCTGGAGTTCAACAACATCAGGAGGGTATCCCAGTTCTAGAGGCATCTGGCCACTGCAGACAGCCAGGTACTGGACTCCCTGTCTGAATTCCTGCAGAGCTGCTGCCAGTCAGTGTAGACAATATTGAGCTAGCTAGATAGACTAGACTCAGTAGAATGTGCAGCATCCGTTATTCCTACAGCCAGGTAGGCTGTACAAGTATGGTTTGAATGCAATGGAATGCATTGTTTCTCAACCTGTGGGTCACCAGATGTTGTTGGACTACAACTCCCATCATTCCTAGCCAGCATGACCAGTGGTCAGGGATGATGGGAGTTGTAGTCCAACGACATCTGGGGACCCACAGGTTGAGAACCGTTGGCTTAAGGTGTCTATAGGTGTTCATTCTTGAGTAGCCATTTTGATTATTATTCCATATTGCTTTTTATTTTATTTTTTAAATGATATTTATTAAGGTTTCAAAGAAAAGAATTACAAGAATTAGAAAAAAAGAAGAAAAGAAAGACAAAAGTAAAAATAAAAGAACAAATACAAAATACAAAAAAAGAAAGATAAAAAACACTTTAAAATATTAAGTGATTATTATTCCATATTGCTTTTTAAAGGTGTTTTTTAATGTTGCTGTACTGCCCTGATGTTTTTCAAGAGGGTGTCGTATAAACACACACACACCCCAAACCTCCTTACACACAAACTGACAAGGATTCCAGCCTCGATTTCTACTAGGTATGCTTGCTTTGTAGTGATAGTTTGGTTTCATTCCAGTCTGCCCTGCAGCTGAAGCCACACAGACCATGAGCACTTTTACAACCTCATCTGCCGCCTGTGCAGCTCGCATACCAAGGGTCTCTTCAGCTCGCCTTGCCCCCGCCCAGGGGCTTTCAATAAAACAAATGGCTACGATTACCCCCTTAACCCAGGAGCCCTCCCTGGGTGGCACGCTGCTGCTATTGTACTCTGAGAGAGGACACTTGTTCAGAAGGGTGTAATGGTGCTGGTTTACTGCCGTCAACTTGGCGAGAAGAACAAAGGCCTCACCTCTCATGACCTGCGACAGATGTCCCCTGGCCCGTGTGAGACCAGCTGAAACACCTGACCTCAGCCAAGGCCACAAGGTGAGGCTGTAAACTAGCCCAGTGAGAAAAGAGCAGGGTGGGTGGGAACAGCCCAACAACTTAGCCAGAGCTCATTCAAAGAGAGAGAGAGAAAGTGCTCAATCTGAATTTTTAAAACATGAAGTCAAAATGCTGGTTGAAATGCAGGCAATTAAATCCTCACCCACACATTCCCACTGCAACACTCCAGACTTCGGATCTCATCATTAACTTGTCAGCACCTCCAAACTGCAAAATTTCCCCATGTATGTGTGTGTGTGTGTGTGGTTTTTTGGGGGGGGAAGGGTGGAGAGAGAGAGAGAGTTCATATATCTGATAAACGGAGCGTGTCTTTTTTGCTTTTGCTTTTTAAGTGTTAAGGTTTTTTTCATATAGATTTTGTGTATCCAAGGAAAAAGAAGGAACAAGCATGAAAAGGAAGAGAGGAAAGTTTAAATAATGATGGTTTGCTGTGTCAGTGAGAGAGAATTATACAGTGGTGCCCCGCAAGATGAATGCCTCGCAAGATGGAAAACCCGCTAGACGAAAGGGTTTTCCGTTTTGGAGGTGCTTCGCAAAACGAATTTCCTATGGGCTTGCTTCGCAAGACGAAAATGTCTTGCGAGTTCCTGCGGTTTTTTCCCCCTTCCCCCCCTTTTCCCCAAGCCGCTAAGCCGCTAAGCCGCTTATCAGCTGATCCTAAGCCGCTAAGCCGCTTAACAGCTGATCCGCTAAGCCGCTAAGCCGCTAATAGCGCTAATCCGCTAAGACACTAATGGGCTTGCTTCACAAGATGAAAAAACCGCAAGACGAAGAGACTCGCGGAAAGGATTCTTTTCGTCTTGCGAGGCACCACTGTATGGAGAAATAGTATCTGTTGCTTTTTCATTCCAATATTGGATAAACCAGACCCATCTCTCAATGACTAAACTAGGCTCATCTCTCTATCTTGCTGGGTGTTCCTTACAGCTCTTCTTTTTTTACATGTTAGCCGCCATGACAAAGTTAACTCCCAAACCTTTCTCATCCGCTCTCTGATAGCTGGAGGGTTTTTGTTTTTCCCTTGCTGAGCTATACAAAGTTTAGCAACATTCAAAAGATTTGTCACCAGCTAAAGAACCACACTTCTACCAGATCCTAACATACAGAGGAGTATTGTTTTTGGACCCTGTTATGCCCTGTTATTTCCTGTTCTGTATTCAATACTGTTTTGGTGATTTCTCTAAATATAAGATGAAAGGGAATCCTTCATTGCAAGGATCCTTCATTGCAAGCTTACAGGTGAAAAGAAAATATGAGATTATTATTATTTTTCCAGAGGATTTTGATGAAAATGATTGCAGCGACCCTTGTTTGGATAGGGATGAGATGGTATATCAAAGTGGTGGCTCTGCGCACACCTTTAGAAAGGTTAACCATGCATGCTCTGAACTTGCAGTCCCAGTGAAGCTTTAGTTGATTAATCTCGCAATTAAACTGATAAATGCCTGAGCGCAGCCCACTATTTGCTCTGTAGGAGTAGCCGGGTGTAGCTGGGAATAACTGTTTGCTTTGCCAAGACATCTTTAATCTGGAAATATTGCTTTGCTTTCTAGAAGGTGTGCCTATAACACAATGGGGGGGGTCACTTCTGAACTTCCCAAATCACCCTGCTTTAAGTGATAATTGGAGGTGGATGTGAGATGTGATGTTGGCCCCTTCACAGTCAGGGTAGGAAGCGCTGCTCTTCCTTGGCTTTCACTTTTTTGGCATCATCACATAGCCAGGTCTGGTTGGCCAGATGGCACCTGTCATGGGCCCTGAGGAGACAGTGGGGGGTGGGGGCTGACCAGATGGAAGGTGGGAGGAGTTGCCTGCAGAAGATCCCAGGGAGGGATCCAGTGGGCTAGGAAAGACTGTGCTAGGTTCCAGGGAGACCAAGGAGCTACTCGGGGAAGAGCACCCAAGGGAAGTCCTAGTGGGGTGGCTTCCCCTAGCCCTGTCCCAACCCCCTACCAATCACCCCAGTGCATGGCACTGACATCGCCCCCACCTGTTGCACCAAGTCTCCCCTCTGGGGTCACCGGAGCACACTTCAGCTTCTAGCACTGTCAGTTCCAGAGGTGCTTTTAATGCCTCCTTCATCTCCTAGGTCCTGGAGATACGAGCACAGGTGTGAACAGACCGTTCTGATCCAGTCCTCCCCAAGGAATAATGCCCCATTGCTTGCCCAGTCCAATGACCAGTCCCCTTTGCCACACTTAACTTGTGCTCACCCCATTCCTACATAATGGAATTGCAGAGAACATGTCGCTTGTTGGATCAACCTCTTAGCTTACTGAGCCTTCCCTGGTACATCTTGTGCCTCTTTACCCTTGCCAGTCTTTTACTCTGCACTGGTTTGAGCAATAAAGATCTCTCTCTCTCTCTCTCTCTCTCTCTCTCTCTCTCCCCCCCCCCCATTGACAGGATTCCTTTTAAATAATTATAATAATGCTTCCAAGAGGGACAGGTGCAAAGCATTCAATGTCTTTCAGTAAGGCTAGGGGGTCTACAGATGTGACTGGACTACAGGAGCATAGTTCAAAGGGTAAAGGTGCTCCTTTGAGAAACATTCCAGGTGTTGGGGGAATAGGGGGTCTTGAATCTGGGCTCTTGGCAATTAGACTTAGGTGCCTTATTCCCTGCACTACCTGCCCTCTGCTTCCACTGTGGCCCTGGCTGGTAGAATTCTGTGCTTCAAGGACACCATCAGCAGACCCCCCCACAAAGGCTAATCCCTGTCCAGCAGGCCCTATAAAGCCCCATCCATCCCAGGAAGAACACTTTTTGGCCACATTCCCTTCTGGGCAGCCTGGCAGAGAGATAGAAGTTGCTCCTACCTTTGTCCAGCAGGCTGCATACCAGCTGTGCAAAAGTCAGATTTCTGTACATACACCTTTTCTCTCCATTCTTCCTGCAAGAAGTATCCTTGTTTAAGGATTCATTCCAGGCCAAGCAAAATCTATGGAGGAGGGCCTGGATCAGGGCCAATGAGGGGTGTGGGCTGTATGGTGGATGTGGCCTAGGTAAAGTCTCAAGGGCCAGATAAAGAGGACTCTATTTGGCCCCCAAGCCTGAAGTTCCCACCCTAGCTTCAGAATTTCCTTCACCATGTGAGCTGTTAGTCTCTGGAGTATCTGCACTACCTAAGCACCTGCTCACATATAGCTGAATTGATTATGTGATAAAATACAGAGGTTATTTGGATAATTCACCTCGTTATCTTTTAACACTTGCTTCTGAGTACAGTCTTCTTAAATAATAGGGACAATATTGCTATTTATATAGCTGCACGCTGCTTTGCTGACTACAGTAATGGCAGGTTTACCCTAAAGGGTTTTTTAATGGCCTAAAGGCTTGCAATCAATTTTGACAGGCTTAAAAGTCTGGGGCTGCGATCGGCTATGGGTGATATAGGCAGGGGCGCCGACTTATAAAAAATATTGGGGGGGCCCCATACCGGGGTCCATACTGGCGGCAGGATGGCAGTGGTGCTTTTGCATGCAAGAACCGACCTGCCCTCCCCAGGCTTCGCGCCGGGAGGCGGCCACCCCCTCCTACCAACGTCACCTTAGCCGAACCCAGAAAAAAAGCCCCGCTCCAGCGACGGGAACTCCCATCCCCTCCATTCTCCCCTCACCCCGGTCCCTCGCCGGCGACGAATACGCCGTTCCTCGGCCCCGCGGCTCCATTCCTTTCTAAAGTCCCGCCGCTGGGGGTCTTCCTCTGACTGACCGACCTGCCCGCCCCTTCTCAGGAGCTCCCGGTCACTTTGGGAGGCGCGCGCCAGAGTCCCCTGCGCGGTTTTTGGCAAGGTGCCTAATAATTTTCTTAAATTATTGGGGGGGCGGAGCCCCCCCAAACGAATTTTTGAGGGGGCTCGGGCCCCCTCAGGCCCCATGGAGTCGGCGCCTATGGATATAGGGCTAAAGGGGTCGGATAAGCGTGGCCTGCTGCTTTGGGGGAACCTGTTCCTCTGCAGAGGGCCTGGGGGAAAGCCATTCCAGAATCTAGATGGGGACGTGTAGGAATGGAACTCTTGTGTTGAGAAGATCTGCACTGGATGGTACTTGAACACAATGCATTTGAGCTTCTCTAGGATAGCTCAGTTGGTAGAGCATGGGGCTCTTAATCTTAGGGTTATGGGTTCGATCCCCACAGTGGGCAAAAAGATTCCTGCATTGCAGGGGGTTGGACTAGATTACCATTGTGCTCCCTTCCAACTCTACAATTCTGTCTACCACCACAGATTCTGTAATCCCAGGAGAGCAGGGCTCCACATGAGAGGGTCCCGGGAGGTAAAGCTGTGAGTTAGATCTTACCTGGGCCATGTGCACCAGCAGGGTCCTGGACAGGACTGAAGGTGCTGATCCAGAGAACAGTGGTCAGGTTTCAGTACCATGGCCAGCGCTCCGCATTTAAAGCAGAGGCAGGGAATTTATGACCCTCCAGGTGTTGCTGTACTATAATTCCCATCGTCTCATAGCTATTGAGACAACATTTTGGAGGTCCCAGGTCGCAAGGTGGTTAGATTGGTCTCAACTAGGGCCAGGGCCTTTTCAGTACTGGCCCCGACTTGGTGGAACACTCTGTCACAAGAGACTAGGGCCCTGTGGGACTTGACATCTTTCCGCAGAGCCTGCAAGACAGAGCTGTTCCGCCTGGCCTTTGGTTTGGACTCAGTCTGACCCTTATGTTTCCCTCCCCTTATGGTTTTGATCTATGGGCTACTTTTAAAATGAGGCTGCATTTTAAATTGCATTTTAACCTGTATTTTAAATTGGTTTTTCCCCCTATTATGTTTTTCTTGTAATTTTACTGATGTTAGCAGCCCTGAGCCCAGCTCTGACCAGGGAGGGCGGGGTATAAAATTATTATTATTATTATTATTATTATTATTATTATTATTATTAACCATTCTGGCTGGGGCTGGTGTGAGCTGGGGTCCTCCAATATTTGGAGAGCCACAGGTTTTCCCCATTCCAGGTTTATAGCAAGCAGTCAAGCAACCACAACCCTAACCTAGGGTAACCTGCCAGAATTTTATGGTCTAGCCAAGAGAGTCAGTGTGGAAGATCCACTGTGGTGCATCAGGCCAGCTTAAAGGGTCAGTGCCATTTTTATACAGTGACTGACTTCTTCTAGGGTGAGGGACCTGTGGGCCTCCAGATGTAGTTGGACAGCCATTCCCATCAGCCCCAGCCAGCATGGTCAGTGGTCAGGGATGACGGGAGTTGTAGCTGTCGTAGTTCCACTGCTGAGCAACAGTGTGCAGAGCTCGGTGGAGTGTTCAGCCAAACAAACTGTAGACAAAGAGTTTCTGAGATACGCTTTGCAGAATCAGCATGTGAAGTCAAGTCTGTTCCAAGGGACTCCTCTGTTCTCCCACAAAAGGGAATAGTCAGAGAGATTAGGAGAGACAGCTAAGGGGTTACTGCATCTGCTGCCCCCTCCATCTGCTGCCTGAGGCAGTCATATCACACGGTCTAACGTTAGGGCCAGCCCTGAGTCCTAACATAGGAAAAAATTCATTTTGGCCTCTCCAGCTATGGGGACCAGGAGACTCACATGTCAGTGACTCTGTGACACTTAAAGAAAACTGGAGATGTGTAGCAAAAGATCCAGCCACGTGATTGTGCCACCGCCGCCCCCTCCTCCACTCTTTACAATGGAGTTGAATGTTAGCATTCATTCCTTTCTTCCCAACTGTCAGAGCTTTCAGAATTGCTGCCAGCACAAAAGCTTTTGCCTTAATTACTACCTCTCTGGATTCAGCTCTTTGCCTTAATGTAGATTCAGGTGTGTTTAAAGTAATTTTATTTCACTAATATTTTTTTTAAGCAGTTTTAAAATGTAGCACTTTTTCTTTCTTGCTTTTTTTGCACGCTAATGCATGATTTCCAGAATTCAACCCAGCCAGAAACTGTGGTTAAAAAGTTTCAATTGTTCCTACTGAATAAAATGCATTTTCAGACTGAAGGAAGGTAACTGGGGGTTGGGCTGGGGGGTGCATTCAAATGGATGTTAAGATGCATGTTTTAAGGTGGGTGGAATTAGAATCTGCTCTTCAGGTTTGCAACAAGGAGCACTGAATGGAACATGATGGCTACATGAAGTTCGACTGTTGCCAAACTGGTTGGAAAGACTTCCCCACTCCCATGAGAGCACATCTCTCTTCTGTACTTGCAACGCTAAAATAGCCAATAGATCCTGTGATGAATATGGGTTGCTCGTGCGTAAGTTACCGCCACTCCTGGCTAAGTTGGCTTGTTAAACCTTTTCTGTCTGGACAGCCCTTCACTTCGTGGCTGCCTCAGTCACTAGCAGAATCCGTCAGTGGCCGTTTCTTAAACCTTTTCCAGCATAAAAGCTGTTTGACGCCAAGTCTCCTCCTACTCTCCCTGCATGGAAGTCTTCTGCGCAGGGAGGGTGTGGGTAGCGGAGGACCCATGCTCTCCCCGCTGGTGTCCAGCGAAGAGTCCTGGAGCCCTCTTGCCGATTCCCCCATCTGCCCCCCTTTATCCCTGGTGTTGCGCTGATTTCCTTCCCCAGCTGAACTGCCTCTCTCCCTGCTTGGCCCTTCTCCAGCATCACTTGAGAGCCTTCCCTCCGCCTCTGGCTCCGGTGTCAGTTCCCTGACATCCACCTCCCCCCCCAGGACCCCCTCCACCCCCTGACAGATCCGATTCGAATTAAGCCAAGTAGCTTTTACCTTGCAATCCATGCTTCTGTCAGTACATTAGAGGGCCTGCGAGAGCTCTGGCCGGTGAGTCAGATCAGCCTAAGAAGGGGTCCTAAATTGATGTGCAAGGCCGTTTTCCCCCAAGCCACATCCCCCTGACCCACAGATATGGGGAAGATAAAAATGTGGCTGCAAAGGGGCACCAGGAGCTTCAAGGAGCCTGATGGCTCCTTATCACATGACATTTGCTGACATCACTGGCCAACTGATCAGCCAGTTGCACCTTCAGCAAGGATCTTCCTTTTACAGCTTGGTTTGAGTTCAAGCTGGGTTGCAAAGCCATCCTTTCAGAGTGCTGGTTTGGACCTACAAAGCCCTAAACCAGGCATAGGCAAACTCCGGCCCTCCAGATGTTTGGGACTACAATTCCCATCACCCCTAGCTAACAGGACCAGTGGTCAGGGATGGTGGGAATTGTAGTCCCAAACATCTGGAGGGCCGGAATTTCCCTATGCCTGCCCTAAACAACTCGGGACCACCATATAAATCGTTCTGGACTCTGCATTCATCATCTGAGACTCTTCTTTGTGTGTTTCCTTCATGTGAGGACCAGAGGGTGGCAACACGAGAACAGGGCCTTTTCTGTAGTGGCTCCCTGTCTGTGGGATTCTCTCTCCAGGGAGGTTCACCTGGCACCTTCATAATATATCTTTAGGTATCAGGCAAAAATGTTCCTTTTCAACCAGGCCTTGGGCTGATTAATATTCTACAGCCTTTTAAATTTGTTTGTGTGGGGTTTTTTTGTTTTCTTTTGTTGTTTACATTTATGTTGTTTAAGTTTTGGCCATTTATTTGTGCTTTTGCCTTGTATTTTTTTGCAACAAGGGCTTGAACTCAAGCCAGGCTGCAGTGGAAGAAAGCAAAGAGTTGGGAGCACCCTTAGAATGTGCTCTGAATCTTTTTCTTTGACATCACAATGATGTCAGATGACTGACAGTTTCACCCACTTGTCAAATGGCCCATGGGGTAGTATGTGCCAATAGGCAGCAAGGGCACATTCAGAGATGTTCTGCACAGCTGCCCTGCAGCTATGAATTCTCTCTCTCTTTTCGCAGCTTGACAAAGCCAGGGCAGCTTTTCTGAAGCTGGGCAAGATCTTTTTATGTGAGGATTGGCTTTCATGCACAAAGGTTAATCCAGCAGTGGACTGTCTTTTTCCTCCTTTTTTTAAAAAGCAGCTATAATGTGTATCCAAGTGTTTGTTTTTTAACTGGTTTCCTTTAAGTTAAAGTAGGACACTTTTTATTTTATAGGGTATTTGGGGGTTTGTTTTGTAATCTGAGCCATCCTGTTGGGGCGAATGATCAACTACATGCTGGATAGCACCGTCTCTGTGAAATGAACACTCCTGTGCTGTTTGCTTTGTGAAGTTTGATAGCCAGAGTTCAGAAACTGGTGGCTGCTTCCTGTATTGTGTCTCCTATATTGTTTCTGTGCCTCACTTCTTAAAATGGTTTTATATTTTATCGTCAGGTGGAATTTGCTTTTATTGGAGGTTAGCAGCTGCTTTGTGGAGGAAATTCCTCAAAATGCATACATTTTTTTATTTTTCTAAAATAAAAAGGTAAGCAGGGCATGGCTAGCCAAGCAATGGGACTATGAAGGACAGGATAATATTTTCTGCTTAGATTAGAACTATAGGAAGCTGCTGTATACCTTCTTAGACAATTTCAGCCTTCCCCATCGTGGTACCCAGATGTTTTGACTGCAACTCCTGTTGCTTCTGACTCTTTGGCATACTGGCAGAGGCTAATGAGAGTTGTAGTCATCTGTATATTTTGGAAATTGGCTCGTCTGTTCATCCTATAGTCTGTTTGTTTTCTGTGTATTCGGACGTCTCTTGAGATATTGTTGCCAAACTGGGCATGAGGGTTCCTGAGCTGGGGTGGGTTCTTTTCATCAACACTTGGATGCTGATGTGCTTCTTTGGATGCTTGAGTGCTACTTTGATTCAAGATGGTGGAACAAAGCATGACTTTGGCGTGACTTCACCCATAGGTTTGGCCACCTCTCAAGATCCCCTTGCCAAACTCAACACAAGGATTCCTGAGGCAGGGGAAGGGAGGTCTTCATTGATGTTTGGAACCAGGTGCCATTTTGAATCAAGATGGCTGACCAAAATGTGACTTAGGTGTGACTTCACCAGGTTTAGGGTCAACTCAGAAATTACGCTATCCATTTAAAAAATCAAAATATTTGTTGGTTTTTTAAAATTCCTGATCAGTGCCAGTCATTCTCTGCTAGAGAACAAGAATCCTGGTGGAACAGGCCAGTGGCCTGATAATAAATTTGGCCACAATAAATATTGAATTCTGGCACATTGGGAAATTTGCACTATTGGGTATTTATTTGCATAAGATCCATTAAGTGATTCTGCTGAACAAAGTCGTATGCAGGACAGAGATCCATGAATGCACTTGTCAGGTTGCCAATGGGAGGGCTATACTTTTCAGCCAGACAACACCTTCCTTAGCAAGGATTGAGAGGTGCATGGATGGAAGCTCATCTCTGATAGGCTTACCATACGTCAGGAAAATTCCTGACTTGTCCTGGTTTTTGGGTGTAAACATGGTGCCAGGGGAATTTTACCAAATTGTCAAAATGTCAGGGAAAACTCATATGTACAGTATGGCAACGTGATGAAAAAAAGCAGCAGAAACAGCTCCAAAAAGCTTAAAATCACTAGGGGGGGGGGGAGGTCTTCCTGAAAAAAGCTGAACAACATTGCAGGTGTCTGGAATTTTACTTTTTGAAATATGGCAACCCTAATCTCTGACCTTGCAAAGGACTTCAGAAGCACTCAAAAACAAAGAGAATTCTTCAATGTACCATGGAAGTTCAGCACAATTGCAGAACCAGATCTCAAATAACCTTCTGCTGGATTTCTGATTAGGCATTGATATATGCATCAGTTTGCATTTTAAAAACAATATCTGCACCAAAATTTGGATGTTTTGCCCTGCACACACCTTTTGCAAAAGTATAAATTTCCTCCAATTTATATTTTTGACTTTTTCTCTCTCTAGTGTACACATAGGATTTCCACATTTCCCTAATACATTTTCACTAGTGTACACATTTTGTGTGCACAGTTCCTTGGTATACACTTGAGGGGGGGGGGTTGGTTGGAGAACCTCAACACAGCATTACAACATTGGGAGTAGTGTGAGTTTCAAAGGCTGTTGTTTGGCTCATGTGTTGGATTGGGAAGTGTGAAAAACTTCCTCTCCCATCTCTGCTTTCCAAACTGGTGAGTCTACTTTCTTCTTCCCAAGTATCTCCGAACCTCAGCCCAGTGTCGGAAGCAAAGCTCTTCCTCTCCCTTTGAGACATGATCCAAGGTGGCCAAAACTTTTGGCTGCCTGCGAAATCTCCCTAAACTCTGTAGACTCCTCTTGCAGAGCAATGAAAGCAGAATGGTGAAATGCCTGGAGACCAAATCCTGTGAGGAAAGAGCTGGGTATATTTAGCCTGGAGAAGAGAAGATTAAGCGGAGACATAATAGCTGTCTTCAAATATCTGAAGGGCTGTCATGCTGAAGATAGATCTCCAGAGATTGGACTACAACTAATGGGTAGCAATTGCAGGAAGCCGATTTCAGCTAAATATCAGGAGAAACATCCTAACCAATAAGAGCTGTTCAGTAGTGGAACAGACTGGTTCAAGAGGTGCTGGGCTCCCTTTGCTGGAGGTATTTAAGAAGAGGCTGGATGTCTGTCAGGGATGCTGTAACTCCATGCTCCATTGAGCAGCTGCATTGCAACTACTCTATTCCGAACTTAAAAGTGGAAAGCGTAATGCTGGCAGTCAACAAAAGAGGTTTAAAGACTCTCAAGGCAAATCTAAAAAAAAAGTAGTATAAACACCGACAACTGGGAAACACTGAACTGCGAGTGCTCCAGTTGGAGAACAGCCTTTGAAGATGCTCAAACTCAGGACGAAAGGGAGAAACGTGCTAAGAGGAAGGCACACTTGGCAAGCCCTCACTGTGATCAACCCCTGCCTAAAAACCATTGTGGAAGGACATGTGGATCCAGAATTGGCCTCCACAGTCCCTTATGGACTCACTGTTAAAACCTGTTCATGGAAGACATTCTTACTCGGCTACGAATGATCGCCAAAGAAGAAGAATCGCACCCTGCATTGAGCAGGGGTTGGATTAGATGACAACTGAGATCCCTCCCAACTCTTAACACAAGAATGTAAGGAGATCCTGATGGCTCAGGCCAATGGCCAATCTCATCCAGCATCCTGTTCTCACATAGGCCAACTAGATGCTCCAATGGGAAGCTCCACGTTATATTATCCCCACCCCCCATACTCTCCTCCCCACCCCAATGCTACAGAGGTCCTCCTTTCCCTGGCTCAGTGCAGCTAGCAGCCAGTCGACTCAGAAGTACCACTGAGTTTCCTGGGGCTTTCTCCCAGGCAAGTGCCCAGAGGTTGGCAGCCTAAGAGGATTTCGAGAGAATTCTGATGTTTTCTGGGCAACAGGAATGCCCTGCAGTGTTCAGCCCCGGATGACTTTGTTTTCCCCTTGGTTGACTTGTTTGAACAACGCCCCTGTTGTGAATGGGAATCTCCCAGAAGCCCAGGCAGACTGTTCAGCTGCCTTCCCCATGGCTGGCTGTACCCCAGCCTCATCCATCTCCTTGAATAATCTCATCCCAGCCTGGGGCAGGAGAGGCACAAAATCCATCACTGAAACAGCCTTCGGGTGACTTGTGCTGTTGGGAGACAGACCCAATTTAACACTTCATTAAGGATTTGCCAGCCATTGATCTAGATTATCAGGGTTACTGCCAGCTAATTGCATCTTCCTATACTTATTAATTATATTTGGAGAGCAAGAGAGTGGTGCACGGCGCCTGTCTGCTATATTTAGAAAAATCTCCAGCAGATATCTAATTATGGAACAGATCATTCACTGGTGCTAGGTAAACCATTAAACCTCCCCGTATATATCTCACTCTCTTTTTAACCAGAGGTAACCGTTAGGATAGATCTTCCGCAGTTCACGAAGCCTTCCTCCTGGATTGCCCTCCATTTCATGCAACTAACAGAAGCAATAGTCTTTGTAAACAGCAGGGTAGAGGTGCTTTGCTGCCATTCACCCTGTGAGAAGGGATCATTCCTAGTTGCAAAGTTTGAAGAGCCTAGCTAGTAGGGGTGTAGCTAGCTGCTCTGGCACCCAGAGTGGCGGGGCGATCTGCCCACAGGGGCACCATGGTGATCCACCCACGGAGTCTGCCTGGTGGACGCAAGCCCCACACTGCTGTTTCGGGCCCCAAACCACCACATCACTCCCAGGAGAGATGCGTGGCTCGGGCACGCTGCAGGCCAGGCCCCGCGGTAAGTGCCACCTCCCGCGATGTGCCATTTTGTCACCACCACCCCCAGGGATGACACCTGGGGTGGGCAGCCCCCCCCCCCGTGCCCCCTTCCTACACCCCTGCCTGGAAGGAGGACTGCAGCACAGTGGCAGAGCACTTGCTGTGTCACAGAAGGCCCCTAGTTCAAATTCCGACCTGCTGCCAGTCAGGGTAGAGTATACTGAGCTCAGTGGACCAATGGTATAGCACAGTATAAGACAGCTTCTTGTATTGGCTGACTGATGAACGAGAAAAAGGCAGTAGAGTGGACAGTACCACCTCAGACTCCAAATTGGGGGGGTGTGTGTGTGACATTTCTGAATGCAGTTCCACATTTTTATTTTTATTTTTTTAAAAATGAGATTGAAAACTATCGCTATAAAGAAATAATGAAATGTGTTTTAGCTAGTTGGAAAAATAAAATAGTGTAACAAGAACGGCTGGAAGTGAAGTCACTTGGTGGGTGTCCGTGTGGGGTAGGTGTGTAGGTATGTTGATATGTATAGTATAGGTAGGTATTATATAGAGTAATGTAGGTATGTTTTATGCTATGAAAATTAGGTAGTGTGCTGTGTATGTGTATTGTGTAAATGTATATGTATGTGTTTTATATGTTAATAAAATAAAAGGGGGAAAAAGAAAACCATCACAGAGAGCAAGCAGGGATCAACCTTTGTGCCACAATCACACCTTTGTGTGTCACAATCACACACACACATATTTCAAAGAGGAGGCTTTTTTAAAAGGCAGTTGGAGCATTTAAAATTAGCGTCCACCACACGTAGTTTGAAATGGTGCAATCCACTTGGCCACCCCATTGCAGCCTCATTTTTTCCTTCATGTTCTGACCAAGCCTTAATAGTAATTCACGGAGCTGTGTTTATCATTCAGTGTCAAATGTGTGAACCTTTCCGCACACAAAACATACAGCGTTGGACGTGTGGACGTTCTCTCTGCGGTGTATGATCTGTGATGGCCATAGCCCAGTTCTTGTGATCGGTCAGTGTAGATTCTCTGTGTGCAAAGTAGGAACACAGCAGTACGCCTCACCCTTAATCTAGGAGGGCCTAAGGGGCAGTGGTACTGTTGGGGCAGAACTCTATTTTTTTTTTTTTAATATTTATTAAAAGTTTAACAATTACAAAAAAAAGCGGGGAAAAAGAGACAATAAAGAATTACAATACATCAAAAAAATAAAAAACAGAATAAAAAAGGAATTCAACAATACAAGTCAATAAAAAGAAAAAAGGGAAAAAAGAAAACACTCAATACATCAAAACCAAAAACAAAAGCAGACAAAAAATTTAAAAACCAAATCCAATATTTCCAAATCTTTATCTTTCATTAACTTGTTTCATCGACCTCCTCACGCCTCCCTTTTTTTGTATTCTGGTTATTAATTATCTCAGCAAATCCTTTCCATCTTCCACTATATTCTGTCATTAAATTACCTTAATTTATTTTAACCTTATCTTACCATAAAAAGCCCTAAAGCTTAAAACTTATTTATAAAGTTAAAGGTGCCGGCCGAATCCCACGTCCACAGGCTTCTCCCGCCTGTGGTTTTTAGTGGGTCCCCACCTCGCCGTGGCGGTCCAGACCCTAGTTTCACGAAGCGGATTCCTCCCGGTCAGAGGAAAACCGCCATTGCCGGCGGCGCTAACCCGGAAGTCTCCTGTTGGGGCAGAACTCTAGGGCAGATGGTTATGGCCCATCCAGCAGCATGAGCAGGAGGTTAGCAAAGTAATACACATTATACATTGCCATCTAAAGCGGTGAGACCATTAAATCCAGAGTCTAGAATTACCTGTATGCAGCATCGTGCACTACATCAGTCAGAAAAGCTGTAGGAAGAAGGGCAGATCAGAGTTTGGCAATTGCAGAAGGATCAAGGCCATTTCATCGCCTCTTCCCCAAGCAGCTGGAAGTTGCAGGCAGCCTCTGCTGGTTCAGTTTGTTTCATTCAAGAGATCGCTGGAGACTTATAGCAGTCCCTATAAATAGCTTTTTTATTTTACTTTCAAAAATACGAGAGAAGGAATTATAGGACTGTAGGTCCAGAGCAGGCAGCGTGAAATCCAAGAATGTGGGTAATCTCTGCTAAAATCAAAATGCTGCTCTTAAGAATGGGGTGGGGGTTTTTTTAGCTGTCTGTCACACAAAATGGAAAGGGGCTTGAAAAAATAACCAGTGGGGGAAAAGAAATGAATGAGCTTTGCTCTGAGCAGGTGACTTTTTTGGAAGACATGGGTGCAAAAGCATCCTAGAAAAGCGTTGGGATGATGTTGGATTTCGAGGTCATAAGCAGATAGCAAAGATGCAAAGGACTCCTGCAGTTTTAATCATTGTGTAGGAGAAGGACATTTACCTGGTGTTGCTTGCATGACAAACTACACCTGCTGAAATTCCCTGTTCTACCCACAGCTATTAACTCTTTTGTCCTACTCAGATTCACAGCTCTTCTGTCGGCAAGGACAAATTAATACTGGGTCCAGAGTACAGCACTATGAAAACCTCTCCTTCCTTCCTTCCTTCCTTCCTTCCTTCCTTCCTTCCGTCCGTCCGTCCGTCCCAGCATATTGTCTACTCTGACTGGCAGCAACCAGTCTGGCAGCAACCAGTACCTGCCACCTGGTACTTTGAACTGGTGATAAGAGGAATGACAGTAGCCCAGTGGTGGAAGGCATGCTTTGCACAAGGAGGGGCAATTTTCTATCCCTGACGTCTCCAGTGAAATGGACCAGGTAGGAGATGGTGGAGAAATCCTTGGAGAGATGCTGCCGGTCAGAGCAGGTAGCATTCAGCTAGATGGGCTCAATGGTCTGAATCAGCATAAAGCAGCAGCATCTTTGTTCAACAGCCAAATCTCACTTGAGCTTTCCGTTGCAGCAGATGTCAGATTTAGTCCTTCAGTTTCTTAAAGGGTTGGATTTGCACACTTTGCTCACTCCTTCCTGGTTAGGGTGGCCAGCTGTAGGAGAAGGCAGGGCTGTTGCCCGTTCAACAGGACATTTCTGTAGAGGTAGCTTGTTGTTCTCTTCTACACCACTGTTAAAGGTGCCGGAACCCTGTCTTCTTTCTACAGCACCTGATTCCTGGAACAGGACTCTGCCAGAATCGACAGCGTGGTGGAGTGGTTAGAGTTTTGGACCAGGACCAGAGAGACCAGGGTTCAAATCCCTGCTGAGCCATGAAACTCACCCAGCGAACTTGGGCCGGTCACCATCTTACATCCTAACCTACCTCACAGGGTTGTCGTGAGGGTAAAAAAATGTGTAGAACCATGCTTGCCACCTTGAGCTCCTTGCAAAAGAAGGCAGGAAATCAGTGGCGTAGCGTGGGGGGTGCAGGGGGGCCGGGCGCACCGGGCGCAACATCTGGGGGTTAGGGTTAGGGGGCGCAAATTACTTGCCTTGCCCCGGGTGCTGACAACCCACGCTACGCCACTGCAGGAAATACATGCAATACATAAATACAGTGGTACCTCTGGTTGCGAGCGGGATCCGTTCCAGAGGCCCGTTTGCAACATGAATAGAACGCAACCCGCAGCAGCACGTCTGCGCACATGTGGGTTGCGATTCGCCACTTCTGGGCATGCACATGCCATTTTGCGCGTCTGCGCATGCGCGAGCAGCGAAGCCTGGAAGTAACCCTTTCTGGTATTTCTGGGGGACGCAACCTGAAAAAACGTATCATGAAGCAAACGTAACATGTATTATGACTGTAACTGGTTTGGGTCTGCTGGGAAAGGAGAGGTCTAGTACGGATGGTAGAGACGAACTTCTCACTAAAGTCAGGCCCACTAGTCCTGACTGCCCCAGTTGGGATTCCACCCTTTACGACCCATTTACATGTGGTTCAGAGACTCACCTGTGGCAGTTCAGAAGTGGGTACGGGCACAACTTTCAACCTTCATGGGCATGCACCACCTTGTGATCAGTGTCACTATCCTTGATCGGGCCACCACAGCAGCAAGTGTAGCTCTCTCTCTCTCTCTCTCTCTCTCTCTCTCTGTGTGTGTGTGTGTGTGTGTGTTTGTGTGTGTGTGTAGCAAATGATCTCTCTCTCTTTTTACGGCATTTCCGCGCCCGCATGTTTCCAAAGCCGGCCTCCTCGGCAACGCTCTCGGGTAGCGGACATCAATATTTAATAAGCAATATATCCGTATTTTATTGCTCATTACTGGCAAGATTATTTCAGTATATTACTCTTAGATATGAATATTTATGGTGTATTACTCGGCTCGAAGTTAAATGGCTTATTGACACGCTATTAATGCCTGGTAAGCACCGCTTTGCTCTCGCTCCCTCTTCTGCTAAAGTGCCCATGGGCGGGTTGGGTTTGGGAAGCTGTCAAGATCCTGGCGCTTGTGTCCTCGTTCTCTCGGCGGCAAACATTGGGAGGAAACTGCGCTCTAGTCCAGTCCCAGTGGGGCTCACCTGGTGGTGGTGGAGAAATAATCCAGACTCCACCTTAATTAGGCTGACCAAATTGTCACAAAAGAGTGAGTAAGCTTTTGAGTAGTACAGAAGTCTTCATCAGGGTGGGAAAACCTTTATTTGTTCAGGGGTCACTTTGTTTGTTTGTTTGCTTATTGCCCAGTGGGTTGGACTAAATGACCCCTGAGGTCCCTTCCAATCCTATGAGTCTTTGACCAGATTTGATTGTCTGCATCCTTCACCCTAAGGTTCCAGGGAGGGTTGCAACATTAAAAACAGTTTAAAGTGAAGGAGGGCCGCCATGGGGTGTTGCTCAGAGAGTCCCTAGGGCCAGATGGAGTGCCTTGGAAGATTACATAGCTGCCAACTTTTCCCTTTTCTTGCGAGGAATCCTATTCGGAATAAGGGAATTTCCCTTTAAAAAAGGGAAACATTGACAGCTATGAGATTGCTTCTGGCACTTAAGCCCCAAATCCCCCAGCCCTGTTCTGTATACACCCACCCACACATCCACACACCCACACACCCACACACACCATGGTGAAATTTGAGCCTATGCATATTGACCACTGTGCAAACATGCATGCCAAACATTTAATTTGATAAATAATAATGCTGTTGGGGTATTGCTTTCGTTTGTTACTATGTATGCATCTATTGTAAACCTTGGTGTGATCCTTGATGAAGGGTGACATAGAAACTTAATAAATACACTACTACTCATAGAAACAGAATCGTAAAGGGGGGGTTATTGAGTTGCCTTTGCTTTTATTAAGTATTTTGTGTTTTTATATTGTAGTTTTGTGTTGTGAACCACCCTAAGATCTGTGAGTAAAGCATGGTATATTATAATAATAATAATAATAATAATAATAATAATAATAATAATAATAATAATAATATGACACAGTCCTGCCCTTAGCTGTCAGACATTTGGGAAATGCTGCCTTTTTAAATTAGGGGGTGGATGGCCAGCTGTCATGGATGCTTTAGTTGAGATTCCTACATTGCGGGGGGTTGGACTAGATGGCCCTTGAGGTCCCTTCCAACTCTACATTTCTGTGATTCTATGCAAATATGCCTTGTGTGTCTCCGGTTCTCCAGTTGGTCATGGTTTCTTTTGACAGTTGTCTCCGATGAACTCAAGCCTGGCTGGTGTATAGGGCGTAGTTAAACTAGGGAGTTTGGCCCCCTGTGATGTCCACCAACGTGTATGGTTTTAAAAGAGGGTTAGGCAAATTCATGAGGGATAAGGCTATCAGTGTCTACAAGCCCATGATTACTATGGTCTGCCTCCACTGTCGGAGGCATTCTGCCTCTGAATAACGTTTGCAAGTGAGGAAAGCTCTGTTGCCCTCAGGCCCTGCCTGCAGCCCTTGGGCCAGACACTGTGAGAAGGTAAAAGGTAAAGGACCCCTGGATGGTTAAGTCCAGTCAAAGGGGACTCATCTCTCTTTCAGGCCGTGGGAGGTGGCGTTTGTCCACAGACAGCTTTCCAGGTCATGTGGCCAGCATGACTAAACTGCTTCTGGTGCAACTGGACACCATGACGGAAACCAGAGCGCACGGAAATACCATTTACCCTCCCGCCACAGCGGTACCTATTTATCTACTTGCACTGGTGTGCTTTCAAACTGCTAAGTTGGCAGGAGACACTGTAAGAACCAGATGAGCCTTTTACGTGATCTGGCAAGGCTATTCTTACTTCCTTATCAGAAAGCAGGCAGCTGACTTGCCTTCCTCTTCCTCGTCTTCCTCTTCCTTGCCTTCTTTCCAAGGATTGCTTCCCCATGTGCCTCACGACTGTGCCGCTTGTCAGGTGTCCGGAGTGAGAGGCTAACTCGCTGGGATCGTAAAGTCTAGTTAAATGAATTGTTGTTTCTGCCTCTGCCGCTGCTTCCCCTCTTTCAGCATCCGCTGCTGATGTGCATTTTACAAGCCGAGGACATCTCCCCAATGCAATAAATAGCCTCTGACAGGCAGTTGTGCAATAAAGCCCTGATGGTTCCCTGTAATGGTTATAAAACGCTGAATTATTTGGGCGAGGAGCGGCTGATTAGGGAGCAACTCGGAGGCAGGATAATTAGTTGTGCAGTGGTAAATACAGGAGGCAACCTAAGAATTGGTGAGTTAGGGAGTTCTTAATAATTCAGAGGCACTCCTGGGGCAGTAGAGATACGAAGCGCTGAGCCGGTGTGCATTCTAAGGGCTCCATTTGTGGGGAGATGCAGTCCATCCATCTTTTTCAACCGCAGGTTTGGTGCTGATTACCACCAGAAGCTGGTGCTCCTAAGTGCCAATCATTTTTATTTTTAAAAAAGAGAATCTTCCTGAATCCTATCATACATTCTCCATTGCTAACCCAATTTACAGCACTGGATTTGGGGATCACGTCTAGAATACGGATATTCTGTAGAGTTGCCAGCAAAGTTCACTGAGCTGAGAAACAAGCTCCGAGGACTTGGCGATTATTAACTCAGAGGACGGGAGAACATTGGAAGCTCCTGAATTCTTCTGCAGCTCTGATTGAAACCTGAGCCGGAGAAGATTTTCCAGCTTAGTCCTGCACAGATGAGCTACTTCTGGGGGTACTGCTACTGGGGAGACACAGGAACCAAGATGTCCTGTCCCCAAGGTATCCCACAGAGGGTCACCTCAGTTTACCAAGTCCAACTCTTCAAAGCACTTCCTTATGTAAAGCTACAGAAAAACCACTCTGTTGTTTTGCACAAAGAGTGCTTTGGAAAGTCCCCCGCCCCCAGGTAGAATTAAGGATATTTCAATAAATTTGGAAATCGAGCTACTTTCTGATATGGGTGTGGGGAGTAATTTTGTTCTTTGCCTAGTTAACAATGTTAGAAACTCAGATATACAAGCTGGGTGCCAAATAGCTCCTTAAACCAGGATTACGGTCAGCAAAACAAAATGCCTTGTTGCCATTATTCAGTACCACTTTTTGGTTCCTGAAATTCATTCTGATTGTGCAGATAAAATATGAGGGATAGAATCCCACAGGAAGTGTTGCTAGTGTGTGAAAACAGTCAAGATTCAAGGATGCCCAGGCATGCCCCTCCAGGTGGTGGAGATGCCAGGCGCCATCCTGGCACCTGGGCATCTTCACTTGATCGTAAGTGGCCGAAAGCCAGGTGCAAAATGTGTCTGGCACCTGGGGAATTTCAAACGCTGCAAGCCAGCTTGAGCCAGAGGCAGCACACCCACCTCTTGTTTCCAGTCCAGCAATCTGTGTCCTTGTGGCCAAGAAACAGGGTGAATTCAGAAATGTAGACAGTAATTCTATGCATTGTGCATCCAAAACATTTGGGGGTCTAGTCTTGTTACAGTGAACCATGCCATTTTAACATCAGGGTTACAGTGGCCCAGTGGGGCTACCTTTGAAAAGTGCTCAGAGAACATTGACTGATTCAAAATTTGGCAGTGCAGTTGTTGAAATGGACCAAATGCACAGATCACATGACACCGGTCTCAGCTATCCGTAGGTTCACTGGTACACTTCAGAGTTTTGGCTATAACACCGAGGTCAAAAGGATAGGATGGTGTGGCGATCACACACAGGGCCCCCAGACGTTTGCCGGCCTATTGACCCTGTGCCGCCACTGCGATTGCTTTTTCCGCTGCCACCACCCTGTATCTCACGGGGACACACGGAGTCCAGTCAGTTGTTAACATAAACAAATAATCAAGTTTATTTTTAAATGCAGGAACAAGCTTATGGTTTCAGTTAATTTTTCTCTTGTCAGTTTCTTATTCTTAGTTCCTAACAACTCCAAACTGATTATTCTAGCTATCTATCTGACTCCACCTAACAATTCCTCTCACTCTCTCACAATACAACTCTATCAACCCACACCTAAACCTCCCTCTTCCTTCTTCAACTCCCAAACCTCAACTGAACTGACTCTCAGAACCTCCCACTCTAACTTTTACTCCCCCCTTGCATTCTCACTGGCCAATCACATCACACCCATTTTAATCCTTTCCTTATGACCCATCCTAGAAGGCAAATGCCACAGATGGATTCGAACATGGAGCATGAGAAGCTGCCTTATACCAAGTCAGACTATAGGTCCTTCTTCCTCAGCATGTTTTACACTGACAGGCAGCAACTCCCTATATATTCAAACAGGAGTCTTCCCTATCCCTGTTTGGAGTTGCCGTGGATCAAACCTTGACCTTGTTTTTGCAAAGCCTGTGCTTTGCTACGACCCTTTCTCTTGATGCTCCTTTGGGTCTGAAGCTTTTATAATCTGCATCCGTGGCACCAACTGTTGACTAGTTCGGCAGGCAACTCTGCACTGGAGAGGATGCTATTTACCGCAGCCTTGCGTCCGTTTGGAACCCGTGTCCCAAGAGATGACGCCTGCTGGCATAGGAAGTTGGCGTACTGCACTTGGCAAAAGTGAGGTGTCTTGCCCGGGAATCTTAGCGCATCCCTCCAGACCATATGGCAGGGCTGGCCCTATCGGGCCTGAGTAGCAGAGGGAGCAGGTGGCAAGCTGGGCGTTGTTTCCTGCGTAGGAGTTGCAAGTTCCTGCTGCCCTGAAAGCCAGGGCCAAATACGAGAGAGGAAATGAGCTGAAGGACAGCAAAAAAAATACCACTGTCCTGCCCTGTGTGTAAAATAGTGGGGTCAGTTATTGCAAACAGGTAGGGAGTCTTGTATCCACAGGGAAGGCTTTGCTAATGGTTCTCAATTTGGGGAATCACCTGGGATTGTAAACCTGACAACCGTAGTGACCCTGATCTTAGGAGTTTTCTCCTAGATTGAAAATGTGCCAGTTTTGGTCTCTGGCTGAGATGCCCATATTCTGCTTTACCATCATTATGCGGCACTGCAGTCCTTTCAGGCTTCTTCATGCTGCCACTGCCAAGGTTCTTTCCTCCTTCCCTTCAAGCTGTTTCTTGGTGCACATGATGGCTGGGAGAAACACAGCATGTGAACCAGGGGAAGAGGGATGCTTCGGAGTAAAAAGAATATTAGAAATCGAGGCAGAAGAGCCAACGTCATAACCAGTAGCACTAACAAGATAAACCCCATGTCTGTTGCAGCCAGTGTCTTTGGTGAAGTGTGACTGGTCTGTGGAATCAGCTGACAGAATGGTCAGCTGACAGGGCTACGTGTGGCACTACAGGTACCCTTGAGGAACCCGGTTCAGTCAGCAAGGCTTATAGCAGAATATAGTCCTTGTGACACAGGAAGTAAAGCGCCAATGCATGGCCAATGGGAGCCCTTTCAGCTATGGCTGACAAGGCTACCGCTTGGTCTTTCGTGATTTATCTGGAGTTGTTTCATCATTGGCTGAACTGTGCTCCTCATGGGTGCCATTTATGCTGCAGCATTTAGCATTCTGTCAGCTGATTCCAAGGACCAATCAAGCTTCACCAAGCCTTCTAAGACTCCAGCCTTGGTCTTAAGTCTCAGTGGCTTGTCTCGTTATTTCTGTGTGATTCTCCTGTTGCTGTGCAAACGGCAAGGATTGATGCCTCCAGCAAGAAGACCTGAATTTGTTTTGTCTGCATCTGATTTAGTGTGCATGTGCATGCGCACACAGAGAGCTTTTCTCCTGGGGTATAAAGGAGCCCGTGAGAACCCTTGTGTACAACAGAGAATTAATTCCAAGTGTGAACAGGCGCTTTTAAAAATGTGGTGGTGTAACAACCAAGGAAGAAAGGAAATCTGCAAGTGTCTCTGTGATGCCTCATCCTGTTTTTGTTATTTCCCCTCAAGGCGACCCTCAAACTCTTCTCTCTTCCTTGCAGTCTTGCGAGATGACTTCCGCCAAGCTCCCAGTGATGTGGTGGTGGCAGCGGGCGAGCCAGCTGTGATGGAATGCATCCCACCCAGAGGACACCCAGAACCCACCATTTCCTGGAAAAAGAACAACATCCGCATCAGCGATAAGGATGAGCGCATTACGGTGAGACTGAGGGAAGCCCCCCTTGAAAAAGGCAGCACTGTACCTCCTTTCAACCTAAATAATTTCTGTGGGTTTTGCCATTCTGTTCAAGGCTAAGAACCTTGGAGGAAAGATGGGAATCTGCATAATAATAATTGGCCCATCTAGCTCCACATTGTCTACACTGACTGTCAGCAGCAATGCAAGGTTTCAGATAGAAGTCTTTCCCATTTATACCTGGAGAGACGGGAGATTAGACTTTGAACCTTCAAAGCTTGTGTTCTACCGCTGATGCTACGGTCTCTCCAACCACCTGCTACCTGATCTTTTCAACTGGAGATGCTAGGAGCTTGGACCTTCTGCATGCAAGGCATATAGCACTGAGCTTAGGCCATGACAGGCAAAACATCCTGGATAGGACATAGTAGAACTGAATGCATGGTTAGGAGGAGCAAGCAGGTAGCCTTGAGCATTGATGGAGTATTGCCTAAAATTCTGCTGAGGTCTGAAATACTCTTGCAGGAAAATGTGTAATCTCAGCCGGTTCTCCCTAGAGAAGGTCAGCTCCCAGTTTAAGGTGCAGAATCCATTTTTATTCATTTAGCAGGATTTATATGCTGCTTCATCACCCCTAACCTCTAAGCGGTTTAAACAGAATATAAAGTGTCCACTAAAACACATTTCTTAAAATCAAACGTTAAAAGCAAGTTAACCTAAGCATTTATCAAAATGTAAGAGAAACCAGCCATTGCTACTTCCATTTTGATTAATGCTTAAATTAAGTGTACATCGGGGTGGGAACCCTCAGGCCCAAGGGCCAAATTTGGCCCTCCAGTCTTCACTTTCTGGCCCTCAGATTTATTCCCAGCATGCTCCACTCACTGGCCTTGATTCCTGCCCTAAGTGTTTTTGGCTGGCTGGAATGTGTCCTTGAGCTCTGATGATGCCTCTGGATTACCTGGATGGAGGATTGAGACAGGTGCGTAGAAACCAACCTACTGTGCAAAGGTAGCATTGACATTTGTTACTCTTCAGCGACGTTTGCCTCCGGCCCTGTCTACCACATGATGTGGCTCTCAGAAGGTTCTCCCAGAAAGAGATATTATGGACCGTGGGCTAAAAAATCCCCAGTTCTCTCACCTGATATACATAATGAAATTGGATGTGTGGGCTCGCTTACTTAAAAGGAAGCCTTTAGCAAACAAACCGTATGGCAAAGGTGCGTGCCTGAAATCTTTGGGCAGGAAGTTCCAGAGGCACACACTCCAGTAAATTTCCGGGGAGGCGTATTCCTCATTATGGAGGATGGATGGCGGCTAATGGATTGAGGTTGAATCCTGACAAGACAGAAGTACTGTTTTTGGGGAACAGGGGGCGGGCTGGTGTGGAGGGATCCCTAGTCCTGAATGGGGTAACTGTGCCCCTGAAGGACCAGGTGCGTAGCCTAGGAGTCATTTTGGACTCGCAGCTGTCCATGGAGATGCAGGTCAGTTCTGTATCCAGGGCTGCTGTCTACCAGCTCCATCTGATGCGCAGGCTGAGACCCTACCTACCCATGGACTGTCTCACCAGAGTGGAGCATGCTCTAGTTATCTCCAGGTTGGACTACTGCAATGCGCTGTATGTAGGGCTACCTTTAAAGGTGACCCGGAAACTACAACTAATCCAGAATGTGGCAGCTAGACTGGTGACTGGGAGCGGCGGCCAAGACCACATAACACCAGTCTTGAAAGACCTACCTTGGCTCCCAGTATGTTTCCAAGCACAATTCAAAGTGTTGGTGCTGACCTTTAAAGCCCTAAACAGTCTCAGCCCAGTATACCTGAAGGAGCCTCTCCATCCCCATTGTTCAGCCCGGACACTGAGATCCAGCGCCGAGGGCCTTCTGGCAGTTCCCTCACTGTGAGAAGCAAAGCTACAGGGAACCAGGCAGAGGGCCTTCTTGGTAGTGGCGCCCGCCCTGTAGAACGCCCTCCCACCAGATGTCAAAGAGAAGAACAACTACCTGACATTTAGAAGACATCTGAAGGCAGCCTTGTTCAGGGAAGTTTTTAATGTATGATATTTTAATATATTTTTAATCTTTGTTGGAATGCTGCACAGAGTAGCTGGGGAAACTCAGCCGGATGGGTGGGGTACAAATAAGTTGTTGTTGTTGTTGTTGTTGTTGTTTGTTGTTGTTGTTATCATTATCAGTGAAGTTCTCTGCAAGAGGAAGTTTCCCAGGGGCTACCCCACCAATACATTGGCCTGGGAAGCTTGTTTGTCCGGCTGTCTCTAAGCAGGATTTCTTTTCGGCCCCTCTGCTCTAGATCCGAGGTGGGAAGCTGATGATGTCCAACACGAGGAAGAGTGACGCTGGCATGTACATCTGTGTGGCCACCAACATGGTTGGAGAACGGGACAGCGAGCCCGCGGAGCTGGTGGTCTTCGGTACGTAGGAGCAGGAATCTGGCAGGGGAGACGGGAATCGGACGGAGAGGGAAAGGGAAAGTGGAGTTCTCAGGGTCAAAAAGGAAGGGGGAAATCCACAAGGAAAGATCTGTGATAAGTTCCCCTGTGAGTTTTTTTCTATTTCTTGGAAGCAGCCAGGGAGGGGTGTGAGAATGAGAACAGAATGGTTAACTTTCCCCCCTTTGTTTATTTATTTTTTGAATTATTTTTTAAAAAATAGATTTACAGTAGTACCTTGGTTCTCAAACTTAATCCATTCTGGAAGTTCGTTCTGAAACCAAAGCATTCCAAAACCAAGGTGCACTTTCCCATAAAAAGTAATGCAAAATGGATTAATCCGTTCCAGACTTTTAAAAACAACCCCTAAAACAGCAATTAAACTTGGATTTTACTATCTAACAAGACCATTAGTATCTGGGGAAATCTGGAGAGCATTTTCTTCCATTGAAAATGAGTCTGCAAATGCCTTTACTCAAAGCCCAGACCTCTTGCTTGACTATTCAATTTTACTTTTTTAAAAAAGCAAAAACAAAAAACAAGTCTCTGGTCCTGTGGAAATATAAAGAAAATGTGAGCAGGCTGGATTCTACCCAGTTGCTCATTACTACTGGAATAAGTGATGAAGGGCTGAACATTTCTCAGTTTTTTTATTTTTCTGTGGAAAACCTTCAGTTTCATAAGGTCGTTACTAACAATGAATGGACACCAATTGCAAACAACAATATTACGCAAGCATGATAGTATCAAGTTTGTTGCTTTGTTTACTGAACACAAATAAAATGAACATGCTAAATTAGATCAGTCTCTAGGGAATCAATTTTTTCCCCCATGGAAACTGAGCATTTCCCCATGAAAATTAGTCTTGTATCAGAAAGCCCATATCACAGGCTGGAATGCAGCCATCCCACAATTTGTTGTTTGGTTTTGAAAGTTTTCTACAGCATTGCAGCTGGCTATTTTTGGTTGCAAGGCAAGTTATGTTGCTTTGCGGACACTGCTGCTTTTGGGTAACTCAAGTACAGTGCTATCCGTCTTCAGTGTTTCTGTGGCAGGAAATATCTTCTATCTGAGCGAGTCCTGTCTTAACCTGATATTGCAATTCTGTGCGCCCTTCTTGGTGCCAAGGGGTATCCTGTGGGCTTTTTGATGATTAGAATACAGAAGTGTCTAAAGTTGTCTATTAAGCCAGGACCACCCCCAGAGGACCCCGTGCAAAGGGGCCTCTTATGTTGGTGGGGGTCCCCAGGGCAGGAATATCATCATCATCATCATCAAACCTTTTATTGGCATCACATTGTTGTTGTTTAGTTGTTTAGTCGTGTCCGACTCTTTGTGACCCCATGGACCAGAGCACGCCAGGCACTCCTGTCTTCATTGGCATCACATCCAAAACAAATCAATACAGATTTACCACTTCCCCAGTGGCACAAAACATTTGCTAAAAGAAAGGAGGCAGAGCAGTCTATGGTCACATCTCTAGGTCTCCAGGGAGATCAGACATCTGCAGTGTATTTTGACAACAAAAACCAAATAGAGATATTTAGCCACTAACTTGGTGAGCTCCTGATCATTCCCCAGTAATAGAAAATGTATGACCTCCAACTCTGGTTTCCATTTGGGGATACAGAGTTGATCTAGAAATTGCTGACGGATATATAGTTTACAATTAAGAACCATATGAGCCCAGAATCCAGAACCTACCACATCAAACAGAGTTCATTCCCAGGTAGATGGGGACGCTTTAATGGGTGGAGACCGCCCAGGGGAGAACATTGAGATGAGCGCCCCTGAACCATCTCATGAACTACTATCCGAGAGGGCACCCTCTATGTGGAAATACTCGCGGACCACGGCCTGCTGACTGCAAGAACAGTGGGCAGGAACAGCAACAGCACTCCAGAGGCAGCTAGGAACCATCATGGTCATTTCCCACAATGCCATGGAGTTGTTCCAGGGCATTGTGGGAAAATAAAAAAGACTGGCCTAGCTGAGTGGCAGACCTCAGCGCTGGTAGACCTTGCCCAGGGCAGCAGTGGTAGGCCTGCCTCTGTGCTGGTCCTGTGCCTCAAATACCATTTCCTGCCTGTGTCCTGACAGAGCGACCCACGTTCATCAAGAGGCCCATCAACCAAGTGGTGCTTGCTGAGGACACCGTGAATTTCCACTGCGAAGTGCAGGGGGACCCTGTGCCCACATCCCGGTGGCGTAAGGAGGAAGGGGAGCTTCCTCGAGGGAGGTAAGTGGCGCCTTTTCACCTTTGGGGCCTGCAGGATGGGCAGGCGGGTAACTTGCAATCCCGGTGGGAGATAGTAGACTGCAAGTTTGGGCTGGGCTGTTCCTTTGCCACACACTGACCCAATGGCCTGGGGCCACGCAGCATCTCTCAGCGCCATTCCCCATCTCCAGAACAAGGTCTGTCAGCCACCTTGCACTTGAGAAGAGCTATGAAAATTGCTGGCAATAGCAGTAATGGCTGGGAAGAGATTGAGGGCCGGATCTGCTTCACTGCGGAGCCGACGAAAGGTCACTTCTTCGCGCTTCCAAAAGGGTAAACCACAACACTGTTTCGGATACCCTCGTCTTGGTTGGCGATGAGCTATTCTGCTTAATTCCCCAGACAATGAGCCTGACAATGCCTATTAGCGCAGGCGATTGCACAAGGTGCTGTGCAATTAAAGAGAGAGCCATCTTTATCTCTCTTCCTCCTCCCTGCCCCCAAATGTATCAGTGTGAAAATGAAGCGCTTTCTTTCTTTCTTCTTTTTAGACAAGGGTTCTGATAGGGAAGATGCTCCCAAGCTGGCGAGGAGAGAGATTAGGTTGCCTGCACCACTGACCCCAAAAATTCGCTTAAGATTGTTAATATGGTTAATGTGGCATAGAACATGAAGAGGAGAGCTCTTTTTTCAATTCAGTTGATAGTTCCTGGGGAATGTGGCTATTTAGGAAGGATTATCTTGTGGGTTTAGTGTTTCCAGTTCCAGTGAACACTTGCAGTTAAGAAAAAGGAAAAAAGTGTGTCTATTAGTTGTTGCCGATTGTCACAGAGAGGAACCCATAGCATACAGAATGTGGCATGTGGAGTTGTATTTATTTATCCATATCTAATACTACATTTATATCTCTCTCTGCTTAGGGTGGCATGCATGCTTCCCCCTTCCTTATTTTAACATTACAACGGCCCTGTGAGGTAGCTTAGACTGAGAGACAAGTGACTGGCCCCAGGTCACCTAGCGAGCTTCATGGCTGAGCGGAGATTTGAACCCGCATCTCCCAGGTCCAACCACTATACCACAAACACTGCCCCAATGTATCTGTCACAGCAACCCTGTGAGGTAGGTTAGTCTGAGAGACAAGCGACCGGCCCCAGATCACCCAGTGAACTTAATGGCTAAGTGGAGATTTGAACCCGGGTCTCCCAGGTCGTGCTCCATCTCTCTGGTCACCGCACCACACTGGCTTTTGGCTTGAGAGAAGCTATTGTTCAGTGGTGGGGCACATGGTTTGTATGCAAATGGCACTCAAAAGTTGTGACTCCACATCCGGCTGAGCATAAATCATATCATTCAGGAGGTACACACATTACTTTGGATGGCTATCATCCCTGAGTGTTTCTTGAGTCGTGAGGGGTCACTGGACTCAGGAATGGATTGGCAGACTGAGATGGACTAGGAGGAGGAACAGGAGGGTGATATTGGGAGCAGGGAGGGCTGAGACTGGGGATCAGAGGCTGGAAGAGGCAGGTACCTACTTTCTCCCAGGATATGGCTGCTCCAACTGAGGAAGCCCCAGCTGGGGAAAAGAACAAAACAACAGAATCTGTAAAGTTACAGATAGGTAGCCGTGTTGGTCTGCCATAGTCAAAATAAAAAAATTCCTTCCAGTAGCACCTTAAAGACCAACTAAGTTAGTTCTTGGTATGAGCTTTCGTGTGCAAGGAATTTTTTTATTTAGAATCTGTAAAGGGCACCAGTCGACAGCTAAGGGGGGGAGGAACTAGAGGCAGAAGGAGAAGGCACAGCCTGGTCACCCAGAATGCAGTGCACCCTCCCGTCACTGTCATCATGCACATCCTCACTGATGCAGTTTGTGTCAGCGTACTCAACAGACTTGCAAGACTTGCACAACAAGAGTCTTGCGAGTGAGCTTGTTTTGCTCCATCTTTAAAAGCACATGCGAATAGAGAGAGTATGTGTTGACTTTCTTCACCAAAGAAACAGAAACAGACTTCAAGCGCAGTTCAGACTGTAGATGGGGGTTTAGATGACGGGATGTTCCTTCCCCCAGCCATGAAATAGAAGAATAGCAGCACTTCCTTACACATAGCAATTTGGAGTGTCAGGCTAGGCTAAAACCCTTCTTGACATGCTGGCTTTCTGTGAGCAAGGCTAAGCTAAAGTTCTTCTTGACATGCTAGCTTTCTGTGAGCAAGGCTAGGCTAAAATTCTTCTTGACATGCTAGCTTTCTGTGAGCAAGGCTAGGCTAATGTCAGAGACTGGGCAGAGGAGAAATGGTGGAGACTGCCTCCCCCATCCTGACCCTTCCAGGGAGAAGGAAGAGGAAGACAGTATAGATCAGGCATAGGCAAACTTCGGCCCTCCAGATGTTTGGGACTACAATTCCCATCATCTCTAGCTAACAGACCAGTGGCCAGGGATGATGGGAATTGTAGTCCCAAACATCTGGAGGGCCGGAGTTTGCCTATGCCTGGTATAGATTTACAACAGGAGTTTGGAGGAGGTAGCAGCTCAGAGGCAGATGAGGGGAAAAGCTGAAAAATCATGGCAGAGCCAGAACAACATCCAGCTGACACGTTGTCATTAGAAAGCATTCCAGACCCCCTCTCTCCCAGAACCTGGCGAGTCTTGAAAGTAGGAGAGCAAAGAGCTCCAAGACAGAGGGCAGGTAGCAGCACCCGTAGAGGAGACGATGAGAATGACGATGAGATGAGAATCGGAGAGACGGTGGGTGGAGATTCACTCGGGACAACGCCATTATCCAAGAGGCTGGGTTCTGGAGGCTCTCTGTAAAGATTGAAATAAAAAAAGAAAATAAGAAAGTTTTCCCTGTCTTTCCTGGGCAACCAGCTGGGAGCCGCTGACAGCATCCTGACAGCTAAACTGACATGCTAGCTTTATATGTGCAAGGCTAAGCCAAATTGACATGCTAGCTGTCTGCATGCAAGGCTAGACTAAATCCCTTCTTCCTGACTTTCTGTGTACATGGCTGGACCAACACCCAGTTTCCCCCTAGCATTTTGGTACAGCTGAGTTTTCCACTTCAGTTAGAACTGGGCTTCGGTGACGTGACAACTCTTCCATTCTTTTGCTTCTTTCCTTTAATTCCAAGATCGGAGGTCCAGAATGACAACACTCTGCGCATCAGCCGGGTGAGTGCAGAGGATGAGGGCACTTACACCTGTGTGGCAGAGAATAGCGTGGGCAAATCGGAGGCCTCAGGCTCCCTTAGCGTCCACGGTGAGTATGTCTCAATTGGCTGAAGATGTTTGTTGCTGAAGAGGATGCATTGTGGGGTGATGAAAAGATAAATGCAAGAAAGGGTAAAAACATGTGTCCACTCAGCTCACATTTCCAGGATAGCTGCTGTATGTAGCTTAGTAGCACCAAATCCAGCAGCAAAAACTAATGCAAACAGAGTCAACTAATCATGACTCAGGGGCACAGGCTGTTGGGAAACATTGATTCGGCAAAAATTCACCCAATAATTCAAGGAGAAGTGGTTTTGCACATTGCCCCTCACCTCTTTGTTTTACAGTGATTCATTTTCCCACTTCATCAGCACATTTTTACCTGAAGTAAGGCCCGCTGAGCTCGGTGGAGTTTTCTCTGGGTAAACACACAGAATTGCACTTTCAATTTCTGCTTCCACGCTAACTCAGGCTTCTTTTTCTTTTCTTTTTGGGTTTGCTTTCAAATAAAGCAACTTCACATTTTTGCAAGGCATTTGGGGGTTTTTTAAAAGAGAGCAAGAAAAGAAATAGAAATGTCGAATATGTTTCCCCCAGTATTTTCGGTTTTTAAAAAGGTTGCATTTTTAACAAGCCTGCTTCGGTCACTGCTCTAAAAGTGTGCATTTTTCTATCGATACCCAGTTGCTGTCTGCTATAACGGTAGGCCTAAGTGCACAGAAGGCAGCCATTTTTTTAATGGTGGCGCCATTTTGAATTTCTCAATGTGCACCTGAAAACCCATCATTCTGAGAAAAGCAAAATGGTGACTGGCATCCTTCCAGAGCTCTGATTCATTTCTCCCCCACTACCCAGAACAATGTCACTGAAAAAGTTATTAATTGAAACACCTTGTTTCAAACTGGTTGAACCACCTTCTGATTATCTATGTCATTTTATTTCAGTCTACTTACATAATTCTGTCCACCTGAAGTTCCCTTCACATTCTGAATTGTCTGATCTTCTCCATGGAGCAGTGCTCCCAAAGGACAACCTGTCGTTCTCCTGTTCTGGATTTCCAGGACTGTTTTATTCACATTACTAAACATTCACAGTTGGTCTCAATTTTCAGTTGGCCATCTCTCTGCCACCCACCAATGATAGGTTTTTGATGCACACAAGCGCGTAGATACATTAATTACAGCACCACACAAAAAGAATGGTATGATCATATCAGGATTCCCTTTTGTGCAGTGATTGTTCAGTGTGCATGATGTTTATGTGCCGTAAAATAGAGACATCAGCTGAAAACGGGGGCCAATGTCACATGCGACAATTTCAAAATGAATTGCAGAAATGTTTCCAAGTTAAACTGGAATGCAGGCAGGCTGGAACACAGAACGGAGGGATAGCACATGGAACAACAGAGAAACATTGGACACCCATCCAACTTTACTAAACCAGGCTTCCTCTTCTTCTGAATTTTGCAAATCACATCCTGTAAAAACGATCCTTCTAACTGCGGCTCGATGCAAGTCAATTGTGTAGCACATATAGACCTATAAACTGATGGGTCTCTTGGCAGTGGGATGGGAATAAAATAAAGGACAGAATAAGACACCGTGTGTTTCTAGGCAGAGGGGAAACTGAGCTGCAACCTGCAAAGTGTCAAAGGGGGAAAGCATTCCTGTTCTCTCCCCTGGAAAGTAGGATTAACCGGGAAATGGGGCAAATTTGGCCCTCACTCCCAGAGCATACCCCTTTCCTTATCCCATCAGGTGCTTCTTACTGAAGTAAATTAGAAGTAGCTCTTAGAAAGACCATTCTAGTGGGACCAAGCCTACCCCTTGCTCCTGAGAGTGCATGGCAAATCTCCACTGATAAATATCCCAGGTGCGCTTAGTGCATCACTGTTTTCATTGTAAGCTAAGGTTCGGCTTTGGGCTGAATAGTCTTCTGGGAGCCCTCCCCACCACTCATCACTTCCTGAAGCATTGGGGGAGCTTCCTGTTCATATCTGCTGAGCAGGGCCCAATGCCGTCTCTAGGATTGAGTGGGCCCTCAGTGGGCCCTGTTAACAGGGAAGAGGCAGGGTGTGCCAATTGAGAGCCCTCGTAGGTGGCATCAGATCTTCTTGGCAAAGTGGAAATGGTAACACGGTTAAAGGGGTCTAAGACTCCAGCAAATGTCCAGGCTTGCCATTCTCTGGAACTAGCTGTGCCCTAGACTTCTGTCCCAAAGTTTGGCCCTGATGGGTTTCTCGGTTTGCTTCATGCTCTTGAGATCAATGGCCACAGGAACACACGTTGTAACTGTAATTTGTTTCACCTATAAGGTACAATAGCAACATCTTGGCTGCGGGTCCTGCAGTTCCTTTCATTCTCTGCTAATTCCCAGCCGGGGTTTAAGAAGATGCACAGCTGCTTATTAATGTGTCCTAGAGCCACATTATTTCCTTACTTAACATATTCAGTTTTTGCATTTTACCTCTGATCTGTCCCAAAGGTTCAAAACAGACCACCCTTCTATAAAAGCCCATAGCATGAAATTGAATTTTATCTGTAATAAAAATCTCAGTGAAGTCTCTGGCAAACTGCAGAAGAATAAAACCTAAACTAAACATCCATCTCCTCTCCCAGTATTAACTCTGGTCACTAAAGCTCAGTCCAAACAAGAAGACTTTATAGCATTAGCAGAGGCTTCTCCAGCTTTGGCAGGTCTCTAAAGGGAGGGAAATCTGTGGTTGTAGCATGCCACGGAGTACATCTGTACTTCATATCGCTTTGGCAAAGAGATCGGCTCAGATTTGGCCTTTGGTTAGCCTTGCACTCTAATTCTGGGTCTCCCTACTTGTTGACGCTTTAAACATTCATGCCAGATTAATTTGATCCAACTCATCTCATGCTTTTTTATTTTTTTGTTTTTTTTCATATGTTCTCTTTGGTCCAGTTGGCCCATTCCGTAAGTATTCATTTCATCTCATTAACACTGCTGCATGCTGGGATGACTAAGGGTTGGAGCTCCTTGGTCGGTTTTGTGCATGTGCCTTCTCCCTGCTTTTCTTTTCTTTTCTTTTTTTGAAACCACAGTGAGAGCAGTTTTTGCTGCGTGAGTTGTGTGTTCTGGTTGCCCAGTGCTAAAAGGAATTCATTGCTCCTGGTTGTCTAGTTAGCCTTGCTTGCCCAACCTGGTGGTCTCTGGTTGCAGCTCCAACCAACATGGCCAACGGTCAAAGATATTGGGAGCTGGGAGTCCAAAACAATTGGAGGGCATCAGGAAGTGGAAGGCTGGTCTAGATCTTTGTGCATCCCTCCATCTCCATCATTTCCCAACAAAACAAGGTGATACGGCATTTGGGTACTCTCCAGCACTGTTTTTCTAAGACAGTGGTGGCCAAACTTGGCCCTCCAGCTGTTTGGGGACTACAGTTCCCATCATCCCTGACCATTGGTCCTGTTAGCTAGGGATGATGGGAGTTGTAGTCCCAAAACAGCTGGAGGGCTAAGTTTGGCTACCACTGTTCTAAAATAAGGCTAAAATGCCCAATTTACCATGTAATCCTGTGCGCTTAGCATACTCCTTATCTTAACCCCAGGTAAGGATGCATAAGATTACAGACCTGCGTGTAATCCCATGTTTCTCTACTCAACAGTAAGTCCCACTGAGTATAGTGAGACTTACTTCCTGGTACTTGTATGTTGAATAGCTGCCATTAGCGTTTTCATTCCTTTGTGCTCCCAGGATTCAAGTGCCATCTGAACTCGGCCATGTTTTCAGCAGTTGGTTTCCGGAAAGAATGCATAGGATTGTGCTTGGCTTCTGTCTTCCACAATGGGCACATTTCATTCCTGACTCTCTTGGAATCTTCTCTGTTCTTCAACAAGAATAGCCAATGTGGTAGCCTCCAGGCACTGACAGACTCAAAGTCCCATGAGCCTCAAAGTCCCAGGAGCCTCATGAACCTGGCCATTGGCCGGAGATGATGGCAGTTGTGGTCCAGGAACACCTGGAGGGCAACACATTTACTACCCCTCTTCTAAGAAGGATGTAACTTTCCCACTGATAATCAAGTTTCCTTCCCTTGCCCATGTTTTGCCAAGACTTTAGTCAACAGTGATGATTCTCATGGGAAAGGGTTTTTCCTACCACTGTTTGAAGCTAGATGATTGCTGCATACATTGGATAAAACAAATTGTATTGGAGATGGTTGCGACTTACCTTTCAGTGAATGAACTGATTTCAGGATTTGCCCAATTTCCCAGTAAGTGAGAGAACTGGACAAATTATAAAAATAAATTCATTTCCTCCCCTTCAAGTGTTCCCAAACACATACCGCAAAGTTTCCAGACTTTTGACTTTTTTGCGCACGAAACCTTCTGGTGCAACCCCAAAATTTATGCTTGGAACTGCCTCCCAGACCAATGGTTTGATATCACTTCACTTGCTTCATTCAGAGTCTTCTACAAAACCCACCTTCTCTGCCAATCCTTTGGCACAACCTTTGCACACACACACACCCCAGCACTGCCCCTGCTTTTAACTCACCCTTTAGCTATGCCCAAAGCACACGTAGCTGAAACAACTCCATATTGCTTTCAAGTTTCCCACTTGCCTCAAGTTCCTTTTTCCTTCCCCTGGGCTGAATTTTAGACTGTAAGCTCCTCAGGGCAGCTTGACCACTTGCGCTCCATAAAGCACCCTTCACACTGTTGGCCCTATATAAATAACGAAAAAGGTAATTGCAGAATATGAATTTCCCCAGTCTCTAAGCGCTTAGCTGCAATAAAAAGAAAGGGGAGGGGATATCTGCTTGTGAACTAGTACATGGCGCCATGCCTTTGCCTTCAAATGCATTTTTGTACTGTGACATCACTTGTCAGGTCGGCAGGCTTGCCCTGCATCTGTGGCTTACATATCCCTAATAACAACCCTGGGAATAGCTGCTGTTGCCCTTTCCTCTGACGCACAGCAGCCCCATCAAGGGCTTATCTTCTCCTTCTCCTCCTTCTACCCTTTTCTTTTTGCCAATAAATCACCCTCTAACAAAGCACGCTTCTCTTCTTGTAGCTGTGAAGATAAGGGCCCACAGGTGAGTGAGAGATGCCAGGTGATAGGAGACGCTGCCTGCCCTGGTCCCCCCTTTCTTTGCTAGGCAGCCAGCAACCCAGTTCAATTTCCTGCCTGGAGGGTGGGGGTGGGGGTGGGGGGTGGCCTGCCATCATCTCTTATCTCCATGCTGAATTTGTGGGCAGCAGGGACCATTTTCCTTAGCCGCCCCAAGGTCGTTCCTGCCCTCTGAGTTTCTTTTTTTATCTTTCCCTTTGAAGTGGGGTGAGGCGTCGCTGGAGGGGCAGTAATGAATTTCCTGAGTCACAATATCCTTTCCATCATCCAGACTCCTCCAGCCTTTGAAGTGGCGCCTGGTGCAGTCCGGGTGTGTGTGTGTGTATAATCTGGGAAGAGGGCTTTCCCAGCAACCATTAACCAAAGAGCTGAAATGGACCCCCCTCCCTCCCTCCCATTTACATTTTTATTTGATTGTGGAGCAGGTGGCATCACCAAGACAGCAGGCTGTTGCTCTGGAAGGTCAGAGGTCTCCTGCCTTGCATCCAGGCACATGTTAAGAAGGACCCTGCTCATCCCCACCCCCTTCTCGCAGAATCGGCCCAAGGCAGCTGATCTCTGATTTCAGTGCCAGCCAAATGACCCTTCCTGTGGCTGCTGGCTGCCAGGTTCCCTCATAACACACACACATCATTTGGTGAAGTGATTTCTGGGGGACAAAGCCTGACCTTCAGCAAAGGAGAAGTGGCCTTTGCCAGGCCAAAAGAAAAGGCTGGCAGATTCTTTTCCTCGCTTCCCTCCCTCCCTCGCAGGATTTATGGACATCAAATGTGGGGAGGGAGGGAGAGGGAGAGAAATGGAGAGAAAGAGAATGAGGTTGTTCCGGACACTGTGACGAAACCTGACCCACATCCTCAAGTTACAATACCCTACACAGACGTTTGGAGAAGTGGGCCTGACCCTACCCTCCAACTTTTGATGTTTTTTTTTTTTTTTTGCCGGGGGGGGGGGGGATTTGGTTACACACAGTGCTTGTGCCAAGCGTTGGAAAGTCAGGATGATAAAAAGCAGGGCAGGAAATATCCTAAGCACCTGATCACCCCAAGGCTCTTGTACATTTTGTGCTGGTAGTATGGCCCTAAAATTTAGTTTTTCCAACCTTTGAAGGGTGAGATTTCAGAAACCTTTCAGGTTTCGGAGTGTGCTACCTATCTGAGACTCTATCTCACTCTTTTGTGTGTGACTTCATTTATTTCATTCATATATATACACACACACACACATACACATATATACACACACACATATATAATTTTAAAACAGCCTTTGCTTATGGGTCTCTTAATGCGATTTTATGAGCACGGAAGTAGAAAGACAAAAACTACCAGGTAGTGACAGGAATGGGTTCCCTTGGGGTTGAAGCAAAGGGTCACTGTGTGCTCTCAGATGTTAGGATCTGGAGGCAAAGGAGAATGAGACAGAAGGCAGATCCAATATCATAAATCAAGACGTGCTAAATATCTTTGTGGCAACTTGGCTGGAGTTTGGGGGACTTGGATATGAGAAACCCAAGTTCAAATTCATGCTCATCCATGATGCTAATTGAGTGACTTTGCACAACATGAGAGCACCCCATTCAGACAACATTGAGGCTGAGTAAGTGCCACATCTGCACATTCAGTTGGACATCTGAATGGAGCATCATACACCAAGGGATAACTCGCCTGCCGTCTTCCAGACAGTGGACTTCCATCACCTTTGACTATCAGTGACCCATATCTTTGGTCCAACCCAATTACAGTGACACTTTGGTAACTGCTGTCATGATTCATCACTGCTGGTTCCTGAAATAGCAATCACAATTACATGTCTCATGCTGCCAACTTTGCTGCTGTTTCTCTCCACCACTATTTAGCACAGTGACTCTTGTGAGCCAACCCAGGACCCAGAATAGGAGCAACATAGGGGGCAATGGAACTGGGCATTGCTGCAAATTTAACTCCTGTCTGCATAGATCCTGTCTGCAAAGATATAGGGACACGGGTGGCACTGTGGGTTAAACCACAGAGCCTAGGGCTTGCCAATCAGAAGGTCAGTGGTTCGAATCCCCGCAACGGGGTGAGCTCCCGTTGTTTGGCCCCTGCTCCTGCCAACCTAGCAGTTTGAAAGCACGTCAAAGTGCAAGTAGATAAATAGGTACTGCTTCGGCGGGAAGGTAAACGGTGTTTCCGTGCGCTGCTCTGGTTTGCCAGAAGCGGCTTAGTCATGCTGGCCACATGACCCGGAAGCTGTACGCCGGCTCCCTCAGCCAATAAAGCGAGATGAGCCAATAAAGTCATGCTGGCCACATGACCCGGAAGCTGTACGCCAGCTCCCTCGGCCAATAAAGTGAGATGAGCGCCGCAACCCCAGAGTCAGTCATGACTGGACCTAATGGTCAGTGGTCCCTTTACGTTTACCTTTAGGGGGCAATGGAACTGGGCATTGCTGCAAATTTAACTCCTGTCTGCATAGATCCACACATACGCACCCCTTCCCATGAACCATTTCTGGCGCCAGTCAATAACTATTAAACATCAGGAGGATTTTTCCCCATTCCATGGAAACTCTGCCAGAAAAGACTTCTGGATGGGGGAGGGCTGGTTAACAAGCAGTCACACACCCCCTTGCGATTAGCATGCGGGTAACCTAGCACTCACAACTTCATTAAAGTAAGGCTTGCAGTGATCAGCATGACAATAGTACACCTGAAGCTCCTTCCCTCCCTTTCTTACAGTGCCTGGTGCCCTATAAATACTTTACAGCTCTGCAAGAGGAACGGGGCATTGTCTCTCTCTCTCTCCTTCTCTAGGTAGTTTGGGAGGGAGGGCAAAGAGAAGATAAGGCAGGCGATTAGCATTTGTAAAACCCGGTGCCATTTGTCTTGCACTGAGAGGAGAGAAAAGCTTCCAAACAAGGCAGAGGTGCTCAGGGAGGAATTTAAATCTGCAACATTATTTATGGCCCGGTGGCTGATTTAGAGGGTCTTTTTTTCTTTTCTTGCCTCTCTCTGTCTCCTCCTTTCCTTTCTTCCATTGCAAGATGATACCCTTTGCATGCATTTATAGACTGGATTTTAAATAAATAAATAAATAAATAAATAAAAGTCCAAGCCTATCTGGAAGCACATTAATATGTTTGATTTCCTCTGTGAAGTTATAGCTTGTGTTCCTTTACCATACCCCAGTGGTTTGCATTTCTCCTTTCTTTATCTCTTCCCTTGTTAAATGCCTCTTGATGTTCCTGCTTTAAAATCTTCTGGGTTGCCCATACTGTGAAAGCAGGTGCTCCAGATATCTAGAAACATTGGAAGCCACCGAATGCAGAATCAGACAACTGGTCCAACTAGTTCTTTATTGTCTGACTGGCAGCATCTCTGCAGGGTTTCATATACGGGTCTTTTCCAGCCCTACCAGGAGATGGTGGGGCTTGAACCTGGCACCTTCTGCACTCAAAGCATGTGTGCCGTACCAGCAAGCTCTACCCCTTCCCCAAACGAGCGAGCTATAAATGAGTGGGAGCCAGATAGAAGAGGGTCAGAACCCACATGATCATGCGCAACATACAACACAATTTTCACAACCCCATTCCACAAGAGGACCCGCAGGTCTTTCAATCCACCTGGATTAAAAGATGCTAACTCTTATAAAGTTCATTGGCTGCTGCTATAACTATTATTAGTTCAAACCAGTTAAGAGAGAGAAAGTAATGAAGGCACTATATTTGACTGTCCAGACATTCTTTTTCCAGAGGCGAGATTTCACATGACACAAGAGCTTCCCAGTAGGCAGAGTGAATAGGTAGTTATTCCCCTCCCTATTTTATAAGAGGGTGAAAAGATAGCTACAAAATACATCTATTCATAGACTCATATAGTTGTAAGAGAACCTGAATATTATCTAGTCCAACCCCCTGCGATGCAGGAATGAGCAGCTGCCCCATACAGGGATCGAACCTGCAACCTTAGAGTTATCGGCACCAGGCTCTAACCAACCAAGCTATCGGGTGCTGTCAATGTCTTTGGGGCAGAACCTTTATTTTCAAGCACCCGCAAATAGCCCAGAGACAGGACAGCAGAGTATAGCGACCAGGAACAAGAATGGAGAATTGATGTCCCTCCAGAATCAGCGGTTCTCAACCTGTAGGTCCCCAGATGTTGTTGGACTACAACTCCCATCATCCCTGAGCTCTGGCCTTGCTAGCTAGGGGTGATGGGAGCTGTAGTTCAACAACATCTGGGGACCCACAGGTTGAGAAAGGCTGCTCCAGATGATGGTGTTGGACTTCAGCACCTGCCCTTGCCAGCATGTCCAAAGGTCAGAGGTGAGGAGAGCTGTGGCTGATCAGGAGGAGCACATCTTCCCAATCCCAGGACTATAGCACTGGGTTTGGATATGGAAAACCTAGGACTGGACGGGTCCAGGGGTGGGTGCAGGTCTAAACTCCCCCAAAGTCTTAAACCTGTTTGTCTTTGTCTTGCCTCTCCTCTTCTCTCAGTTCCACCACAGTTGGTGACCCGTCCTCGAGATCAGATTGTAGCCCAAGGCCGCACCGTGACCTTTCAGTGCGAGACCAAAGGAAACCCACCGCCAGCCGTGTTTTGGCAGAAGGAAGGTAGCCAGGTAGGTGCGGCCTTACCCAATACAGCATGTCCTCTTGCCTTCCTTTTGTGCAAATATGTGCCTGGGTGTGCATGCTGAATCTTTCGGCTTGCTTTTGTTCTGAGATGCAGTTGTCACGTGTGGTCAAATTCCATGCAGGAGTAGGATAGGGAGGGTATAATGTTAGGGGTGGATGGGGGAGTCTCTGGGTTGGAGAGGTGGTATTATTACAGTGGTACCTCGGGTTACAGATGCCTCAGGTTACAGACTCCGCTAACCCAGAAGTAGTACCTCGGGTTAAGAACTTTGCTTCAGGATGAGAACAGAAATCGTGCGGCGGCGGCAGCGGGAGGCCCCTTTAGCTAAAGTAGTACCTCATGTTAAGAACAGTTTCAATTTAAGAATGGACCTCCAGAACAAATTAAGTTCTTAACCCAAGGTACCACTGTATTATTATTTTCATCATAATAATAATAATAATAATAATAATAATAATAATAATAATAATAGAATTTATATACCGCCCTATACCAGGAGGTCTCAGTGCAGTTCACAGAAAAGATCAACATAAAAACCAGAATACAGTGGTACCTTGGTTTTCGGACATCTCGGAAGTTGAACATTTCAGCTTTCAAACACTGAAAACCCAAAAGTAACTGCTTCGGTTTTCGAACACTTTTTGGAAACCGAACGTGTCATGCAGCTTCCGTATTGAGTTTTCCGGATGGAAATGCCTGCTTCGGTTTTTGAACTTTTTGGAAGTTGAATGGTCTTCTGGAACAGATTACATTTGAAAACCAAGGTTCCACTATGTGTAATGACAATAAAAACAACTAGCCGATAACACCCCCCCCCCCAAAGGAACGATCTGTGCTGCCGCTGCTGCCAATAATTAGTCCCATCCCTGAAGATCTGTTGGAGAATCTCTCCTCCTGGAGAAAATTGGTGACATTGTCCTCCTGGCTTCTCTGCCATGAAAAATGAGAAGAATTCTGAGGGGCTGTAGCTGTAGCTTTTCTCCTGCTCTGCCCACCAAGGGTACAGGATGCGGTTATGCCTCTGCAGCAGGGGTGGGCAACTGAGCCCGATCCTTCCGTGGGCCAACTTTGACTGGTGTAACAGAGGACTGGTGACAAATTGAAGAGGTCTCACCTTTGAAATACATCTGAAATTGGTTTCAATGAAGGTCATTTGGAAACGGACTTCAAAGCAGTGGCAGCCATGCCTTCACCTGCTGTCACCTGTGATGTGGCGACAGCAGGGAAAGTGGATCTAATTTGGGGGAAATGGCCCTCCTGGATAAATTAGGCCCACGAGTTAGAAGTTCACCACCCCTGTACTGGACAGGCTTCATACTTCCTGGATCTACGCTTCATTTTGCTTTCTGTTTTTCTACTAGAACCTCTACCAACCAGAACCAGGTGCAAAATACATAGTTAGAATTAAAGGGCATAAATAATCTTTGAGCATCTTCTGAGTTCACAGGCCCTTCACACAAAAGTCTATTGCTAACTAAATTTCTTTATTCCAGTAGCCTAAATTAGGTTGGGTTGCCATATGGCTGGAATTTCCCGGATATAGCCGGGAATCGAATTTCCGAAACAGTGTCTGGACAGGAATAGCTTAAATGTCCAGGAAAATCTGGATGTATGGCAACCCATGTTGGAAGCATAGTTTTTGGTGAATTTCATTAAAAAATACAGTGGTACCTCAGGTTAAGTACTTAATTTGTTCCGGATGTCCGTTCTTAACCTGAAACTGTTCTTAACCTGAAGCACCACTTTAGCTAATGGGGCCTCCTGCTGCTACTGCGCCACCGGAGCACAATTTCTGTTCTCATCCTGAAGCAAAGTTCTTAACCCAAGGTACTATTTCTGGGTTAGCGGAGTCTGTAACCTGAAGCGTATGTAACCCAAGGTACCACTGTAGCTCAAAAGGTTCTCTTTTTTTGAGATTTTGCAAAAACAACTCAACAACTTTGCCCTCCCCTCAACAACAACAACAACAGAGCAACTTTGTGTCCCGATTTCCACTTTTTGAAATATGACAACCCTAAAATAGGTGAAAAATGTCATTTTGATTTCAGTTCCTAGCTGGAACCACAAAACAAACCGTAGTTACCTGATTTCAGACCTCACAGTGAACTGTGGTTAGTTTAAAACCCAAAGCAGATGCTTCTAATCTCTTCCTCTCGCATGTAAAATAGGGGAGGGGGAGGCACATGAGCCCAAGACTTGCCACATCTCATTCACGCAGCAGGAAACTACAGCTTCCTGTTATGTCGGAACTAGGCTGATGAAGGGGAAAGCTTTCCAAGATGATGGCGTTTCACCCATGGCAGGCATAACTCCCTTGGAGTTATGTATTAGGATTTGACATACTAATACATTTCATTACAAATACAAGGTACCTTTTTCTTAAGCATCTTTGGAGACTCACCCATTATCTCTTTTTGATCCCATGACAACATCCCACAGAAGGAAGGGGGGGAACTATTGTGTCTCTCAAGAGGGAGACATTCTGGGAAATGGGCAGTGGGGAAGTGGACAGCAACCCAAGGCCATATTGGCAACCAAGGGCCACATTCTTCTTGCATGTTTCCAGGGGATGGGAATTGAAAACACTTCTTTTCCATTTTATTTTCTGCAGATCCTGCTTTTTCCTAGCCAGCCCCCTCAGGCGATGGGCCGTTTTTCTGTGTCTCCAAGCGGCGAGATGAACATCATGGACGTGCAGACTTCAGATTCGGGCTACTACATGTGTCAAGCCATTAGTGTGGCAGGGAGCATCCTGGCGAAAGCTCTCCTGGAAGTGGAAGATGGTAAGTTATCTGCGAGTGGAAGATAAATTTTTCACGCCTGGGACAGTTTGGAGCGAGAGGCACTGATGTACACCGACTCCACACAGATTTAACTGGGAGGAAATGCTTCCCTAATCCTGGGGGGTGGGGGTGGCGGCAAGCCAAGTAACGCACAGACATGCTAATCATGTTCCTTCAAATCAAATAGCTGCTTATTAAGGAGGCAGGGAGTAATCCCAAAGTTTCTCAGCCTCTGGGGATGACTCACAGTTTAGCAATTCTTGGATCCAATTTCATTTATTACTTAGCTGGAAGTGAGAGTGGCTCCTGCCTTAAACATGGTAGTACTGTGTGTGTGTGTGTGTGTGTGTGAGAGAGAGAGAGAGAGAGAGAGAGAGGTTGCAGCCCTGACTCCCCTTACCTGGGAGTAAATTCCTATCAATTTAGTAAAACATTTCCGGGCAGGATAGTTAGAATCACGTTGTAGGTGAGAATAGTGAAGGCATAAATCACAAAAAAACAATTTGTTAGAGAGTCACAGTGGCTCAGTTCAAATGATCCTCCAAACCATGGTTCAGAACAGAGGTTTTCAACCTTTTCGAGTCCACAGCTCCCTTGACCAACTACATTTTTTCTGCGGCTTCCCTGTGAGGAAACACACTCTGAGCCTCAGTAGCCCTTTTATGTCACCCCTTGCCTGTAGAGCTGGCAGCCCCTCGCCCCTTTTGAACACCCTCACCCTTAGAGTCTTCTCTCAGCCCCCTCTCCTTGGGTGTCTCTGAGTCGCTGCCCCTGCCCCAAAGAGAGGTGCCTCCTCATGCCGCCCCATAGGGTCTGGAAAAAGGATGCCCCCCCCCCAGTCTTAGCAGCCTGACAGAGACTGGCCAAAGGTGGACATGAGGCAAACAAGCCTTGGGGCTACAGGTAGGTAGCCATGTTGGTCTGCTGTAGTCGAAACAAAATTTAAAAAATCCTTCCAGTAGCACTTTAGATATCAACTAAGTTTGTTATTGGTATGAGCTTTTGTGTGCATGCACACTTCTTCAGATACTTCTTCAGCCTTGGGGCAGCAGAGATGTGAGAGGGCATCAGAGGAGGGAGGGAAGGAAAGAGGGACAAAGGCCAGTGTTGCCCAAGGCACCCCTGACTCTCATTCAAGGCACCCCATGTTGAAAACTGCTGGTTTAGAGGATTGGAAGTAAGCCTCTGGCATTAGCTCCTCTCACCACTTTCCTCTGTCTCACAGCTTCTTCTCCATTTAGTGATAAGCATAGTTTGCTGCAATGTCCAAATTAGCCAACTAGGTTCGCACTTGCCCTCAAAACCTGAATCAGATACCATAGTCTGATTTCTAAAATGTCTGTTCTGCACCTGTAAGCAGTCAATTTTTTAACACAGCAGCACCTGCACTCTGGAACTCCCTCTCATTGACATTAGGCAAGCTCCTTCACTGTAATATTTTTGGTAGCTGCTAAAAACCTTCTTCTTAAGTCAGGCTTACCTGTTTAAAACTCTGACTTTTATAGATAACTTTAATGTATGTTTTTTGTGAAGTACTTAGAGGTTGTTTTTTACAATTAAGTAGTGTACAAATTCTGTGAAATAAAATAAAAATGGATGGGCAGGCATAAACCATTACAGTGGTACCTCGGGTTACATACGCTTCAGGTTACAGACTCCGCTAACCCAGAAATAGTACCTCGGGTTAAGAACTTTGCTTCAGGATGAGAACAGAAATCGGGCTCCGGCGGTGCGGCGGCAGCAGGAGGCCCCATTAGCTAAAGTGGTGCTTCAGGTTAAGAACAGTTTCAGGTTAAGAACGGACCTCCGGAACGAATTAAGTACTTAACCCGAGGTACCACTGTATTGGCCTATTCAGACATTATCATGACAAGTTTCTGTTCCTGCTGAACAGGAAGTGGGGAAAGCTGTTGTAACAAAGAGGATGGCATGAGCCCCTGGCGTGTTGACAACCATCCATTCTATGGTTTGAACCTGTTATGCCATTATTATTTTTAAAATGTAAGAGGGTACCCTAAGGGTCTGTGGGGGGGGGATTGCTGTTCACGTTCTCTTCCATCCATATTTTTGCATATGATTCACAACTATTTTTTACTGTCATCGCCCCATATTTAAATCAACATCTTGCCTTTGTATCTAACCGAAAATAATGAAATGCTGCTACTAACATGACCTGCAGCGTCAAACTGAAAAATAAGTTGATGGAATCTTAAGTAGTTTGTTACATTAGAGCAGTTTCTCTCCTTCTTTTAAATGCATATCTGAGAAAATAATGATGGGGGTGGCAGCTGGGGGAAACGAGAGGATAAGAGGGCAAGACTAAAACAAATTTCAGGGAGGCATATTATGGCCGCTGGGCTGTGGGTTGGGTGTGATGACCTCAAAAATCCCTTCCAGCTCTAAAAGTCTGTGATTCTAAGAAATTCTTCTTATGTACATTGGCTTTGCAAGACCCCCATCCCTAATAATAACCTCAAGAATCTTTCTCCTGACATTTCACTAAGACCTACAAGGGTGGGGCTTCATAGGGTCTGTCCATTTGGGTTACATGTGAACGCTGAAAATAACATCTCAGACAAATCCTAGAATATAAACAACCAGGATATTTAGATAAATCTGAAAATTTAGATTTTGTTGTATCTTGTTGGTTTTTCTTGTGTAATGGAGAACTCACCAAATCCAGCTTTAGCCCTGCTTTCATTAAACATAGATTCTGACATAAAGATTTATTGTTCTTTTTACTGATGTCCAGACGTTTGGTGCTAGCGTGTTTTTGGAAATCTCAGGCTGAGCTACCCCTCAAGATATGGTTCAACAGCATTTGGGATGTAACTATCTCAGAGTGACTAACCTGGCTTAGAAGCGTAGCAAACGGTATTGCTTGGAGAGATAGCTTTGTTGACGCACCTTTCTTTTATATGTAAGGGAAGAAGATAACAATTCTCTCTCCCCCATCTTCTCAAATTTATCTGTGGCAAGGCTATATTAACCATTAATGACTTAAGAACATGCTTGAAATGACACTATGCACCCAATGCAATGTTGTTGTTTTTGCGGAGATTGTATTATATAACTAAGCTTGTACCCAGTTATTAAAAGTTTTATTATTTTGGAAAATTAAAATTTATTGAATAAAAAGAGAGAAAAGTTATGGTACAGTGGTACCTCGGGTTACAGACGCTTCAGGTTACAGATGCTTCAGGTTACAGACTCCGCTAACCCAGAAATAGTACCTCAGGTTAAGAACTTTGCTTTAGAATGAGAACAGAAATCGTGCGGCAGCCGCGGGAGGCCCCATTAGCTAAAGTGGTACTTCAGGTTAAGAACAGTTTCAGGTTAAGAACAGACCTCCAGGACGAATTAAGTTCTTAACCCGAGGTACCACTGTATATCCTAAAGAATGATACCAGTGTGCCATTCATTGTCAGTAGCTCAGTCAGTAGACCATAAGATTCTTAATCTCAGGGTTGTGGGTTTGAACCCTACATTGGGGAGGGGGAATCCTGCACTGCAGGGGGCTGGGCTAGATGACGCTTGTGATCCCTTCCAACTCTACAATTCTATGAGTACCAGTTAAGAACATACCTCTGCCCCCCAAAATACTGATCCATTCAGAGCTTTCTGAAAAGGGAGGAAGTGACCAGCCATTCCTTTAGTTTTGTCGTCCCCTAGTCTCAGTGTTAGTTTGGCCATTACCTGGATGAAGGACCCAATTACCCTCCACACCTTGTTGGACTCCAGCTCCCATCGGCATGCTCATTGGTCAGGGATGATAGAAGTTGTAGTCCAAGTTATGGACACCCACAGGTTGCACACCCTTCAGCTGCTACCTGGAGGAAATTTCACACCAAGTCACTGAAGAACCTTTCTTGAGCCCTAAAAGTAAAGGTAAAGGGACCCCTGACCATTAGGTCCAGTCGTGGCCGACTCTGGGGTTGCAGCACTCATCTTGCTTTACTGGCCGAGGGAGCCGACATACAGCTTCTGGGTCATGTGGGCAGCATGACTAAGCCGCTTCTGGCGAACCAGAGCAGTGCACGGAAACGCCGTTTACCTTCCCGCCGGAGCGGTACCTATTTATCTACTTGTGCTTTCGAACTGCTAGGTTGGCAGGAGCAGGGACTGAGCAAGGGGAGCTCACCCTGTCGTGGGGATTCGAACTGCCAACCTTCTGATCGGCAAGTCCTAGGCTCTGTGGTTTAACCCACAACGCCACCCGCTTCTTGAACCGTAGCAGTCCCCTTTTTCTTCTTGCTGCTAATATCATTTTGTCTATGTTTCCTTGGCAATATTCAGATGCCTGGAAAGCATAGAAGGGGCTTGGCTTGATCAGAAAACCTTTCACTTTTATTACAATCACTGGAAAGAATTGGAGGGGTGGGGGAGGTTTCGAGGGAAAGAGAAAGAATAGCTGTGTAGGCAATTTCCTTCATTACCACCACCTAACAATAGGACTGGGGGGGGGGCTTCTTCCCTGCTCCCCCCTGCGCCTCCCATTCTCCCAAGCAAGCTGTGCTTCATCAAAATCAACAATTATTTAATGAAATGTTGTCAAGTTACGTAGGTAGAAGTGGGAGTAGTAGGAGGGTGGTGGGTGGAATTTCATGGCGTATATTCGTAAATAACAACTTAGCTACGGAAAGAACAGCACAATCAAATTGCTGTCACGCTGGGCATTTTCTGCACTGAGCAGGGTATGCTTTATTAAGAAGCCATCTTCTTACAAATCCAATATGTTGCAGGGCAAGATGTCATGTGTTGGTAACCTCAAGACTTGATTACTGCACTGCGCTCTATGTGGAGCTACCCCTGGTCCAGGGGCTCCAGTTTTGTGAGGATACACTATCACTAGCACATTAACTCCAGTGCTCAAAAGTCCGCACGTGATGCTCATACATTCCTGGGGAAGGTTCAAGGTTCTTGTGTTAATTTGCAAGGCCCTTAGCAATTTGAGCCTAGGCTACCTCAGGGGCTGCCAATCCCCTATATCCCTGCCCAACCACTAAGGTCTCTGCAGATGACCCTGTTAATGGCTCACATCCACCAGGAGCTGTGTGTTTAGAATTGTGGGCCCAATATCATGTGATTCCTTTGCAGTTGAGATCCGTATGTACATAAAATAAATAAATAAAAATTAAAATCAGAAACAAGTTATTCTGAAAAGATGCATTCTTAATGGCCTGCATTATCCTGACAGAATAGAAAAGTTATTTTGCGGGCGTTACAGAGAGTTGGGGCAGGGCAGGGCATCAGTAGCACTATGGACAGCTCCAGTCAGGGCCCAGCCTGCAGCTTTAACATGACAGCAGAGCTCAGATGTTGTTTCAGCAACAGCCGGCCTCCGACTGAGCCTCAAATAGAAGCCTTCAGCATCCCAGTAGCTAGCTCCATCTTCCATGAGAAGAGCACCTTCATTTAAAGGGACAGAGCCTGCTTTAGAAGTCATCGACTTCTGTAAAATGAGAGAGACCATGGCCTTCTGAGCTGGAGTCCTTAGAGTCAGAGGAGAGCGATGCAGCCTCCTCAGGCCAAAGAAATACTAGCACTACAGGCGCTTCTTCCACAAGTGCTGCTCGTGTAGTAACACTTGCGTTACTGGTCACGGCCCGAGAGGGGTTCTCTCCCCACCCTCTGAATCCCCAAACTCATTGCCTGGAAAGAAGGGAGATCTGACTAGAGAGTCATTCCAAGGGCTGGCCCTGTCTAGAGAGCTCAGAAGCCACCATATCCATTCTTGTGCCAAATAGGCCTTGTTGAACCATCACCTTGTTGAACTGGTGACCTGGAAATGAAAGGCTTTGTACTGCCTTATTCCCCTACCTCTGAGCTTCTCCCCGGGGAGCAATCCTCTACTCTCAAAAGAGTCCTCCCTTCCACCCTCTCCATTATTATTATTATTATTATTATTATTATTATTATTATTATTAAACAGAAACACCTGATCCATTGGCAGCAGACAATTGGGAGGGATTAATAAGACAAAGGAGGTTGTAACCCTGAAATCCTCATTTAGTTGCAGCGTCGCCAGCTGGGTTTCTACGGCAACAAGAAAAGGCACACACTTTCCAAAACTCCTCCAGCTCACGGGAGACGTGGCTCTGTGTTTGTTTGTTTGTTTGTGTGTGTGTGTTGCACATTGACACTTCTTTGTGTGTGTGTGTGTCCACATCAGGCACGTGATTTTGCCAGGGAGGCATCAGTGAGTGGACAAGTATCTGTTGCCACCTTTCAGCGTCAGCACAGAAGAGCTAAATCACGCCTTATCTTCCCCCGCCCTTCCCCCTGACACTCGGGGAGGAGGGAAAAGGCAGCTGGGACTTGTGTACAATCTCGTGGGTTGCACCCACATGCCATCGAATATGATGTCAAGCCGTTTGTCTGCTGCGTGGGAGATTTGGCGAGGCAGGAGGGGAGGACGTGCCGGCGATCCGTCTCGTATGAGCGGCGGGCGCAGGGCCCTCATGCTGGAAGCTTGGCAGGTGCGACAGATGATCCCTGTCTGAAGCCAGCTCCTTTGCCTTGATTGATTTTCTCTCGCCTCCCCCTCCCCCTCCGCCCCCTTGCGTGCGCTTTCACTGCTGATTGTTACTGGGAAATTCAATTGTGTGTGAACTCTCGAGCGCCCTTTGTCCGTTCGCTGCTTCCCAGTCGATAGAGAGTAATTAGGGTTGTAAATAATGGGCAGAGCCTGTGAGCTCGCTGGGCTGCTGGGCAGATGTGAAGCTTGGCCACCTCTGGGGTTTGAGTTTCAGAGGATTAGAAGGGGGCAGATCTCTCATGTATGCAGCATAGAAAATCTAGCCCTGATGCCCTCTCCCCTTGAGTCTTGATGCTAAGGAGGGCAGCAGATCAAGAGCAGCTTTTCCCAGCCTGGGGCTTTCTAGATATTGTGGACTCTTATTCCCATCAGGCCCCAGCCAGCATGGCCAGTGGTCAGGGACGATGGGAATTGCAGTCCAACAACATCTGTAGAGCAGCAAGTTGGGGAAGACAGCACTAGGGTGAAGGATTGCAACCATCGGGAAGTGATGTAAATCGAGGTGGCATTTCAGCCTTACAAATTTAATATTATTGTTATTAAATATTGCATAATGTTAAATACAATTTCTTTACTGTTTGGGAGATAAGGAGGTATGTGCACTTAAAAAATGCCCCTTTCTTGAGGAAGGGCTGTAGCTCCATGATAGAGTGTAACCTTTGCATGAAAATAATCCCAGGTTCAGTCCAAGTATGAGTGGGAGAGACCCCCTTCTGTAGGGTTGCCATATTTCAAAAAGTGAAAATCCAGACACAAAAGTTGTTGCTTTTGTGTGTGTTTTTTCATTGCTTCTTTTTTTTGTTGCAAAGTTGTTGCAAAAATCGCCTAAACTGATACTGCCAATATGAGTTGCCATATATCTGGATTTCTCCAGACATTTTAGCGATTTCTGCCTGGACGCTGCTTCCGACTGCAGTATTCCAGGTATGTCCAGGAAATTCTGGACGTTTGGCAACCCTTCCCTTCTGAAACTAGGGAGCTGCTGCCAGCCAGTGTAAACAGTGCTGAGCTAGATGGACCAATGTTCTTGACTTGGAAGAAGGCAGCTGCCTGTGCTCCTCTGTGTTTTCTTTCACGTCAGGGAATGAAAAACTGCACCAAGGAGATTTACTTCTCTCCTGGCTGTTATGTTGTCTCAACGCTTCACAACGGTATCCGTTTACCGAGCAAAAGCGTTGGAAGTCCCAGACAGTTCAGAACAGCATCAAAACCTCCCTGTGAAAAGGGGAACACAAGTCAACACAGGGAGTTCAAAGGATGTTAAACCCGACACCACATGAAACTCCCCGTGAGTCAGAATCCTAGATGGGGGCGGGGGAGACGGCTTGCCCTGCTCTTCCCCAAAGAGTTCAAAGCCATTTACAAATGGTCCTAGGGTGGCCATTGCTGGTCATCTCATGAGGTCCACAGCTCACTCGCTCTGCCCTCAGTCAGCCTCCACATGCCTGCCTTCCTACTTACAACAGTCCTGGGGGTCACAAACACAGGCTGGAGATCCTCAAGATTGGCAGCAGGGGTGTGTGGAGAGAAATGGGGTGGGAGAAACCCCTAGAAAGGGGAAACATCATGAAGTCTAAGCCCTTCACGGCCTAGGACCCTCGTACCTACAGGACTGCCTCTTCCGGTATGCCCCACGGAGGACCTTAAGGTCCATAAATAGCAACACCCTAGTGGTCCCGGGCCCTAAGGAAGTCAGATTAGCCTCAACCAGAGCCAGGGCCTTTTCAACACTGGCTCCACCTGGTGGAACGCTCTGCCTCATGAGACCAGGGCCCTGCAGGATCTGATTTCTTTCTGCAGGGCCTGGAAGACAGAGTTGTTCTGTCTGGCTTTTGGCTTGGAATTAACTTGATCCCCTCTCCCTCTTTCTTTTTTCCTTTTTCCCTTTTTCCTTCTGTGACAGAACTCCTACTTGGGGACTTCCCTGGCTTTTTTCTGGCCTACGTAGGATCAGTCTGGATAGTTAGCCTTGGTGAAGACTTGACATTTTCACCCCCAAAAAAGTTTTTGAGTTTCTGCTGAAATGAAGCTGCATTTGAATCAATTGTTTTATATTTGGTGTTAGCAGCACTGAGCCCAGTCTTGGCTGGGGAGGGCGGGGTATAAATAAAATTTATTATTATTATTATTATTATTATTATTATTATTATTATTATTAAGCGCACTGTCTGACCTTGGAGTGATAGTTGACGCTTAATGGGAGACCCATGGAAAACTCGCGAGGACGGAATGGGATGGAGTATACTGGAATAGAGCAGGACTGGCTGGCTGGAACCCCGGGGCACTCCACACAGCAACATTTTGTTGCAGGCTCCACTTGTTCTCTTGATTCTCTATCTCTTACCTCTGCCTTGCAGTTCTCCTGCCCCTCTTCACTGTCTGTCTGTCCTCGTGTCAGTTTGCTGACCAAAGGATGTAAGGACAGTATTTCAGCTTCGATTCATGGCTGTTTCTGCAGCTGGCTGAGGCCAAGGGTGCCCTCTTAATCCTTCATGCCCTGCTCTCTGGCCCCCTCCCTCCCCTTCCACCCCACCCCCGCCTCCTCCATTTCCCTTTCCTCTCGCCGCTTGCATGACTTGGTATGCCTCCGTTCAATAGGGCTCTTATTTAGTGTCATTTCTCATAGTGTCAGAGCAAGCTCCCTCCAAGCGCATCTGATCAATGGCATTGATCCACAATAAAACTGGCACCAACGTCAAGCGTCCGGAGAAGCACAAGCGCTAAGCACTTCTTAGCTAGGGCAGGCCAGGCGCTGAGTTCATTAGCACAGCCGCTGGCTTTCTCAGACAAATGAATGGCAGTCCCATTAATAACCAAGTCTTTTGTCTGGAAGCCTGTGTTTAATTGCACTGTCCATAACTGTTTTGCGGTAAACGTAGATTCAGTCTGTTATGGCCGATGGCAGAGGTGGCCAACACAGATGTTCTTAGATTCCAGCTCCCATCATCCCTGATCCTTTGTCATGTTGGGTGGGAATGATGGGAGTGGTAGTCCCAACACCATCCAGAGGGTGCCAAGATGACTACCCTTGATCTATGGTCAGGCAAATAGCGTTGTATTCGGCGTAAGCCCTACTCTAGACCCAGTGAAATCAATGGATACGACTAACTTAGCTTCATTAATTTCAGTGAGTCTACTCTAAGTAAAACTTAGTTGAACACATGGAGAGGGGAGAAGGCAGGAGCGGGCCCACTAGCATTTCTGTAAGCTCCATATGTTCCACCAGACCTCCAAACAATGGGTTGTGTCCAGTGCTGGTCCTGCTCAGAGCACGTGTTGAAATCAATAGGCATGGCTAACTTTGGCCCATTAATTTCAGTGGGTCTACTCTGTTAGTTGAAGTTAGTTGAGGATGACCCAAGTCTCTTTATATAAGAGGTCTCTTTATATAAGACCCCAAACTCTGCAAGAAGCCAAGTCTCCGACCACATGGAGTGAGGCATCACATATACAAGCTGTATGTACATGCCTGGGCTCAGTTCAGAGGCTCAGTGGAACACATGGAAGTTGGGGGCAAGCCTAGTGGACATGATTCCGCTCTGGCTCTGTGCATTCAGTGAAAACAGATTGTTCAGGGCTGAGCAGGGCTAATAAGACTGTTAGCTGAGGTTTAGGTGGGGTGCAGGTGGGGGCCAAAGGTGGATGAGGTTTTAGGGGAGGGGTAGCACCTCTGGGGGGGATGGAACTATCTTTCTTGCGTAGTTTGTCCACCTTTGGCCCCCACCTGCACTCAGCCCTCACCTGTGGCTCCTAGAAGCTGTCAGCATGTGACAGTGGCCACACCCTGAGAATGGCTTTGACTGGTTGGCTAAACCAGGTGAGGACAGCTAATGGGTCTCAAACCCTCAGTGAGTTAGGGACTTTCCCTGCATGCAAAGACAGGCTATGGCAGATTGAGAGGATAAGACCAATAGTGAGTCCAATGGTCAAGAAGATGGTTTTTGCACATACTGTAGAGGGAATTGAGAGGCAGATGGGGCTCATCAACCCGGGAAGGTAGCCCATCTAGAAGAAGGAAAAATCTGATCCTAAACCTCTGCTGCCTTCTGTGATATCTTTGGGAGAAGAAAAGGTGACACAAATCCAGAGTGGAGTCCCTAAGATGGTTGGATGGCATCTTGGGTGCCTTCTTCTGGCAACTCCTGCAGCCAAGCTGGTGCCAACTGTATTGCTCTGCTTTCCTTTGGACCACATCTGCGAGGCCAAGAGGAGGGTCTTGTCATCCAGGCAGCCCAGGAGCTCCATAAACACTGCCCAGGCTTGTGCCCTCAGTAGGTCACTTTGGTGCTACTAATGCAGCGGTTTGAGTTGACTCCTGGAGGCACATTCCATTGTCTCTCAAGACAGATGGACGTCAACAACTACTTAAAGGGTTGGTTTGTGGCGTGGCTGTCAGTAAAGCTTCTGTGCAGACCTCTGGAGTTGACAGATAGCTGTTAGTGCACCAAGAAGTCCTCCCTAAGGCCCAAGGTACCCATTACAACTACAGTGTAGTTGACTGCTGCATGATATTAGTAACATGAAGAAGTGGCAATCACCCCAAGGTTGCCTTAGATTAGTTACACCATACGTCCAGCTTGTCAGCTTAGACTCGCCTTTCTGAGTTCTCGAGCAAAGCTCTTACCCATTGCTTGCTAGCTAAGATCCATTTAACTAGATATTCTGTGGATTGACCCTGTGACCTTATGTTTGCAGTACATGTGCTCTGCCACTTAGCTATGGGCACACAAGTGTGCAGTCACAGGCAGCATATTGTAGGTTCCTCAGACAGAAGTGCCTCTACCACAGGATAGATTGATGGCCACAACATGCAATGATGGCGGACAGCTTTAGGCAAATTCGTGGAGGATGAATCAATAGCGTATTCATGGTTATGTAGATCCTTGTGCTCAAAGACAACAAGCCACTGAAGACCAGTTCCTGAGAGCAGCAGCAGGAGGGGACTTTGCCTTCATGCCTTGCTTTTATGGGTTTAGCAGATCCGTCTGGCTGAATGTTGTGGGAAGGCAGGTTCCGGGCTAGACAAAAATTGGGTTTGAGTCGTACATTCTTATGGAATATCAGGATTCAAACCCACAGCCCTAGAGACACAGACACAGTGAGAGTGCAAAACCTAAATGAGCAGACCTTGCTTTCTAGGATGCTGCTACAGTGGAGATGCTTTGCTGCCAAAAGAAGTCCATGGCTGCACCAAAAAAAATCATGCATCCACTGTTTCCTGGGGCTGCAATGGTACAAAAATGTGGTTACAAAGCACAGATCCACATGGATCCTCAGGATTTTTGCATTGGGTCACCCCAAATTCAGCATCAGATCACATAGCATGTCCATGGCTACAGCCTGCACCAAAAAAATCACGCATCCACTGTTGTGTGGGGCCGCAATGGTGCAAAAACGTGGTTACAAAGCAGGGATCCACATAGATTCTCAGGATTTTTGCATTGGGTCACCCCAAATTCAGCATCAGATCACATAGCATGTCCATGGCTACAGCCTGCACCAAAAAAATCACGCATCCACTGTTGTGTGGGGCCGCAATGGTGCAAAAACGTGGTTACAAAGCAGGGATCCACATAGATTCTCAGGATTTTTGCATTGGGCTACCCCAAACTCACCGTCAAATCACATGTCTGTGGCCACAGCCTGAACCACAAAAATCATACACCCACTGTTTCATTCAGAATATTTTTTTCCTTGTTTTCCTCCTCTAAAAACTAGGTGCGTCTTATGGTCAGGTGCGTCTTATGGAGCAAAAAATACGGTAATTTTCAGTGCTCATTCTTCAGTTGGTAAGGTGCTTTGTTTATTGCAAGGCTCATAGCAAAATTAAGGCAGAGGCCAAGAGCCAATTTCTTAAAGATCTTTGTATCCAAAATCAAATAGAACTTGGTTCCCAATCAACAGGAACCAATGAAAGACTGTTTTTCCCCCAAAGCTGATGGATGAGCACAGCAGATTAGGTAAGCAGAAATCAACAGGGGAGTGGATATGATGAGTGCATGAATGATGGCCCCATTAAATTACCAGGGGGGAGCGGGCAAAACCTACCCATGCAGTCCCTACCCATGACATCTGCAGCATCTCCAGCCTGTACCTTATGTGTGGACATCTGAAGAGGACAAGTCTGTCTTGCAGGCTTCCATGCAGTCTGGAAACCCAATCCGGCAAGCAACACACAAATAAGGGGGGGAGGGGGTTAGAGCTTAAGAAACGCTCTGATCCTCCACTGACGGGTGCAGTATATGAATAAAGATGACAGAAGCTTTAAGGCAAGTTTCGCTCTTTTGCTTGATCCGCTTTTAGGAAAGCACACCGCCTAATCAAGTAGCGAAGTATGTAAAGCATATTTACATAACTACAATCCAGAGCAAAATGAATTTCCTTTTTTTACGCAAAAGGCACAATGCGATTCTTGCAAATTAGTGGAAACGTTTCCCAACATCTCTTCCTTTTTGTTCCCTAATTTTGTGTGCCGAGTCTTGTCAGGCAAATTCCTCTAGTGTAAACAACACAGCAGGCAGAAATATTTAATAACAGCCAAATTGATTTCTCATTACTAGGTTACTTCTTAGCGTTTTGTATCACTGCGCCGATACGGATTTCTCTTATTGTGTTAAATAATAGGCAAGTCCATAGGAAATGATTTATGGTCTTCCCCCATGTTAATTCCACATGGGCACCTTGTCTCTGAATAAGAAATCTCTTAACGTGTTTCCTCTCTCATAACAAGCAATTTCTGTGTAAAACGTAGCCTAGTAATGGCTTCACTTTGTTTGTGATGACAGATAGGCAGAAGAGAGATGGGAAAGGAAAGCAAGAATTATGCCTTTCAACGTGCAAGCAAAGACGAAGCCTGTTTTCCTGCAGAGTTAAGCCTCTGGAACTGTGTGTCGTTGTGGGTATTTGAGGAGGGGTCCACTGTTGATTCCCTCCCAGACATTTTTTTTTTTTTGGTAGTTCTGCAAATCTTGAGGTTCCCCCCAGCCTGCTAATACCTCCCTCTCATGCACGGATGAATCCATTTCAGCTACATAAGGAGTGGCACTCACAGTGTGAACATTGGAATTAGAGGGATTGACATAAGATGCTTGGAGCAAACACTGGGAAGGATGCTGCCTTCATGTTTGGCATGCAAGAATCCAGCTCCCCAACACTGTGGAAAACACAAGGCTGAACCAGCTAGACTTGCTGCCTCTTATTTTTTCCTAGTCGGCTTTTGGGGAGAGGGAATCTTCTGTGTATTCCCTCTATTAGCTGTGAGAGGAAAGTTTGCACACATAATTTAGTAACTCGCCAATTTCTTTCCTGTGCCTTCAGAGCAGGCAGGTGATAGCTCAGATTAAAGGTTTGCATTGACACATTTACTGCTGCCTGTCATTCCCAGGCAGTACATCTCCAGGTAATCAATTAATACTTGCCTTTAATTGACTATTTAATTACGCGTTACTAAACAAGCTGATGGATATGAATCCCATCACCTGTAACTTTGGTGGCTGCAAAGGAGCAAATTGCAATCTGTCACATAAAAGGCATATAAGATGCTGCAAAGATCACTTCCCTTCTGTGGTGGGGGGGGCAGGGGAGAAGAACAGAAATACAGAAATGTCACAGCCCAGCGGAAATGAGAGCAGCCCATCACATGAGAGGGAAAATGCTACAAGTGTTGGTCCTGTTTGGGAAATAATAGGAAGGTACACCACAGTATAATACAGGGGTTAAGTACTTAATTCGTTCTGCAGGTCCGTTCCTAACTTGAAACTGTTCTTAACCTGAAGCACCACTTTAGCTAATGGGGCTTCCCGCTGCTGCCGCACGATTTCTGTTCTCATCCTGAAGCAAAGTTCTTAACCCTTTATTTCTGGGTTAGCAGAGTCTGTAACCTGAAGCATATGTAACCCGAGGTACCACTGTACTATTGGTAGGACCAACCAAGAGGAACAGCAAAGGCTGTGAAGCTGATCAGCAATCAAACAATTTCCCCCACTTTGTTCATTTACAGCAGGGGTCAGCAGACTTTTTCAGCAGGGGGCCAGTCCACTGTCCCTCAGACCTTGTGGGGGGGCCAGACTATATTGGGGGGAATGAATTAATTCCTGTGCCCCAGAGATGCTGATTCCCAGACCGTCCGCAGGCCGGATTTAGAAGGCGATTGGGCCGGATCTGGCCCCTGGGCCTTAGTTTGCCTACCCATGATTTACAGACATTTGTACCCTGCCTTTTAGCCAAAAAGGCTGTCAGGGTGGCTTATTAAAGTTCTAAGATGGTCCTTGCCCTCAGGCTCAATCTGAAGCATGAAAGTGTGGTCTTGTACACAATGGAGAAGCATGGATTTTATCTGTACACAGATGATTTGCAGTTGATTTAATCTTCAATGGCATTTTTGTATTCCCAACATGATGCAGTGGTTCATGCTGGGAAGTGCCTTAGTTCAGTGGGAGAGCATCTCCTTTGCGTGCAAAAGATCCCAGGTTTAGTCCCCAAATAGGACTGGGAATGTCCCCAGACTGAAGCCCTGGGAAGCCGCTTCAAGTCAGTAGATGATACTGAACTGGATGGACCAATGGTCAGGTCCAGTATAAAGCAGCTTCCTTTCTTCCTATGTTAGAGTGCCCAACTAGCACTGGGAAGAACTGGGTTCAAATTCCTCCTTGGCCATGAAATTTACTTGGTGACTTGTACCATTCTCAGGCTAACCTACTTTGCAGGGTTATTTTGATGACCAAGGGGGACAAGATTAGGAACAGAAGAAGGTCCTTGCTGGATCAAACCCAAGCGCCTCCTTAGACCCTTTCCCCCACAGCAGCCAATCAGGGTTTTTTAGGAAGCCTAAAAAAGAAAAAGATACTGAAATACACATTTCCTAAAAAACCAGAGGCATTTCTTCTGGGAATGGTCGGTGAGGAGATTAGAAAAGAAGATCAAACCATGTTCCAGTATGCAACAACAGCAGCTAGACTCCTGTTAGCACAGAACTGGAAATCATCTAAAATCCCAACTATTAGTGAATGGCAAAACAAGCTATTTGAGTACTCTGAGCTAGCAAAAATGACACAGAAGATCAGGCATCAGAGTAATAAAATCTTTATTAATGATTGGAATAAATTTATATCATATATGGAGAAAAACTTAGGTAACATTAAAATAACAGTAGGTGAATTATAGAATCTGCGAAGTAAAGATAAAGGTAGAAAGAAGGAACTGCAAGAAGGGTATCAATGGAATATAGCTTAAATCGTGGTGGAGGGAAGTCAGAATGATGTTATGATAATTAATACTTTTGGAGAAATGTATTTACGTCTTGATATTTTATTGTCTACATCTGTTTATTTTGCGATGTCTTTTTTTTACTTTCTTATTGTGATTTTAAAAGAGTGAATATTGGAAATAAAAGTTTATTAAAAAAAAAAAAGGAAGCCTACAAATGGTACTTGAGGACAGTGGTCCTGTTCCTTTGTGGATCGCTAGCAACTGGTATTCAGAGACATGTTGCCTTTATTGTATGTGTATTCATGTCATCCTGAGCATGGGATTCAAAATAATTAAGAATCACTATTTAATTAATAAAGAATAACAACCTAGGTAAGTACCTTAACACAGCATCCATATGCAAGCTGCCAGGTTCAGAATTCTTGCCTTCGTGATCTTGCTGTCTTTCACCCTCTCATTTCCCTCTCCTCAAATCCTAAGGTAACTTCTATTAGAAATGTCTGCCTGCTGTAAACTTTTTCACCTGGGCTGCAGCTGAGATAAATGCATTAAATTTCATACGTGCCCTGCTGTTTTTGTTTTGCCTTGCTTTGCCTAATAGTGACCTCGGACCGTATTCCGCCTATTATTCGCCGAGGACCAACCAATCGAACACTTGCCATAGACTCTACCGCGCAGCTGCAGTGCCATGTGACTGGGAACCCCCTTCCCAGCACCCAGTGGTTGAAAGATGGACAGCGGATCGTGGGCAGCGACCCTAGAGTGAGCCTATTGGACAATGGAACTCTACAGATTACGAACCTACAGGTATGTTTCTTGCTTCTCTCCACCTTAGCAGCAGACACAAGTTTCTGTTTCTTGTAGCGGCAGAACTATTTTATTTTCGTATCCCTGCCATGCTCATAAAATTGACAAATTGGAAAGAGTGCATTCATGTTCTTGGCATTTCTTAACATAAGAAAAGCCCTGCTGGATCTAGACCAGTGGTGGCCAAACCTGGCCCTCCAGCTGTTTTGGGACTACAATTCCCATCATCCTTGACGACTGGTCCTGTTAGCTAGGGATGATGGGAGTTGTAGTCCTACTGTAGGTAGGAGTAGAACCATGTACAAATGCACATAGCCTGGGAGGTGATATCAGTTGGTTCACAGGTACATATATTGGGATGACATCCGCTGATTGACAAGTGGTTGACTCTATCCCCCTTTTCTGGCGCAGTTAGTTATCATTCCTCCCAGCAGATGCAGTTTGCATCTTTAAATACATAGGTGCATTTAGCATCACATCCAGTAATGCCCACAGGATGGTACATCAGTTGTATATGGCCTGCGCGGCAATATCTGTGACAGCAGGCGGATTCATGTGCCCATCTTTTATATGATAAAATCAACACGAGTTCTCTCCCTCGTACCCAGTGGCCTTGAGTTCATTTGAACCAACCTTGTGAATGCTCTGATGTGTGTCCAGATCATGGCTTGCTACTTCACGGTGAATTCTGCCCCTCCGGCAAACAAGCATCCAGCAAGCGAATGAATTCCACAGTGTAGTTAGGGGATGAATTGCTTGCTTTCATAATCGTGGTAAATTGCTAAGTAATGAAATTACTTGATAAAAAAAGGAAAGCCTGTAATTGCCTGATTCAAAACTGTATAGGAATTGTTCAACCCTCCTGAATGCTGGCTCGGAGAATGGACTCATAAGCTTCTGTGTGCTTATTAAGACATTAATGTTGTTAACAGGCAGTAAGCAATTGCTTTGTTTTACTGGCTAAAAAACAGCTGAATGCAATTTTCTTGCTCTTAACAAAGTGAATATCAATAAACAAAGAGCCAAGCCAGCCAAATCAGTCCCTTTGCGACACAGCTGAGTCTGAAAACACACTTTGCAGCAAATTCCATTATGGGGAAAGTTATACATAACTTGTCGCTGGGAGCTCGATCATAATTAACCCTCTTTAACTGAACCTCTCGCAGCCACAATTCTCTTTAATTGTCAGCTCCTCTGCTGAAGACTCTTCCGTCTTCTTCCAAAGACTCAGAAATCTGTAAATGTCTCATTGTGGTGACATTTAAAAATAAACCGACCGTTCCATTAGTGACGTTCAAGGTCACCTCGCAGAGTATTGCCAAGTATCTCCCAGACATAAGCTACACAGCATTTGTGGGGAGATTTCTCACATTCTGAGTTAATATTTGTGATGTGTGTGGTCTCCTATCTCAACTCAGGGAAGGAAACTGTGTGGTGGTGATATCCGGCATGCTGGTTTTGATCTTCAAAGCCCTTCTTGGCCTGGGACCCTTGGTATTTGAAGGATGACCTCTTTCCATAGTTACCTACCTGAGCCATGGCACCTGCCCTCTCGAAGTTGATTCCCTACCACAAGCCCCAGTTAAAATATCTAGAGAGCACCAGGTCAGGGAAGACGGCTTGAGATCATGAACGGAGACCCTTCTCCAAGTGATGTATCCAACTGAGATACAGTGGAGAGAAAGGGTGTTTTCAGCAGTGCCTCTCTCTACAGCCTTACTTATTGCATCTATACCCCAGCTTTATCTCCAAGAAACTGAAGGTGACATACATGGTTCTCTCCTTGAGAGCCAGTGTGGTGTAGTGGTTAAGAGCGGTAGTCTCGTAATCTGGGGAACCGGGTTCGCATCTCTGCTCCTCCACATGCAGCTGCTGGGTGACCTTGGGCTAGTCACACTTCTCTGAAGTCTCTCAGCCCCACTCACCTCACAGAGTGTTTGTTATGGGGGAGGAAGGGAAAGGAGAATGTTAGCTGCTTTGAGACTCCTGAAGGGGAGTGAAAGGCGGGATATCAAATCCAAACTCTTCTTCTTCCTCCTCCTCATTTAATCCCCACAACAATCCAGTGAGGTTAGGCTGTGAGGCAGTGACTGGCCCAAGGTCACACAGTCAACTTCATGGCCAAGTGGGGATTCGAACCCTAGACTCCCAGGTCCTACTCCTGCCTGCTAACTACTACACCACCACACTAACTCTCTTTTCTTTTGTGGAATGTGCTCCTCAGAGAGGTGTACCTGACACCCTTTTTTTGTATTTTTAGTGCCAGGAAAATCCCTTTTGTATTTTGCCAGGTCTTTTCAGCTTGATGCTACGCTGCGGCTTTCAGCACAATTGTTCAGCTCCGTGACTTTATTGTAACTGATCATCCCTGGAATCTTTTCATCTCTTGATCTCTCTTTTAAAGTGGTTTGTTTTGATTTTATGGTTCTTCTTTGATGCTGCTTCATTTGTCTCATGGTCACTGCAGATTTTACTTTGTCTTGCTTTGTACACCTGTTATTTGGTGGCTGATGAATTGAATGGATGGATGTACATATACAGTAAGGAATTACTTAAGCAATTGGATTTTGTTTTGTAAATGGCTTAAGTGCCACCTTTGTGTTAAACCTGGGAGAGGGCCTTTTTGGTGGCTGCTCCCAGACTTTGGAAGTCCTTTTGTAGAGAAGATAGGTTGGCTTACTTCTTGTTGTCCTTCCATCAGCAGGTAAAGACTTTCTTGTTCCAAGAGGCTTTTGGGAACTGATTGCTTTTAATGAAAGGGCTGGTACTGTGATGTTTTTATTGTAATGACCTTGTGTGACATTATACATATCCTACTAAACATTCTACTAATATTTAATTAACAATGTTTAATTGTTCCTAAATGATGGCTTTTTAATATGTTCTTAGCTGTTTCTATTTTAGCTGTAAGCCATTTTGAGTCCCTGTCAGGCTAAAAGGTGGTATGTAAATAAACTAAATATAATAAGAATTATATATATATACATATATACATATCCCTCAAGATATCCCTCAAGTAATTAAGGAACAAAAGAAGAAAAGGCACACTACCTGGGAACTTCCTCTCTGCCCAGAACGTTGGAGGCTATACACCACACCCCCTCAACAGTATTTATAGGAACTCAAACACTGAGATCCTGCTCTGTTCCAGTAACAAGAAGCCGAAAGCACCAGCCTGAAGATGACGAGTGAGACCTCGTCGAAACGTCGCCTAGACACCCCAACTCTTACACGGGAAGACACCCGAAGACACCAAAACCTGCATTCCTGTACCCGTGAAAATCTACGAAAGCATATATATATATATATATATATATATATATATATATATATATATATACATACATACATACATACATATATATCTCACAGCAGCAGCAATAGGTAAGGTACCCCTGCCCATACGGGCCAGTCTTGACAGACTCTAGGGTTGTGCGCTCATCTCACTCTATAGGCCGGGAGCCAGCGCTGTCCGCAGACACTTCCGGGTCACGTGGCCAGCGTGACAAGCTGCATCTGGCGAGCCAGCACAGCACACGGAAATGCCGTTTACCTTCCCGCTAGTAAGCAGACCCTATTTATCTACTTGCACCCGGGGGTGCTTTCGAACTGCTAGATTGGCAGGCGCTGGGACCGAGCAACGGGAGCGCACCCCGCCACGGGGATTCGAACCGCCGACCATGCGATCGGCAAGTCCTAGGTGCTGAGGTTTTACCCACAGCGCCACCCGCGTCCCGCAGCAGCAATACTTTCCTCCATATCGGTCTGCCCATGCACTGAAGATTGTTATCTGAAGCCCTCCTCCAGGTGCACTCAGTTAGGGCAGGCTTTAAGGGTTGGAATTGTGGGGCACCAGCCCAAGCTCATAGCCCTACAGGGGTCCTAATCCCACTCTCTGGAGACTCCTGCTGCGTAGCCTGTTGTGTTCATCTGCCATTGCCAAGCATGCAAGCAGTGACGAGAGTTAAGGAGATACAGCAGTATTCTCCACCTTCTTTGAGGTCTCCTTCTGGGCGGTTGCATAGATTGGGCCCAGAAGGAAAGGGTCAGCAAATGGACAACTGTGCCTTGGAGAGGGTCCTACAGATAGCATCTTGACCCCCCCCCCAATATATATATATATATATATATATATATATATATATATATATATACACACACACACACACACACACACACACACACACACACACCTGGAGCCACCATGGCCCTCACCAGCTGAAGCAAGGCAACCCAGCAAATAGCAGGATGTCCAACCATAGGTTGATAGGATGCTTTTTAGTTTTGCAAGGTGGGAATTGTGATACAGCAACAGCCCTCTGGAAACATCTGGAGGGTCAGGCTCCAGAAGAGGCACATCCTAATGGTCAGAAGGGCAAACTGTATCGTTCTGTGTCTCCAGTATTTACCTCTATGCGCAGAGGGACCTGGTGGGACACATCACATGCATTTTGATGCATTATAGTCATGCGTGGTTTTACAGCTCCGATTCCCCACGGGTTCAACCAACACCACGTCGCCTGACATCTTCACATACTCTCCCCTGCTACAAGCTTATTTATGTATATTTACAATATAGCGGGGTGGGGGGTAGGGTAGGAGATGATGGGAAATGTGGTGCCTCTCATCCCAGTGGGAAATCCAAGTTGTAAACCATACTGCTGCAATAAATGAATTGGAATGTGCCTGAAGTAGCACCCCGTAATAGTTGGATAACCAGGGAGAAAGGCATTTTGTGCAAACATGGAGCTCTCAGAAACCCCTCCTAGTGGTGCAGCAATAAAACTGCTAGCACATTTGCAAAGCTAAGCAGGGTCCGTTTCAAATTGGATGGGGAACCACGTTGTTGAGATTCCTGCATTGCAGAGGCTTGGACTAGATCAGGCTTCCTCAATCTCGGCCCTCCAGATGTTTTGAGGCTACAATCCCAGCATCGCTGACCACTGGTCCTGCTAGCTAGGGATCATGGGAGTTGTAGACCAAAAACATCTGGAGGGCCAAGGTTGAGGAAGCCTGAACTAGATAGTATTATTCTAAGGTAGGATTGGCCGAACATTTGCTTTCTCACCATTAAGATGTCCCTCCAGAGCTCAGTACTATTGATAAATTGGGACACGGGTGGTGCTGTGGTCTAAAACCACTGAGGCTCTTGGGCTTGCCAATCAGAAGGTCGGCAGTTCAAATCCCCACAACAGTATGAGCTCCTGTTGCTCTGTCCCAGCTCCTGCCAACCTAGCAGTTCGAAAGCACACCAGTGCAAGTAGATAAATAGTTACCCCTGCGGCAGGAAGGTAAACGGCATTTCCGTGCGCTCTGGTTTCCATCACGGTGTTCCATTGTGCCAGAAGTGGTTTAATTCTGCTGGCCACATGACCCAGAAAGCTGTCTCTGGACAAATGCCGGCTCCCTTGGCCTGAAAGTGCCACAACCCTTGGCTCCCTTGGCCTGAGCTCCACAACCCCGTAGTCACCTTTGACTGGCCTTAACTGTCCAGTGGTCCTTTACCCTTTTACTTTTTTACTGTAGATGAGGCAGTTAGGCAAGGGACAAGTTTACCTTGATCTATTAGGATGTTTTGGGGTTGGGGGCCCATCAATAGCTAATTGCTGCAAATCTCCTATCCACAATGAGTTTTTGAAAGAGGCCACTATGAGAGTGAGGACTGGCCTGTAGCTCCTGATGGGGTAGGACCGAGCCACTCTCCCATCACCACTATTGCCGCAATCTTCAGGGATGGGGTTGTGGCAGGGACTGTGAGGTTGGGACTGTGTGGATACACTGTTGGGAGCCTGGCCCTGTGCTCCTCTCCACTTGCCAACGGCCGTGTCAACCAGCCGGACTCCCCCCTGCGCGGGTGGGCAGGTGGCTCAGTGCTGCCCCTCTATGCTCCAGTGAGGGTGGAGTTGCTGTGGCAGCAAGGGATGAGCCGGTGCAATCGCAGCCCAGCATGTGTGGGCCTGCCCTGGACAGCAGCAGCCCATGCTACACCACTGCATTGGACACAGTCATGCAGTTGACATCATTTCCAGTCTGGCCCTTGTTCCGCTGTCAGTAAAGCCACATGGCTCGTTCTTGGGAGGCTGAACACCACAAAGGAAGGCAAACTCCTTTGTTATTCTTGTGCCCTCTGGGTAAAGGCTATAGCATCTGCTTTTCCTGCAGAAGGTCCCAGGTTCAATCCCTAGGTAGGACTGGGAGAGAGCCCTGCTGAAATCCTGGAGAGTTGCTTCCTTGGTGCATAATCTGAACATAGCTCTGGGCTGTGAGGAGGCTCCTGACTCCGAAAAGCTCAGGTGGAGCTTTCAGGGGCAGTCTATAGCTCTCTCCCCTCCACCAAACAATCCCAAGGTGGGTGTGTCCAACTTGCCCTTTTGCTGCACCGGAGTCAGATCAGGCGATGGGGTAACGTGGAGGTTATTCATGAATTACTTATCAAAACACAGAGCTCACGCTAAACATTTGTTTAAAAATTGATGCTGGCAGTCAGCGGGGAGTGAAATATTTCACGTTAGTTTTGTGCCTTCATTGTGTCAGAGTCAGAAGGTTAATGCATCTGCCGGGTCCCAGCGCGCCTAATAGCATCGTTTTATAGCAGTTGTGGCTCTTTGCCCAGGAAAAAATTAGAGCTGTCAGGTGGACTGGAGGACTAGCATGAGTTAATGGTCCCCCAGGACGGGCCGCCTCATCAGGCCACTCTGATTCATGGGGGAAAGTGGGGCAGCCATCCCCCAAGTTGCAGCTTCAGAGCCCACCTGGTGGGGACATTAAAGCGATCCCCTCTCTTCCCACTCACTGCCCCATAGCAGTGGCAAGCTGCAAGCCATTCTCAACCTCCATTTCAGTGCCTTTGCTTTTGATTCTCCATGGGAGAACATGTGCTATGCGTGCAGAAGATTCTAGGATTGGTCCCTGGTACCAGCAATTCAAAAGATTAGGTAGCAAGAAATGGGGCAGGCCTCTGCCAGAGACCACGAAGATATACCTGCTGCCATTCAGAGTAGGTGATCCTGAGCTTGATAGAAAAATAGGCTGAGCTGCCATAAGGCAGGTCTCTATCTTATATTTGCGCTCATCCTCCATCAGTTCAGTGTTAGAAACTCAGATATATAAGCTAGGCGCCAAACAGCTCCTTAAACCAGGGTTACAGTCACCAAAACGGAATGCTTCATTGCCATTTTGGGGCACGACGGTTCGAAAGAAGTATTTTTCAGTAAGTATTTTTGGTTCCTACAATTCATTCTGATTATGCAGATAAACTATAATGGACAAAATTCTACAGGATGTGTTGCTAGTGTGTGAAAACAGTCAAGATCTCAGAACCCCCAGGCATGCAGCTCCAGATGGTGGAGACGTCAGATGCCATCCTGGCTCCTGGGCATCTTCACTTGGTCGCAAGTGGCCAATAGCCAGGTGCAAAAGGTGCCTGGCAAATGTCAAACACTGCCTGATTGGTCAGCCCTGATTTGTAGTCTGTAATGATGTGGTGGTGGTGGTTGTTTTAAATCATTTGTTTTGTCGCTTTTTAATTTTATAATTGTTTTATTGTTCTGTGTTATGCACTGTATTGTGAGCTGCCCTGGGATCTCCATTTGCTGAAGGGCAGTTTAAAAGCTCAGTACATACATACATACATACCTGCATATATATGTGCATACATTTATTGGTATGTCACCTTCCCTCCAGCTGAGGCCGGTGTGCCTGCTGCAACCTCTCGCAGCCCAGCCACAGTTACTGAGGTCCTAACAGGACTGGATTTCTCCAAAGGAGCAATTCTCAGAAACATCAATTAGTTCAAAATCCTGTGGTGAGACTGCCAGCCCTGGTACGCAGGTGGCGCTATGGTCTAAAGCACTGAGCCTCCTGGGCTTGCCGATCAGAAGGTTGGCGGTTCAAATCCCCACAATGGAGTGAGCTCCCGTTGCTCTGTCCCAGCTCCTGCCAATCTAGCAGTTTAAAAGCACACCAGTGCAAGTAGATAAATAGGTACCTCTGTGGTGGGAAGGTAAACGGTGTTTCCGTGCGCTCTGGTTTCCGTCACAGTGTTCTGTTGTGCCAGAAGCAGTTTAGACATGCTGGCCACATGACCCGGAAAGCTGCCTGTGGACAAACACCGGCTCCCTCAGCCTCAAAGCGAGATGAGCGCTGCAACCCCATAGTCATCTTTGACAGGACTTAACCGTCCAGGGCTCCTTTACCTTCTTTACCTTTTACATTCATCCATGATTCTGAAGCACCTCCACTGGCTGCCAGTCCATTTCCAAGTAGAATCAACCTGAGGGTGCCTGAGGGATCGCCTCCTCCCAGATGTGAGGGGCCGCAGCTCAGTAGCAAAGCATTTACTTTGTGCACAAAAGGTCCCGGGCTCAATTCCTAGCAGCTCCAAGTAGGGCTGAGAAAGGTCTTTGCCTGAAAGCCTGCCAGTCAGTGTAGACAATACTGAGCTATATGGACCAACAGTCTCACCCAGTAGAAGGGAGCTTCTTATATTCCTATTTACCCATGTGCTAAGATGAGGCGCAGACGTGATTTCCGGTGCCACGGAAGCGAGTACCCATGCCATACCACACCAGTTTAGCGCAGCACGTGGGGACTTTCCAAGAGGGTGGCTCGGTTCGGGGGCAGCTTGTGGGCTAGTTAAATGACTCCTGTGGGCTGCTTGTGGCCCATGGGCCTTAGGTTGCCAACCCCTGCATTAGAGAATCTTCTCCAAGTGCTCCTCACTTCTGAGGTTAGGTGAGTGGCTCTTAGTGAGATTGCCTTTTGGCCATGGGGCTCTGTCTGTGGCGGAGTTGGGCAACATGTGGCCCACAGATGTTGTTGGACCCTGATCCCCATCAGTCCCAGACCCAGCTTCCACACTACTAATCTGGAGGATGGTGATTAGGAGCCAGTGTGGTGTAGTGGTTAAGAGTGGTAGACTTGTAATCTGGTGAACCGGGTTCACGTCTCCGCTCCTCCACATGCAGCTGTTGGGTGACCTTGGGCTAGTCACACTTCTTCGAAGTCTCTCAGCCCCACTAACCTCACAGAGTGTTTGTTGTGGGAGAGGAAGGGAAAGGAGATTGTGAGCCGCTTTGAGACTCCTTTGGGTAGTGATAAAGCGGGATATCAAATCCAAACTCCTCCTCTTCTTCTTCTTCTTCTTCTTCTTCTTCTTCTTCTTCTTCTTCTTCTTCTTCTTCTTCTTCTTCTTCCTATTCCTTCTCTCCTTTCAGCAATAGGCAAAGACCTTTTTAGTTTAATTTTCCCAGGCCTTTTAAAATGTCATCCTGAACTTCTTCATTTTTTAAGTGCCGCTGTGTTTTTTCACCTGCTGCATTTTATTAGCTCTCCCTTTTTAATGTATTTTTTTATTCTCATTGTTTGAATTTGGTGGTGGTTTTTTTCTATCTTAAATGTTAGCTGCCCTGGAAATATTCATATTGGCAGGATACCCACTTTAAAATAATAAAATAAAGCAGCCTTTATCATTAACCGTCTATGTGGGAGGGAGGGATTATGAAAGATAACTACTATATGGCAGGTAGTTTTATTATCCCCATATTAAAGATTAGAGGGGTGAGGCCAGGGCAGCTCAGTGAATTTGCACCGGAGGAGCAATTAAAAACGGAGGACGTTCCAGCTCTTGGGCCTTCATGCACAGCCATACTTGGAATGCTGTGTGCAGCTCTGATTACCAGACCTCAGAAGGGGAATGGTAGAGCCGAGAAAAGTGCAGAAAGGGGAAAGGCACATACATAAGTTATAGTATTCACAAGCAAAATATGTGGGGGTGGCTTAAAAGCGAAGCAGGTAGACAAATCCGTGGAGGTTATGACTGCTTGTTATGATGGCTATATACAGTGCTATTTTTCTAGAAAAAGAGGTGCTGGAACTCACCATGACAGTAGTGGAAAGTGGCATGAAGATGAACATGATCACTGGGGTTTGTCGTATTGCAGTCTCCTTCCATTAAGTTCACACATCCTACTTCTCTTAGTGTTATGTACTGAGTTGAATGGGATCCAAAATGCAGCAGTCTGATTGGCCCTAGAACAATAGGATCCAAAATGCAGCAGTCTGATTGGTCCTAGAACAATAGGATCCAAAATGCAGCAATCTGATTGGTCCTAGAACAATGCAGCAGTATGATTGGTCTGCAGGAGCCACCCAATCCAGCTCCAGATGGAAGTGAATCCACAACCTGATTGGCCTACAGGAGAATTCCGGAATTAGCCAATCACGTGCAGCCCATTGTGTAAATAATGTATATAAAGGAGATACTTTGAGGGAACTTCCATTCCTCCTCACCACTATGAGCTGAATAAAGAGCATGAAATCCACTCTCGACTCCGAGTATATTTCACCTAGTACTCTGAGAAAATGCATAGGACTTCTTCTTAGGATGAAATGTGGATTCCCCTACCCCATGTCCCAATACACAAACATGGAAGGAGATCTCTACAGCATCTACTGCCTGCATACCAGATGGTGAAACGCTCCCAAAGCATGAGCTGTGGCTGCAGCGAGTTGTCAGTGGAAATGAATAACATCCTCCCTTTTCTGCATGTTCCAGGTTTCAGACTCGGGGTTGTATGTTTGCATCGCTACCAGTTCAACCGGCGAGACAAGATGGAGTGGGTTTCTGGCAGTGCAAGGTCAGTGATGTTGAGGGAAGGGCAGGAGGAGGACTCAAATGCATGAGGTTTACGTTATTGGACCTCTTCAGACATCCTCTAAATGGATTAGCTGGGCACCCGGGGAGAGGCAGTGAAGTGTTGGTATCCATGGAATTGGGGGGGGGGCGGTGCCTCCCCACAGAAGAACAACAATTCCCAGTTTCCCAACTTTCATTTTAAAATAAGGAATAAGCTTTTAGCACTTGTAGAACCTGAGATACGAGGCAAAAATTACAGACACTTTTTACTAATAGTTTGAGAAAATAGCCTCCTCCCAACTTTCAGTGTTTTACTTTGCTCCTCCCCTTGGAAAAGTTGCTACAGGCACCTATGATGTACCCATCATTGTTCCCATTGCCCTCTGTGACTTGGAGGACAACTGTTAGAAGCAGGGACCCTCTGTCCATTTCTCCAAGTCCGTGGGGCTGGACCTTGGAACTGTGATGAAAGCAACTCAGACTGGAAACCTATGTAAGAGCTGGAGGCTCCACCCCTTTCTGGCTGTCAGTCAGGCCCTGATTCTGCACGTGGTTCCCCCCCCCCCTAGTAGCTTCACACAGCCACCCTCCAACTCAGGAAGGGCGACAAGAGTTCCCTTCCAGGCCTGCTGTGATCCTGATAATCCCACCATCAGTTAATGTTATTTGCATTTTTTGAAAAATAGACTTCACATTGAGTACACAGATGCATTTAACATTGCATCTAGTTTTGGCCCTTAGCTATGCCAAGCTTTGAATTGTGTTTCTTCTGCAGTAGAAAGGGGTCGACTTCAGAGCATGCTTCACTATTCAGTATAAAATGCATTTTCTTTTAACCCTGGTTGGCCGTGTACCCACCACTTGCTACACTCCATGCGAGGATGAGTGGATTAATTTTTTGGCCCAGGCAGCTGTTGTGGGGTTTGGACTCACAAAGCCACAGTCATCTCTCCAGACCTGCAATTGTAGGCTCACATGTGTCCCTGGAGTGGAGGACTTTGCCTGCCTCCTAGCACAGAAGCCCTGTCTGCATTCGCCTGTGGGAACAGCTCATTTAAAAACCAATAAACTGCCCTCTGATTTTAAGCCCAGCAAGCACATTCCTGCCTTGGAGAGCCATGCCAGGCTGTTAAATGTAAAACCACCTCAAGGAATAAATGTTGATGTGGAGATGTGATGATGAGCCAGGTTTCTCAGACCTCACAGAAGGTTTTTTAGGGGGGTGGTTTCCCTTGCATGCAAGGAGAGCTTCCATTTCTCCAAGGTTGGTTTTGGAAAACAAACACCCCAGTAAGAAAGCAAAGTCTCAATCCCACTACAAGCCCCCGGCGCCCAGTAATTTGGGAGCTGCTGCTCATTTACAGATGTGCTGGTATAATAAAATATAGCCGTTCTTGAAGCGGCTGATTCTGCCTCCTAAATCAAGAGAAGGTTCTTTTCCCCAGGAAAGGTAGGGGCATGGACATTCCCTCGCCTTGCCCACAGCAGGTGGTTGTCTTGGCTTTACACAGGGGTTGCCGAAAAACCACATCAGTGCATTCTCAGGTCCTGTTAAGAACGCAGATAGTTTATATCTTAATTGTTCTGAGCATGCATTCTTGTTTGTCAAGGTAAAACACATTGATAGACCACAGGTTTTCTGGCTGACAACTATGCAAGCAAGCTGTGCAGGGCTGAATTCAGCTTGCCCCTTATATAAAGGCCCTGCGCAGGTGACCGGATGCCTGATCCTCCTTTTAGGGCTCTCTGCCATTCTCATTCTCTTCTTCCACATTTGCTTCTGCAGAGAACGGGGCTGACCTCCAGACTCAGCTTCCGGAGCCAAGCCTTCTCCCAGGTCCACCCTCTGCACCTCTGGTCACGGACGTCACCAAAAACAGTGTCGCTTTGATCTGGAAGCCAAACCCTGTGAGTGGGGGAGCCGCTGTCAGTTCATACATAATCGAAGCATTCAGGTAACTCATGTTGTTACTCAAAAGTCATCCCACCTACCTGCCCTTACCCGCAGTGTCTTTGGGCGCAAAATGGAGAGACAGTTTGAGGGTGGTAGAAAATGAACAGCTTATTACAGGGTTGGGGAGACATTTTCACCCTGAGGGCTGCATTCCCTCATTCCCAACCCTCTGAGGGCCAGCAGTAAAGGTAAAGGGACCCCTGACCATTAGGTCCAGTCGTGGCGGACTCTGGGGTTGCGGCGCTCATCTCGCTTTATTGGCCAAGGGAGCGGGCGTACAGCTTCTGGGTCATGTGTCCAGCATGACTAAGCTGCTTCTGGCAAACCAGAGCAGCGCACGGAAACACTGTTTACCTTCCCGCCAGAGCGATACCTATTTATCTACTTGCACTTTGATGTGCTTTCGAACTGCTAGGTTGGCAGGAGCAGGGACCGAGCAATGGGAGCTCACCCCGTTGTGGGGATTCGAACCGCCGACCTTCTGATCGGCAAGTCCTAGGCTCTGTGGTTTAACCCACAGCGCCACCTGCGTCCCTGAGGGCCAGCAGTAGGTGGGGCCAAAGAGGTGGGAGAAGGGAAAGTTCATCAGTGAGCAAGGCCACATTCTCTCTCTCTCTCTCTCTCTCTCTCTCTCTCTCTCTCTCTCTCTCTCTCACCCCCCGCCTCTCTCTCACACACACAAACATAATCATGTAAGCACACGGAGAGCTCCTCAAATGACTCATTTATTGGGTCTCATCCTGATTGCTTGCACAACATGCGCATAAAGGTCAGACTGCATCCTGTCTTTATGGAGCATGCAGATCAGCTATTGGGTAGGTGGTTGTCTTCTTGCCCCTTCCCTGTTCTTCAGATTATCCGAGGAGCAGGGAGGGGGAGAATTTCACCTCCATCACAATGCTGAGCTGGACCCCCATGGCCGGCCCCACATTGCAATGGGTATGAAAACTGCACCTTCCCACTCTTCAGGTCATTCCCCTCCCCAGCCAGGCATGTAGTGTAAGAAGCCAGCAATTCCAACCTGCCTTTGTGCAAGCAGAAATGTTTCCATTTTTCTGCAGTTCAGCTTCTGCTAAATATTAAATTATTTGTCTTGTTGCCCACTGTTCAATGTAATAAAATTATGTATGTAAATTAAATGTAACTAATGGTGTCATTATTGCCACACCATTCATTTCAATGTGAAGGAAACACACTGTAATTTCAGTTTGGGGGGTGGGAGGATCTGTCATCAACAACAGCGAATACTTATTGATTATGGACATGTAAGGAATGTCCGGCATTGACAATTTCCTCTTCATTTTCTGTTTTCTCCGACATCTCTAATCCTGGTTTAATTGATGGGCAGATCAATTCAATGCATTCTGTTGGTCTGGTAGCCACTGCCACTAGCATAACATGAGTATAACGTAGCCAGAATCCTTGACACCTCCAGTCGGCAAAAACAGAGCATAATGTTTGTGTTGTAAATGTGGGATTAAAAAAGGAAGACCCTACCTTGCTTGCTGCTTGCCCTGCTGTCAGGTTGTGCAAGAATTGGAATTCTCATTGCGGATGTCCAGGTCAAACCAACAACTCTCATTTACAATACATAGTGTGTAACCCCCGCTGTGGCTTTTGCTGCATTTCCTTTCCCAATCATAGCTCCTAAACAATCTCTCTCTCTCAAAATGTCACTCTGGGACTCTCCTGCTGAGGCCGGTTGTGTTGCACAAAATGCAGGAAGTGGCTCCACTGCCTGTGTGATCCTGACATCGCTGCAGAAGCCACCCTAAATAAATGTGCATGCATCCGGATGATCTGAATTAGGGTTGCTTGTGCAATAATGTGTTCCTTTCTACAAAGGTAGGAGTCCTGTCTGTTTTGCTTCTGGCTGAACCCACCATTGTCATGTGGTCCCCTAGAAGGCTCTGCAGAAAGTGCGGTCATACGTCGGGTTACAGCCGCTTCAGGTAGCGTTTTTTCGGGTTGCGGACCGCCGAAACCCAGAAGTACCAGAATGGGTTACTTCCAGGTTTCAGCAGTCGTGCGTGCGCAGAAGCACCAAATCACAACCCGCGCATGTGCAGACGCGGGTTGCAAATGCTGTGGGTTGCGAACGTGAATCCCACACGGATCACGTTCGCAACCCGAGCGTCCACTGTATTATGGCCCTTAGACTGGGGAAAAAACCTCACCACTTCTGTCTTAATAGTTGACAGTAGCTTCAAGGTAAAGGTAAAGGGACCCCTGACCATTAGGTCCAGTTGTGGCCGACTCTGGGGTTGCAGCACTCATCTCGCTTTATTGGCCAAGGGAGCTGGCGTACAGCTTCTGGGTCATGTGGGCAGCATGACTAAGCCGCTTCTGGCGAACCAGAGCAGCGCACGGAAACGCCGCTTACCTTCCCACCGGAGCGATACCTATTTATCTACTTGCACTTTGACGTGCTTTCAAACTGCTAGGTTGGCAGGAGCAGGGACCAAGCAACAGGAGCTCACCCCATCGCGGGGATTCGAACCGCCGACCTTCCGATCGGCAAGCCCTTAGAATCCTGCAATTGCTGCAGGTCACTTGATGAAGGTGCCTTGGAGAATTGGAAATGCCTGCCTCAGACACACACAGCCAGGGCCCCACAGCCCAGTCCATTTTGCTCGGGTAACAGCTCCCCTGAATCCCATCTGCACATCCAAGGCGTGAATCAGAGCTTTGGAGTGCATTGAGATTCTGCAGCCCTCTTGCAAAACCAGAGGCTTTTCACTCACCTCTTTCCTCCTGGGAAAAGTGTTCCTATAAACCGTAATGGAGTTGTTTTCTTTATTGGGTGGAGTTTGCAGTTCCCTAGAGAAAGACGCTGACCCATAAACGACCCAGGGAGAGCAGGGCAGGTAGCCCTCTTCTGTTCTCAGAGTACAGCAATTTCCGGATCTGGCTAGGGTAAGGAAGGGCTTTGCAGTCGTAAAGGACCGAATCTCCTGCCCCTGATTCATCAGCTCAACCTAGTCTGTCTCGAGCTGGGTTTTTAGAGGTCAGGGGAGCAGATCTGCACAGCTGCGAAAATGCTTCGCTGTCAGTGTGTTCCTGGGCAGTAGGGTCACCGCTGCTGAATCCGCATTCAGCTTCTGTTTGTCATCCCCCTCCCCTGCAGCACACCAGCAAAAGACCCCATACTCAAATTCTTCCTCCCTGCAGCTGAGTTGCTAAGGTGCCACATGACGGAGACCAAACTATTTCCCCCACCCACCCACCCACATGGCTTGTGGCCTATACCTTGGAGCCATCTGCTCTGGAGCCGGAGGAGATTTGCGGGGAGCGCAGGTGGCCGAGAGATGTCAGTTTGCAGTAGGAAATTCTGCAAACATGGAGGCAGCTGGGCTGCACAGTAAATCACCGGACGGGCTGATTGCAAGTGTGCGCTTGTGCCCGCGGATGTGCGTGCAGAGGCATGGAGATGCTGAGTTAGGGAGCAGCAGGGCATCTTCAACATGGACTTGCATCTGTGTCTTCAGGCTCACAAATCGGACTGTACACATGAGTTGTGCCCCAGGGGAAGAGGCCCATCGAAATGGGGGTGGGGAAGAGGTTCAGTCAGACCCACAACTGATTGAGGGGTCAAGGAAGACACCGGCTCAGGTCTGGTCAGCTGAAAGTATGCGTTATTTTCAGGTCTGCAGCTTCTCCTAGTATGCCCTGCAGTGGACCTTAAGGTCCATGAATAATCATAGTTTAGAGGTCCTGGGCCCTAAGGAAGTCAGATTATCCTCCACCAGGGCCAGGGCCTTCTCAGTGATGGCTCCGACCTGGTGGAATGCTCTGTCCCATGAGACCAGGGCCGTGCAGGATATAACCTCCTTCCGCAGGGCCTGTAAGACAGAGCTATTCCACTTGGCTTTCAATTTGAACTTAGCCTGATCTTTTATTCCCCTTCCTTTCCTCCACCTCCCCTTTTTATGAAAATTACCCGCTCTGGGATCCCACAGCTAATTCTCCCCTGGTCTCCTCGCTGGCCCAAATAGGACTAATTTAGCCCGCTAGCCCTGGTGATCACCTAATGTTTATTGGATGGATTTCCCCCCTAAATTGATTTTTGAATTCTGAATTTATTATTATTCACGTTTTATACTGTATTTTATGCTGTTTTTTTGTTGCATCAATTAAGTGTTTTAAATTTGTTGTTAGCTGCCCCGAGCCCATTTTTCTGAACCAGGAAGGGTGGGGTATAAATAAATAAAAATTTATTCTCAGGCCTGCTTGCACCCATGCCCCAGATTACTCTCAAGAGTAAGTACCATCCTCCTCTCCTAGGGTGCCTGACTTTCATGCGGCTGGCTTTGGCAGGCTCAGGTCTAGGGCTCATATGTTGCCCTGAGGAGAAAGGGGGCAGTAGGGACCTGGAATGCAGCTATTCCCTCTTTGACACCAGTCAGTGAAGTTTAGGCAGAGAGTCTGGAGATGGCAGGGAAGTAAGGGTGAGCTACCCTGCCTTGTGTGAAGGCCCAGGCTTCCACTGTCCCACTTTCCCCTCTTGGGGACTTTTAATAACCTCCCAGTTTCCACATCCTTCATTCAGGCCGAGGTCCTGCAGAATGAATGTGCGAGCCCCAACCCATCTCCCTGCTCAGTGGTGGAACATCTGCTGTGCACGCAGATGTTCCCAAGTTCAATCCCCAGTGCCTCCAGGAAGGGCTGGGAATGAGTCTCTGCCTGGAACTCTGGAGAGCTGCTGTCAGCCAGTGTAGGCAGTACTGAGCAAGATAGACCAATAGCCTGACTCTGTATATGGCAGCTTCCTCTGCTCTTTCTAGCCCAGGTGGATCCTCCAGGTGGTGTCCAGGTACTGCCTGCTCAGGAGCTATTGCCTGGTTAGTGCTTGGCAGCAGGGATCGGGGCCTACTTAAAGGGCAAGGTGCTGGCAAGCATGTCTCAAGTCTATGCAAAGACTTGGATATTTCTGTATAACAGGGGTGGCCACCATTCTTTTGCCCTGAGGGACATACTCACCCTTTGCCAACCCTTGGGGGGGGTGCATGCTAGCAAAAGATGTGGCCAAATGTGACTGTGACCACAAAACACTCAGGACACATGTGCATAGCTCTCTCTCTTCCAGCTGATCCAGGTAGATCAGCTGAGGTCAGTGTTATTGCTCCATCTGCTCATCAAATGATTGATCTGAAAAGCAGGAATGGGGGGAAATTGCATCCCCATCAGGATTGGGCAGATAATACCCAGCGATGGTTTATCATCATCACCACCACCTCATTCATTCATTCATCTCCTGCCCAATTTGGTGGAATGGAGTGTTGGACAGAAATATCTGTACTGGCTTGGGCAACTACATCAGGAAGCTGGGGTGCATGTCAATCATCTCTGCAAACGTATAATTGCATTAGTGTGTCTCGGTCCCTTGCCGGACGCAGACCTTAGCCTTGCAATGAGGGCACATTGCTATTCCTATTGCTATCTCTCTCTCTCCCTCTCTCTCTCTCTCTCTCTCTCTCTCTCTCGCACATGCACACACACAAACATCAATTATGGGTCACAGGAAACTTTACATCCTGGAAGCAGCACAGAAGGGTTCAAAGGGGAGATTTTTTAATATATTGCCGCATGAATAGATTTGGCTTAGGACCTAATTCCTGTTTACTTCCAAAGTTGAGCCAGGACCCCATTAGCCAGGCCCCATTGAATTCCAGATTTTGAAAACTCTGGACAGTCCTTTTGACAGTGTTCGCTGCACCCTCTTCCTTCCCTGTAATTCAGTATTTAAGGATACAAAGAAGAGCCAGGACTCACAGTGGGTTAGAGGCCATATCCCCTGCTCTGCCCCTGCTACTGTTGACTCATGTTAAGCTTGTGGTCTACTAAGACCCCTAGATCGGTTTCCCATGTACTGCTGCTAAGCCCAGTGTCCCCAAATGTAGAAACTAGCCTTCTGTGCAAAGGTGAAACTGTTCATTGCTTGCTGTGTACCTGATTGCTTTTGATCCTGTGCCCATCATTTCCACTCAGAAAATGACCCATAAGGGGATGGGGCCTTAGACTTAAGAGCTCCCGCTTCCTGGGCTCCCCCTTCCCAGGTAGTACAGGAGTCAAAGCTGAGCCACTGACCTTGGGGACTCCCCTTCTTCCTTTTGCAACTCTGTTCTGTTGCAGTCAGTCTTCCGGCAGCACCTGGCAGACAGTAGCAGACAACGTGAAAATGGAGAAGCACACGGTCAGCGGCTTGAACCCCAACACCATTTACCTCTTCCTCATACGGGCTGTCAACTCCTATGGGCTCAGTGACCCCAGCCCCGTCTCGGAGCCAGTTCGTACGCAAGGTGAGATTCCCAGGTGCTGAGCTGCTGGAGCGGCAATAGGAACAGCTTGGCAATTGCATCTCACATTGTTCTACAGAAGGGACATCTAGGAAAACATTAGACCACTCATCAGACTCTGTTTACAGAGGCATCCCCTCTGCAAACAGGGAAGGGACAGAGCTCAGGGATAGAACATCTGCTTTGCTTGCAGAAGGGCTCAGGTTCAGTCACTGGCATCTTCAGGTAGGGCTGGGAGAGAGAGCTCTGCCTGAAACCCTGAAGATAGATCACCTGGGGTTCCCAAACTGTGTCCCACACTTCCCAACTAGCTCACTTCCTGCTTGAGGCTGCAATCTAGCCCTTACCTGGGAACAAACCCCATTGAACTGAATGGAACTTACATCCGAGTAGACACAGTTAGGAATGCAGCCTTGGTCTATGGCAGGCATAGGCAAACTCAGCCCTCCAGATGTTTTGAGACTACAATTCCCATTATCCCTGACCACTGGCCCTGTTAGCTAGGGATGATGGGAGTTGTAGTCCCAAAACATCTGGACGGCCAAGTTTGCCTGTGCCTGGTCTATGGCTCTCTTTATCAGTCCACATGCCACCTTTCTCACATGGAAATTAAGGCAGCATGCAATGGGGTTACAAGACAACCATGCTCCATGTGGTGGGTTTTGTTTATCACCTAGCCATCAGGTTGTACTTAACAACAAAGCAGGTATGGGATTTTCTGAAAGTATAGCAAGTCCCCAAACCCTTGCCAAGTCCAGCTCCTCAAGAAAAAACAGATGAAACGTTGCATCATGGCCTGCCTTGGACTCACTTCCTATATGCTTTGGCAGATGTAAGTCCTACCAGGCAAGGGGTGGATCACCGGCAGGTGCAAAAGGAGCTTGGTGAAGTTGTGGTGCAGCTCCAGGATCCTGTTGTCCTCACCTCCACCACCATCCAAGTGACCTGGACTGTGAGTACCACTGCAGCATCATTGATCCTTCCTTGAAATGGCACAACCTGTGTAAGCAAAGGGCAAGTTTGTGAATGGGTTAGAAAGAGGTGGTGGCTTTCAATGGGGATTAGACAATGGTTACCAGTCACAAAGGCTGGATGTTAAATTCAGATCCCGAGGCTGTGTAGCTCTGAATATCAGTTGCTAGGAGAACAATAGCAGGAGATGACTCTTGCCCTTCCTAGGGGCATCTGACTGACCACTGAGGAAAAGAGGGCACTGTGCTACATAGGTTTGTGGCCGGATCCAAAGGGGTCTTTCTTATGTGAATAACTTTGCTGACCTTTGCTGGAAGTCACAATAGCACCCTGCCCATTCTTTGGCATGAAGGAGTTTTTTCCCCAGTGAAGGGAAGACCAGAGCAAAAGAAAACTGCCCTTCTGAAGCCTGAAAGCAACATCTTCATGCTGCTTCTCGGTATAGCCAGCCCTAGTCGATAGGGGTCAGGTTGTTGCATTAAAGGGCTTAAGGTATAAAGGTTTTAGAGAAACAGGAGAGCACAAGGTTGGTGCAAAGGAGATATTATAATAGTTGCTGGGAATAGACATAATACAGGGGGCAGAAGCAAGCAAGAAGAGGGAGGAAGCAGAAAAAAGTTTGGGGAAAGGGTAGCAGAATCAGCAGGAAGAGGTTTGGAAGCAGAGAGAATAAATGGGAGCTTCAGCAGGCAAGAAGCTGGACCCATTTTGCTGTGGCCTTTTCTGGAAATGGACACCATGCGCAGGGAGCTAACGGTTTCTCTTCTTCCAGGTGGATCGGCAGGCTCAGTTCATCCAAGGCTACCGAGTGATGTACCGGCCCAAAAACAGCGCCTGGCTCGTGCAGGATGTGAAGTCCCCTGCTGAACGGAGCACCGTCTTAGTCGAGCTGCGCAAAGGCCAGGAGTACGAGGTCAAAATCCGCCCATATTTTGATGAGTTCCAGGGCATGGACAGCGAGGTGCTGCTGGTGCGCACCCCGGAAGAAGGTAGATGTGGAAAGGCAGGGAAGTGTGAGCCTCTAGGCTCCAGTTCAGCCTCCCCCAAAAAACTAACTTTTTGTTCATGGACCATTTCCAAATGTGATTCGGCACTTATGCGCAAAGTGCAATTTAGCGCTTCTGCGCATGCACGACTACCAAAACCCGGAAGTAACCCATTCCAGTACCTCCAGGTTTCGGCGGTCTGCAACCCGAAAAAGCGCAACCTGAAGCGTCTGTAACCTGAGGTATGACTGTATTGACTTCTCTTCTCCATGCTAACGGGCCTGACTTCTGTAGACTAAGCAGAGCCATTGTTTATATGCCTGCTCTGTTGGGCACTCCTTATATTAGTATTATACTCTAAGGGGTTTCTCCTTAAGTAAAGGGCTGGAGATCTGTAGCCCTGTAGATGTTGTTGGTCCACAGCCCTCCATCATCCTTGCCCACTGGCCATGCTGGATGGGGCTAGCAGGAGTCTGGAGGTTCCCCACTCCTGCCTCAAGGACTGTCTGTAGCTCAGCTCACCTGCTTTCTGCATGCAAGGCTCCACCCCTGGCATCTCCAGGTAAACAAGTCTGAGCTAAATGGATCCATTCAGGATCTGCCAGCAAGGGATGGGGGCAGCACCAGGGACCTAGTTTCCCAGCAGTGGCTTCAGTTCCAGGATGGTGATGGGGTGATGGTGAGTTTAGGTGTGCCAATGAAGCCAGTTACACAATTCTGTCCCTCCCCTCTGGTCTCTCCTGGAACAGAGGGTCTGACAGGATATAAGGCAGCATCCTAGGTGCCTATAAAAATCTGTTTCCATGCGTAGTGTTCTAAAAGTTAAGCTTTGTAGGGCAAATGCCTGGTGGCTCTTCCTTGCCTTGCCTGTAACTGAGCATGCCCTGGCACAGCTTTGCAACATTCCAGAACTCAGAGTTGGCAGCCGCCAGATGCCACATAGCAATAAACTCATTTTATCCCGTCTCGCCCAGCCCCCAGTGCTCCTCCTCAGGCGGTTACCGTAGTCACAGTGGGGACCAGCAACAGCACCAGCATCAGCATATCCTGGGAACCACCTCCACCCGGAGAACAAAATGGGATCATCCAGGATTACAGGGTAAGGCTGTCATTCTCAGAATATCCTTGGGGAACCTCTGAAATTTAAGATTAGCCCCAGAGATTAGAAGGTTGGCCTGAAGGATTTGGAGCTGGCAAGTCTAGCCACAGCAAAGAGCTGCAGTGGGTGCTGGGAAACAGCCATGGGGCGTTTTTATTTATTATTTGTTTGTTTATTAAATTTCTGTACCGAGGGCCCTAGGGCGGTTTACAATATAAAAACACAAAAAATACATATCATAGTAACAAGCAAACACAAAACACACACACACACCTGTTTAAAAGGCAATAGATTTGCTACAGTGTGTCCCTTCAGCCATTGGTCATAACAGTTCAGGATACGGGTGGCATTGTGGTCTAAACCACGGAGCCTCTTGGGCTTGCTAATCCGAAGGTCGGCGGTTCGAATCCCCGCAACGGGGTGAGCTCCTGTTGCTCTGTCCCAGATCCTGTCAACCTAGCAATTCAAAAGCACACCAGTGCAAGTAGATAAGCAGGTACCGTGGCGGCGGGAAGGTAAACGGCGTTTCCGTGCGCTCTGGCTTCCGTCACAGTGTTTCGTTGCGCCAGAAGTGGTTTAGTCCTGCTGGCCACATGACCCAGAAAGCTGTCTGTGGACAAACACCGGCTCCCTCGGCCTGAAAGCAAGATGAGCACCGCAACCCCATAGTCGCCTTTGACTGGACTTAACTGTCCAGGGGTCCTTTAGCTTTTTACCATAACAGTTCTTCTCCTCCCATGGCAGGTTTGGTGCCTAGGAAATGAGTCTCGTTACCACATCAATAAGACAGTGGATGGCACAGTGCACTCGACAGTCGTGCTGGGCCTGGTGCCAGGGATGATCTACCGCACAGAGGTGGCAGCAGTCACCAGCGCAGGCATTGGCGTGAGGAGTGCCCCAGTGACCATACAGATCAGTGAGTACTTAAGGCTCCTTCCTAAATTTGAAATGAGATAATAAGATAATAATAATGCTCTTCCAGCGTGGCCATGCCCATTCACTGATGTCAACTGCAGAAACATGTTCCTTCCACATCTGAGGTACCGCCATAATGGGTGGAGGACTTCCTGGTTGTGGTGCCCAATTTCTGGAACTGATGGTGGAGAACATCAATTCATCCCATCCAAGGCTCACCCGTGGCAGTTTCAAAAATGGATGCCAAAAGTATTTCAGACTCAGAAGTCAACTGCCATGGTGATGGCTTAATCCAATGAACTATTCCAGTATGCCATTTATAGTTTGTAAGTTTAAATTTCAGGTTTCGCTCTAGAAGTTGAATCTTTGGAAGCCGTGTTACTGAGAATTATGTCCATGCTATGCAAAGTTTTAGTAGCTTCTGGTCAAAAGTATATATATAAAAAAAGGCTTTTCCAAGTGGTCACAAAGTATACTTTAAAATGTGTAATAAACACACACACACGCACACACACATACATGGTTTTGGAGGTTGACAGTGCTGTCATAAATATTGGTTCAGTAGGATTAAGGCAGCAATCCAATATCCACTTAACTTGAGTAACTCCATTGAACACAGTGGGACTTGCTTTTGAGAAGACATGATTTGGAAATGTGAAGAATTAAATTTAAAATTGGAAAAAGGACAAACCCTGTATTGGGAAATTTTTAATGTGTATGTATCTATTGTTTATGATTTTTTATGTGCTGTAAGCTGCCCTGAGTGGCTGGGGAAATCCAGCCAGATGGGCGGGGTATAAATATTATTATTATTATTATTATTATTATTATTATTATTATTATTATTATTATTAACCTGAATTGGCAGATGCGCCCATCCCTCCTGAGAAGGAATAGAGAAGATCTTACTTCTAACTGGCATTCATATGGGGGCAAGATAATGGGGGAAGGCAATGCAAAGCACGTAGAAAGAAACAGCAGGATCACTGGATGTTGTAGTTGTGAGTCAAGGCCCCGTCCCCCGCTTTATGATGAAAAAAGACACATGGACACCAGTATTTTAGGTTAATGGGCTAAAAATGGTCACAACTTTATTGGTTACAGAATGTGAGCGGTGTTGGCTTAGGCATTGGATTTGAATCGACCATACTTGACTCCTGCCTGCCCTGCAGGAAGTCACACAAGGGTTAACATCCAGTAGGGGGAGCCTGTTGATGCAAATCAACTGGGAGCTCTCCCCTAGAGTCACCGGAGGGTCTTGCCATGGCCCTAGCCACCAGCTGGGCTTCGGACAGGGTGGCTGGGCTTCGGACAGGAACCACGGATTCCTTTAACGGAATACCTTTCAAGGGAAGGGGTAGGTGATGGCCACAACCTCCCCTCCAACTCACAACACATTTTCCAATGCCTAACCGCCAAACCTTACAAAGTTGTGACAATTTAGAAGCAAAGTTCGAAAAGGATTGGAGTAAATTTGTTGAATATATACGGAGTAATTGCAAGAATTTAAAAACTGTAGCAGATTAATGTAAATCTTGTGATGTGGATGGAGTGTAAATAAGAAACTGTAAGAAAAGATTTGAGACATGAAAACCGTTGAAGGGATGGAAAGAAGTCCAGGCGCAATAAGGCGCAGGGTAAATAAGAAGAGGGACCAATTTTTGAATGTAAGAGTATTTGTTTTATTTTTTGTTGTTACAAAAAAGCAATAAAAAGTATTTGGGGGGGAAAGCAAAGTTGTGACAATTTGCTACTAGGGAGGCGAAAACCAAGTGGCTGGTGCCAATCTACACAAAGCATCTCCTTGCTTGTAGAAAACTAGCAAGTCAGGGATGGGGGTTCTTCTTTGACATGCTAACTCTCTATGCGTAGGGAACGTTTTGCCTTTTAGTAACAGAGGAGCGTTCGGTCACGGGAGCCTCTGCCTGGTTTCCCGCTTTTGGGGACAGCCTACGTAGCTCAAGCTCCTTTCATTTCCTCTCTTCTGTGGTTGCTTTTGCCTGCTGTGTGTTCTGCAGAGCCCTTGCCGGACCAGGACACGGTGCCTGTGAGCAACGGGGACAGCGTGAGCCTTGCGGAGCAGATCACGGACGTGGTGAAGCAGCCGGCCTTCATTGCCGGCATCGGTGGGGCCTGCTGGGTCATCCTCATGTGCTTCAGCGTGTGGATCTACTGTCGCAGAAAAAAGAGAAAGGAACTGAGTCACTACACAGGTGAGATGGGCAAGGCTGCATTCTGCCTTCCTCCCCGGGGGATATGGGTTGGCTGCCTAAGAACTGCCTTATACCAGGTCCTGTCCTGACTTGGACCAGATGCTCACAAGGCATCTATAAGAACCAGCAACATCTCCAGGTCCAGATCACCCCTCCTAGGCTAAGCCTTGAGGAGCAGAAGACCTTAAAGGGGCGGTCAGTCTTCTGGCTCAGACTTATCATTACTAAATTTCTTAGCAGCCTGATGCAAAGCAGTAACACGGCTCACATAACTTTGTATGTAATTATATAGAACTTCCCAAGGACAAAATGTAAAGAGAAGACATTTATATTCCTCCAAGTGTTCCATTTCTTTAAATATAGTTTTTACATAATGTGTGCAATGCCAAAATCATGTACAAGAGCAATATGGGAGGTCTCAAAACCAAAGTTCCATCCAAATGTCCACTCATTCAATAAAGAGAAATAATTTCTACAAATATACTTGTTGCTAATAGATAATCCACAGATGGGGGGGGGACCCTATCCACATCAACCAGAGTTTTGCAGCGTTGCTCCCAATCACTCAAACCGCAGTGCCTCAGCTGTATGAAAATCCCAAGCAGATTCTGACAACAAGATCACCGGATGCAAATCTCTGTTTCGAATGTCTTCCTCCTGTTGGCCCACAATGGAATGATAAAACAGTAAAACACATGCACAAGGAGATAAGTCAGCTCCATAAACTTGAAAAGGCTCTCTGCTCATTCTGTGAAGGCTGATGCAGACACAGCTGTGCGTTCTGCAGCCGAGACATCCCATATTGGACTTGTGCATGATTTTGTGCATGATATATTCCCTTGGTGGATGATATATTCCCTTGGTGGAATATAAAACGTCTTATCTTTACATTTTATCTTTGGGAAATTCTATATAATCGCAGAGTTATGTGAGCTGTGTTTCTGTATTTCCCTGTGTTGTCTTTGACCATAATAATAAATTATTATTATTATTATTATTATTATTATTATTATTATTATTATTATTATTATTCCCTGTGTTGTGCATCACAAAATGGTGTCTAGACGATTTACAACTTTAAAACGTAGAGAAGGGTCAACAAATGGCCAAAACCATATTAAAAACCACATCATTCTATTAAAATACCAACACGTGACTGAATTACAAATAATATTTTATACTGAACCAGCCAATCCAACACCATCAAGTGTTTGGGAGTGGAGGAAAATCTTAACCTGGCAATGAAAATAGAGTTGTGTTCCATTGGCACAAGACGGGCCTCTCTGGGAAGAGCCTGGCACTGCCACCTCCCCCTCTCTGAGGACTCCCTGAGGACTTGTTACTGGTCCAACATAGGAATGTGGTTTCCTAGCATGGAGGGAAGTTGGATTTTTGGGGGTGGTGGGCAGGTTCAGAAGGAACAGGCTGCAGAAGTTTGAACTGGGTCATACGGTAGACCCATAAGGTGAGGTCAGAGCCCAGGCCTAGGCTGCAGCTCAGGGTCAGGCTCCTTGCCCATCTATCCCACTGCCCTCCGTTCTGGCTGGCAGCAGCTCTGCAGAACCTCAGGCAGAGAACACCTTTCCCCTCAGCTGCTCCCCAAGATCCCTTATAACCGGAGACGCTGGGGATTTGAGTGCTTGACATTCTGCATGCAAAGCATGTGCTCTGCCACCGAACTGCGCATCCTCCACCTGCCGAGCCCCCGATCTGCCTTAGGCTCCCTGCCCACATCTGCCTGCCGCAAACGCGACTTGCTCTGAGCCACCTCACTTTCTGCTTGCTTCTCTTTGCAGCTTCCTTTGCGTACACGCCAGCAGGTAAGGCTTTTTTCCTCGCCCCCCATTACATTGCTCCCCACCAGCTCCGCCAACCCAGCTCTTGCCTTCGTTCTTCACGGAAGCGTCTTTGACTTAGTGTGGTCCCCTCTCTTTCAGTCTCTTTCCCCCATGCGGATGGGCCGGCGCGTGGCAGCGGCAGGTGAGTTCAGAAACCCCCACTTGGCATTGATGATTCCCTCCCTCCATCTCCCTGATACCGGCTCCTTGGTGGTCAACGTTCATGCCGTACGGGCCTCCCTGTCCCCAGTTGGTCTGAGCCACATACCGTATTTTTTGCTATGTAAGACACACTTTTCCCCTCCTAAAAAGTAAGGGGAACTGTGTGTGTGTCTTATGAAGTGAATGCAGGCTGCGCAGCTATCTCAGAAGCCAGAACAGCAAGAGGGATTGCTGCGCAGCGCTCCCTCTCATTGTTCTAGCTTCACCGTGTGAAGCCTCTTCAGGGCAGAGGGAACCTTCATCCCGCTGCCCTGAGGAGGCTTTGCGCGGCTATCCCAAAAGCCAGAACAGCAAAAGGGATCGTTCAGTGACGGGCTGTCCTTCTCCCTCCTCGGGGGAAAGCCTGCAAGCGCCGCACACACGCTTCACGCGGCTCGTGAAAGGGAGTGCTGAGCAGAGCCTGGGATGCATACTGGCTCTGCTCAGCACTCCCTTTAAAGAATATTTTTCTTCTTGCATTCCCCCTCTAAAAACTAGGTGCGTCTTATGGTCAGGTGCGTCTTGTGGAGTGAAAATTATGGTAAACCACATGAACTAGAACCACAGCATTAAATGTTCAGATTGACTTTAGCCACATACCACATGCATTTCCCCAAAGAATCATGGTACCTGTAGTTTGCTCCTCAATGAGCTACACTTCCTGCCACCCTTAACCAGGGATGAAACTATGCTTTATTTTACTTGGGTCAAAGACCCAGTTTGGCACACACACCCCAGCATGCATTTATGCGCATACACAGAGGCTGAGAGCCTCAATGGCACCCCTCTGGAGGCTTCACCCCCGGCTAGCTCTGCCCCCCACCCCAGTTATGACACTGACTTAACAAACTACAGTTCCCAGGATTCTTTGGGGGAGGTCATGTGGTTTCTGTGCATGTTGTCTGCACAGTCTAGGTCAGCTTAAATGGTGCTCCCAGTCTGCAGTTTTGCAAGTAGTGACAAAAGCTGCAAGCGGGAAGCAGCGTCTCAGAAGCTCCATCTCCCCCTTTTAATGCAACTGCATTAATCTGTTGCGCAAAGAATTGCGTACTATATATATTACACAACTTCAGCATCACTCCAAACTAGGGACAAGGGACTTAATGGCAGATGTCGCTGGACTCCCAACTCCTGCCACCTGTGACTATTGGCCAGGCTGGCTGGGGCTGATGGAAGTTGGAGCCACGCAACATCTGGAGGGCCACAGGTTGCCCACCCCTGCTCTAAACACCTGTAAGTAAATCCCGTAAGGAGTTTTGAACATTCATGACAAAGCAGCAACACGTAAGAACCTGATAACCACCATTACTTATGCCTAGAAATGCATAAGTAAACCTGTTCGAACATCAGAACTCAATAACCATATTAATACTACATTAAGAACAACTCTACTTCTTCCTTAGCTATAAAGTATGGCAAGCAAACAGAAGAACTACAACAACAAAACAAAATAGCCTAAGCCGACACAACTCCAGTAATAGTTTTTGTGTATTCATTAGTGTAAGCACGAATAATAATAATAATTTTTACGCCGCACATATAGGATACCTCTTCTAGAATGTGACCTGCCACAACATACACTTCATAATTATTATTCCATGCATATCCCACCTTTCCTCCAGCAAGCTCAATGTGACATTCATGATCCTCTCTCTCTCTATTTTCTCCTCCCACAACCCTGCGAAGCAGGCTAGATTGGGAGACCCCGTGGGCTTCATGGCTGAGTGGGGATCTGAACCCTGGCCTCTTGGCTCCTAGTCTAGCACTCTAACCACTAGGCCACACTTGCATTATCTAAAAGAATATGCTTGGCTCACACAATTGATATACTCTTTGGCGGTGGGGGGTGGGGAGAGAATCAGGTGTTAGCCCACACCCAAACCCCCTACTAACTCGCACAACCAAATAACCCTGGTTTCCATGGCTCTCCTCCAGTAGGCCTGGCATGCTAGCCATGGCCACTAGTGCCTCGAGCTACCCGTGGCTGGCGGATTCGTGGCCAGCCCCCAACCTGCTGCGGAACGGGAAGGCAAAGGATCCCGGGGCGAACTGCTGCACAGGCAACCACAACGCCACCGAGAGATATTACAATGGTAAGCCTTTTACTACCCCATTATCTCCATAAGGAAAGAAGCCCAGAGCAGAGTTGGCATGGGATGTGGGGGAAATCCTCCCGGTTCAGATTTGAATGCGAACCTACCTCTAGTTCACATTTCCAGAAATCCTAAGCAAACGGAAAAACAGCTAGCCTCCCAAATGTTGCAGGCTTCTCAATTTAGTGGTGGACTTCTGCAACCCAAAAGTTTGCTTGGTATTTTCATTGCATATCAATAGGGGACAGGCAAAACCATTTCTCAGTAATCAGGCATTGGTCTGAATATTCTCTGGCCTTTTCAGTGTGTTTGTGAGTGGGGAGAGGTTATTGGTTAGTTTTTGCTCTTGTTTGATTGTGTATTTTGTGTTCTCATTTTGTATTTTTGTGCTGCGTTTTGTGTGATCTTTCGGTGAAGGGTGGTATACAGATTTAATAAATATTGTAAAGAGTAATATAAAGATGCATCTGTTGGAGAAAATAATGTGCAAAACTACATTGCGGGAGGGGAATTACTTGCAAAAATGGGTACAATAGGCAAAATGCAGGTATATTTTAGGAGAAATTCACCCCAAAATGCATATGGGCTTTTATTCAGGTTTCTTTTAAAAACAACAACCACAAGCTGATGTGGATATGGCACAAACGGAATGTAAGTTTGGAAAAATGTGAAACTTGAGACTGAAACTGAAATTGACAAATTCACCCATTCCTAGAACTGGCAAGCCCAAGAGAAACATTTGTGGTTGGCAGATACGGAATTTGAGCATTATCGGGCTGGAAAGGCCGACAGACTCCAGTGAGAGGCTTAGCCTTTGGGTTTGCACAAAATCGGAAGTTGTTGAGACAACGAAAGCAGGCTTTGCAGGTTGTGACCTTGTAGGAGGGGAGGGGAGCCAAGGTTTATTGGGAGGGGGGCAGCAGTGGCGTCAATCCCTTGTTCTTCTTCCCCCTCCCCACAAGCTTGGATTAGTGGTAGTTCTCCAAGCCCACAAATCACAGAGGTCATTCAAATTAAGGCACATGGAATCTGTTGTGGCTGAACCAGAAGGTTTGGTTAAGCAAGGTCACAATAGGTCTCCCTCGTTCGCAGATGCTGGGATTTCCAATTACATTGCTCAGACGGAGAAGTTTGGAACAGGGGTGTCCGATGGGCCCATCTACAGCACCATTGATCCTGCCAGCGACGACATGAGGACGTTCAATGGGGCCTTTTCCCAGCACACCACCCCATATGCCACCACGCCCGTGGTACCATACGGGGCAGCACATCTACACTCACCTGACGAAGAGGAGAGCCAGTGGAACGGCCAACCTGGGCTGCCCAGCATCCAGTATGCCCAACCCGAACGGGGCAGAGCTGAGAGTGGTAGGGACCTTAAGCATATAAGAAACTGGGCACCTTTCTCATCTCCCTGGGAATTATGTTTTCAAGTTCCATCAGTGTTACCTGCCTAGAAATGGAAGCCTTTAGTGCATCTTACAGAAGAATCTTTTAGTGTATGGAAAGTCCAATTGTGATTTTATCACCGTGGTTAATGATAGGGCGTTGTTAACATGCATAGCATGTTGCAACGCAGCTTGAGCGAAACAGGAAACGCCCCAACAATATTTAGCTCGGAAATTAGTTAATGGGAAAAGATCACGGAGAGAGATCAGGTTGACAGGGATGAATTAATTTACAAAGCCCTGAACAGCTTAGGTCCAGGGTACGTAAGGGTCTGCCTAAACCCTTTTATCCTCGCTAAGTCACTGGCATCGCCCGAGTTAATAAAAACAACAATAATTTATTATTTATACCCCGCCCATCTGGCTGGGTTTTCCCAGCCACTTTGGGTGGCTCCCAACAGAATATTAAAAACATGATAAAACATCAGACATAAAAAACTTCCCTAAACAGGGCTGCCTTCAGATGTCTTCTAAAAGTCAGAAAGTTTTTTATTTCCTTGACATCTGATGGGAGGGCATCCAACAGGGCGAGCACCACCACTGAGAAGGCCCTCTGCCTGGTTCCCTGTAACCTCACTTATCTCAGGGAGGAAACCGCCACAAGGTCCTCGGAGCTGGACCTCAGTGTTTGGACTGAACGATGGGGGTGGAGACGCTCCTTCAGGTATACTGGGTCGAGGCCGTTTAGGGCTTGAAAGGTCAGCACCAACACTTGGAAATGTACCTGGAGCCAATGTAGGTATTTGTAGAGTAAATGTGCATGGCATTCTACTGCTAGAGAGTTGTTGGAGTTTTTTTGTTAAATAAAGCAATTTCATCCTCTGCTGTGCCGGAGGGTCCCGTCTCTGAGCTCTGTTTCTCTTCAGTAGTTGCTAAGCCTGGGAAACAGAAGTCCATGGGGAAGCCAGTGAAAACACCATCCCTCAACTGGACAGAAGTGCTTCCCCCGCCTCCATCTGCCAGTGAACTGAGCCAGTACGTGGAGGAGGAGGAAGACGAGGAGCTAGAAGTCAGGTAAGCAACAAAAGAAGGGCAGAAGAGACCACGTCCTTTCACTGCCATGTTTCCCTTGGAAATGGAACTGGTTTTGATCTGGGAAACATGTTCACAATTAGTTGGAGCGCCAACTGGTATCGGGCCAGCACATTCCTATGTGCTCTAATGCGCTCTGCTGTAAACTGCTGCCTTTGAAGAGTGTTTGGAAACTGCAGCTGGTCTAGGACGCCAGGTTAGTAACTGGAGCAAGTCAATCAGAGCATATTTAAAATATATATATATCCAACCACTAGGTGGAGGGTTAAGTCTAGTCAAAGGCGACTATAGGGTTGCAGCGCTCATCTCGCTTTGAGGCCGAGGGAGCTGGCATTTGTCCACAGACAGCTTTCCAGGTCATGTGGCCAGCATGACTAAACTGCTTCTGGTGCGATGTGATATCATGACGAGTTCCAGAGCACATGGAAACGCCATTTACCTTCCTGCTGCAGTGGTACCTATTTATCTACTTGCACTGATATGCTTTTGAATTGTTGGCAGGAGCTGGGACAGAGCAAAGGGAGCTCACCCCATCATGGGGATTCTAATCAAGAGGCTCAGTGATTTAGACCACAGCACCACCCACTCCTTTTTTTCTTAACCACAACACCATATTGGCCAGTGTGGTGTTTTAGTTAGAGTAGGGGTAGGTGGGGAACCTGGGTTCCTCCAGATGTTTTTGGACTTAGGTTCCAGACAGATGTTTCAATGCAATTGCTGACTTCATTGAAGGGAGACCTTAGAATCCAATCCCAGACGCATTGGCCAATAATCAAGGACAATGGAAGTTGTGATCCAACAAGACCTGGAGGGTTACAGGTTCCCCATTCCCGAGTTAGTGCGTCAAACTAGGATGGGGATGTCTGGATTCAAACCCTCATTTAGGCATGAAGCTCATTGGCCAAGCTCAGCCTAGTCATTTGCTCAGCCTAACCTAATTCCCAAGGGTTATTATGAAAGTAAAAAGTGAGGTGAGAAGGAACAATGTACCTCTGAGCAACTTGGGCAAAAACAATGAATGAATGAATGAATGAATGAATGATGGATGGATGGATGGATGGATGGATGGATGGATGGATGGACGAACGAACGAACAAACTAACTAACTAACTAACTAACCAACTAACTTCCATTTTACTGTCACTGGCTCCAAGATTGGAAAAAAGCTTACAAAACCCTGGTTTAGATACCCCCTCTAGATGCTATGGAGCCTTGTTCTCCTAAGGATGATTTCAGGGATTGGGAGCCCAGCGTGCCCCAGCCCAAAATGTCTAGCTCACTTACTTTTTGTAGTTCAGAGGTGGAGGAGTGGTGCCCACCCCTGCCAGAAAGGACCTACCTGATGGAGAACATCCAGGAAGAGGAATGTCCTCCACCACCGCCTCGTGGAGAAGCCTCCTCTCCTGCAAATTCCTATGGCCAGCAGTCCACAGCCACGCTGACCCCCTCACCCCGGGAGGAGATGAGAGCATCTGAAGATATCCCCAGGCTGCATCACTTTGAGATCCCACACCTGCCCAGGTATGATTCACCTAGGGACTTGGGAAAACAGGGGTGCTTGGGGGAATTCGTTCTTTGTCAATTCCGATACAAACTGCCCCGATCCACACCTTGCAGAGTAAAGTGCATATTGGAGCCTAATTGTCCTTCCTGGGCACACACATTTGATCAGGAAGGTGATATAAACAGAGAGAAGTTGTAGAATGGATGGTATTAGAGCATAGTAGTGGGAAACATAAGCCAGTGCAGTATGTACTCTTAGATCCTACTGTGCAATTGCAGAATTTTGTGCTGAGCAGAGAATTTGGCATCCTTAACAACCTCAGCCTTGTAAAAACAAGAAAGGAGGTTTCTGGTCCTCATGGTGGGAGTGAGTATAACATCATTCAGATAACCAAAATTCAGGTTTTGTTGGTGCAGAATGGGAGCCATAATGCAGAATTCTGGTTTATGCCCAGCTGGTCTCCCCACCTCTTATCTGCTCCCACTGGGGCTTGTCCTCTCAGCTTAATGTGTTGCTTTCTGTATTCAAGGCGGTTACCCAACGGCTCGGGGCCATTGCCCAAAGCCTCGAGTCCTCCTTTGACCCAGTCCAACCCAAATCTCAACGTGCCTGAAGAGGGACCCGAAGGCATCACTCCCAGGCAAGGTCATCGGCGGAACCTGAGCCAGACGCCGGCGCACAGTGCAGAGAACGTTGACTCTCCGGGAATAGGTGGGTGCATTTTCTTCGACCCTCTTCTGAGGGGCAATGTGGTATCTAGGGCACAGGGAGATGGAGGGATTGGCCACCTCCTTTATGTCCCTGAGCAGAGAGTCAGTGGCCTTGCAGCGCCGGGTTTGAGAGGCTTTCCCTCGGCACCAATTCACTGCAGCTGGGATAGTCAAAACATCTCCGGAGCTGATTGCCCTTGCATTTAATTCCTTTAAGACAGGGATGAGGAACCTGCAGGCCTTTAGATGTTGTGGGACTCAAGTTCCCATCAGCCCCAACCAATATGGCCAATATGATGGGAGTTCCTCATCCCTTCTTTAATAAGAAATCCCTTCTTCTCCCAGTGGAGAGCAAGACTGAAGAGGACATGGGTTCCTGTCCCCTCTTAGCCATTAAGCTCACTGGGGTTGGCCATCTCTAAGCCTGACCCACCTCACAGGGTTGCTGTGAAGATGAAATGGGAGGGGCTGGAACCATGTGCAGTGCCATGAGCTCCTTGGAGAAGGGTAGGACAGAAATATAAGGAACGATTAAGTCATGCCCCCTTCCGCTTTTAGCAGGAAATGGTTCTGAGCTTCCGTAGCAGCCACAGGAACACATGTGGCAGGGCTGAGGCTGGGTGGGACAGACCAGGTCTCTGGCTGAAGAGTCTCACTCTGGTATTGGGCTTTTACCGACAGGCAAACTTCACCCCAGCCTAGCAGACATGCCTCTCCCTCCGGGACAGAAAGCAAAAAGCAAGAAGAAATCCAAGTCCAGCCACTACCGTCGAGAGAAGAAGCAGGGAGGTAGGTGTGGCTATGCCCTGGCCCCTGAGGTTGCCCAATTCTTCCATCCTTCTAGGGTTCCTCTTAATTTCCTATTTCCTTAGCTTTTTAGAGCTGTTTCCCATCTTTTTCTGTAGTATGAGACAAACAGAAGGGAGTATTATTGATCTTGGTATGAGTTTTCGTGTGCATGCACATGGAAGCTCATACCAAGAACAAACTTAGTTGGTCTTTAAGGTGCTACTGGAAAATTATTTTATTTTATATATATATATATTTCTACTGTGTCAGACCAACACAGCTACCTATCTGAATCTAGAAGGGAGTATTGTTTCAGTTGCTTAAAATAAATTGATTTTTAAAAAATTCTAAAACACATATTCCTGGTTGTGATTCAGCATCGTAAGACTCTCAGATTTCCTGTCTTTAAGCAATGGGTGCCATTCTTATGGCTGTGAAGGTACAGCTTAAATACATGCAACAGGTGCCTATGGAAATATTGGGGAAGGTGGGGACTGATAGTACTTCCCCCTTGGTTCTGCTCACAGACCTCCCACCGCCGCCCTTGCCGCCTCCCGCCGAAGACCTTGGCACCGCTGCTCCAGACGGCGCCCTGCGACTGGACTGTGACCCTTCCTCTCTGGAGAAGAACTTGAACGCTTCCTCGGCCCTGGAGCGGAGAGCCGTCCATCGCACAGTGGCAGGACAGCACTACCACCAGCACCGGGATGGTAATGCCAACCCCAGTAATAATGGCTTCCCTGGCTTCCTGTACTCTAGGTTGAATTTCTGCCTCGCTAAAGTGTCATCGTCTGGCTAGAGTAGTGGGAGGCACCAACTGGGGAACCCCCAAACGAAGAAGGCTCAGAGCCAGGGGATTAGTGGTGGGATGACAGTGAATGGTCAGAGGGAGAGGAAGGAGACAATTGGGAGGAGCAGGTCTCAGAAGTGGTAGCAGGGTTTTGTGAGCAGGAAGAGGCTGGGGCAGAGAGCAGTCATGATTCAGAGGCTGGAGAGGAGGGAGACCCAGAGGCAGAGATCAGGAAGGCTACTTCCTTTCTTGCTGTGACCAATTCCCCTTCCTTCCTCCCTCCCTGGTCTCCAAGGACCAGAAGAGGTATGAAGAGGGCGGGGGAGAGACAGACGCATTGACTGAGTCTCAGATTGCTTGGGAAGGACCCGGGGCAGGGGGAGGAGGCTTGGTCAGCTATGGGAAGGCAGGGGCCTTCAGTCCTCACAACTCCCTCATCAGGGCAAGACCTACTGGGAAGGGTTGCTGTGCTCACTAGGCCTGAGCTGTTTTGTTTCCTTGAATAAAGAGTTAACTTCACTGACACCTTGTGACTTATTGCTGACCTGCTTCTGACATAAAATCCTCCCTTGGTATTGTAAGATCGCTGTTATTTTGAACAGAAACAAAAGCTGCCTCTTTTAACCTGCCTGCCCTTCTGTCAATGCACAGGCTGTGCTGAGTGCAAAATGGCAGCCAAGTCTGGGTGAAGCCAGAGCTTGCAAGACTAACCACCTGCTTTCGCTGTTGTTGTTTCTACTCTCTCTCCCTCTGTGTGTGTGCTGGCAGAGGAGGAAATCATCCCATACAGCAAGCCCAGCTTTCTCTCCAGAAGCCAGGTGTCAAGCAACTGCTCCACAACAGGAAGTTCTTCCTCCAAGGGGTCAACAGGATCTAGAGGTCATGGGTCAGGACGCAGCCGGACAACAGGGGATCGCAGCGAGGTGATTTAGCAGCACATCCTTTGCGTGTTTTAAAAATAATCTTTTGCGTTAAGGCACCTGGCCTGGCGACGGGTGGAGGGTGCCAGTTTTGGGAGATGGGTTGACACTGGCCTGGCACCAGCCCAGGTGCTGAGACCCCCAAAGACAGTGATGGACACCAGCATGGATGTCTTTAAAAGACAGTTAGCTTTGCCCTGAATCAAATTGTCTGTCTGTGGCTACTAGCCACATGATGGCTATGCCCTTCCTTCATGGTTGTAGGCAGTAATGCTTCTGAGCAGTTTCTGGTAACTGCAGGAGGGGAGAGCCCTGCTAGGGCTTCCTGTAGGCAGAGGCATTGCATCATTTGCCAGTGCCCAGAAGCAGGGCACAGAGGGTAAAGAAAACCCACCATGCCAACCCGGCCTTCGCTGCTGTTGCCGCTGGGTGGGCGCAGGGCACAGAGGGTCCACAGGGCTGCACTGCGCTACCTGTCTGCCCACTTACCCATACAGGGTGGAGACTGGCTGACCAACTCAGCCCTTGGTGGGTGCATCAACCCCGAAGCAAGGCGGCCATTCAGCAAGGGCCCCAGGGATGACATGGTAACAAGACCAGGCTAGGCTGAGTAGAACTCCAATGTATAGTTAACAGAGTAAAAACTTAAACACGTTGCAGGATTCCCAAAAATAGACCAGAGGCAATTAATATTTCATCCAGCAGAGCTTTACAGCTACTGAAGGCAAATGAGCATAATGGTCACAAATCCAATTCATTCAGGATTGGCACTGTCCATAAGAAATCCAGTTGCAGCAGACTTGATTTAAACTTACAATATAATTAAACCTTAACACTAAGCATACTAGATACAGAACACCACACCAGAAGGATAGAGAGATAGAAAGAGTGAAACCCAGGCTCCTTCTGGCCTTACTGTTATAGTCAGCATGACCATGAAAGAAGAGATAAGAGAACCAATTGAAGCCAGCAGTACTCAGCTTCTCTGAAGGAGTAACCCAAACATCATGAACCTTCTGCTTACTTCTTTCACACAGAGAAGCTCCCAGAACCTTCTTGGAATAAGTAGAATAGGAAAGATCTCTGCATATAAGATCAATACTTTCTACACTAAGAAATGCAAACTGACAGGTAGCGGCAGGTAGGGTGGGACAGGGATCCCTGCATGGGGGTGCCTGGTTTGCGCCACCCCAAGTCGTGCACCCAGGGTTACAGTCTCCCTGGGCCCCCTCACACTACACCCCTGCCCACAGGCATCAGGCTGGACACTGTGAAAACAGGGTGATGGTCTAGACCTAGCTGTCAACTTTTTGCTTTTCTTGCGAGTAATCCTATTTGGAATAAGGGAATTTCCCTTAAAAGGGGGGGAAAGTTGACAGCTATGGGTCTAGATGAGCCATTGGCCTGATCCAGCAGGCTCTTCTTGTGTTCTTATGACCCACGGCAGTGTTTCTCATGCTTGGGTCTCCAGCTGTCGTTGAACTACAGCTCCCATCATCCCTAGTGAACAAGATCAGTGGTCAGCGATAATGGGAGCTGTAGTCCAACAGCAGCTGGGGACTCAAGTTTGAGAAACACTGTCCTACGGGAAGGATGGAAGGCAAATGAAGAGCAGAGGCAGATCTTGCTGATACCACCCCCTCCCTCTCTTTCTGCTTTCAGGAAAAGAGATGAAACCAGATGGAAGTCAGCGGGGGGGAAAGCGAGGCCTTCGAAGGAATTGGCAGCCGCAGACTTTGGGCCGGGAAGCGGGGGGTGTTTCTGTGCTTCTAATTTATGATCCCTCCAAAGAAGCCGCATGACCTGGCCCCTTTGTAAATAAGTTTGTTCCCTGGAGGTTGGCAGTCCCTGGGAGCCAAGGAAGCTGTATTTATAAATCGTGGCAAAAGGGACAGTCAAGTCTCGGGCCTCGGAGGGCCTGCTTTTGGAAACATTGGCATTTCTGCAACTGGAGGGTTTGGGTCCGATGGGAGAGGGGACGGGAGGAGGCAGTGGGGAAGGGGCTTTGCCTTCCGCCATCCTGCTAAGGGTGGGCAGTGAGAGCAGCCCATCCCACCAAGCACATGCTCGGATATTGCCCAGGTGCTCAGTCCTGCTGGCCACATGGCAGAGGGCAGCAGGTGTTTCTTTGGTAGCTAATGAATCCTTTTGTAAAATGACCAATAAAGCTGTTTGTTAACCTGGATCTCTCAGAGTTCTCTTTCCTTTCGTTCCTCCGGTGCAAAGCATCTCATCCTGGACTTGGAGCAGAGCCTGTGCAAAGCTTCTTTGCATAAGGCAGGTAGCTTGCCTATCTCAGCCACCTTTGAAAAGCCAGTTCTACGCAGATAAGCTCAATAGGAAATTGGAGCAACCTGCCTTCTTGGGGTGTGAACACTGCGTGAGCACTCTGTGTTATATCTTAACTAACTGAAGTGGCCATCATCTGGAATTGGCAAAGCTATGTGCATTTCCAGGTGGACTCCATCTACGGCAGGGGTCAGCAGACTTTTTCAGCAGGGGGCCGGTCCACTGTCCCTCAGACCTTGTGGTGGGCCAGACTATATTTTGAAAAACAAAACGAACCAATTCCTATGCCCCACAAATAACCCATAGATGCATTTTAAATAAAAGGACACATTCTACTCATGTAAAAACACCCTGATTCCTGGACCATCCACTGGCCAGATTTAGAAGGCGATTGGGCTGGATCCAACCCCTGGGCCTTAGTTTGCCTACCCATGCTCTACGCTTTCTAATTTAATGTGTTGCCATTCCTTAACTCAGCAATCTGGATGGCCATCTGCCATGGATACTTTGGTCGAAATTCCTGCATTGCAGAGGGTTGGACTAGATGACCGTTCTGACTCTACAATTCTATGATTCTACATTTCACCTTTGTACTATTGTCTGCTTTCTGCACACATTCTCACACACCTTCCTCTGTCCTCCATAAAGGTAAGCAAGGGGCATCATCAGGGTTCAAGAACGCATTCCAGACAAAGAATGGTTGAGGTGCAAAGCAGAGTCAATGAGGGGTGTGGCCTGAGGAAGAGACCCAAGGGCTAGACTGAGAAGCTTGGGGGGGCACAGTTGTCCCCCAGACCTGAAGTTCCCCATACTTGATCTAAGCCATGGATGGTATGCATTTCTCAAGAGTATTTGTTTTCAGTCCATAGGTTTTACAAGATCAAGTCAATACAGTGGAACCTCAGGATGCGAACGGGATCCGTTCTGGAGCCCCGTTCGCATCCTGAAGTGAATGCAACCCGCATCTGTGTGTGTGCGGGTCATGATTCGCCACTTCCGCACATTTGCGTGACGTCATTTGAGCATCTGCGCATGCGCAAGTGGCAAAACCCGGAAGTAACACACTCCGTTACTTCCAGGTCTCTGCAGAGTGCAACCCAAAAGCACTCAACCTGAAGCGTATTCAACCCGAGGTATGACTGTATTGCCCCAACCTGTGGGCTGACTCTCAGCCCTGCCATCAGTACAAGACATCTTTGGACAACTGTCAGAACCTCATTGTGGCGGCCAGGCATTCCACCATGCCAGTGTGTACCCCGGGTCCCTTTGCTGAGCAGCTGGAGCCACTGCTTTAAATTTCCCACAATGCTCTGGACTAGGGCAAGACCAGGAGCATTGTGGGGAAATCAAAATGGCAGCCACCTGCTGCTGATGACAAGGCACCTGTTGTTGGATGCTTCTACCAGGTAAGCCTCCAAGGGCCCACCGACACGAGCCCAAGGGTGTATGTAGAATTCTGCCTGTATATCAAGCACTCTAGCTCTCCAGATAGGCTAAACAGCCTGAAATTACCGTATTTTTTGCTCTATAGGACGCACCGGACCATAGGAGGGGGAGAACAGGGGGAAATTTTTTTTTCTTGTTCTCCCCCTCTAAAACAAGGTGCGTTCTGTGAGTTCAAGGTGCGTTCACCCGAAGCCTCCGGAGCCCAGAGGGAACTCCCGCTGCTTTCCCCCACCGCCAGCCCCAAAGACTAGGTTGGGGAGCAGTGGGAAGGCTCCCCGCTTCCCTGCAGAGGCTTTGCACAGCTAACCCCAAGCTAGAATAGCGAGACGGAGCACTGTGCAGTGCTCCATCTCCCTGTTCTGGCTTTGGGCTTAGCCGCGCAGCCTGCATTCGCTCTATAGGATGCACACACATTTCCCCTTAATTTTTGGAGGGGAAAAAGTACGTCCTATAGAGCAAAAAATACGGTACTTCAGCCGTCTGGCAGGAGGGAGAAAAAAATGTGCAATGGAAGTAGGTGGTCAAGCCAGTTCCTGTCAGATGGCGGATGCTGATGAAAGGCAGCAGAGCAGCCAAACTGCCTTGGGTTTTGGCCCAGCGCAAACAGCGACAGCCTGCCCAGTCACTCAGGGTCACTTGTCCATAAATGGTGCTCAATTTACCATGAGCACAGCAAGCTGCACTGGGGCTTTGAGAAGACTTTGCAGAGAACAAGGATCAACTGGCACCGCTTCCGCTGCTGTCTAGCAAAAGAGATTTCAACGGTGCCCAAATCTTGTACCAGAAAGACCTGCTGCTGATGCGTTTAAACTTGGGTTTCCACCTCTGAATTGGAGGGGATGGTCACCTCTTTGATTCCAACTCCCTGTTCTTCTGCTTTTATCAGCAGCCCAGCATTTTAGCAGGTGGAGCTCCCCCCCCCCCATAGGCATGGAGATAAAATGATGGAGAAAGTACCACTGGCTTCATTTGGGCATGTTCAAGGCCCAGGAACAGGGCCAGCAGAAAAGCTGGCAAGCCTAGTAACCCTCTGTGAACCGTTAACAATTAGAGGCACGACACAATTGGGAACACGATTTAATTGATAAATCGTGTGACTTTTACGGTGCCATCTTCTGCATGTTTACTCAAAATTAAGTCCTGTTGTGGGGCTTACTTCCTGGTATAAGTGTGCTTTATGATTGCGGCTGGGTGGAACTGCTGTAGGACTCACATCCTCTGGCTGGAGGGAGTTAGGAATGCATAGAGGTCCTTCCCCACCAGTGGAGAACACTTACCAGTGGGGAGGGCACCTCCAATGTAGAGACCCCTCACTACATCCACAGAAGACTCCATGGTTTAAGCTCTACTGCTTAAGGTGGACCCTCAAATGGATACTGGAGCTGCTTCAATTCCATTCCTCAAATGAAGAAACGCCAGGATTGAGTTTCCCTCTTACATTAGATTACAAGTGGCATAAGTATTATACACCTGGACCCATTGAAGGGAGGAACATTTCTGTAAATCCATTGCTGGAGGATAAATACTAGGTCCCCCACCACCACCCTACTGACCTCCCACTTTGGCCAATGCAAAATGGCCGACTCTGAAAGGGGTGGTAGATTTGCCACATTGCCCAACACCCCTTTCCATTTCCCATGTATGATTGCAACAAGCCAATGAGTCTATCAATCAAATGTCCATCTATGTAAAAGCAATAGTTTTGAAACCAGAAGAATATCCTCTGTGTTTTTAGATGGCAGATGCATATGTCATAGGAGGCATTTTCATTTTTAAAAAAAGCCCCATCATATTCTATTATTTTTGGAACTATTTTGTAACTTTTAAAGCTGTTTTTATTATATTGTGTTCAAAACCTTGGGACATAAGTGGAAGGCTAATAATAATAATAATAATAATAATAATAATAATAATAATTTTGCCTTAGAAGAGGCTATTTCCTCCTGGTTGGATGCTTCTTTTAAGATGAAGTTTGCCATCCACAGTTTTTATAACATACTAAATATAATGGCTGAAAAAAATCACTCTCTGCCATAGACGGGTGTTGCTATATCTCAACCCAAGCACTCTGATGTAATCCTTTAAATGTCCCAGACACACAGCAGATGAGTGAGGAGGACAGACTGTGAACTGAATGGACAGAAGAAGCTGTGACTGCCTTGTTGCCTACTGTGGCGAAAGATTTCCAGGTTGCAGATGGGCAACCTTCAGCCTATTCAGTGCCCTCATGAAATGAAAGGCTGCAGAAGTTACTGGGAAGTGGGGTGAGCCTGCTGGGGAGAAATCTTAGCAGGCACCCTCTTTTCCCCTGTGCTACTTATTAGGCAGCTCACAACAGGAATTCCGGCTGGATTTATTTCCCCATAGATAGGGTTACCATATGTCCAGGATTTCCTGGACATGTCCTGTTTTAGGGGGCCAGCACCCCTGAGTGGATTTTTGCCTTTTGGAATAAAGGTCCGGGTTTGGGGGCTTTTTATTCTTGTGTTTTGGGTTTTAAAATAAAATAAAATTGTGGGGCACATGCATGCTCAGAAGGCGCTGTGCCCCAAGAAGAAGAAGGAGGAGGAGGAGGAGGAGTTTGGATTTGATATCCCACCTTTCACTCCCTTTAAGGAGTCTCATAGCGGCTAACATTCTCCTTTCCCTTCCTCCCCCACAACAAACACTCTGTGAGGTGAGTGGGGCTGAGAGACTTCAGAGAAGTGTGAATGGCCTAAGGTCACCCAGCAGCTGCATGTGGAGGAGCGGGGAATCGAACCCGGTTCACCAGATTACGAATCTACCGCTCTGAACCACTACACCACTCTGGCTCTCCTAAACAGGAAACGCGGACCGGGTGGCCTGGAGCAGCCTGACGGAAATTGCGCTAGGCTGGGCGTTGTTTCTGGCGGCTGCCAGGCCTTGCACAGCCTTTTTGGGGTTGCACAAGGCCCCTCACCGGTCCTGGTGGCTGCCAGGCCTTGTGAAATGTCCCTGGGGCCGCTCAGCCTCCCATCATGAGCAGGAGGCCAAAGATAGCAAAGGGTAGAGAGGGGAGAGAAGAAGCAGGGAGCAAGCAGGTGAGGAAGGGGTTAGCGGCAGGGAGGGGGCGAGCGAGGGACATGAGGGATAGTGTGGGGGGGTGCCCCATGGAGGGGTGTGTCTGGGTTTTTCATCCCCAGAATATGGCAACCCTACCATAGAGACTCCCTTGGCTTAGGGAAGAATGCATCTGTCGCAGGGCTTCTAAAAGCAGGAAGAGCCATGCGCTTTTGGCTGCTCTCGACTGGGGACCAATGGTGGGTGGCAGACTGCCCATCCGTGCAAGACCCTGAGCCAGATTCTGCAGTGGGAAGGAGGGAGGGACACACGCACACACACTGTGCCTCTTTTGCTCATGGTGTGGCAAAGCAAGGATGGTTTTTTTTGTTTTTTGTTGGAGCTTTCTGCAACTGAAAGGCACCTTGAGAGGCTGGTGCCAGGGAACTGGGCTGTGGAAAAAGCCCAGGGTTGATTTGTTCAGGGAAGTAACACTTTTGCAATTTATCCTCCCGCTGGGAGTGCAGTCCCCCCCCCCCCCACTCCCTTCTCCACTGCAGCCAGTGATAAATGGGCTTGTGGTCAGTAAATCAAAGAGAAATTCTGCTTAGGAAATGACATGGCTGCTTTTGGCAGAGGGAGATGGATGGCTGGCTGGCAGCGGAGACTTGGCTTGTTTGGAAAGGACACCAGCCACCCCACAGCTTGTTTCTATTGGGGTAAGGGGAGTGAAAGAGAGAAAGCACACACACACATACCCCAAGGGAAAGTGGAACATGCCCCTTCCCTCTTCTCACATCCATGGGAAGAGGAGAAGGGTCGTAGCTTAGTGACAGAACGTCTGTCTGGTTAAGTCCCCAGCATGTCCAGGTAAGGTTGGCAATGTCTGCTGTCTGAAATCCGGGAGAGCTGCTTCTACTCAGTGTAGGCAATATTGGCCTAGATAGAGCAATGGTGCGACTCAATGGACAGCAGCTCCCAATGTTCCTATTTCCCCCAAGCCTGTTGGATCCCTGGACACCCATTCCCCGGGTTCGTCTTCCATGCTTTCAGATCAGGGTGTTGCAGGTCTGGGTGCCAGATGAAGCTCTTGGGTCCCCAAGATTCTCTCCAGACCCTTGGCAGGCATGCTGGGGACCTCTCCTTTTGCCCTGCCTCAAATCCTGGAGAGGCACTGCCAGTCAACATCAAGAATGCTAAGCCAGATGGCCCAGAGGTCTGTATAGAGCAGCTTCCTGTGCTCTTTGAGGCAGTGTGCTACTCCTCCAAGAATACCATCATGAGTGCCAAGGAATAGCCCAAGGAGCTGGGAGGCTTGGAGTGGCTGCAGAAATCCCCCCTGGGGCTACAGTAATGTGATTCTGTAATGGCATGTATAGCTAACCCTGGTCTTAGGTACCGAGAGAAACCGTCTAAAAGCTGGACGAGAAGCTTTGCAGCCCCGAGCTTCATAATCCCAGCCTTCATCCCTGCAAGCAGAGGATTTCCCCCCAGCTTACTGCAAAGAGGGGCAGAGGTGTTTGGAAAGCAGCAGGATTTATGGCTTCAATTATTTTCCTTGCACCAAAGTCTGCTTTAATAAGCAGTGCAACAACATTGCGTGCTGTGTGTGTGTGTGTGTGTGTACACATTTGTAGGTCAGGCACCATCCAGGCCAAAGCAGTAATACAGTTCAAGCAAGCCATGCGCTGCAGAGTGGAGAGAAGAAGCTGGGGAGGGTGATTGAGAGAAGGGCTCTTAACAGAGTGTGGGAGATGCTCATTTCTGGCCATTGCGGGCAGCTCCAGGTTTCTGCTGTCCTTGGGCATGAGATCTCTGGTGTCACTGTATAAGGAGGAGTCTGGTCTGGGGCTAGAGATGTAAGGAGGCAGAGATTTCTGTCCCATCTGGGGTTCATTCCAATCCGCACTGTTTCTGTTCCGCTACAGTTCAGTTTCTGCTAAAACCTACAACTCTTCATCTTGCAACGGCCAACACACATGTAATTAATTATGCAATTAATTTCAGTGGAAGGGAGATGTTCAAAACAATGCAGAAGATAAGGTAATTATGTAACATTCATGAACTAAACACAGAAACACACCCAGAATGGTAGCAAATACCACTCTGATTCGGTTTTTTTGTGATTTTTGTCCTGACCAGGGTTCAAATCCCAAATGAGCCATGAAGCTCACTTGGTGACCCTCAGGCCAGTCACTCACTCTTAGCCTAACCTGTGAGGATAAAATGGGGAGGAGGAAAACTAGGTACACCACCTTGAGTTCCTTGCAAAAACTGTAGTAAATATTATAATATAATAAGCGTATAAACTGCAATGCAATTAGGTTTTTCTGCCTCATCTAACCATGAGCATCCGTAAATGGTAGGGGTGAGACCAGGTGAGCTGTGCATTGAAGGGCAGGCATCCTCCCCCCCCCTTCTACCTGGGCTGCTGCTTCACACAGATCATAGAATCATAGGCGTGTAGAGTCGTAAGGTACCCCAGCCTCGCAGCCTGCAGCCTGACCCCAGCTTCTGATCCCACGTGGCCGATTGCAGAGTCAACAGAAATGGTGGCTGACTTCATCCTGGGATGGCAGCTGCCCCAAATGCTACAGACGAATCTCCTGAGCTCACAGTTCTTCCTGCCTGCAGATGCTAAACTCATCATCGGCGATTGCATTAAGCTTCTGTTCTGGGATGGAAGGGATGTTTACGTAATACATAGAAGGAAACTGGGGAGGCCGGGGGGCGGGCGGTTGGCTTGGCCACACTTAATGAACACAAAAGGTTTGGGTTTCCAAGCTCTCTGCTAAGCAGCTGCCTGTGTTTATTTAACCCCTCTCCAACAGGAAACCCCTCTGGAGTTCCCTGATTAAACCAGATGGGCCCCCCGAACGCTGCCAAGATCCTCTGGATGCCTGGCAAAAGGAAGGCAAGAGGCCGCTGAGAGTTTCGCCTTGTGCGACTCCACGTCGCAATGGTACCAGGAAGTCAGTGGCTGCTAATAGCCCTTCTCCCTCTTGCATCAGTAGAGTGTCCACTTCCTCTTATGCCAGAGGTCTCTGGACATGTGGGGCTCAGACATCTACCCATGGCTTCCCCTCCAAGAATCCAGGGAACTGGAGCTTGTTAAGAGAGCTGGAAATTGTGAGGGGTAAACTCCAGTTCCCAGGATTCTTGGGGAAGAGAGTCATGGGCAAGATTCACCTAGCATGCTCTGCCAACAGAAGGACTTCCAGCTGCGCAATGGGACTTCTCCTCCTGCCCCACGTTCCTTCTCCTCCTTCAGACAGGGAGTCTCCCCCAGCCTTGCATGGAGATGCTGGGGAACGTATCTGGGACCTGTATGCAGAATGGTTGCGCTATGGCTGAGCTATGGCCATTGCACCGTATTTCTTGCACTGGTCCTGGTTCTGGGAACACCTTCCTAAAGTTTGTGTCACTGAATTGGCTCTTGAGCGCCTTTGTCATTTGTCTGGATTCAGATGCCTCTTCAGGGTCTCTGGAAATTACCGCATTTTTTCGCTCCATAAGACGCATCTGACCATAAGATGCACCTAGTTTTTAGAGGAGGAAAACAGGGTGGGGGGGGAATATTCTGAATCAAATGTTGTACTAAACTATTTAATAAACTACTGGTATATCAGAGGAAGAGGGAAAGGGACAGGAGCTGTATGTTTCTTTAGCGTGCGCACTCAAGGAGCGATGAGCGGGGAGGCAGCAGGCCCCTGGACGGACCCGGCACAGGAACCCCAGCAGCCTCCTCTCCTGTAAGTGGCTCCTCTCCCACTTTGCTGCTTTAAAGGGAGTTGAACTAGGGAGAAGGGATCGAAGGAGAGCCTGTCCGTCCATCCCTCCCTCCTCTGTGGCTCGCTTTAAAGCAGCAAAGCTGGACAGGAGCCACTTACACCTGTGTAAGCGGCTCCTTTCCCGCTTTGCTGCTTCAAAGCGAGCCACGGAGGAGGGAAGGAAGGGGAGCCATGGATCCTCCGCTCGTGACTGCAGCAGGATCCCGCCGCCATCCGTAAGCATTCACTCCACAAGACGCACAGACATTTCCCCTTGCTTTTTAGGAGGAAAAAAGTGTGTCTTATGGAGCAAAAAATACGTTAAATCTCAAGAGGAGTAAAGCTGCATCTTGACTCCACTGCCCTTGTCAGTAAATGCATGTAGGCACAGAGCAAGCAAAGAGCACACAGATTTGCATAAAATGTGGGTATGCTAATCCATTGGTCTACGGCCTGCAAAGGGGTGGGCCTTAGCAAGTGCCCAGCCATGCCTAACCCTGACAGTGACCTTGCCAATGCTACAGAACATTGTGGGGAAACAGGAGGCTGCTGCTCACTCCACTGGAAGCTTGTTCCCCAGCAAACCTTAGGGTGGGTGGGGGGGACAGGCAGGCAGGAGGAAGCTCACTGAAGTTCCATCGTACCTGGAATAACTTCTGGCAATGGCGGCCTTAACTAGGCTCTATGCACCATTTAATACTAAGCATTTACAGACCTATTCTCCAGGGACAGTCCCATATTTACAGAAGTCATCCCAATTTCTCTTTTGATTCTGCTTATCCTTAGGACGTCCCTATTTTCATCAGAGAATTTATGGAGGGTATGGAGTTATGGGACCCCAGAGCCAAGGAGATAAGAAGATACAACCTTTAGAAGACATATGAATTCAGCCCTGTATAGGGACATGTTTTAATGTTTAATGTTTTATTATGTTTTTATATATGTTGAAAACTGCCCAGAGTGGCTGGAGAAACCCAGTCAGATGGGCGGAGTATAAATAATAAAGCCTTTGTTGTTGTTGTTGTTGTTGTTATGGAATAGGGCATCCCAATTTACATCAGAGAAATGTTGGAGGGTATGTACTTGTGCCACTTTCGACATCCTTGATCTCAGTAATCATTGCAACAACCCTGTAATGCAGGCCAGTACTGTTATCCCAATATGACAGGTGAGGAGGCTGAGGCTGAGCAAAACCATATTTGCTAGAGGCCCCCTTCTGAGTCTGTGGCAGAGGTAAGAATTGCTCCAGGGACAGTCTCGTTTCCTGCTCAGTGTCTTTGCCTCAATGCTCTCCAAGATCCAGGCTCAACGTGGGCAGCTCAGGGTTTAGCAATATCATTTTCTGCAAGAGCAGCAAGCAGGAGAAACCCTCAGCCATCAATAAGCCAAGAAGATGCTGCAGAGGGGGACCAGTGATGGGCCAAGCAAATGGTGCCTTGTTCCCCCCCTAATGGTAATTGATGCAGTTGAGTAATTAGGCCAGGCTGCTCACAGAGGCAGAACTTCATGCCCAGCTCTCCCGCCGCTCAGCCAATGTCCCGAAAACACCAAATCCAATTAGCTTGTCTTAAGAAGCAAAAGCTCTGCTCATAAAATTATCATTGCGGCCATAAAATTATCCATCCCTCTTCTCAAACTGAGCACAAGCACTTAACTCCCTGACCCTTTCTTGGCTCACTGAAGGCTGTGGGTCTGACCGGAATACAAAAATACCGAAAGCCCAACCTCCTCTGGGTTTCTGCGTTGAGCTCGGCGAGGGCCAAGGCTTGTAGTGAGGTGCCAGGGCAACTGTACGGGTGGAACCTATGAACCCACCTGGTCCGTATTTCCTAATGATGACATTTAAGAACCTAAGTGCTCTGCTAGGCCTCTCTAGCCTGACATCCTGTGCTCCCACCATGGCCAGCCAGAGGACCTGAGTGCAATAGCCCCGTTCTGATCCCCAGCAAGATATATTTGGAGGTAAGGTGAAAGGAGCAGATCTCGGAAGGAGGGGAGAATGCTTCAGAGCTCAGGTCCTGCTTCATGGTTTCTGGGTGGCCACTGTGACTACTGGACTCCTCCAGCAGGCTCCACTTATGTTCCTATGTTCTTATTTCCCATATAAGCAGGATAAGTGAGAGATATTATCCCCCCCCCCTTACTCGGAGAGGTTTTATTAATGCTGCTTAATACAAAAGGAGGGTTCTCCCCAACAGTTTAGAATCTTTACTGATATGCAGAAATGTATCTGCACGACACATATTACACCAATCCTGTTTGAACATATTACACTGATCCTGGCCTGGCTGCACTGACTGCCAATTAGTTTCCGGGCCCAATTCAAAGTGCTGGTTGTTGTTGTTGTTACAGTCATACCTCATGTTACGGATGCTTCAGGTTACGTGTTTTCGGGTTGCGGACTGCGGGAAACCCGGAAGTAGCAGAACGGGTTACTTCCGGGTTTTGTCGCTCATGCACGTGCAGAGGTGCTAAATCGTGCTTTGCACATGCGCAGAAGCGCTAAATCACACCAGCGTCTGTACATATGCAGCGCTTCAGGATGCGAACGCTGCGGGTTGTGGATGTGCCTCCATCACGGAATATGTCCGCAACCCAAGGTTCCACAGTACTACCTTCTGCCAACCCAGAAGTTTGAAAGCATGCCAGTGCAAGAAAATAAATAGGTACTGCTGCAGTGGGAAGGTAAATGGCATTTCTATACGCTCTGCTTTCCATCACAGTGTTCCATTGCACCAGAAGAAGTTTAGTCATGCTGGCCATATGGCCTGGAAAGCTGTCTGTGGACAAACACTGGCTCCCTTGGCCTGAAAGTGAGATGAACGCCACAACCCCATAGTCATCTTTGATTGGAGTTAACCGTCCAGGGGTCCTTTGCCTTTTACCTTTTATTATTATTATTATTATTATTATTATTATTATTATTATTATTATAATACTGCCCTATACCCAGAGGTCTCAGGACATAATCAAATACATAATCAAAATAAAAACAACCCAATAACACCCCCCCCCAAAAAAAAACCCCAACACCACACAGGATGTCAATCAAAACAACCAAAGCCTGGTTAAAAAGAAATGTTTTTGCTTGGTGCCTACAGGTGTATAATGAAGGCTCCAGGCGAACTTCCCTGGGGAGAGCATTCCACAGATGGGGGAGCCACTGCAGAGAAGGCCCGTTCTCGTGTTGCCACCCTTTGGACCTCTTGAGGAGGAGGCACACGAAGAAGGGCCTCAGAAGATGATCCCAGGGTCCGGGTGTGTTCATATGGAAAGAGGCAGTGCTTGAGGTACAGTGGTGCCTCGCAAGACGAAAAGAATCCATTCCGCGAGTCTCTTCGTCTTGCGGTTTTTTCATCTTGCGAAGCAAGCCCATTAGCGGCTTAGTGGATTAGCGCTATTAGCGGCTTAGCGGGCTTAGCGGATCAGCTGTTAAGCGGCTTAGCGGATCAGCTGATAAGCGGCTTAGTGGATCAGCTGTTAAGCGGCTTAGCGGCTTAGGATCAGCTGATAAGCGGCTTAGCGGCTTGGGGAAAAGGGGAGGGGGGAAGGAAAAAAACCCCGCAGGAACTCGCAAGACATTTTCGTCTTGCGAAGCAAGCCCATAGGAAATTCGTTTCGCGAAGCACCTCCAAAACAGAAAACCCTTTCGTCTAGTGGGTTTTCTGTCTTGCGAGGCATTCGTCTTGCGGGGCACCACTGTATTGTGGTCCTGAGCTGATGAAGGCTTTATAGGTCAAAACCAGCGCCTTCAATTGGGCCCGGAATCTAATTGGTAGCCAGTGCAGTCAGACCAGGATAATTTTAATATGCTCAAACAGTCCTGCCCTGATGAGCAACCTGGCTGCTGAATTCTGCACTAGCCAAAGTTTCCGAATCACCGTCAGGTTTTGAATGTTGCTCTTCCATCAGGCCTTTGACTGACTAATATTATACAGCCTTTTAAATGTGTTAAATGTGTTAAATGTGGGAAGCAAGGGTTCTTGTTTTGCTGATTTGTTTTATTTATTTTCATGTTTTTATCCTGTATTTTATTCTGTGAACCACCCTGAGATCTTATGATCAAGGGCGGTAAATAAATGAAATAAAATAGTGTATATCCATTTAGTGACAAACTAGGTGACAGATTTAGTCTCTCTCTTTCTGTGTGTACACACACACACACACACACACACACACACACACACACACAAATATGCATGCAAGAGGCAGAGTTGAAGGACACTTTATAGTCCGGCAGTAGGACTGGGGAGAGGTGTGGCCTGGGGAGAAGTCTAAGGACCAGACAGAGAGCTGCATTTGGCCCTGTACCTGAGGTTTCCAGCCCCTGTATGGAACTTTTGGGTCTCTTTGAGCAGCTACCATGTCTTAAAGTACACTCCTTGCTGAATTCTATCAGTTGGATGGTCTGGGAAATGGACACCCACATCCTCTGGGGATGACTTGCCCTGAACCAACTTCTCCCCTGCTTTCCCTCACCCCCAACCTGGTCAGTTGTAAATACCTCTTAGGTAAAGGATGTACAGAAGGAAACAACTGGCACGTACCTATGGCCTCTTTGAAACACTGTGATGCTATGAAATGGATTGCACCTTTTGGAAATGTTTCAATTTATTTACACAGTAAGGCCACACACACACACACATGAAAAAGTTAGTAGCTGCGCCACATCAGGCACAATTAGTAGACATGCGAAAGAAAGAAAATGTTTGCAGCGACGTAAACAGTTCTCCTGCAAGAAGGTAAAAACAGAGAAAGCAACAAAGGGCTGCCCAAGTTTAAAATGATTACCAAGTTGCTATTTTCTCCACTTTGAAGATTCTTTCTTTCTTTCTTTCTTTCTTTCTTTCTTTCTTTCTTTCTTTCTTTCTTTCTTTCTTTCTTTCTTTCTTTCTTTCTTTCTTTTTTTTCTCTCTCTCTCTCAGAAACCACTGCAGGCTGCATGGGGACGGTGGTGGTGGGGACCTCAGTCCAAACTTTAAAAATCCACAGGGTTGGCAATCAATAGTTAAGTAGGAGATTAGAAAAAGTGCCCCCCTGCCCAGTAGAAATGTCCTTGCAAGTCAGCAACCCAGATGGTGGCAGAGGCTGATGGATCCTGGGAGAGAAGCCAATGAAGAAAAGGCCCAGAGGGTTTTTCTTCATTATCCTGACACTGATCTCCACCTCAGAGGCTCCTGCAATGATCAGACTTCTGAAGAGTTGCCAATATGGCCAGGAGAAGGAGAAGAAAACACTGGTCTGGCTTTGCTCCTCTCCCTTTATAGTCCATTTAATATGCAAGAATCAGCAGGTGAAGGTTTTCCTGTTGCAAAGCTAAATACGTTCAGCTCAGTGGTGCCATCCAGGTAGGACTTTGGGGCAGATGTCCAGGGATCCATTCAGCTGCAGGAGCGGGAAGGCTCCTAAATGCATCAATCCTAAATGCTGGCTTACCACATTTTGAAGTTAAGTAATATATATTGCTGTCAAAAGAGGGGAGGGGTGTTAGGAACACAGTCTAAAATTATGCAATTGCACCACTAGATCATCTGCTCAGGACTGCAGATCATCATGGCAGGCTATAGAAGGACCAGTTCAAAAACTGTAAACTGATATCTTTTTCCCTATCCCCCCCAAAAAACATACACTGGAACACCAAGGATAAAATGAGAGAAGGTGAATCCCAGGCCTGACTCACTGACATCAGAATTCTGTGCATTTTGACTCAGAAGGAAGTCTCGCTGTGTTCCATGAGGCTTACTCCCACTTAAGTTTGCACAGGGCTGCATGATGCTCAATAGTCCAAACTAGTCTCAAAGCTAAAAAAAATTGTGAACACGATACGGGCAGGTTCCTTCTTCCACATATATTATGAACAATGCTATGGTTGAGGTGAGAAGAGGAGGTTACAAAGAACCAGGCCATTGATCCCTCGAACTCAGTGCTGTCATCAGTCCAGGGTTTCAGACAGGGGTTTGTCTCCCCCTGAGAGATGCTAGAATGAGAAGAGACTTTCTGAAATTTTGCAAAGGTCCACGGCATGCAGGCAGAACTGGCTCAAGGACTTCCAAGGAACTTCCATGGAAATTCTCCTTCCCGGAAGGGATTACAAATATATGCTTGGGTTTGTTGACAAAGGCCAAGATTGGTGAAAGTCTACTGGCCAAGAAGAGATACTGATTAGAGCTAGGGAATGAAGGAGCTGTCAATTTTTGTTCCCTCAGTTCCTCATTTTTCCCAGTCTTAAATTCTGTTCTCCACATTTTCCCAGCGATTTGCAATTCCTCGTGAAAATTCACCGGCATGCGAATTTCTCCTAATAAACACTTTTTGAAATGCAGTTTTAACTAACGTACATATATTTTTTTGCAGGCAATTTCCCCTAATATAATTCTTTTTGGGGTATATTATTTTTGCTAATGTATTCCTTTTCATGCACCCTCTCCAATAATCTAGCCATATTTTGTAAACATTGATTGGAGAAGTGCATTGCAAAATCGGGACAAGGGCAGATTTCAAAGGATGTTTGGGTTATGGTCTGTGTATCATTTTGAAAAGTGTGAATTTGATCAATCCTCCTCTCAATGCAAACTGAATTGAACGTCTCCCCCATCCCTCTCTAATCCTGACAGACCCCTTTCCAAGGAAGAGCAAGAGGGGCCTGCCTTGATCTGCTTCATGCACCTTTGTCCCCACACTCAGATGTGCTCTCCGGCCTTCTCAGCGACCCCCTTTGTTTGGCGTGGCAAGCTTCTCCACAACCGGTTCCTCTCCTCTCTTGGGAATGGCAAAGGATCCTGACCCAGAGTCCTGGGTAGCTGTCAGAGGAGCCTTGATGGCCCCAGCTTCTCTGTCTGGATAGCTGCTTGAGTCAGACTTGCAGGCACCTGAAAAGAAACAGTCTGTTGCTATTACTGTCCTTTGGGGAAGGGGCAGGGAGGGGCTGTAGCTCAAGCACAAAAAAGGATATTGTTCCAGGCAATACTGACGCACCAGGGCAGGGGCACAGAAGATTTGGGCAAAGCCAGAAGCCGTTGCTTTGACAACCAAGGGAAAAATCCTGTGTGCACATACTGGAGCCGGTCAAAAGCGTGTGCCCGGCAGGCCTCCCTCTGGTGCAAACAAAGGCACTTTTCCTACAGCAGGGCTTTTGCTCACCATATCCTAGAAGAACTATCTCTTCCCCCCCACATCCCTGAAAAGAAGCAAAATAATAATAATATCCAAAAAGTGCAACGAGCAGACGTCCAAATAAAGAGCTTGCTGCCTTTTGGTATAAGCAAGGTTAGAACTGCCCATTTTTATGGGCCTTGCACCTCTGCCTTTAACAACAAATTATGGAGTTTTTTCTCCATGTCAGATAAAAATAATAATCTAAAGTGCAGTATGGCTTGTGAGTTGTTAAAAGCATAGGAGCAGGAGCAGCAAAACAGAAAAAGTTGACAACTCAAGGGATAACTCCACGGAAACAGCTCTTTATTCAAACAACTTCTACTGAGAAGTCTCTGTTTCATTCCTCCTCTGCCTTCTGTGAACCCCAACAAATTTCTGAAGAATCTCAGTAAGAGACCTATTAGTTTAGGAAACTGACTTAGGCAGAATTGGTTCACCTAGCACCATATTGTCTACACTAACTGGCAGGGCACTCTATAGAGGGATCTGTCCCAGTCCTAACTGGAGATGCCAGAGCTGGAACTGGGACCATCTACATGAAGAGCAGATGCTCTTCAACCAAGCTATGGCCCCTCAACAGAACAACTTGCCCCATGCAAAATGTCTGCTTCTGCACCTAAGGGGACACTATTTCAACCGGTCCTCTTGGCAGTGAGTGTGGGGCCTGAAGGCTTGCAGGGAGTAGGCTAAGGACAGCCCAGAGAGTGGCAGTTAATGAGGGCAGCTACAAACATGTGTCAGCATCTGTTTAAGCATGTGCATGCCAGGGCCCATGGGCGCTAATACTGCATTGTCCAGAGGTTTTCAACCTTTTTGAGCCCACAGCTCCCATGACCAATTACATTCTTTCTGCGGCACCCCTGTGGGGCTCAGGAGCCCAGTTATGCCACCCCTTGCCTGCAGAGCTGGCAGCCTCTCACTCTTTTTCAAACACCCCCCTTGTGGAGTGTTTCCTCAGCCTCATCTCCTCTCCCTCTCCTTGGGAGTCCTCTGGGCAGCCACAGCTGCCGCCCCCAGTCTCTGAGCTGTCCCCTCTGCCCCAAGGAGAGCTGCCTCCTCACACTGCCCCACAGGGGCATGGAAAGAGGATGCCCACCAGCCTTAGTGGTCCAACAAAGAATGGCCGAAGGTGAACGTGAGGCTAGCACCTTACCTTGGGAGACAGCAGTGGCAGCAGCAGGCGCTGCTGGGCCTGCATGTTGGAAAGTCTCCCCTTCAACACCAGGCACTCAGCTCCCAGGCAGGCCTTGCACACAGCAAGCACAAGAAAGGCCAGTGTGGTGCCTGCCTGCCTGCCCAACCTCCCACTAGTCTTTCCATTCCCAACAGCAAGGGCTGTTGTACTGGCTGGCTTGACTCCCTCACCCACTTGTCTCAGCTCCTGTCAGCCAGCACCCCCTGGCCAGCCCCAGAAGCACCATTCTCCGGGAGAGCTTATCACCAGGGCTGCTGCAACAAACAGCTGTGCAAGCCTTTGGGAGGCAGAGACGCAAGAGGGCATCAGAGGGAAGGAAAGAGGAACAGAGGCCAGTGTTGCCGATGGCACCCCTGTCCATCATTCAAGGCACCCCAGGGTGCCACAGCACACTAGTTGAAAGCCACTGGCATTGTCCCTCCAGATGTTGCTGGCGAGCCAGAGGCTGTCCAACCTGGCCTTAATTGGCGGCTGCCTCTGATGAGTGGCTGATCTCCCGCGGTGGTATAGACTGCCAAGAACAAAGGCAGAGCAATATAGCACCAGCACTGTCATAAGTACTTATCACTGCACAGTACTCAGCCTTCTTGCCAGAGTACATAGATCACGGTCTGTGACTTAGTTTGTAATATGACAAGTGCTCTCTATTGATGATCCAACTATTCTCCTTCAAGGACGCCAGAGAGGCTCAGTGAACTCTGAATACAATGGCCTGCTGGAAACAAACAAACAAAAACAAGGACAGGACTTCTGCCAGTTAATCAGAAGAGGGAGTTTCTGCAGATGTAGCTTGTCACCTGCTCAACTCCCCTATTTGGCTCAATTATTAAAGGTGCAGGAGGAGTTTCCAATGGACCATGCTAATTAAAGGTACAGCAGATTCCTATCATAAGAATATAGGAAGCTGCCTTAGACTGAGGCAGACCAATTGGCCTCTCTTGCTCAATGTTGTCTATCCTGGCTGGTTTCAGGCAGGCCTCTCTACCAGCCCTACCTGGAGATGCCAGGGATTGAATTTGGGACCTTCGGGATGCAAGGCAGGTGCTGCAGGACTGAGCTATGAGCCTCATCCGCCTTCCCTCTACAACACAACTCTTGAAGACGCAGGAGCAGCCCTGGCCTGCTCTTTTTTGCACCTGCCTTCCGCCCCCCGAATGCCTTTGATGGATGCTTGCTGTGATCCACAAGAGGCATCGCTCAGAGCTATCTTGGGGAGTGAGGCTTTCTCCCGTGTGAGGCTCTGATCCAAAGTGGATATGGCAGGGGGGGCAAGGTGCACGGGATACTTCCATCACTAATTGAATCTCTCTTCCTTGCTTGCTGAGGCGCAAAGGTGTGGGAGGCCATCAGTCAGTCAGAGCATTGGAAATCAATAGGTCTTCTCTGTGCCCCCCTGCCCCCACCATGGAGCAGTCATGGACTGCAGACACTGGCCCCAATTCACCGCACCTCTGGCAATTTATAAGACATACCCACCCAAAAGGAGAGAAGCCACATAGGCAGTTGAATGGGGGGGGGTCACCCTATTCCTTCGAAAGCAGGTGGCTTTCAGCAAAATTTGCAAAACAAGCAGCAAATTTGCTGAAGTACAGGAGTTGCAATGGCCCAAATCACCATGTGTGATGCTCTCATGTTGGCCAGCAGAGCAGCTTCTCAGATCTGGGTCAGGCAGGGGACCTCTTGCAATTAACAAAGTCTGTGTATCTTGAGTAGCTGAGGAGGCCAAGGGCATTTTGGCAGGTGTGGCGATTTACCAAGTTACCAAGGGGTTGAAAAGCTCCCTCCTATCCTGGCTGTTTAATCTACCCAACTCGTAAGTGCAAAGGAATCTCTTGTGTCAAAAGGCTGGCCAACCCTGGGCAAGAGAGTTGCGTATGTCCTGTTTGCAATGAACAGACAAGGCCGCTGCAAATCAGGAGAACCATTCTTTTCCCCTGCCGTTTATTGTCCCCAGCAAACCACATGACAATGCCCTCCCTATTTAGCTTGAATTTCTTGCCGCCTGACTTCCATCAGCTCAGTTCCAGAAGGTCAGGACTTTTAGGGTGCAAACAACATTACTGAGGGTCCAGAGGGCAAAGTCCACCTCCGCACCCTGTCAGCTTGACTTGACGGATTGGGATCGCCTTAGATGAACAATTCCCAGTCGGAAGTCAAGCCTCTGGCACAACCAAGCAGAACACAGAAAATTTATGAACTGTGGCAGCAGCAGTGCTCTGAATCAGTGCTGGGGGGGGGGGAGCCACCATTTACATTTCCCACCATCCTCTCAATGTAAGATTGCTCTAGGATGGGGTGGAGACATGGGTGGGGGCCCTCCAGGTTTTGCCCTCCAGATGTTGTCAGCCTCCAAATCCCATCAGCTCCAAGCACCACAGCCAGTGGTCAGGGATGATGGGAGTAGGTTACCGGGACCCTGCAGCTGCCCAACAATGCCACATCTGGATGCTGGGCCTGCTCCCAGGCTAGCCAGATGCAAAAAGGGAAAGGACGTCTGTAGCTTTAGTACAGGAGCGGGAAGCAATTTTGGCTCAGTTGGCCAGATCTTTATCTCCTGCCATCCCAAAGGCCAATGTCAACAGGTGTGGGGGACAACCCACCTGTCACTCATATGATGTCATAACAATGTCAGGTGATCGACAGGTGGGTTGATCCACCCACCTGTTAAAATTGGCCTGGGTGGGTGGAGGGAAGATAGTGACCAAGGTGGATTAATCTCCCTGCGCATCAGCTGGTGCATAGGGATTTCAAGCTGGCTTTTTGCAGGGTAAAGGTAAAGGTAAAGGACCCCTGACAGTTAAGTCCAGTCGCAGATGGCACTGGGGTTGCAGCGCTCATCTCACTTTACAGGCCAAAGGAACCGGCGTTTGTCCACTTCCGCAGACAGTTTTTCCGGGTCATGTGGCCAGCATGACTAAGCCGCTTCTGGCGAAGCCAGAGCAGTGCATGGAAAGACCGTTTACCTTCCTGCCCGAGTGGTACCTATTTATCTACTTGCACTGGTGTGCTTTCGAACTGCTAGGTTGGCAGGAGCAGGGACCAAGCGGCAGGAGCTCACCCCGTTGCGGGGATTTAAACTGCCGACCTTCTGATCGGCAAGCCCAAGAGGCTCAGTGGTTTAGACCACAGTGCAGGGATCACCCCCAATTCATTGTTGTTGTTGGCACCTGTCTGTCTCGAGAGACAATGGAGGGGATGAAGCCAAACCGCTGCATTAGCAACACCAAAGTGACCTCCCTGGGGAGAAAGTATGCACAGAGAGTATGGAGGTCCTGGGCTGCCCAGATGACAAGACCTCCCTCTCAGCTTCACTGATGTGGTCCAAAGGAAAGCAGAGCATTACGTTGGGCACCAGCTTGGCTGCAGGTGTTGCTGCAATTTATTTGATCCAGCTGCATTTCTACCTTTCTGTGATATCAGCTGTAAGGCAGCTAAGCATGGGTTCTGGAAAACATCCCTTGCAGGAGGACAGAGGTGTGTCCCCCTGCTTTGGTGGCTGTGTACGAGAGGGTCACCTTGGGAGGTGCAGCTTGTCATGCAAGCAGCATCTAGTGAAATATATTCTTCAATGCAACTGTTAAAGGTGCAGAGAGCCCGGTCCTCTTTTGCCCCTGGATCCCACATCTGCTCCACATGCAGGTATTAAGAACATGACAAAAAACACTTTTTATCATATGTGGTGGGAATGTAAAAAAGTGGAAAAACTTCTGGGGAATGATATATAATGAGATGAAAAAGATGTTGAAATATACATTTATTAAGAAACCAGAAGCATTTTTACTTGGCATTGTAGGAGATGATATTAATAGACATGATTGTAAGTTGTTTTTATATGCAATGACAGCAGCAAGAATGGAAGCAAGAAGAACTACCGACGAAAGAAGAATGGAGGATGAAGTTGATGGACTATGCAGAATTAGATAAATTAACAGGAAGGATTCGAAACCTGCGGGATCAGAGATTCTTAGAAGACTGGAATAAATATATGAACTGTTTGAAAAGTAATTGTGATGAACAGATTACGCTAGTAGGACTGCAAGAAGTTTTGTAAGGTGGATTATTTGAAATATTGCAAGAAAGACTATGAAGAGAACTAGGGCACAAGGAGAAGGGGACGACATAGGACAAGATGGTTGGACAGTGTTCTCGAAGCTACAAACATGAGCCTGACCAAACTGCGGGAGGCAGTGGAAGACAGAAGTGCCTGGCGTGCTCTGGTCCATGGGGTCACAAAGAGTCGGACACGACTAAACAACTAAACAACAACAAAATGTAATATAGAAATTAAGAAATGCAAAATAAGTCATAAAGAATGGAAAATCATCAGAGCTGTTGACGGAAGTCTAAAAACATTGTATAAGATGAGAAGTTATGTTGTATGACTGTTGGAACTGATAGGTTAAAAATTCAATAAAAATGTATATTTTAAAAAGAGAGAAGGAAGGGGAAGAGTTTGTCTCTACTCTCATTTGCTCTTCTGTTTCAGATTGCAGCCTCCAAGGCTACTTTCCCAAATAAATAAATAAAAGACAAAAAACACTTGCCCTTTATCCCCTGCAAGGCAGAAGTGAGTGGCTGGGTTTCTCCCGGCGCTGCTACTGCCATTGCCTTTCCCCTTCCCAGCTCCGGGATGGCGTTCCAGTTCTCAGCCTTCTGCGGATACTTGGCTTCCACCTCATCCACCCAATCTGTGCTCCACTCCCACGCAGGAAGGAGCTGCGATCCGGGAGGCTTCTGCTCAGCTTCCTCTGAGTTCTCCAAGGAAACGTGTGGTTGCAGGAGTCCATTGAGAGGGGGTGCTGAAGGCAAAATATCTGCAAGGGAGAAGAGCAGGCAGGTCACCACCCACTCAAGGGAAGCAGGGATTTCATATAAAGACCAACCACAGTCACAGAGCAGGAAGGAACCTCCAGGGCTCAATGAAGGACAACCCCTTTGCTAAAGAATCCCTGGCAGATGGCCTTCCAACCTCTGGTTGGAAACCTCCAGTGAAGGAGAGTCCATCTTCTGATTCATTGCAGCGCTTACAGTGTCTGTCCAGGATGTCAGATGGGGCTCTCACCCACTCGTACCTGGAAATGCCAGTGAAATGCCAGAGTGCCTTCTCGGTAGTGGCGCCTGCCCTGTGGAACGCCCTCCCTTCAGATGTGAAGGAAATAAGCAGCTATCTTATCTTTAAAAGACATCTGAAGGCAGCCCTGTTTAGGGAAGTTTTTAATGTTTAATGCTGTATTGTTTTTAACACTCGATTGGAAGCCGCCCAGAGTGGCTGGGGAAACAGTCAGATGGGCGGGGTATATATAAATTATTATTATTATTATTATTATTATTATTATTATTATTATTATTGAATCTGGGACCACCTACATGCAAAGCAGACACTCTATCCCTGCCCTATGTCCAGAACCACCTCCAAGGGATCCCGTTGAACTGCAAAAATAATGACATCATTGCAAGCAGATTCAGTTGCCCTGTTCCTTAGTATCGCTCAGACAAGTCCAAAGCAGTTTGTTGGGAGTGCAGGGAAGGGAAAACGCCAGAGGTGTTACAGAAAGGGGGGGGGAGTTAATGCTACAGGTAGAAGCAACAACACCACATTTCAGGTTTTGCATTAATAAAATTGGGAATAACTCTCCACATTCTCTTGGAATCCCTAATGCAATTTCCAATCCTCTTTTGCACCTACGATATGTGATGAAATGGTGGGCCAATAAATCATTTTATTCCCCCTGACTGTGCCTTTGACAAGGGGGTTTAGGAGCGTTCAAGGGTTTGCAACCTGTGCAAGATTGCTGAATATGTTCCAGTTTAGAAGTTTGTTTTTTTCCCCTTGTAGGGTATGTGTGTTGTGATGAATGCAGGTCTAAGCAGGACAAGGGAAATTAAATTGATGCATGGTCTGGAGCATGAGAATCACTTACAGATTTCTTTTTTAAATTAAGCTGTATATAATTTGTATAAACAAATGAGTGATAAAACAAACAGGCTTTTGGGTGGCTCCTAAGAAAAAAGAAAAGAAAAAAGATGACAAGCAATGGAATCCTATGCACATCTACTCAGAAGTCAATTCTGTTTGAGTCCTATGGAAATTATTCCCAAGTAAACAGGTATAGGATTCCAGCCTAAGTCAGGGCAAAGGGTGTGATAGAGGTTTACAAAATTATACCTGCTGTAAAGAAAGAGAGAACTTTCTTTCCCTCTCAGACATGAAGCTGTTCAGGGGCATTACAAAGACACAGGTACACAAATCTGCATAAAACATGCATATGTTGATTTATATGCACTGGCGCAAATTTTGGCTGAATTTTGCAGGGGGTGAAAACAAATTCTGGCTCTTGCTGAAAGGGCTTACTCTGAGCTATGGACCGCTGATAGGATTATCTGGGTGCCTTTTGTTAAGTTGTGGGTGAACATATCAGACGGCACAGCGATTCTTCAAACAGCTCTTGTTTATTCACAGGCCAGGACAGAACTGAGCTGAAGGGCTCAGTCAGCCTGCTTATATAGAGCTTCAGTACCACGTTACTGTAGCAACTTTCTAAAACTATCCAATCACTGAATGTCACTTTCGATCCTTCATTTGCATAACTATCTACAGTATCCCCCTGCTGGCCCAGGGTGAGAACTTAAGTACATAACACCTTTTAGGCAGATGGGGCCCATAATCTATTGCCACAACTTGCTGTGCATGTGCATTTTGCAATGAAAACAAATCCAACATTCACGCACAGACATGCACACGCAAACACACATTTATTTTCCCCCCTTCTTTGCCCAGCAACTGCACGTAATTACAAGGCCCTGGCTACCACTCAATAGCCAGAGGAACTCCCAGCAGTGGACAGCAATGCTCACCTGACCTCCCAAAAGCTGAGTGACTGCTGCTTATCCGGGAGGAAAGGGGGAGAGGCAAGGCAGTAGAGTCAGTGCAGTGCAAAAGCGCTGTGAGAGCTAATTTAGTGTTTCCACCGGGGCATTTGCCCCCATGCTGACCTTCTCCCTCCCAGTAAGCAGCAGGGAGTCAGCTGTTGGAAGCTCAGGTGAGCACTACCATCCCACCACACCAGCTGCTAGTGGACACGCCTCTGTAGCCCATCTTTGGACAGATCTGCACTGAACATTTAAAGCATATTCCATGCACATTTAAAGCATACAACTTATCCCAAAGAATCCCAGTAGTTTGTTAAGGGTGCTGGGAATTTGCAACTCTGTGAGGGGGAAAGCCACAGTTCCCTGATTTCTTTGGGGGAAGCCATGAGCTTTAAATGCGCACTAGGTGCATTTATTTTCAACTTTTGTTTGTTTGTTTTTTGTATTTTTATTTTTTTATGAACTATCAATTCTTTATTGATTAAAAGATTTGCATGTCTATACAAATATTATGTATTATCTCTTAACAGGTAAAAGGAAAAAAGGGGAAAAATATAAAATAGAAAAATTATAAAGAAAAAAATAAAGAAGTAACAAAGTTAAGAAACAAAGAAATTAAATTATAAAGAGAGAGGGAAAGTTATTTACATACATTTGCATACATTTGTATGCAAAAGAGGGAATGCATCTCAGAAGCAAAGAGCAGACTCTCCGAGTGTCCCTATTTTCCAGGGACAGCCGCAAATTTACAGAAGCCCTCTCGGTTTTACATAATTTTGTATTTTTATACTATTGTGTCACCGTCCTGGGATCTTATGGAGAAGGAGGAGTAAGAAATGTTACTGATGATGATGGTGATGATATCGCTACCTTACATACACAATATCCAGCAAGCCTAAATCCACAGAATGTGTAGCTGGAGTCTCATTGGCTCTGCACTTTGCAGTGCATTGTAAGCAAAAGTTTTGTTTTTACATTTAATTTTACATTTACATTTTAATCACATATATATTTAAAACCTTTTAAAAATGTGGGTTGAGGGAGAAGGGGCAGGAGAACTGAGGCTTGGCAGAAAAGACTTGGGGTCCCCCCACCCCCGGTCAACCCCCATACAACACCCCTGCTGATGCCAGTCTCCCAACTGGCTTGGAATGGATTGTGCTGCGATGCCAAATGCAGAAATCTGGTAGGATGCCCAAGAGGCTTGTCTGGGGTGGAATCTACACACATTTTTTTTTAAATGCTTTATTTCAAAACGTTTTGAAAAATCCATTGAATTTTGCATAGCTCACTGTCGCCATCTATTGCCACATTTGCATACTGCACTTTGCAACATGTTAGTTGCTGCTGTGTAGGTGATTCCAAGGTCAAGCACACTAAGCCTTACCTGACCTCGCAATGGAGGCCTGCATGGGAGGTGGGGACAAAGGCTGGAAGAGTTTCAAAGGCATCAGTTAGGAAGGAGCGAAACCAATCCTCCCTCTGCCTTTGAGGGGCAGGGGAACGGGAGCTGCCTGCTGGCCAGTCGCTCAGGGATTTTCAGCCTATTTGTGCCCGGAAGCTCTTTCCCCCTCCTGCCTCCCCTGGCCTCCCCTCTTTTTCGCTGGCTCCATCAATCTTGTCATTTACGGCCCTCAAAGTTTGCAATACGGGGAGAAGAACTTGAAACAAAAGCCTTGTTCGAACGGCAAGGGAAAATTACTGCCGCGATAAATCAAACCGCACTTCCCTGGCCGTCTGCCTTATTATGAGGAACAGAGATTGAATGGAAGGGCCCACAACCTGAGCAGGAGATACCGAATAAATCAACGGGGCTGTCGGCTGCACCGGAGAGGCTGGATCACACCCTGCGTGCAACTGAACTCCACTGTCCCAGAGGGCATCTCCAGGGAGGGCAAGGCTCTGTTCTCACACACTTGTAGAGTCAGCTGTCAGCTGGCTGGGCAGAGCCGGGGGAGGAGGCTCTCTAGGCTGGTTAAAGGTAAAGGTAAAGGGGGACACGGGTGGCGCTGTGGGTAAAACCTCAGTGCCTAGGACTTGCCGATCGTATGGTCAGCGGTTCGAATCCCCGCAACGGGGTGAGCTCCCATTGCCCGGTCCCAGCTCCTGCCCACCTAGCACTTCAAAAGCACCCCTAAGTGCAAGTAGATAAATAGGTACCGCTTTATAGCGGGAAGGTAAACGGCATTTCCGTGTGCTGCGCTGGTGCTGGCTCGCCAGAGCAGCTTCGTCACACTGACCACGTGACCCGGAAGTGTCTTCGGATAGCGCTGGCTCCCGGCCTCTTAAGCGAGATGAGCACGCAACCCCAGAGTCGGTCACGACTGGCCCGTACGAGCAGGGGTACCTTTACCTTTAAAGGCCATTAGGTCCAGTCATGACCGACTCTTGGGTTGCGGTGCTCATTTCACTTTATTGGCCGAGGGAGCCGGTGTACGGCTTCCGGGTCATTTGGCCAGCATGACTAAGCCGCTTCTGGTGAACCAGAGCAGCGCACAGAAATGCCGTTACCTTCCCACCGGAGTGGTACCTATTTATCTACTTGCACTTTGACATTCTTTCGAACTGCTACGTTGACAGGATGAGGCACAATTAATATCCTTTTAAAAGCAGCAGCAGCAACAAGCATTTTTCCTCCTCCACAGATTTGTTTTGCTCTGTGTTTCAATCTGTATTCCTAAACTACAGCACAAGCCTATGCATATCTACTCAGAAGTAAGTCCCACTGTGTTCAGTGAGATTTACTTGCAGGAAGGTAGGTGTAGGATTGCAGCCTTTGCTGGGTGTCCCCCCCCCCCAAAACCACACAATTCTCTTTATGTACAGATAAACAAAGAATCAAATAAAACTGAATACATATAATCAGTAGAACTAATACATAATTATACTCCATAAAACGGATGCTATCCACCAAATATTTTATGGCCTCTAGCCCTCATATTTTGCTTTAGCTTTATATTCACATCAGAGTAGCTGGAGAAGGAGGAAGCTGAAACATTTTGCTATAAAAAATTAATTTGTTTTCTTAGTCCTTGGACTAAATATATGTTTTTAGTGATTAACTGCACCCTATCAGGATCCAGAGCTAACTTGTCTAAAATGCTGTACCGAGTGTTAAAAATAGTTTGTGTGTGTGACTGTGCACATGTGTGGGGAGATAGATAGATAGATAGATAGATAGATAGATAGATAGATAGATAGATAGATGATAGATAGATAGATGATAGATAGATAGATAGATAGATAGATAGATAGATAGATAGATAGATAGATAGATAGATGATAGATAGATCTGAGAGACACTCACACCTATTTCTATCTTGACATAATCTCACTTTCTGTTTTACAGTGATCCCAATAATTCCTATCTTACTTATTACTCCAAAATGAAATAAAAATGGACCACTCTTCAATAAAATTTTCTCTCCCCATCTGCCTTAATTATATTTTTTTAACAAGCTGCCATTTTGTTAAAATCTGCTCTCCTCTGATTTGATTCCTATATTGCTTATCCGCTTGTGAATTCATTTTTATTTTTATTTTGTTGATGGACTCGGCTGGTGCTGGACGCATTGGGCGCCTTTTATGGAAAGGCCTGAAAATAACAAGCAAATAAATAAATAAGCAGAAGGGCACCAGTTATTTGCTACAAGGAAGGGAAGCGGTGGTGTGTGGTCAGTGGACTAGGGGGACTAGGCTAGTCTCTTAAATGTTCCCGGTAAATTAGAGTATTAAAATATTAAAGCCTGGCGCCTCCTTCCCAAAGTCCGGGAAGTTTCTGCCAGGCTTAGGGAGGGAAGCACAGCCCCACATCGCCCTTGCAAGCCTCTGGCCCTAACTGTTCCCCTATGAACATTTTCACCAGGAAAGGATGCTGTTACCTGTCAACGCCATGTCAATGTCCTTCGGGGTCAGCCCAAAGCAGAAGCTGTCCACCGCCACGGCCAGAGCTTGGGCAAAACTGGCGTCAACAAGGAAGGAGCCGTCGGTGGAACTGACCAGGCTGCAGCGGGTGCTGGTGCCGTTGTCCTCCGAGACAGATCCCCACCCGTTGAGCAGGGAGCCCCCCAGCGAGGCGTCGTCCTCACTCAGGCTGGACGAAGGGGTCCAGCAGAAACTGCGGAAGAACTTTGTGGAACGGCAGCCACCTTCCTCCTCCATGTTGGGGTCGTCGTCATCGTCCACGGCACTGTTCTCTAGCAGCTCGGAGGCCAGCGGACCACAGATGTAGCCATAGGTATGAGGTGGGGAGAAGACCCGCGGAGGAGCAGAAACGCCGTCGCTCTGTTGCCTTAGGAGAAAGGCAATAAAAGTAGGCAATTAAAGCCATGTCTAGCAAGGAGAAATGAGCAACATTGGTTCAACAACATCAGTAGATGTGTGGCATTCAATACACATTAGCATTTCTTAAACAGGACAAGAACGGGGACACAAGAGTCCTTTGAAATTCGCACTTCTCCGAATTTTGCTGTGCAGACCTCCAGTCAAGTAATGTCTATAAAAATGCATACGTTGAAATACCATGAGCCTAAAAAGTCACATGTCGGTGAAAATGGCTCCCCGTCTATGGAATACTCTCTCCAGGGAAGTTCGTCTGGCACCTTCATTATACACGTTTAGGCGCCAGGCAGAAACATTCCTTTTTAACCAGGCCTTTGGTTGATCTTATTGACATCCAACACCCTTTTAGAATGTGGCTCTTTGGGGTTTTTTTGTTTTTTAAAAAAATGGGTTATTGTTATTGTTTTTGGTTTGATTTTATATGTTGTGATCTTGTTTGTGAACCACCCTGAGACTCCGGGTATAGGGCAGTGAATATTGAATGAATAAATGAATGAATGAATGAATGAATGAATAAATAAAATAACACAAAAATGCACTTCATTAGGGGAAACATCTTTGCACAAAATGCATATATTAGGCAAAGTTGCAAACAAGCATGCCAAATTACAGAAATGTGCACCCAAAATAGTGGTGCATTTGCATCGGGAAATGCAGAGAACTAAACTGTAGGTTGGAAAAAGATTGGAAGACTTGAAGACATAGAGAAGCAAAAGGTGACGGATTTGCCCATCCCTGCTAAGAGGGCTGATGGTCACCCTCCTTGGAGGAGGACTTCAAGCTGAGGTCAGATAGCCATTGGTTGGGGATGCTCTAGCACTGGACTGCCTGCTTCTTGAGGGAGGTTGGACTGGAGCTCTCCACCTCTATCATTCAAGGATGCTATGAGCCATCTCTGATATAGACTATAAAATAAAATAAAGCCCAAATGTTTTAGGCTCCGGGAAGTGGCGATCCACTGTGGCCTTAGGCCTCAGTCTCATGCAGTCTCATTTCAGCAATAGGGTGGTACAGAGAGGAAAACAGAGAGAGGGAGAGGGGAGCTATACAGTCCTGTAACGCTGCAAACTCTGCAGCGTTGGTTCTGGTTCTACCCTCCACCACTCGCCATCAGTTGCAGCCCCAAATGGACATCTCCCATGGCTCAACAGCCCCTTCCTAACCCTTTCAGGATGCTCCAACCCTTCATCATTTTGGTCACCGTTTCCCTGGCACATTTCCATGGGGCATTCCGTCCTGCTAGCAGCTTCCCACCCAAGAAATGACCCAATTGAGGTCTTCTTAAGCTTTGGCAGTGTCGCAACATCCAGAATTCTCTAAGTGTTACCCGTGTCCATCTACTTGCATTATTCGCTTAAGTGCCCTTCCTTTATTTTATTTTTTGCTAAACCCGCACAAAATCCCTGACAGAGGCAAATTGCCCATGCTGGAGCTCTGCCAAGGATCTCTTTGGTATTTGGGATGGAGCGGAATGATGCTGTTCATCTTTTAAAGAGCATTCAGGGGGGGCAGCTGAAACTGCCAGAAAAGGAAACCAGCAATCCAGAGGTTTTGATTTAATTAGCAACTTGTTCATGCGACTCTTCATTTCAGGGATACATCGTCCCGGTTAAATTACAAGGTAAATCTCAGCAAAGAACTCTTTAAGAAGGCGAGTGCTATTCCCGGCACGGGCTTGTTTCTGTCAACTCCAACCCAACCACTGGCACATTGCTCAGCTTTTCTGCTCTTCGGTCTATTACATTCCACAGTTGCCCTGTTTACCCTTGCGATGAATTCTTCTGCATTTGGGATGGGCAAATCAGTCGTTTTTGGTTTCTGGCTGGTTCCAATCTGAAGTTCAGTTCTCAACATTTCCATATCAGTTTGTGATTTATTTATTTTTAAGCCTTCATGAAAATTCATCAGCAATTTCGCATCATATACACATTTTTGCAAAGCAGTCCGCTGCCCCCCACCACATAGAATACATTTCTATGGCTAGCTTGTTCTGGTCCATGCATTTCTGTACACATTACCTGTGAATTAAGTTACTTCCATTACCCGTGAATTAAGTTACTGGCCTCGGCCCAGTATACCTGAAGGAGCGTCTCCACCCCCATCATTCAGCCCGGACAGTGAAGTCCAGCTCCGAGGGCCTTCTGGTGGTTCCCTCACTGCCAGAAGTGAGGTCACAGGGAACCAGGCAGAGGGCCTTCTCGGTGGTGGTGCCTCCCCTGTGGAACACCCTCCCATCAGAGGTCAAGGAAATAAGCAACTATCTGACTTTTAGAAGACATCTGAAGGCAGCCATGTTTAGGGAAGCTTTTAATGTTTAATGTTTTATCATGTTTTTAACATTCTGTTAGGAGCTGCCCAGAGTGACTGGGGAAGCCTGGCCAGATGGGTGGGGTATATATTATTATGACAGACACACCAAGCCCCAGCAGGGCACTAAGATAATTTTAGACTCTGCACTTAAATAATCTTATTGGGAGGGGAGGGTTCTTTAGGTGGGGGAACCTCCTCCTCACAGGCTTATTGGTGTGGTGTAGTGGTTAAGAGCAGTGAACTCATAATCTGGTGAACTGGGTTCAATTCCCCACTCCTCCACCTGCAGCTGCTGGGTGACCTTGGGCTAGTCACACTTCTCTGAAGTCTCTCAGCCTCACTCACCTCACAGAGGGTTTGTTGTGAGAGAGGACGGGAAAGGAGAATGTTAGCCGCTATGAGACTCTTTCGGGTAGTGATAAAGCGGGATATGAAATCCAAACTTCTTCTTCTTCTTCATGAAGCCCACAAGCACACCTCCTGTGGCCTGCAAGACCATTTTGGCCTTTACGGTGTGGGTGGTCATGTGAAAACTTTGCTCACTTCCAAACATGGAAAGCCAGTCTTGGCTGCTGTTAAAGGACTGCCCTGCTCATTCCGCTGAGTGGAGCCCTGGACGTCTGCCCCAAAGTCCTGCCCTGAAGGCACAACTACACAGCCCTGAAAGCTGCCAACCGTCAGCTCTACTAATGCCTCTCAGAAAATCCCAGCTGAAAGCGGATTTGTCAGCTGTTGATGGAGGGTTTTATTGCCAGCTTGCCAGTGGATCCTGGGGACATTCCAGGGGAGCATTCATGTGGCTACGGTGCTCAACCCTTTAGATATGGCTTGTATAAAGATATATGTGTGTGTAACTGCAGGTTTCTTGTCCCTCCATAACCACCGTGCCATTCCAAGCCTTTCCCAAGGGGCTGGAAAACATTTTGCAGTCAGCCCTGAATGCAACTGACTTAGCATCAAAAGCTGTGGTCAGGCCACATCCTGCCCTAAGGCCCAGAGGCCTCGGAGACAGCAGCCTAGCATGAAAAGGAGGGAGAGGCAAATTGCTCTGTGAAATCCACCACATATTAAGGCATGCTGGGTTGGGGCTCCTCTTCAGAACGAAGGGGACCGCCAGGCTAGGGCAGAGGGAACCAAAGGCAGCTGATCCTGCCTACGCCAGTTCTTGGAGCCCTGAAATGAACTGCACAAAAAGCCCCTCAAGATTGCGGAGTTATCACGCAGAGAGCCTAACTGCAAGTTAGCAATTGTATTGAAGGTTTCCCTGCTCAAAATAAGTACAGTGGTACCTCGGGTTAAGAACTTAATTCATTCCGGAGGTCCGTTCTTAACCTGAAACTGTTCTTAACCTGAGGTACCACTTTAGCTAATGAGGCCTCCCGCTGCCACCGCGCCGCCAGAGCACGATTTCTGTTCTCATTCTGAAGCAAAGTTCTTAACCTGAGGTACTATTTCTGGGTTAGCGGAGTCTGTAACCTGAAGCATCTGTAACCTGAAGCATCTGTAACCCGAGGTACCACTGTATCAGGTGTTGCGTTAGAGGAGAGGGGGAGTGTCTCATTGGCAACAACGGGAGATTATTTCTGAATGCTAATTTCCATGGCAAGGGGGATTTTTTACCAAGATGTCAGCCGGGAAGGGAAGCCTTGAGCTAGTGCTGTGCTGATTCCCACACATCCCATTTTCTAAAAAATGTGAATCATGGGGAGAACGGAACGTCTCCATTTCTCTTTCCCCCTTCCACCCACTGTTTTCCTTCCTTCCTTAGGGTTCTCACATTATCGCGATAAAACAGTGCAGCCCCTTCTTTCCTTCCCTGCCCTTTCCCCTGGCTCCCCTCCCTCTGTTCTCACTCCCTGTTTGTTGTTGTCGCTGCTGCATTTTCATTTCTGATGTTGAGTCGTGAGCATGTTCTGGAGTGCCCAGGCTCACGGGCTCAGATAAGGGATAAATGAGTGTCAATGTGTTGCTTGGCTCTGAGATTAACAACTGTTAGGGTTGCAAAGGTATCCATCTCTCCATTGTGCCTCCCACTTCTTCCAGTTGTGGTGTTATCCAACCAAGCAAAAAGACCCAGGAAGGGGCAGAGCAGGACTAGGAAAAGGGGGGGTGGTCTGTGGGGGAGGGGGAGTCCCGTGGGTCAGATAGAGAGGTCTGGAAAGCCTCATTTGGGCTTCAGACCTGAGTTTCTCCACTATAGTTCAACAGCAGAAAATATGCTGTGCACATAGATGATCTCAGGTTCAACGTCCTACTTCAGAGACTCAGACAGCAGACTGGGCAAGACTCTGGAGATGTGCTCCCAGTTAGAGGAGCCAGGCACTGGAGATGGGGCCAAAGATTTGACCACGTATAAGGCAACTTCTTAGGGATGTGGGTGGCGCTGTGGTCTAAACCACTGAGCCTAGGGCTTGTCGATCAGAAGGTTGGCAGTTCGAATACCCGCAATGGGGTGAGCTCCCATTGCTCGGTCCCAGCTCCTGCCAACCTAGCAGTTCGAAAGAATGTCAAAGTGCAAGTAGATAAATAGGTACCACTCCAGCGGGAAGGTAAATGACGTTTCTGTGCACTGCTCTGGTTCACCAGAAGTGGCTTAGTCATGCTGGCCACATGACCCGGAAGCTGTACGCCGGCTCCCTCAGTGATTAAAGCGAGAAGAGCGCCGCAACCCCAGAGTCGGTCACGACTGGACCTAATGGTCAGGGGTCCCTTTACCTTTAAGGCAACTTCTTACATTTTGCACTACAACAACACTAGACTCTCTGTCAGACCAGGGAAGCAGAGTGTATACCCGATTCCCCGCTCCTGAAGAGGAGATGTGGCTTGCAGCAGGGAGGCCAGGCAGCTGGCAAGCCAGACCGGCTGAGGCTTGTTAAACATGTCTTAAGCTGGCAGGCAGTTGTCCCGCCTAGGCTCCAAATGGAGCTGTAATTATCTGAGTGGGATCAATGAGCTTCCCGTAAAATCAGCAACTCCATGTCCCAGCCCCAATTACAAAAGTGTAAGGAGTCGGTCTTGCGGGGAGAGCCGTCCCCAAACTGCAGAGGCAGCAGTTACAGCGCATTAGCTAATTGCAGCCAGCGAGGCTTCGGCTGGCAGAAGGATGGGGCTGGAGGCTTCCTGTAAAGTGCAGTTCCCACAAGACCAGGGTGGCGAAAGGGGCCGCATGCCCAGGAGGTCCTTCAACCCACCCTGGGGCAAGGGGGAGAGCAGAGCCAGCTTGGGCTGTGTGACACAGACCTTCACGTTGTGAACCAAAGGCATCAAAGCAAATCAGGGAGCGCGAGCGGCTCATGCATCCATCATATCTGGATGTTGTGCCAAGCAGTGCAATGGGGTAGTAACCCTGCCCAGGGCCAGCCCACTTCTGCAGAACTTGGGGAGAGAATTTCTTAGGGGGTTGTACCAAGTGCAGGAGCCAGTGTGGGCAGGCAAAGTTAGTTCCTGTGAATGTTGAATACCTAGGTATTTGGTTAAATTGCAAACTTCAATTATTTGGCTTGTCTTATAGTGGAACTATTGATTTGCTGTTATTTCCTGGACCTGTTTTTTTTTTTTTAAGGATTTTGTATTTTTGTCTACTCCAGTATAACCTTATTGCTTTGTTCCATTCTTGCCCACTCTGGGATAAAAAAATACTCAATGAAGTATGAAAATGAAATACTTCATATGAAAATAATTCATATGAATAACAATAAATAAAAATAAAGTTTTGTGTTTTTGGTCTCCCATAATCAAAGGACGCAGGGACGCAGGTGGCACTGTGGGTTAAACCACAGAGCTTAGGACTTGCTGATCAGAAGGTTGGCGGTTCGAATCCCCACGAAGGGGTGAGCTCCCATTGCTCGGTCCCTGCTCCTGCCAACCTAGCAGTTCGAAAACACGTCAAAGTGCAAGTAGATAAATAGGTACTGCTCCAGTGGGGAGGTAAACGGTGTTTCCATGCACTGCTCTGGTTCATCAGAAGTGGCTTAGTCATGCTGGCCACATGACCCAGAAGCTGTACACCGGCTCCCTTGGCCAATAAAGCGAGATGAGCCCTGCAACCCCAGAGTCGGTCACGACTGGACCTAATGGTCAGGGGTCCCTTTACCTTTACCTAATCAAAGGATGGGTGAAATAGGCAATGTATTTTGCCCTAAGAAAGCATTTATCTGTCCAAGTCATTTATGGCACAGTTCTTTCAGGCTCTGCCATGAATTGGATATTCAAATTACTCCCCCACCTCCTCCAGATACTGTTCCAAAGAGGAACTTGTGCACATCCCATGCAGAGAGATGCACAAGTCTCTTCCATGTCAGAAGAACATCCATACATTGTGGAACTGAGATTTTCTCCTTTGCAGAAAAGCACATGTAGCATACATGAACCACCTTTACGTGTTTTCAGGGAATGTGCAGGGGGCCACCTCCCTGGGGCTATTAGGCTTGGCTAGAAGACAGAACAGAAACCAACACAGAACCGGTTGAAACAAATCAGGACACAGAGCTAAGATAGCATATTTGTGCAATAATCCAAGCACCGTGGTTTGAATTGGGGTTTCAGAGACACTGTGCTTTCTTTGAATGGAGGAGCAGAGAGGAAGAGAAAGAAGAAAAGCAGCAAACCCACCCCTGAACTTTTCTTCCCATTTTACTGCTCTTCTAAAATCATCCCTCTGGTTTCAGGTTCCATTTTTACCCTCCTTGCCACTCTAAAAATTCAGGATTTCAAATTTTTGGGCCCTAGAGGAGTTCTCAGACTTTTTTCTCTGGGCCACACTTCCAGAATAAAAGTGTGCTCATGCCACACCAATTCTTTTTTATATAAGAAATACACTGGAAAACAAAAATAAAGAACTCCTAGCAATGCTTGATTAATAACATAGAACAGAAGTACTTTATAATCTGATCATGGGACCTCAAGAAAGCATAAAGCAATGCAGCTACATAAGAACACAAATCGTTCCCATACACTTGATGCTCTTGCTCTCATTTTGAAAAGGTATCTATCCATATTCTGCAATATATACTGAAATGTTCAAATGTTTATTTGAACTTCCTTGAGCCTTCCCATCACAATTGCCATCCTCTCCTGCCACAACAATGTTGTGTGCCACACACTTTGAGAACCATTGCCCTGGAGAGATCACTGGGGACTTAAGGTGTCTGTATAATTTTTGCCTTGCTTAAAATGTGCAAACAAATTGTAAGTGGAGACAAACAGGAGGTGCTGCTACAAGGCAGAAGATACCCAAGCAAGCAATTGGACCAACTCCTCAAGATTGCACCCCTCGTTTCAGCTGCCTCTGGGTAACACTCTCATCTCTTTCTCCTTCACATTCCAACTGCAAAACTGTGAACTGCAGCTTCTTACATACATAACACACCCACCCTCTTCCATTAGCAGCAGGTGTGTCACCTTCTCTGAGCTCTGCTGGGTGTCTCATTCAAAAACAGAGCTATCCCAAACTATCAGGGACCATCTCTGAACCATTAGCTCCCATTCTGGTCTATTAATGCTGGTTAATCCACGTAACCAATGATAGCCAAAGTCACCACTGCACCATCATTGCCATCATCCTTGTGCTCTGTTTGTGTCCTTCCCAAAGACTTCTGGCTGAGCACTGTGCGAGACAAACTGCTGAATTAGACTGACCTTTGCTCTGATCCAGAACAGAAAAACTGGCTTAATTGGACATTAGAGCAGGCAAGTTATGCATCCCGAAATCTGATTATGGACATACTATTTCAAAGTGGAGCAGAGAGGTCAACTCTTTAACAGCTCAAACAGCTAATGTAAGTAAAAGAATAAGCCTTTCAAAGTTATTAGCACACAGAGGACCAACAACCAAGAACTATTAACCTTAAAATTGCACCACTAGGCAATAACATATAGTAATAACGTAGCTTTCTTTCTGTTTCCAGTGTTTCAGACTCTGAGGGCCATTACTTGGTGCTCAGTTTAGCTTCTGGAAAACCACAAGATAATGCACAAGGTTGTAATATGAAACAATGTTCCTCATAACATGCTTACCATGTTCTCGCCATTCCCTCTATTTCCGATGTTCAGGGTGTGAGTGCCAGGAGAAAGGGGTCAGTAGTCAGAGGAATCATGAGGTTTGCAGAAGTACAAAAAGTATTTGGAAGAGGAGGGTCTTGGGTGGGGTCTCTCGAAAACAACCCAATGAGGAGGCCACTGAACACTAACAGGATATTGGAGCAGGAGATGGAAAACCAAATGGAAAAATGGAGTGGAGTCTTTTGCAACATGGCTATACTGTAGCTCTTTCTAAGAATCTACAGTGCTTCCTGGAGATCAACTCCATCATGTTCACAATAGCTTGGCAGAGTAGCCAGAAGGAAGGGACCGTGAATTAAGAGACAATGACTTACCAAAGGTCAGTGGATTCATCATGCCTGTGGGGGCATTGACACCTTAGTCAATATATTACATTACACTGCATTGGTCAGGGACAATGAGGTCAAGGGAAGGAGCCAACGCGTGCTGTCATCAACTGGCATACTTGGAAATAAATCCCAGCGAAAGCAAGCTTTTGAGTATGTGTGATGAGGACCGGGCTGTTAATTTACCTCTTTGGGGTATTCAGAGGGATGCTTGTGTCTCTCGCAACAGCTAATGTCAGGGTAGGAGGAGCGAACGACAGACTAGGAGCAGAGCCACCATCTACATTGTCCTTGAGACTCTACATTGTGTGGACTGTGTTGCTCTTACCTTTGATGCTCTGCATCCTCACTGAGCTCTAGGTATTCAGCCACCTCCTCAGGGGTCAGAACCGTCTCCCCATCATCATTGAGAGATACAGAGATCGAGGCTGCAGAAAGACGGCTGTAGGGCAGTGTGGGGAAGGTATGGCTTTCTCCCAGGGACTCGCTGGTTGCCGGCAGGGAATCTTTGTCTTGTTGCTGAAGGACCAAGTCCGTGGGAGGATCCAGGTAGCAAGTGCAGGTACACCTGTTCAAGTACAAAAATAATAGCAGGTGTGCTATGAGTGTCTCCAACGAAGAACTTTTCTATCTCTTGTTTTTAGCCTGGTGTAAAAGCTATGGAAAATATCAGAAAACAGCCATCCCTTTGCTGCATTCCCATCATGCCCCAGATGCAGGCTTTGGTACAAATATATGAATATCTGAAGCTATACAATAGTTCATCTTCATCCTTGGTCTGACTGCAATATAAGCACACTAGGAGGCAAGAGGCTGGAGAAAAAGGTTATTCGACTGTGCTGCTTAGAGGAATGGTTCCTGGTTGACCCACTAAAAAAACAGAAGTGCCATCTCTATCCTCCATTCCTGATCCTATTCTAAATCAAGCAGGAGATCACCCTTTCCTGCCCATCACAACAGGGACATGTGGAGGGACAGAGTTGAAGCAACCTTTTGCAGGTGGATTCAAATTTCTTCTAGCTCTGGTGCCATAAATCTGGTGTTGCACCAAAGGGATATTTGGTGAGGCCCTTTGGCAAGGGACCAGGAGTGAATGGCAAGACTATGTACAGGCAGCATGTTCTGAAACCTGAGAAGTTCAGAAAAGATCTGTGAGTTATTTCCCAGGGGAAATCGTTGTTTCTCTGGGTTCTTTCCAATCTGCCCTATCCCATAATCCCAACTTTTACCACTTTATTTGGGCAGAGGTTCTAGACCTGCCTATCTTCAGCAAGGTCACTGCATCATATGCCCTCTTCAGACTATGCCCCCAAACAAAATATGCTGGGTTTGCATGCCAGTTCCAACACCAGGAACTAGAAGCAAAATCTTAAATGGCCAGTCAGTGTGCCACAATGACATCTCCCTTAGATGTCATTGAGAAGCAGATGGCTTCTCAACTGCAGACATGCCTGGCAAAACCAATGGGTTGGGGGAACATCAGGGGTGGGGAACATCTGGCCCAGGAGGACAATTCAGCCAAGCAACTATGACATTAGGTGTCAGGAGCTGGAATCAGGCATAGGTCAGCAATAAAACAATAAAGCATCTGATGTCTGTAAAGTTAACTCTTTATTCAAAGAAACAAAAACAGCTCAGGTCTAGAGGTCACAGTAGGTCTTGCCCAATGAGGCAGCTGCAAGGACTGAAGGTCCCCATCTTCCCACTAATCTCCAAGGCTCCTCCCCAGGTTCCTTCCCCAGCAGCCTAAAGCCCTGTTGTCTCTCATTGCTCCACTCTCTTCATTCCTCTCTGTGTTGTAGAAGACCAGGGAGGACGGAAGCTGGTTTCAGCAGGAGCAGGGAACTCCCTGGCTTCTTCAGCAGCCTGTCTCACCTCTGTCTCCTGCCCCCCCTCCTCTCCTGCCTCTGATTCTGCACTGCTCTCTGCCTCTTCCTGCTCACTGAACCCTGTTGCCTCTTCAATGTCCGACACCTCCTCCTTCCAGTCTGCTCCCATGCATCGTCATCCCACCACCAATCCCCTGGCTCTGAGCCTTCTTCCCCATGGGGTTCCCTTGGGGGTTCCCCAGCTGGTGCCTCCAACCACTCCTCTATATCCAGCCAGTCCATGAGATCAGATGTGGGGCAGGTAAAGGTCTTGTTCCATGAAAGGTGGAGTTGCAGGCACTTCTGCCCCGTGAAGAGGGATTCGGCTGATCATTGGGTCTTTCCAAGTCCCTTGCAAAGCGCTTCAGATGATAGTCGGGTCTCATGGAACATGTTGCAAGGGGCTTTGCAGGGCCCAGCGACCAGCTGACTGCCAGACTGCCAGGTGTTGTAAAGCTCTTTGCAAAGCATTCTGCAAGGCACTTGACATCATTGTGGGCACTTGATATCACTGTGATGTCAGACAACTAGTAGATGGGCAGCTTGACCCCTGAGGTGTGTAGAGGATAACAATTTGACCCACCAGTCAGATTCAGGTCCTACCCCTGGGCAACACTGACGGAAGCCCAAAACGTTTGTAGGCAAGTGCTGCCCACCTCTGCCCGCATCCCAGTACAGCAGTCTAGATTATGGCTGTTTGCAGTTTGCCCTGCACGCAAAAGCAGGCTATGACTGGGGAGCTCCCTCCTCCTTGGCACAGCGCCAGGTTTCTAAGTGACTCTCCGGGTCGCGTCCATCTCTCACACCTCTGCCAGGATGTTGGAGTGGTTTCAATAAATGAACGAGCCCATTTCCGTGCAGAGCGCTCCTCCATCACTTACAGAACAATTCCTCAGCCCCGCTCCTACACCACCCCCGCCTCTGCTCAGCTAGTGACAGGACTCACGTCTTGCATGTAAATGGATGGAGTCTGCCACCTGCCACCTGCGCTTTGGATCCACTTTCTCCTACTTTGACAAGGTGTGAGACAGGAGGAGGCAGTGAAAAGGGGGAGGGAGGAGGAAATTGCTCAGCCTCTGTATGATGTTCCGAGCTACCATTTGCAACTTGCACACATCTGTATGCCTCTACCACAAATAGGGATGCTGGGAGCACGGGGAATCTGTTGTTGTTGTTGTTTCCAGTTTCTCTCGCATTCTCTTTTTCCCAATCTTAAATTCAGCTTTTCACATTTTTTACACCAGTTTGCAATTTTTTTAAAAAGGCCTTGTGAAAATTCACCAGCATTTTGACATTGAGGGGGAGCGAAGACACCTCAGCCCTATAGAGTTGGTGCCTATAGATTGGCCACTGTGGGAATAGGATGCTGGACTAGATGGGCCTTTGGCCTGATCCAGCAACCTGGCTGATATGTTGTGAGACATAGTTTATTTAAACATATATACAGCTTGAGCAACATGTACTGTTTTCCCATCTTATATTTAGGTTAACAGCACCAGAGGGTTCCTGCAGAAGGGAACTCAGCTGTATCTATGTCTCTGCCATTCCTCTCAAAACTGCTGGCTTTTCCCCTTTGATTTCTGCTTGTACACACATCTGGTTCTGCCCCTTCCCTGTCTAGTGAGAAGGAAAAAGAATGAGTCGTCTCTACCCTTCATTACACCTTCTTGAGTCACCTTTGCTCCCACTGTCACATCACCTGAATATTCCAGGCTTTCAACAGTCTTTTGATGAGTTTTATGAGATCTGGATTCAGGGCAACCCACATTGACAGCCAGGGGTGAGGGAGAAATTTAACTCAATGGTGAATCTATCAAAAACATTTCCAAAACATTTTCACAAACTAAAACACAGCCACCCAAAATTCACACCTATGTGAATTTTGCCATTCAGTTGCCCAAACAATGTTTGCAAAAATGTATATACAGTGGTACCTCAGGTTAAGTACTTAATTCATTCCGGAGGTCCGTTCTTAACCTGAAACTGTTCTTAACCTGAAGCACCACTTTAGCTAATGGGGCCTCCTGCTGCTGCTGTGCCACCGGAGCATGATTTCTGTTCTCATCCTGAAGCAAAGTTCTTAACCCGAGGTACTATTTCTGGGTTAGCAGAGTCTGTAACCTGAACCATCTGTAACCTGAAGCCTATGTAACCCGAGGTACCACTGTACACACAAAAAAGTGTTTATCAGGATAAATTCACACTAAAATGCAGGTAGATTTCCATTAGAATTTTTTTCTGGAGAACTGCATTTGAGACTGAGAAAATGAGAACCTGAGAGAAGCAAAATTTACAGCTCCTTCCATCCCCACTGACAGCTCTACTTACAGAATTCTCATTGAAAACCCATAATATCAACATATGCCTCTAACACTACACCGTCTGGGGTTGGGGGGTGGACCTGAATAGTACATGTTAACTGTTATGTACCTGGGCCAGCAGGGGGATATGTGGGTAGTTATGCAAATAAGGGATCAAAAGTGACGTTCAGTGATTGGATAGTTTTAGAGAATGGTTACAGTTATGTTGTACTGGAGCTCTATATAAGCAGGCTGACTGAACCCTTCAGTTCAGTTCTGTTCTGGCTTGTGAATAAACAAGAGCTGTTTGAAGAATTGCAGTGTTGTCTGATATGTTCACCCACAACTTAACATTAACATTAAATACTAGTGCTAGAAAGCCCTACTCCACATTAGATAGATGCTGCTGGACGAGGGAGACTCTTGGGAGCCGATGGGATGATGCTCTCTAGAGTTTGCTGGACTGCCATTAACCCTGACTGCAGTGAAAGCTGGCCCATATAGGCAGACGGGGCATGGCCCCACCAACCTTGGACTTGATCCCTCCAAGTCCTCCTGCCTTCTTACTTACAACTGTCAGCCTCCTCCTCCTCCTCTGTCTCAATGTGTCCCTTGCAGAACTCAGGAGGGAGCAGGATGGAGACAGGAATGTGTGAGCTCTGCCTGTGGTTGCCTTGACCTTCTGTTGTCTACTGTACCAGTCTTAAAAGGGAACCGGCCACCACTGCCTAGCCTGCTTGGTCAGTGATTAGGGATGATGGGAGCTGGAATCCAACCACACATGGAAGACACCATGTTGGCTACCCCTTGGAGTAGATACTCAACCATTTTGGACTAGATAAACCAGTGGTCTGATTTAACGTAAATAGGTTTAATGTGCTACTAAGAGTACATTCTGATAAAGGCGAGAGTCATCAAGCAATTTGGAGGGTTATTCGTGAGGGTATTTCAAACCTCAGTGCCTCTTTGTCAAGGTCAAAGGCACTCTGGCAAAAGGTGCCTCTCTCTCGTTGACCAGTCATGGACTCTTTGTTCAATTCAACATCTATCTGTTCATTCATTCATACTCATTTTCGCTTCCCTCAGAGCCAGTCACAAGACTTTCAGCTCTGGAAGTCAGAGCACAAAGCTTTGGGGGGATGCAAGAGGCTGTGGCCTGTTTCAAATGCTTTTTAAAAAAGGAAGAAGATTAACCAATGCTGAATCTGCTTTGGTAGTACTTGCTCCTGCGTTAAGTAGTCCATTTGTATGCTGTTGGCATGCCAGCAGTTCTTTACAGAAGTTCTTAATCTCCCTGCAACTCCCAGCAGCAGAACTCTGGCCAACTGTGTTTCCCCTGTGTTTCCCCTTTGTACGACAAAGGCTGTCCTCTTAGGAGCCATTTAAGGACTCCTATAAAGCCATTAAGTTGCTCTTTGTTTCATTACGAGAACATCTGAGTTAACTGAGCAGCAAGGGAAATGTGGTTACATGCATACATTTCCAACAGGTGGGTTAAAAAACAAACTTGACTCTGCTGTAAGGGGCAATTCGGTGGATAACCCTAGGCTGGGATGTCTGACTGTCAGGGTTTTCATCACGTCACAACCCTCACCAGGTCTGCTTTGAGTCCTCCTTGAGTGCTTTTCACTGGCTGGAATGAGTCCTTGAATTAGATCAGTGGTGTCCAAACTTTTTTCAAAGAGGGCCAGATTTGATGAAGTGAAGGGCCGTGAGGGCTGGCCAATGGGCCGACCAAAGTTGTTGATTTTTTTTTGGGGGGGGGGGGATTTGTTGTTGTTGTTGTTTTAGGATTTTACCCCAGGAAATAAACTACCACGGGGCTGATTAAACTGACCGGCGGTCCGCATTAGGTCCCCAAAATGGACTTTGGACATGCCTGAACTAGACTAATGCCTCCTGCTTGCCTGATGTGGGTATGGGGTATCTGGATATAGATGCCTCTGAATGTTCATGTGCTTGAGAATGTAGCCAATCACACCAAGGTAAGACTTGCATTTGCTGCTCCACCCATTTTTCTCTCTGGCTGTGCCCACCACTGGCATGGGGAGCCTAGGAGGCTGAACAAAATAGGATGGCCCCATTTTCATTGGGGAAATGTTGGAGGATATGAAATAGGGTACCCTATTTTCATTGGAGAAACATTTGAGGGTATGGAATAGGATGTCCTTATTTCATTGGAGAAATGTTGGAGGGTATGGAACAGGATGTCCCTATTTCATTGGAGAAATAAATGTTGGAGGGTATGGCATAGGACGTCCTTATTTTCATTGGAGAAACATTGGAGGATATGAAATAGGATGTCCCTATTTTTATTGGAGAAAGGTTGGGGGGTATGGAACAGGATGCCTTCATTTCACTGGAGAAATGTTGGAGGGTATGGAACACGATGTCCCCATTTCATTGGGGAAATGTTTGGAGGGTATGGAATAGGATGCCCCTATTTTCATTTCAGAAACGTTGGAGGGTATGAAAAATGTTCCCTACCCTGAGTTAAATAAAGAAGCAATGCAGATGCCAACCATGGACACTAGCATCTTGTTCTTAACCAGCTACAGAAAACATGGCCTAGAAGCAGAAGTATCTTCCTCAGCTCCTGATGGCTAAATAGTCAAGGATCACCACTAAGAACCTAGGAAGCTGCAGACCATTGGTCCCTCAACCTCAGCATTGCCTACACTGACTGGCAGCTGCTTTCCAGGGTTTCAGGAAATGGGGAAACGGGCATGGTTTCTGTTATGTACTGAGTTGAATAGGATCCAAAAGGCAGCAGTCTGATTGGTCCTAGAACAATAGGATTCAGAATGCAGCAGTCTGATTGGTCCTAGAACAATGCAGCACTATGGTTGGCAGGAACCACCCAATCATGCTCCAGATAGAAGTGAATCCACAACCTGATTGGCTTACAGTAGAATTCCGGAATTAGCCAATCATGTGCAGCCCATTGTGTAAATAATGTATATAAAGCAGATACTTTGAGGGGACATTCATTCATTCCTACTCACCACTATGAGCTAAATAAAGAGCATGAAATCACTTTGCGACTCTGAGTATATTTCAGTTTCCCAGCCCTGTCCGAAGGCTGCCATTACGGTCCTCCCATCACTAGGAGGAAAAGCACCTATGCGACTTGAGCATGTGGCACATGCCAGTAGTGATATGAGGCAGCGCATGAAACGTATTTGCAGCCTCTTCTCTCCTGCAAAACCTGCCCCGATCTCCTCTGCAACCAAATGTATTTCCAATAGAGCGGCCAATTATGGTGTAATTGCCCATAAATTTAGAATGACACCGATATTAGTTCATGCACAGATCCAAGGACAACGTTTTCTCTTCATAAATGTGGGATTCAGCGGGCAGCGAAAAGGACAGAGTCAGCTGATATTGCCCTAATGGATTGATTTACGTTCCTGGAATGATAATTGTCCATTTACTTAAATAGCTGGGCACTTGTTCAGAGAGGCCTGCTCTATTAAGTGGAAAACTCTCTCTTCCAGCAAAGCATGGATTCTCAGCATGATTTGTAGCTTTTTAAGTGCCAAGTAGGTAGAAAGTATGGCTGGAATTCGTTCCCACCAGAACCACCAGCACAGATGATCCATCATACCAGTGCCTGAGGATAGTATGCAAAAGCAGGTAGGCTCCCTTTCTCGGTGCTGGCGGGGGCGGGGACTGGGAAATTTATCTGAAGCACCTGGTGGCACTGGAAGATGAGTCAACATGGAGCGGATCTTGATACAGCTGAAATGCGCTACCCATCAAAAGGTGCACAGATACAGGAAGGAATTCCTGGAGTCAGGCAGAGCCTGCCCAGGCTCCATCACTACAGGGAGTTGTGTGAGTCACAGTCTTGTGAGCTCAGGGCATAACTGTAAAGGGAACTCTGACCATTAGGTCCAGGCGTGGATGACTCTGGGGTTGCAGCACTCATCTCACTTTATTGGCCGAGGGAGCCGGCGTACAGCTTCCGAGTCATGTGGCCAGCATGACTAAGCCGCTTCTGGCGAACCAGAGTAGTGCACGGAAACGCCGTTTACCTTCCTGCCAGAGCAGTACCTATTTATCTACTTGCACTTTGATGTGCTTTCGAACTGCTAGGTTGGCAGGAGCAGGGACTGAGCAATGGGAGCTCACCCTGTTGCGGGGATTCAAACCGCCAACCCTCTGATCGGCAAGCCCTAGGCTCTGTGTTTTAACCCACAGCGCCACCTGTACATAACTGTACTTGATGCTAATTGCATCGCTTGCTAGCATATCTTTGGCTTTTCTTTATTCAGTTACAGGTAGAGATACCCTCTTTTTTATCAGGACCCTAGTGCACAAGATGGGAAGTTTAGGCTCCTCCCCCTTATGCTACAGGTAGGTGGGTTTTTTGGGGGGGTAGCTCCCATAGCTGTCAATGGGAACTCTGTCTTTTTTTCTAGACTGAATTGCAGCACAGGGGGTCTCTATTGGGGCTGCTAGAAGGAAGGATTAAAAGTTCCCTCTTTCCTTTCTGTGGACTTGATAATATCAACTCCCTCCCCGCATCTGCAATTACAGAAAGATGGGATGGCACTGATGGGATTGCGAGCAAATCAAATAGCACCGTATGAACTTAAGATCTCAAATAGCAAGTTTTGGACCCCAACAAAACATTATGCAAGTAGCCAGGGCTGTATATCAGGGGAACAGCAGTCTCCTGACAACTCCCAGCATCCTTAACAGACTACAGTTCCCACGATTCCTTGGTGTAAGCCACAAGTATTTAAAGTGGTATGATACTGCTCTAAATGTATAATGCAGATGGGGCCTTAGCAGTGCATTTATTTTGCTTTAGGTTGTTCTACTATGCTTCTCCAACGCTGCCACGTTGTTGCTGCCAGGGGCAGGCAAAAAAAAAAAAATAACCAGAGCATCTGTGGTACAAAACAGGGCTTCAGCAAGAAGTTACTGGATATGCATGGATTGGAAGTGAAGCCGTGTGGCCTCCTCAAAACCTCTGTAGGCACCAACAGTATCAGAAGAAGAATCACATGCGGCCACCCCAAGAGCACCAAAAGCACAAATAATCATGTATGCAAGATGAAAATGATGACTGGAGGGTAAAAGGTAAAGGTAAAGGTACCCCTGCCCGTACGGGCCAGTCTTGACAGACTCTAGGGTTGTGCGCCCATCTCACTTAAGAGGCCGGGGGCCAGCGCTGTCCGGAGACACTTCCGGGTCACGTGGCCAGCGTGACAAAGCTGCATTTGGCGAGCCAGCGCAGCACACGGAAACGCTGTTTACCTTCCCACCAGTAAGCGGTCCCTATTTATCTACTTGCACCCGGGAGTGCTTTCGAACTGCTAGGTTGGCAGGCGCTGGGACCGAGCAGCGGGAGCACACCCCGCCGCGGGGATTCGAACCGCCGACCTTTCGATCGGCAAGCCCTAGGCGCTGAGGCTTTTACCCACAGCGCCACCCGCGTCCCCCATGACTGGAGGGACTCTATGGTAAATCACAAAGGCATTTCAGATCTGCTCTTACACTGGCTGGGTGCTGTGATCTTGGGGAGCTTGAAAACCTGGAGGGACAGGAGGAGGAGGAGGCAACAAACCAGTACTGTTCTGCGAAGCACTGCATTTTGAGAACTTTGGGGAGCTGTACGTTTTCAGCACCTTTTTCATCTCCCCTGTGGAGGAACACAAGGAAAAGAAACAGTTAGTCATTTCTGACTCAGCCCACAACCCCACAACAGTTTTCAGATCCATGGAGGTATAGACTCCTCAATTAGCCAAAATCATGTTTCACCCAGGGGGTTATTCGGTTGTTTTTGTTTTGATTATGGCTTTTGTGTTTTTACATTGTGATTATATCTTGTGAACCACCCTGAAACCTGTTGGTAGTATACAAATTATTATTATTATTATTATTATTATTATTATTATTATTATTATTATTTCACCAGCACACCTAATATGAACCATGACAATTCTTTGTTTCATGTTCTAAATTAGTGCAATTCCCATGGGTTAGGGCAGGGGTAAGTAGTTTTCAGGCTTTTGGGATCTACTTAGCTTTTTACTAGAACCTCAAGATTTACCAACCAAAACCAAGCTCAAAAGACATACTATTAGAATAAAAGAACTGGGTTCCTCTGAGCCTAGAAACTGGCTCTTGTCTGGCAATAAATCTAGATCCACCAGATTTATTGCAAACTGGTACCAATGGAGCCATCCCAGCCCTAATTTGAGCAGAAGTGTGCATTTGGCATTGTCATCTTAGGAGCTATATTGTGCCTATATAGGCTCTACGGTCCTTGCATCCAATATGGGGAAGAAAAGAGCAATCTCTCTCCCTCTCTCTCTGGCAGAAGCAAGGCCATCAGCAGAATTGCATCATTGGCCCTCTTATAGGAAACTAGAAATAATGTTCTCCTTGAAAGACTCATTAGGCAGCATCCCCCAAGCCTTGCATATGACAGCCAGATCCAATTCAGATTAGGGAAAACTTAATGTGTCCATCAGGGGGAAAGGGAAAGGGGAAAAAGACCAAGATAAACATTAACTGCCTGACAGGATCTCTATGGACAAATTGATCAGGCACTTAGTTTCCTGAGCTGCAGGGATGTGGAAAGGAGATTAAGGCAATAATGCTACCCAATGTCTATCACAACCAACAGGAACGTTCCCTCAAATTTCGCTGTTTTTTTCACAGGTCACAGCAGCAAAGAGGGTGTCCAGGTCGACATTTGTTTGCGAGTTCTGCTAATGTTATTCATAGATGCATGAGGAGGGCAGGAGAGAGAGAAGGAGTCCATGCTAAAATTTATTATCCATCACTATTTTTTTGCTTCTCTCTCTCTCTCTCTCTCTCTCTCTCTCTCTCTCTCTCTCTCTCTCTCACACACACACACACACACACACACACACTTCTCAGTCACATCCGTTTCCCACATTATTGACCTCACCTCCAAGACATATTGTGTCAAGAATAAACATTTGTGTTCTGTACAGCACCTAGCACCTAGCTGAAAGGAATCAGGTTCCAGTTGCTGGGAATCACACTCGGCGAAAGTGCTGTTGCAGTCTGGTCCTTCTTATGCTCTTCCCACAGGCATCTGGAACTAGATGGGGCTTTGGTCTCCTCCAGCAGAGCTCATATTATGCTCTTCTCATCTCACATGTAATGACTTATGGCCTTTTAGGCCCCAAGCACAGGTGCATTTTAAACACTTTAATTATTGCTCAGAAATCTTCTTGGATCAATGTGTTGCCACCACCCACAAGTCGTGCTATTCCTCCTTGAATTGCCACAGCATCCATCCCACTTGGGGCAGAAGAGATCCTGCCTCTCCCCTACCTCAGAGGCGGACTCACAGTGTCCTGCAATTCCACAAGAAGCCTTCAGGCTTAACCCGTTATCATTGTCTTCACTGCCTCCCCATCTGTTCTTCCCAAGGTCAAGGGAAAGCCTTATCAATTTAACCCGACAGGAGATGCGCTGAATGGCAAAGGAAAACTACATGGGTTAAAGTCAGGGGTCGGCAACCTAAGGCCCATGGGCCACAACTAGTCCACGGAGGTTGTTTAACCGGCCCAAGAGCCGCCCCCAAACCAAGCTGCCCACTAAGTGAGTCCCAGCATGCTGCGCTAAACCAGCACAGCACGGAGACTCACTTCCGTGGCGCTGGAAATCATGTCTGCGCAGAGGCAGATGCTGGAAATCACAGGCACATATGCTCATGCACATGCACATGCGCAGTCCAGCCCACAGAGAGATCTCTGCTGGAGTGAACTGGCCCAGGTGAGGTAAACCTTGCCGAGCCCTGGTTAAACTGATGAGGTTTTCCCACCACATCTCAAGTTGGACAAGAACCTAGGAAGTCGCCTTATATTGAATCAGGTCCAAAGCCGGCTCAAGACATTTTGCTGCCTGATGCAAAGGGACAAGATGGTGCCACCTGTTCCACCCAAGGGCAGCAGGCTAGTTTAGCGGGTGCAGGTCAATCAGTGTGGCACAAATAGCTCTGTCCTCCAATAGAGGGGAATGCTTCGCCCCAGAATCTGCCACCAGAGGAGATTGGCTCACTCTGCCTAATGGTAGGGCCAACTCTATTCAGACCATTTGTCCATCTCTCTCTGCATCGTCAACAATGACTAGCACTAGCTTCAAATGCAACTATTTTTTTACCCCAACTGGCAGATCCCAAAGATTAAGCTCAGGACCTTTTGCATGCAAAGCAAGGGCCCTACCACTGAGCTTAAATTAAACTGTGAAAAAGCTATTTCCAAATCTGTACAACTCTATGCGGAAGAACAACAGCACATCAGAACAAATTAGTTTACAGGTGACTAAACCTCCCCACCACGACACACACACAAACCCCCCCCCACAAAAAACCAAGAAGGTTGAAATGTAATTGAAATAGCCCCATGCCATTAAGCGATCTGAACACTGAAAAGAAACACATTTCAAACCACATTCTTGTCTTTCACACTTGCTCACCAACAGCAGAAGGCAAGCTTTTAAAACCAGACTTTAAGTGGCATGTATGAACTCTATGCTGCTAGCAATCAGAGAACTAACTTTTGGGATCTTGTTATATTTTGATTCTACCTGGACTGTAACGTTTGGAGGTGCTGCTGCCACTGATTGTAGAGTCCAGTGGGGAGATGGGCTTGGGGCAAATTGAATGAATCATATTTCCCCCATGTAATGTAAAATATTGATCTTGAAAATGGGTGCACTGGGGACAAGGATTCAGTTTAGCTTTCATTCCCAACCTGCTATTTTTCTGTGGGGGGGGGGCATCTCTGCCCGCCCGCCACCACTTAGAGAGGAATCTTCAAAACTTAGAGAGGAATCTTCAAAACAATCAAGCTCCCACCTGCAACCTGAAAACTGGTATAATCCACGAGAGGCTTCATCACTTGCAGATTCTAGGGTCCCCAACTACACATACATTTAAAACAGTACCTTACCACTTTAAACAGTCAAGACACACATACACCCTAGAAATCGTGGGAACTGTAGTTTCTTAAGGGGGCTGACAGCTGCTAGGAGACCCCTATTCCTCTTACACAACTACAATTCCCAGAATTCCCCAGGGAAGGTTAAAAAAAAAGGTAAAGGACCCCTGGGCAGTTTACTCCAGTCAAAGGTGACTATGGGGTTGTGGCGCTCATCTCTCTCTCAGGCCAAGAGAGCCAGCGTTTGTCCACAAACAGCTTTCCAGGTCATGTGGCCAGCATGACTAAACCACTTCTGGCACAATGGAACACAGTGACGGAAGCCGGAGAGCATGGAAATGCTGTTTACCTTCCTGCTGCAGCGGTACCTATTGATCTACTTGTGCTGGTATGCTTTCAGACTGCTAGGTTGGCAGAAGATGGGACAGAGCAACAGGAACTCAACCCATCGTGGGGATTAGAACTACCGACCTTCTGATTGGCAAGCCCAAGAGGCTCAGTAGTTTATACCACAGCACCACCCACGTCCCTAGATCCCAAGGAAGACTGATTGACTGTTAAACCACTATGGCAACTGTAGCTCTCTGAGTGGAACAGGGGTCTTCCAAACAACTCTTGGTACCCATATCAAACTACAGTACCCAGTATCCTTTGGGAGGAACCCACAACTGTTTGAAGTGGTATGGTACTGCTTTGAATGTATAGTGCGGCAGGGCCTGAGTTGAAGATATAAGCTGGCCTTACACAGTTCAGGACCTCAATACCTCCAGGATCGCCTCTCCCCATATAAACTGACCTGGACCCTGTGCTTGTCATGTGAGGCCCTTCTCTATGTCCCCCATCCCAGAGAGGGCGGCAACAGGAGAACAGGCCTTTTCTGTGGTGGCTCCTCAGTTGTGGAATGCCCTTCCCTGATACATTCCTCTTTATCCAGGCCTATGGCTATGAAATAATCTGTGGCCTGTGAAAGTGGGGGGGGGGAGAGGACTTATTATTATTATTATTATTATTAATACCCCACCCATCTGGTTGGGTTTCCACAGCCACTCTGGGTGGTTGTTTGTAGTGACTATTTTTAGTATTAGACTACTTTAGCATTAGTCAGTATGCTTTTTATCATGCTTTTATTATTATGTTTTTTATCATTGATGCCCTGTAGTGTATTTTTAATGTTGTACACCGCCCTGGGATCTTTTGATAGAGGGTGGTATACAAGTGAAATAATAATAATAATAATAATAATAATAATAATAATAATAATAATAATGGCTTCCAGGCCAGGCAGCTGTTCATGCAACAAAAAACCCTTGTCGTAATCCATACTTTGACAGAAGCCCTCCAGTTCCTCTCTTGTCCCCCCTCCACAATGTCCAATTTACCCACATAGCCTCTTCCTTGCAGACTCATGAATAACTGAGAAGGATTTATGGGCATGGGGCACCAGGGAGAGGGTGTGGTGGAGGCCGAGCGCACTGTTTGCAAGGAGAGGCGTCCTCGGCAGTCCCGCTGCCTCATTAAGCTTTTGAAAGGGGCTTCAAAGAAGAAGTCTCTGTCCTCGAGAGCCAGCTTGCCGGCTGGAGGCTCATCTGGCAACAAGGCTCCCTTAATAAAAACAATGCAAGCAAAGCTCAGGCGCACATCCGGGAGAGAGCAGAGATTTGCCACCAGAGCTGGCCATAAACACACAGTTGAGGCTCAGACTAATAGTCTTATCTCTAGCTCTGGGAGCCCTCGAAAGCCAAACATCTTGGAACGGGGCAGGCATCCCCTAAGGAGGTGCGGGCAATTGCTAGGCGATGTGTACAAGCTCAGTCCCTCATGCTTCCCACTCCTGACTTTATTTATTTAAACAATTTCAATGCCGCTGTTCAGCGAGGATCAAAGGAGAGAGAAACTGTGGCTCAGAGCTCCTCATACATGCTTGGCGCATGGAGCTGGCCCAGCAGATGGCACCATGGTAGGGGGCGAGGGAGGAATAGATGAAGGCAGGGACTGGTGCCCAAATGGTAAAGGTAAAGGGATCCCTGACCATTAGGTCCAGTCGTGGCCGACTCTGGAGTTGCGGCGCTCATCTCGCTTTATTGGCCGAGAGAGCTGGCGTACAGCTTCCAGTTCATGTGGCCAGCATGACTAAGCTGCTTCTGGCAAACCAGAGCAGCGCACGAAAGCGCCATTTACCTTCCTGCCAGAGTGGTACCTATTTATCTACTTGCACTTTGATGTGCTTTTGAACTGCAAGGTGGGCAGGAGCAGGGACTGAGCAACGGGAGCTCACCCCGTCATGGGGATTCGAACCGCCGACCTTCTGATCGGCAAGTCCTAGGCTCTGTGGTTTAACCCACAGCACCACCCACATCCCTGGTGCAACAAGGCTTTTTAAAGGATTAGGGACATGGGAAGCTGCCTTCACAGCAAGTCAGAGTATTAGCCCATCTTGCTCAGTATAACAAGTGGCTCTCCAGGGTTTCAGACAGGGAATGTTCCCAGCCCTACCTGAAGATGCTCAGGATTGGACCAAGTGACTTCAGAATGCAAGGCAGAAGCTCTGCCACTGGGTTGTGGCCCTCCCCGTACATGTTGGTTCCTAGCAGACCCAGGTCCCTAACAGACCATCAGTCAGGTCTGGGTCCATGGGCCAGGACTTTTTCTAAGCTGGAACTCAGTTCCGGCACCTCTCGGGTGAGCGCCATTGCCATTATAAGAGAACAAGGGACGTGCTCATGGGGAGTTCCAGCACCTTATTTTCTAGAAAAATAGCACTGCATGGAACATATGGAACACCCCTCTTTTGAATGCCCCCTCCGCCAGGGTGCAGCGCAGTGCTAAATGCAGTGCTAAATGCATCATAGCAGGCATGGGGCAGTGATGGTCCTTTTCATTCATAAGGGAGGAGAGGCTTAATAATTTCCTTCCAAGCCACGGTGCCATTAAAAATCACACACAAGCAGACACTTATTAGCGTTAAAGGAAAATCTCCCATTGGCAGAAGCAACCAAGATCATTCATTGACACATGTGTTCAAAACTGGAGCAGTGCCCTTTGAAATTAGCCGCCCAAAGGTCCCAGGATGGCAGAATATGAGCATCACATTACAAAGGATGCAAGGTACTACAGGCCAAAGCACAAGGAGACCTCTGGTCCGAAATGAGAGCTGGGCACCAGAATGCAAAAGCATTAGCAATCAACTGTTCTCCAAAGAAAAGCTCCATAACTCCAGAGCTAACATGAAGCTCTGCTGCCCTCTCCTGGGATGTTAAGAGAGATGCTATACAATCCAAAGTAGAGGCTTAAACAGGAACGTCCATGCTATTGCCCACCTCTGCCAGGGAAAGCCTTATGCTCATGAGGGATTTCTCAGTGCATAGATAAAGTAGGAAATTCCCCTCTGCAAGGTGTGGTGATGGCTTTAAGGGGAGAATAGGCAAATTCAGCGAGGATGTGTTTTATCAATGGCTACGGGTCGTGGGCACCATGCCTCTGAATTGCAGTTCCTGGAGAACAGAAGTCGGAGAAGGCTTCTCAGAGACATGCGGGTGGCTGCTGTGAGAAACAGGATGATGGTGGACCTTTGGTTTCATCCAGCAGGATTCTTCTGGGCAATCTTTTGAGGGTCACATGTGAGAGGCAAAACTATATGTGTACGTCTATCTTTGTACATTAGGCTAGTTTCTACAGTCACATACACACTATCCTCCAACCAGAGAAGCAAAAGTTCATGGACACATTCCAGCTGGCAAAAAACACCCAAGATATGAAGTAGGAACCGCTGAGGGATATGGCCAGGAAGGAATTTCAAGGACCAGATAGAAAGCCCTAAAGGTAAAGGGACCCCTGACCATTAGGTCCAGTCGTGGCCGACTCTGGGGTTGCGGCGCTCATCTCGCTTTATTGGCCGAGGGAGCCGGCGTACAGCTTCTGGGTCATGTGGCCAGCATGACTAAGCCACTTCTGGCGAACCAGAGCAGCACACGGAAATGCCATTCACCTTCCCGCTGGAGCGGTACCTATTTATCTACTTGCACTTTGGTGTGCTTTCGAACTGCTAGGTTGACAGGAGCAGGGACCGAACAATGGGAGCTCACCCCATCGCTGGGATTCGAACCACCGACCTTCTGAACGGCAAGCCCTAGGCTCTGTGGTTTAACCCACAGTGCCACCTGCACCCCAGAAAGCCCTAGAGGGGCGCATATACCCTACCCCTGAGCTGGGCCTGAGATTCCCCGCCTCCTCCAGGTCTTCCATAGTGTTCATTTCCATTACACCCACTCATGGGATCGGTTCCACAGAAATTGATGTAGATTAACCCGTCCAAGCACACGTATCATGGACAGCTTTCAGGAAACGGGAGCTTTGAACTGGAGCAAGACTGACCTTGTGTTCCACCTTTCAGGACTGCATCCTTAAAAACTACATCCTTAAAAACCGGGGGCTTTTCCAAACTCAAAACCATGTTTTTAAAGTACAGCTGTTTTATAAATAACTTTCCCATATTTTCGACAGAACTACATCTTGAGGTCAGGTGGACAGATTTCAAGCGTGTCGGATCTACTATAACCCCGAGATCTATCAACCAGAACCAAGGCTAGAAGGCATCCTGTTAGAATTAAGGAAGTTGGTGCTTCTGAGCACATTCTGAGCCTAGGAATTTGTTTTTCAGGTCCAGAACTGAACTGAGCTTACAGTCCTTTCACTACTGATTTTAGCTTTCTTCATTTCAACAGCCCAATTTAGGCCAGAAAAGTCATTTTGTTGTTACTATTGTTAAGGGAGTTAGAAACCATTGCCAATCTACAGCAAATCACCCTGGGATCTGCCCGTAGATTCTGATCTACTTTCTATGCAACTGTTTTTTCAGCTACCTCACCCCCTGCCTTTGAAAGCCTTTTAAGAAGCTGCTTCAGAAGAGCGACTGTCAGCAATACTATGGAAGGTTTTCTAGGACCAGGGGAAACCTGCTAAGCTCCCTTGTTATTTTTGCTACTACCAGGAAGTGCAAAGTTCTTATTATAATCTTGTTATATTTATAGAACTGAAAAGTTGTTTCTTTATACATTGTTATATTTGCTATTATGTTGTCATTTCATTATGTTATTAAGAAACGGTTCGTGCAACGGTTGATGTTGAGATGTCTCCATGTTTTCTTTGTCGTAAGCCATATTGAACATGGTTCTATTTATAAATTTATAAGCTGTTGATAAACTGGAAGTTGAGGAATGAGGAAATTAAAGACGTTATGAGAAAATGGGACCGAGACCTGTATGATTGAATTGGAGAAATGGAAAGAGCTCTGGACAAAAAACTTAAAATTTACGGCCTGCTACTTAATAAGGGAAAATTTCGTGAAAATGAAATACAGGTGGTATCTAACCTCTGTTAAGTTGGCTAAAATAAATAAATCTCACAACAATAATTGTTGGAGGTGTAAAAACCAAATAGGAACTTTTTATCACATGTGGTGGTCGTGCCCAGAGATAAAAAAAATTCTGGGATATGACTTACAAGGAAATAAAAGAGGTATTGAAAATCACATTCTGCAAAAAAACCGGAAGCGTTCCTTTTGGGAATCATGACAGTCAATATCTCTAAAGATAAAATAAGATTATTCCTTTATGCGACATCAGTGGCAAGGGTCTTGGTGGCTAAATATTGGAAAGAAAATTATTTACCCACCAAAGAAGAATGGTTATGCAAGCTGACCGAGTACTTGGAACTCGCAAAGCTAACAGATGTATTAAGACACAAATCTAATACAATAGTTAAGAAAGAATGGGATCATTTAAACAATGACCTGATGAATCAAGGTTCAGCACCTAAGATCTGGTTGTGCCTAGAATAACACTGCAAAAGCAATAGTGTCCTGATACGAAGATGAGGAACCAATGGAAATACAGGAAAGTATCTTTACTAAGAACAATGAACTGTTGTGGTATTGGCGGAAGTCTTTATTTGTTGTTTTGTAGATAACTTTGAATGTAGTTCTCTGTGTTTTAATTTAAGAATCTGTTTGTAAAATATTAGTCTAACCATGAGTGATTTACTGTTATCTCTTATACACACACACACACACACACACACACACATACACACACACATACATTCTTTTTTCTCCTTTTTTCCCTCTTTTATACTTCTCCTTTCTTTTTTCTTCTATATTATAATTTTACTTTTCCCTTATTATTTTTTATTTTTTTATTTACTTAATCTGTTTGATAACTGTAAGTTTTATTCTAATTGTTTGTGCATGCAACATAATTCAATAATAAAAAAGAAAGAACTTTTTGTATGAAAATGAAAGAAGGAAGGAAGGGTAGCAGCGTAAGCTGGTCCCACTGAACTCACTAAGTGAGCATGCACTGTTAGTCTGGATCCAACCCTAGGTTTCTAAGAACATTGCCTGTATTTGAGTTTCTTCCTGATGCTCTGTTTTGCCCCTTGCTGCTTCTCCTACCATGAGTTCTCCGGTGCTTCCCAGAGCTGATACGAGAGCTTGACTGGCTGCCCTGGCTGCTCCAGTCTGCCGAAAAGCTAGATGGCTGCGTGGGAGTGCTGTGTGCTTGTTGTAGCTCTGGAAGAGATAAAGACATTGACATGTGCAAGTCAGATCAGCCTTGATTCTCATTTCAACTAACAAAGGAGATAATTGTGACACGCTATATAGTCTTCTTTCTCAATAAGAAGTGCCACTTTCAGGTTTTTTAAATTGTTTTAGGCAACTGAGCCTGTAGTATTTCCCATCCAACGTTTTCTTTCAATCCTTTTGTTAGTGCATTTGTATTGTTGCAATGACTGGACAACCATCTTTCACTAGGAAGATTGCATGTTAATGGATCAAAATGACTGGTTGATGATTTATCGGTGGGGGCTGATGGTTGAGAGATCTTTGTGTGTGGAAGAAACTGCATTTTTACTGAAGACTTAAGGCGGTTTCAGAAGTGTGGTGTGTGTTTTTTAACTTATTACCAATGCTTTTAAAAAAGAAAGAAAGAAAGAAAGAGAGGGAGGGAGGGAGGGAGGGAGGGAGGGAGGGAGGTGCAGGTACCTTGAAGTTGCTACAGTAAGTGTCACACTTTTACCCCCCAGAAAAAAACTGCTTATTACAAAAAAAGGGGATATGTGTTTGCATAAAATTGGCACATGCCAATTTAATATGTATAGAAACAAATTTAGAAATAATAATAATAATTTATTTATATCCCGCCCTCCCCAGCCGAAGCCGGGCTCAGAGCGGCTAACAGCAGTAAAATATTACAACATTCTAAAATCATTTCATTCTAAAATCAATTCAGAGTCAAATTAATGGCAACCATTGGGCTAGAGTTCTGTGAGGATTGCCAAAGGAGGGGGTCAGGCTGTTCCCTGGCCAAAGGCCTGGTGGAACAGCTCTGTCTTGCAGGCCCTGCGGAAAGATGTCACGTTCCGCAGGGCCCTAGTCTCTTGTGACAGAGCGTTCCACCAGATCGGAGCCACAGCCGAAAAAGCCCTGGCTCTGGTTGAGGCCAGCCTAACCTCCCTGTGGCCCAGGACCTCCAAGATGTTTTTGTTTGAAGATCGTAAGGTCCACTGTGGGACATGCCAGGAGAGGCGGCCCCGTAGGTGCGAAATAATAACTGTCAGTCGCCTGCCCAGGAGCTACCTGATGACAGGCACTTTTGAGGCCCCTGCTATCTCTTCTTATAGCTCTTTATCTCGGAAAACTTTTCTAATAGAAAAGGGATGGGGAGCTTGTGGTTCTTCCAAACAACGTAGATCTACCTCCAATCATCCACCATGACCATTGGCCATACTGGCTGGGGCTGGTGGGAATCGGAGTCCCACGACATCTGGAGGGCCAAAATTTCCCCATCTTTGTAACAGAGGATGTAGGAACAGATGTCAGGGCCGGCCCAGGACATTTTGCTGCTTGCTCAACCCTAGTGCCCCCCTGATGTTGCCACTGATGACAATGACTCCGCTGCTGTGCCCTGCCCGCCCCCCACCTCTGCTGCCTGAGGTGGCCCAGGGATGCCCCAGCATGTTGAAGGTAAAGATAAAGGGACCCCTGACCATTAGGTCCAGTCGTGACCGACTCTGGGGTTGCGGCGCTCATCTCGCTTTATTGGCCGAGGGAGCCGGTGTACAGCTTCCGGGTCATGTAGCCAGCATGACTAAGCCGCTTCTGGTGAGCCAGAGCAGCGCATGGAAATGCCGTTTAACTTCCCACCGGAGCGGTACCTATTTATCTACTTGTACTTTGACGTGCTTTCGAACTGCTAGGTTGCAGGGACCGAGCAACGGGAGCTCACCCTTTCATGGGGATTTGAACCGCCAACCTTCTGATCGGCAAGTCCTAGGCTCTATGGTTTAACCCACAGCGCCACCCGTGTCCCTATGCTGAAGGTAGGAGGGGAGAAAAAAGGGGGCTGGAGAGGAGGCCAGTTGAGGGACCAGTGATGTATGAGGAAGGGGCCTTCAGTGCACATTGAAACCTTCCAGGGAACTAGAGAGGTTTTTCCATAATTGGTTCTGGAGGCCTGATTTGAATGCAAAGGCCAAAGTTGTGGAGGACCACACGGATACCGAGCTATGGGGGTGCCCCTCGGAGCTGCCAGGCTTGTTTCCCAGCAACCCCACCCGCCTCGTCCTCAGCAGAGAAGGCCACCGTCTCTGCATCACTCCCGGCAATTAGCAGCTTCAGCAAGCAAATTAGGTTTTCTATTAGATTCCGTGAAAGTCGCGGCATTCAATTTGTACCTGAACTTTGCAGATGATTCAATTAGGGGCTCCTCAGCCTCCTTGGAGGGAGGACAGGGAGATGCTGGCATCATGCAGAGGAGGGGCTGAGCTAAGGCTGTTCCCCCACCCCCAGGAATCCGTATGACATTTAAAGGTAGACAAATCCCTTATCTCAAGACTCAGGACATTGGAAGCTGCCTTATTCTGACGTTTGGTCTCTCTAGCCAGGGATGGGGAATCTGTGGTCCTCCAGAGGTCATTGGATTCTTACTCCCAACATCCTTGACCATTGGCCATGCTGGCTGGAGATAATGGGAGCTGGAATCCAAAACTTGGGGGGGGGGGTGCGCAGATTGGTAAGATCTGTTCTATGGCAATACAGTGGTACCTTGGTTTAAGAACAGCCCTGTTTACGAATGATTCAGTTTACACACTCTGCAAAACCGGAAGTTGTGTCCCGGTTTGCAAACTTTACCTCGATTTAAGAATGGAATCCGAACGGTGGAAGGGCACCAGCGGCGGGAGGCCTTGTTAGGGAAAGCGTGCCTAGGTTTAGGAACGGTTTTGGTTTAAGAATGGACTTCCGGAATGGAATAAGTTTGTAAACCGAGGTACCACTGTACTCCTGATGCTCATGATTGTGGCTACCATTGCCAAATCAGGGAGTTCCATGAGGAGAAACCCATATAAGACCTGCATTGGCTCCCAGTATGTTTCCGAGCACAATTCAAAGTGTTGGTGCTGACCTTTAAAGCCCTAAACGGCCTCGGTCCAGTATACCTGAAGGAGCGTCTCCACCTCCATCGTTCTACCCGGACACTGAGGTCCAGCACCGAGGGCCTTCTGGCGGTTCCCTCACTGCGAGAAGCCAAGTTACAGGGAACCAGGCAGAGGGCCTTCTCGGTAGTGGCGCCCTCCCTGTGGAACGCCCTCCCACCAGATGTCAAAGAAAACAACAACTACCAGACTTTTAGAAGACATCTGAAGGCAGCCCTGTTTAGGGAAGCTTTTAATGTTTGATGTATCATAGTATTTTAATATTCTTTTGGAAGCCGCCCAGAGTGGCTGGGGAAACCCAGCCAGATGGGCGGGGTATAAATAATAAATTATTATTATTATTATTATTATTATTATTATTATTATTATGCAAGTCTAGGCTCAGATGTGACCCCCATGGAATTCAGTGGATTCAGCGAGTCTATATAGGATGGTAGCCGAAGTTCTAAGGCTGAGATGGGGAACAACAATCAGGGGTGGGGTAGGAATTATACTCCAACAACATTGCCAGGGCAGAAGACAAGTTCTCTTTCCTTGGGCACTACTGAGAAACATTAACAGTGTGTAGAGTGGAAAGAATGTGGAGCGGGCCAATATGCAAAATTCAGAAAGGAGTCAGCATGCCAGGGGACTGGTGGGGGGGCGGCTTACATACACACCCTTTCCCCTCTCTGCAGTTCATTCATCACGCATTCACAAAGCCCAGCCTTACACTTTTAAAACTATCATCATTATTATTTATTTGATTCATATACTGCCCTTGACCAAAAGATCCCAGGGTGGTGTACAACATTAAGAACACATTTTCAACTGATTTTTCAAGTGTGTGTGTGTTTAAAAAATGTTTTTAACTGTTTTTATGTGTTTTTTGTGGTGGTGGTATTTGGCTACTTCTATTTATATTTTGATTGTGTATTTTGTGTTTTTATATTGTAATTTTATCTTGTGAACCACCCTGAGACCTGAGGGTATAGGGTGGTATATTATTATTATTATTATTATTATTATTATTATTATTATTATTATTCAGTGCTTTTTTTCTTAAAAAATATTTAGAGGTACTCTCACTCTCATACACATATTGAAATACTTCTCCTCAATGAGGCCAAACTTAGATTCACAAAATGTTTAGGGGTATGCATACCCCTGCGTACCCCCCCAGAAAAAATGCACTGATAATAATAATAAAATAATAATAACAATAATAATAATATGGAGCATCAATAATAAAAATATAAACATAATAAAAAGCATAATGACAGTAAGGTAAAGGTAAAGGGACCCCTGACCATCAGGTCCAGTCATGGCCGACTCTGGGATTGCAGTGCTCATCTCGCTTTACTGGCCGAGGGAGCCGGCGTACACCTTCTGGGTCATGTGGCCAGCATGACTAAGCTGCTTCTCGCAAACCAGAGCAGCACACAGAAACGCTGTTTACCTTCCCGCCGGAGCGGTACCTATTTATCTACTTGCACTTTGACGTGCTTTCGAACTGCTGGGTTGCAGGAGTAGGGACTGAGCAACAGGAACTCACCCCTTTGCGGGGATTTGAACCGCTGACCTTCTGATCGGCAAGTTCTAGGCTCTGTGGTTTAACCTACAGCGCCACCCTACACTAACTAAATGGATTGTAACCTAAGCTTTTGTGTACCAGAATCCACTTGAGTTGCATGCTGTGATCATCAGGTGCCAGGTGTCCATCTATCTATATCTTGAATGTAAAGAGCCGGGTGTCCAAAAGGGCAGGAGATGCAAGAAGAGACAATGTTAACACTCCACAGACCCAGTAACACTTTGTGCACAGTGCAGTCAGCTCAAGTTCCATCAACACTCGGCTCCTAATAAAGACTAGTGATCTTTAAGGTGCCACAACTCATTTTCACATTTGCTGCCGCAGAGCTCCCCCTCTGGAGCGAAAATATTGATAGCTAGAGACCTACTGTCGGTGGTTATTTAAAGCCACTATCTCAGATTCAGCCCTCCTTGGGTTTCCCACTGCCACGGATGTGATGCCTTTCTCTATGTCATCCCTGCGTCTAAATCCCTAAATAATCTTATAGTCTCTGCAAGACACCCTCTCCACAGGGAAATTCATTTCAGGCAGTAAACCTGAAATTAACATTAGCGGAACAGCTCTGCAGTAAAATATACTACTGAGAGAACTTGTAGATTCTTGTTCCTTGGAAGAAAAGGTTTCTGCTAGGGATGTGAGACTACAGCTCCGTGGTAGAGCATTACCCTTGAATGTTGAAGGTCCCCAGTTCATTCCCTGGCATCTCCAAGCAGCTCTGGGAGAGATACCTGTCTGAAATCCTAGAGAGCTGCTGCCAATCAGTGTCCAACCTGCCATTCTCCAGACGTCATTGGAATCCAACTTTCATTAATGCCAGCCAGCCCAGTCAATGGTTTAGGACAGGCATAGGCAACCTCAGGCCTCCAGATGTTTTGGGACTACAACTCCCATGATCCCTAGCTAACAGGACCAGTGGTCAGGGATGATGGGAATTGTAGTCCCAAAACATTTGGAGGGCCGAGGTTACCTATGCCTGGTTTAGGAGGATGAGAGCTGTCATCCAGACCTACACTGGCTCCCAGTACGTTTCCGAGCACAATTCAAGGTGTTGGTGCTGACCTTTAAAGCCCTAAACGGCCTCGGCCCAGTATGCCTGAAGGAGCGTCTCCACCCCCATCATTCTGCCTGGATGCTGAAGTCCAGTGCCGAGGGCCTTCTGGTGGTTCCCTCACTGCAAGAAGCAAAGCTACAGGGAACCAGGCAGAGGGCCTTCTTGGTAGTGGTGCCCGCCCTGTGGAACGCCCTCCCACCAGATGTCAAAAAGAAAAACAACTACCAGACTTTTAGAAGACACCTCAAGGCAGCCCTGTTTAGGGAAGCTTTTAATGTTTGATGCATTACTGTATTTTAATATTTTGTTGGAAGCCGCCCAGAGTGGCTGGGGAAGCCCAGCCAGATGGGCGGAGTATAAATAATAAATTATTATTATATTATTATCCAACAAATTGTACAGGCTCATAGGTTAGCTGTGTCTGGTGTAGACAACAGTGAAGAGGATGGTTCTATGGTCAGACTCAGTATAAGGCAGCTTCCTATGTGGTCTAGGACTTCCCCCAGAACCAGGGGTCCAGTTAAGTAACCTACTGCTTCTCTTTCATCCAGAAAGAGATGGGGCTCTTGCAACTTTGAACAGCTGCACGACACAATCAATCAGGCAAAATTGTCCTAGCAGTCAGATGCAGTGAAGGCCCTCCTTCATGTGCCTCCTACTTGAGTGGTCCAGAGGGTGGCAACACGAGAACGGGCCTTCTCTGCAATGGCTCCCTGTCTGTATAATGCTCTCCCCAGGGATGTTCGCCTGGCACCTTCATTATGCACCTTTAGGTGCCAGGCAAAAACGTTCCTTTTTAACCAGGCTTTTGGTTGATCTGTTTGACATCCTATACCCTTTTAAAGGGACGCGGGTGGTACTGTGGGTTAAACTACAGAGCCTAGGACTTGCCGATCAGAAGGTCAGTGGTTCGAATCCCCACGATGGGCTAGCTCCCGTTGCTTGGTCCCTGCTCCTGCCAACCTAGCAGTTCGAAAGGACGTCAAAGTGCAAGTAGATAAATAGGTACCACTCCGGCAGGAAGGTAAACGGCGTTTCCGTGCGCTGCTCTGGTTCATCAGAAGCGGCTTAGTCATGCTGGTCACATGACCTGGAAGCTGTACGCCGGCTCCCTTGGCCAATAAAGCGAGATGAGCGCCGCAACCCCAGAGTCGGCCACGACTGGACCTAATGGTTAGGGGTCCCTTTACCTTTACCCTTTTAAAATGTGGCTCTTTTCAGGGAGGGGTGTGTTATTCCATTGTTGGTTATATTCTGATTATATATGTTGTGATCTTTTCTGTGAACTGCCCTGAGATCTCCGGGTATAGGGTGGTATATAAATAAGGATAAGGATAAGGATAAGGATAAGGATAAGGATAAGGATAAGGATAAGGATAAGGATAAGGGTAAGGGTAAGGGTAAGGATAAGGATAAGGATAAGGATAAGGATAAGGATAAGGATAAGAATGGAAGCTTTTAATGTTTAATAGGTTATTGCATTTTAATATTCTGTTGGAAGCCACCCAGAGTGGATGGGAAAACCAGGAAGATGGGCAGGGTATAAATAATAAATTATTATTATTATTAGAATGGGAAGAAGCATCATCTGCCAAACTACTAATGGTGATGCAGCTGTTCAAAGCTCATGAGTTCTGCCAGAAAAAACGTTGCCAGCCTTACTTTCCCAACTCTTTATATATTATATAGCTTATGATGTCATAGGCAACTCCCAGACGAGAGAGAGAGAGAGAGATGATGATGATGTCTTACCTTTCTTGCTATTTTTATCCCAGGATCCCTGAGGTATAAGATTTGGAGATAGGGAGCCCTTTGCCTTCCGTGGCCCTGGACGTGCTGCTCCCCTAGTACTGGCCAGCCAGGGGTTCGGGCTGTAGTGGGGCATGAACATCTGGTCCCCATTTTGCACCAGTTCCACGGCATGCAGGCTGGGGCTGGGAAGGTGAGGCAGTGGGGCATTGTAGAAAGTTTTCAGGTCCTTCACGGGAAGATCTACATAGAGTGCCCCATATAGGCTGCTGCTCCTACTATCAGCCACCAAAGGAACAGTTTGGATGCGGGAACCTTGGCTCTGCCTGTCGAAGGATGCTGCTGGAGGGGGGGGGGCAAGGAAAAGGCAAAAAGGAGGGGCCAGTCAGGGATGGAGCAACCTACTTAGTTCATAGCCGTTTTGCATATGTTGATTCATAAGTCCATTTTGCCCCATTACTGCAATAATCTGATTTTTTTTTAAAAAAAGGAGTCTAAAAAGATATCATATTTAAATATGTATACTTAAATGTCCTTAAATGCATTTTTAAATGTCTCTCATAGTACGCATTTCCAAGAGTATATTTTATCCTTATAGTACACATTTTACCGTATTGGCCTGAATATAAGCCAAATCCGCAAATAAGCTGCACCTTTAAAATTCGGGGTGGGGGGAGTCAATACCCGAATATAAGCGGCTCCCTTAAAATTGGGTTACAGGTTGAAAATCGCAGTGGTTAGTAGAATTGTAACTCCAAGCCAATTTAAGCCTTTGATCTTGCAAGCCCACAAAAGTTACCGTACAATCGCTGAAAGTGCAAATCGCTGTTCAGTTGAATACAATTCCTCAGGTGCTCACACCCATAAATGACAAACGAACAGTCTCAAATCAGCAATAAAACATTTTTTTTGTTCCGTTTTACCATATGTCTGTTTCAGCAGCGATATCGTAAAAGCCGATTTTTGTAAGTTCATGAATTTATGCTGCACTTTAACTTTTCACGGTTGGAATTTGGGGAGAAAGTGAGGCTGATATTCGGGCCAATGCAGTATATGCAGTTGATAGGTGCCTCAAAATTCAGAGACGTGCAAAATCCAAATAACTCTAGAATGCATGGATGGGCAGGTTCCCAGAGACAAGATTGTAGCTACCTTGGCTCCTTCTCCAGCCCTGATTCTTCCAGTATGGCTGCTGAAATAAGCCATGGTTTGGCTCAGTGTGTCATCCAAATCAGGGATCATGGTTTGTTTCACTCCAGAAAAACCATGAGCTGTAACCATGCTTTGTTCCTGGGTTTACAATACATGGTTTGTCTGGAGTGAGATCCCCAGTTCAGACAACATGCTAAGCCAAACCATGGTTAAGAACAGCAGTAGTGCAGCAGGAAGAGGGTCAGGGAAGAAATCAATTCAAGGAACCTTGCATTCACATGTCTGCACTAAGCTCACATTGCATGCAAACCAGCTCATTGAACGAATGAATGAAATAATACTGTCAGTGGATGAAGGTGGCAATGAGCTAAGAGTGGAGGTTTGCAAGGACCCCTTTGCTTCTTTCAACAATAATATAATTCTTTATTATGGCTGCAGATCAATAAAATTAAATACAGAAATAAAACATACAGCTTGTTAAAACAATTGAAAACAGATGGGATACTATTATACTTTCCCCCCATCTCCCAAGCCAACAGGCAATTTCTCCTGATCTGTATTGAAGTCAGATTTTTTTTTTTACAACCTTCCCAGCAGCATACGAGTGAGCATCCCTTAAGCAGATGGAGACCAGATCTTCAGATCTTCCTGGGAGAGTGCTTAATAAAAGGAGAATCATCCGCTCTCTCTACACTCCCTATACAGATTGCAGTACAGAAGAACAGGGTCAACAGGTCCTGTTGCTTCAACTCCACACAAATGCAACTGTTCATAAACCCAAGACTTGGTGAATCGTCCACTTAACAGTGCAAAAGGCAACTCGCTGAAATGAGCAAGGATAAATGCTCCCCTATACTTGGGCAACAACCATATTGTAATAAACAATATTAAAACCAGATGCACAGTTCCACCCAAAATTATGCACCTCACTTGTAAAGAACAATATTCTCAGGCTATCTTGTCAAATGTTCTCCAGGGTGGTCGATGTGTGAAATTCTCTAACAGTTTAAAGAGCAGAAAATTTCCCAGGAAATGGATCAGATTGTAAATTTCATCAAAAATTCAGCAAGCTCTAAGCAAAACTAAACCACCACCTGCTCTTGTGAAGGGACACTTACTAGATTTGTGGGATTCCTGGTTATCTTTGGGTTCAGTCCACAGGAGCTGACTGCTCAAGCTGCTGCTGGTGCTGTAGTTCTTGGAGCCTGAAGTTGACTTCCACGTGTTGGAAAGCCAGGGAGAATCGCTACAGTCTACCCTACAGTCAGAGGGGAAATAGGCACACTTTCATAGATGCAAATCTCGGTAGTGTGTCAGACAGACTCACTGACTAAACAGACAGAAGACTATGAAATCAGAGAAGGACATGACACGACTCTATTAGTAGCTTGGGCATTCAAACCTGGCAGGTGTCTTCATTTGCATACACAGGACTAGTGAGCTGCAGAAGTATATACCTCACCCCCCCCTTTACAAGAAGACTAAACATATATAGAGACTCTTTAGAGACTCTTGAGAGTCCCATAGACTGCAAGAAGATCAAACCTATCCATTCTTAAGAAAATCAGCCCTGAGTGCTCACTGGAAGGACAGATCCTGAAGCTGAGGCTCCAATACTTTGGCCACCTCATGAGAAGAGAAGACTCCCTGGAAAAGACCCTGGTGTTGGGAAAGATGGAGGGCACAAGGAGAAGGGGGCGACAGAGGATGAGATGGTTGGATAGTGTTTTTGAAGCTACTAACATGAGTTTGACCAAACTGTGGGAAACAATGGAATACAGGAGTGCCTGATGTGCTCTGGTCCATGGGACACTATTAAATGACTAAACAACAACAAAACATATATATATATAGAACTGCAGCGATTTTGTTCTGGTTTTGCATGACAAGGACAGGAAAAAAGAAGTGAAATTGCTATTTAATTCTGGGACACAGTGGTGGCAGGTGATAACTTGCCCCCTGATTGTCATCAAACATTCCACGACATTTAACTATTTTGCTAGAGCTGTCTTGCCCCGATATAAATATGCATGCATCCATAGAGAGCGGAGGAACGGCAGCATACCTGTGTTTGATGATGGTGTCATCACTGGCATTTCTATACAAACCTGGAGAGAGTGAGGTGCATGGCAAAATAGCATTAGACAGGCAAACCTGTCTTCACTGATAATTCATTTTATGACTCCCTGCCACACTGCATAAAGCCTCTTCCTAGGGCCAAACTAGTAAGACCACAACTTAACTCCTGACCTGGGATCAAGTTACTTCTTGGTGTGCTTACTGTATTCAGTTGCTTGGGGGGCGGTGTTCAAGAAAGCAGTGCCCCCCCCCCCACATACAATCACATGCAGTGCACATGCTGTGACATTTTTTTTCATGCATCCCTGCTTAGAATAGAGCAGGGTTCCCTACACTGACCCAGCAATCTCTGTATATCTCTTGGAAATCTTCCCAGGCCAAAACGCTTCTCCCCAGGCTACATCCCTGCTTCGCACCCTCCTTGAGTGTTTTTGACAGGCTGGGATACATTCCTTGGTCTCTGATAACACCTATTGCTTGCCAGGACAGATGATAGGAGAGGGTTGTGTTGACTGTATGTAGAAACTAGTCTATCGTACGATGGTAAAGGTTGCATAATAGCTACACCCACTTTAGTCTCCGGCTCTTCCTATCGCTGAAACATGGCCCTCAGAAGGTTGCTCGGAAGGAAATGGGGTCCTCTACCCCCCACAGGTAGAGAGTCCTATTCAGACTGACACCCTACACTGAGCCCATTTACCCACCCGGGACCCATTGCAATGAGTCAGAACACTGCCCTTTCTATAAGCCTAAAGCCAGACTCTTTCTGCTTCCCTTACCTTCACCTAGGGCATATGGACGTCTCCGGCCATACTGCCTGGCTTGCTGCTGGCAAACATAAACCGTGAACGCCATCAGCATGACCCAGAGTGCTGAGCCTACACTGGCAATGAAGACAGGTTGACGCACCACTTCCAGGATGTAGTTGGCAGAATGGAAGTCCGGGGTCTTGGCCATCTTCTCGACTGTCGGCTCTGGAAGGAAGAAGATGGTTTTGGATTTGATATCCCGCTTTATCACTACCTGAAGGAGTCTCAAAGCGGCTAACATTCTCCTTTCCCTTCCTCCCCCACAACAAACACTCTGTGAGGTGAGTGGGGGCTGAGAGACTTCAAAGAAGTGTGACTAGCCCAAGGTCACCCAGCAGCTGCATGTGGAGGAGCGGAGATGCAAACCTGGTTCACCAGATCACGAGTCTACTGCTCTTAACCACTACACCACACTGACTCTCAGTGGAAGAAGGTGTGATGGTGAACTTAAGCCAGAGAAGAATGAAGAAGGTTTGGGCTATGTGTACACACAGTAGATGAGCCCTGGCCGCATGGACAACATCTTCAGTGGGAGGCGCAGCTACAGGTGAGTGGCAGGGCACATGCTGCAGTGATGCCAGATGCCCATGGCAGCTGGAGGGGAAGAGGACCAACAGCAGGTGGAGCCAGAGCCAATGACAGGCAGAGCCAACTCATCCCAGTTTTGCTCCCCATCCTCCTCCCTACAAGGACAACACCGAGACTAAGGAGGAGGAAGCTACTGCCCTGTTAAGTATCAGTGTTTTAATGTACATTGAAATGGGAAACAAATCTATAATGTGCCTGGATTGTACTGTGAAGAATGGCTGGAAATTTTCATTGAAGCTGATAACAGGTCAGTCATTAAGTGGGGCTGTATCTCTGCTGGCTCAGTCACAAGGTGTTTAGCTCAGAATCACATGAAAAGGACTGTAGTACAGGTCTGTGCATATGTTAATCTGGAGGCATTCAACTTGGGTGAGATGCTCTCTTTGTTGTTGTTGTTGTTGTTGTTGTTGTTGTTTGTATACTGCCCTATACCCGTAGATCTCAGGGCAGTTCACAACACCGAATTGCAAAATAAAAACACTAGTAGTAATTAATAATAATAATCAAAGACAAGCCAATAATCCCTCCTTTCACAGTCCATTTAAAAGGGCAGCCAAAGGCCTGGTTTAATGGAATGTTTTCACCTGGCACCTAAAGGTGTATAACAGGCATAGGCAAACTCTGGCCCTCCAGATGTTTTGGAACTACAATTCCCATCATCCCTAGCTAAAAGGACCAGTGGTCAGGGATGGTGGGAACTGTAGTCTCAAAACATCTGGAGGGCCAGAGTTTGCCTATGCCTGGTGTATAATGAAGGCACCAGGTGAGTCTCCCTGGGGAGAGTTTTCCCCAAACAGGGAGCCACTGCAGAAAAGGCCTGTTCTCATGTTTCCACCCTCGACCTCTCATGGAGGAGGCACATGAAGAAAGGCCTCAGAGGATGATTTCAGGGTCCGAGTAGGTTCATATGGGGAGAGGCGGTATTGCAGTTGTGTGAATCTCTGACCCCAGTAAAACAGCCTGAGGCTAATGGAGGCTGCAATGGATAAGAGACAGAGCTTTGGTTTTTAGCTCAGACTGCAAGATATTTATAATCTAAGATATTATGCCTTATGTTGTGATCAGTATACGAAATTATGCAACTAAGTGGATGTAAATTTATTTGTTCTAAGTTGTTTTGAAGTTCTGTAAGGCCGGATTTAGGCACATCAAAGAAGCGTTTCAGTTAAACACTTTGTAAATTTCATAAAGGGAAATCACGTTGACAAAAGACGGGACTCCACAGCGCCATCTGGTGGGTCACAGTGTTAGAACGCATATAAAAGTGTTTTACTTTACTAATATAAGTAAAGCTTCTGAACCATATTTTTGGGCTCTCGTCCACGAATTGGCACCACCCTCTTTTAAAGGCACTCTCTTTTGGTGGCCATCACTGGCACTGCTCCAAGTCCCATCTACCGGAGCCAGCATAGTAAATGGTCAGGAATGATGGGAGTTGTAGTCCAACAGCATCTAGATTGCCACAGGTGTCCCCACCCCTGTACTAAGAGATCAGCTACAAAATAGCACCTCTGACCTACAGCACTGCATACAGGATTACTGGGCACTCCAATTCCAGCTCCATTGACTGCTGCTACCTGGACGCAGTATTTTTGCCCATTAGCCAGGCCTGTCACTTCTAGGCTGTGTGTTTCTCCACCCACTGTTCTGTTAGAGCCTGAGTGAGTTTCATTGCCCAGGAACCAGACCTGCAAACACAAGGCGAGAGAAGAAAAAAGTCAGCCTGTCTCACACAGAGCGGCACAAGACGGCAATTTCTGCAGAACAGAAGCACACATGAGAGGAACCAAATATATCCTGCACAGAGTCACACATCTAGCAAAGCAGTAAGAGATAGATGCAATGTTGGGGAAAGACGCCAAATAACAGGGGGTGGCTAAAGCTAAGTTTTTTCCCAGTCTGTGGGCTGCATTTCCGGGGGGGGGGGACATGCCAGTAGTGTGTGAAGCCAGAGGAATTGATTGATTGATTGATTGATTGATTGATTTTATTATTTATTTATTATTATATTATTTATTATTATAAAAAATATTTATTTTTATTATTTATTTTTATTATTTATTTTATTATTTATTACTCATCTGTCTGGGTTGCCGCAGCTGCTTTGGGCAGCTTCCAGCAAAATATAAAAACATAACAAAACATCAAACATTAAAAACTTCCCAATACAGGGCTGCCTTCAGGTGTCTTCTAAAAGTTGTATTATTATTTATCTCCTTGATAGCTCATGGGAGGGCATTCCACAGGGAGGGTGCCACTGCTGAGAAGGCCCTCTGCCTGATTCCCTGTAGCTTCACTTCTCGCAGTGAGGAAACCACCAGAAGGCCCTCGGAGCTGGACCTCAGTATCCAGCTGAACAATGTGGGTGGAGACACTCCTTCAGGTATACAGGGCCGAGGCCATTTAGGGCTTTAAAGGTCAGCACCAACACTTTGAACTGAGACAAGAGATGAAGCAGGCTGCTGGAGAATCCAGGGAGTTGCAGTATAAACAGATCTAGCTCTGAAGAGGACTGTATACTATACAGAAACTCACAACCCCACCTTTTGTTTTTAAATCCCCAAATTAGAAAGAGGATAAATTCCAGTTCCCCTGAAATGATTTCTGACCCACAGGGGTAAAAGGGACTGGTTGGTGGCACAGCCTCCCAGCTCAGCCATGCCTGTGCAGACACATTTTCTAAGCAGGGAAGCATTTTCCCAACTAAGTCCTTCTCCATACTTTCTAACTAAAAAGTATACTGTGTGTCTGTCCCTTAGTTAGAAAGTATGGTGAGGGACTTGGTCATGGAAGAAGGGCTGGGTTTAAGAATGGTGGAAGGCGAGGATTGGAAGTCAAGCACTTTGAATTGTGCTCGGAAACTTACTGGGAGCCAGTGAAGATCCCAGTGTAGGCAAAAGTGGGCAGGGCAAGGAATGTAAAGTTTTATCTCTGTAAAGTAGGCTAGTTTCTACAAACACACACACACCCCTCCCCTGCCTCCATCCAGACAAGCAAGAAGCAACGTCAGAATTCAAGGACACATTCTAGCCAAGTAAAGACACTTGAGGGGTGAAGCAGTACCAGTGAGGGGTGCAGCCTGCTGAGAATTCTGAGGGCCAGGTCGATATGTCAGAAGGGCCACATTTGACCCCCAAGCTTGAGATTCCCTACCCTGCCATGGAACGTAAGTCCAGAGTCAGTGCACCTGCTATATATGTATAATATACAAGGAGCATGACAGCAAGCAAAAGAAGAAACGAGCCTTGAAATGACAAAGTAAGAATCAGATGAGGTGTGGGTAACCTCTGGCCCTTCAGATGCTGCTGAACTTCATCTCCCACCATCCCTGTCCATTGACCATGCTTCTGATGGGAGCTGTAGTTCAGAAACACCTGGAGGGCCAAAGATTCCTCATGCCTGTAATTATTTCAGGAAACATAAAGAAACGTAACTGTATGCCACTCAAGCACATCTCTAGTTTCCCCAGTTTCCTCAAGGACAACAGCTGGAAACTGCTGAAGGGTTGCAACCATAGTTTTAGTTGATCCACCCCCATGAAATGCTCTATTGCACCAGACCTTGGTGGAATACCACTTAATCATCCTCCCTCCAGATTCCTTCTATCCATCACCATCAACCAGATATTGTGGTACCCAAATGGCACCAATTCCATTCCTTCTTACCTGGTAACCTTTGATGATGCCATTGTGCATGTCTTGTGGAGGGGGCTCCCAGTGGATGATCACAGTGCCATTTGCATCTTGAAATGTGGTGATGCTGATGCTTTCAGGGGAAGCACCAGGCACTGGGAAGAAAGGAAAGGATAGGGTTGCTGAGATATTTTTTAGGAAAAGAAGGAGCAACAATTACTGGTGCAAGAGGCCTCCAGCCACATCTCCTCCACCTCCTGCCTCCTCCATACAACTCAACAGCTCAAGATCAGGAGTTGAGGACTGAGGGATCCCAATCCTTTGCATGCCTGGTGGATCTCAAAGAATTCTCCAAGAGGGGTAGTGAAATTAGCCTTGGGCTGGCACTATCAGCAGAAGACTAGAGAGCGTGGGATGGGAGAAAGTTCACATTTGAATTATGTGCTCTTCATTTCATTTCATGACAACAAGGCAGGGTTCAAATGCTGTTGCTCAGTGCTGCCTGGGTTTTGCAAAGGTGCAAGAGCACAGAAGAATCCTACAGGCCTCCAAGGGCTAGGTCAAAGCTCAGCCACATTCTTTGTAGACAGAAGGTCCTGGGTTGGTTCAGTCTTCCGTTAAAAGAGCCTCAGGTGTCACAGCTAGAAAAAGTCCTGTCCCTGGCACCTTAGAGAACTGTGTCCAGCCAGGTGAGACAATAATGGGGGAAACGGATCAATGGCCAAGGGAACCTGTGGCCCTCCAAATGTTAAGATTCTAAATCATATCACCCCAGATCATTGGCCGTGCTGTCTGGGGCAGTTGGAGTCTAAAACATCCAGAGGGTGTCAGTCGTCAGAGGATCTAAATCCCCACGACAGGTTGCCAGGAATGGATAAGACAAGGGAAAGTCCTTACCAACTGCTTTTTATTCAATATTCACAGAGAGAGGCTTGGAAATGCAGCCTCTTGGAATAATGATGTTTCCCCGAGTGAGTATCCACCCCCTCCCTCTCTCCCTTCATGCGTCATCACTATGGGTGCTGCTACCTGCCCTCTGCCTTTGAGTTCTTTGCTCTCCTACTTTCAATGCTCACCGGGTTCTGGAAGGGGGGATCGGGAATGCTTTCTAAAGACACTGAATCTGTCAGTGGTCGCCCCTCTGGTGCTTCTTCTTCCTTCCTCTCCCATTATATCCCAGCTTTCCCCCTCATCTTCCTCTGAGCTGTGATCTCCCTCAAACCCCTGTTGTAATTCTGAACTGTCTTCTTCTATGGAAGGGTCAGGCTGGGGAGGCAGTCTCCACCATTCCTCCTCTGCCCAGTGCCTGACAGAGGGCCACACATGCCCAATATAACTCATTTCTTTATGTTCACATGCACCCCACTGCCTAAGGAAAGTAAACTGCTAGGCACAGATCACACCACATCACTGCCTCTAGAGCAGGAACGAGGAACCTGTAGCCCTCTAGATGCCTTGAAGGACTGCAATTAGGTGTAGCCCTGCTCTAGATGTATCTCTGCTCAACTACAACCTCCATTGTCCCCAGCCATTAGGATGTGGTGACTGGGACTGATGGGAGTTGGAGTCCAACAACATATGCATGGCCACTGGTTCTCCACCCATGTTCCAGAATATTTAGCATTCAAAAAGAGGAAGTGCTGAAGGGTCGTACCTTCTTCTGGGATCCAGAGGTCCCTTACGTTGCTGTCCAAGCCATAAACCTTCCCTGAATATGGTTGCACCTTGAACTCATACTTATAACCTCTCTCAAGCCCTGGGACGATGGTACGGTGGTTGCTTTGGACATGCCATTCAGCCCAGTGTGTGGTCAGAGGCAACAGGGAGCGATAGAACACCACATAGCCATCTATGCGCTGGGAAGAGGAGACAACCTTCAAGACAATAGGTGGGAAATCTGGGTTAACCTCTGGTTCGGAGTAGGAATGGAGAAAATTTGTCAGTTTAAGCTTCTCTCCATTTCTCATTCTTCCAACCTTAAATTCACTTTCCCTGACTCTCTCGGCTTGCAATTTCTTCCTTTAAAAACATCTACACAAAACTGCATACAATGCATGCATTTAGTTATGCAGTTTTGACTAATATACACATTTTTTTGCAAGTGTTTCCCTCCAATGTAATGTCATTTTCTTTGATATCGTGTGCCTTTTCATGCACACTTTTTGGCTGGAGAATGATGTCATAGAATTTGGAGGCATGTGTGGGTTTTGAAGGATGGCTGCCTTTCAGTTGACTTGTTGGTTCACAAAATGTGAATTAAGCAGGCTTGCCTTAAAATGCAACGTGGGTAGATTTCTCTCCCAACCCTAAATCAGAGAGAACTGTGATATCTACAGAAACCACAGCATTGTTCAGGTCAAGCGACTTTTGCAGATATAGATGATGTCCCTGAGGAACACAAAAGCTATGCGGCAAAGTGGGAATAGACAAGAGCCAAACAGAATCTCCATCCCAAATTAAATTAAATTAAAATTCTGCAAGCTTTTGCAATTCAACTCTGAACAGCCAGCTCAATTCAGCTCAAAATTTGGATTTTGAACAACATTCATGAACAGATTAAAACAGCAGTGTTCAATAAATACCTGCATCTTGCAGCTACTTTTCCCCTTTCATCCCCACCTCTGCCACTGCAGGAAGTGGGAGAAAGATGTCTGCATTTTACAGGCTTCCTTTGGCTGTGTGCGCCTGTTACCTGAACAGAATTTAACTCCCACCTGTCAGCTGATGAATTAAATCCTGGGTTAAATCATCCTGGGAACAGGCATGCACACTTAATGCAGAACTAAAACCTGTCTTGCTGAAGTCACGTCAGCTGATTGAGAGGTGGTCATGATTTGGGGACATCACTGTGTGGGCCCAATTGAATGGCCCATGGGTTTAGAGCGTGCTGCCCCCATCTGTGTGCTCTGTTACACCTTTGTTATATCTAATTCACCTTCCAGTGCAGGTGGGCTGCTGGCGTGGAGGGGACAGCAGTGACGTTTGCCAGGTAAACCTTTGCCTCCATCGGCTCCTTCAGTACATCTTTTGGCCTGTCCTGCTTGCTCTGGCCAGTGTCCAGGGGATCTAAAAGCCAAAAAAACCAGACTCAAAGGTGTATCCTTGGAGAACTTGGACTTTACCCAAATTGAGAGGTGATAAGATCAGTCCTTTTGGAGTCACCGCTTCCTTTGCTTTATGCTTAAGTTTGTGCTGCTTTCTTACAGGATATGGTGACCAACGCAGCTCACAATAAATGAAGGCTGGCAACATCAACCCTGCCATTGTGGGAATCGCTTGCAGGCGGCCCCCAGTGCCTGGAGACATAAAGTCCGGTTGTGCATCCATAGCAGTGACCAGAGGAGGAATGACCGCTGGGAGGAGCTCAGAGAGAAGAAACTGCTTGGTGCATCTGCAGCAACACAACCGGATGCCTTCACCCAGAGCTGCCATCTACGGAGGGCCATGGGGGCCAGGAAGCCTCCAATATTTTCAAGAACCCCACCCCCAATTTTATGGCAATCCTCAACAGGACACGCCAGAATGAAGATGCTTGGCTCTGCCTTGTTCATTTGAGGATCACCAGGGCAACGGCAACGTGTTCCTTTCACAAAGGTAAGGTGGCTGGCGGTGGGAGAGTGGGCTGAGTTGGCCTGGCCGGGTTGGGGGGGGCGTTGCATATTGACCATGCACAAGCAAAGGGCCAACCCAATGTTGGTCACAACTCAGTGTCTATGCCTTCATCTGTCCCAGCTGCAACAAAACATGTCTCTCCAGCCACAGCAGGCACTGCAAACTTCCAACAGTTTGACTTCACCCTCAAAGGTTCACTCCTCCATAATCTCCCAAGGCAGAGGGATGTCAACAACAGCAATTATCAAAATACATCATTTTGGCTTTCCTCTATGGCCTTCCCCAACCTGGTGCCTTCCTAGTTGTTGTTAGGCTATAGCGAAAAGGTGAGGAACCTTTTCCAGACAGATGGACATCTTCCAACAGTGGGCAACCTGTTGAAGATCTCACGCCAGTGGTGTGTAGAGCCAAAGGTAAGGAGTGTGGCCAGAGGCAAAAAGTCAACAGTACCAAAAGCGAAGGTGGCAAAACAACAGGTGTAATTCTCATCCCGCTATGGTAGGCTACCTTCCTGTCACACAGAAGCCAGAGGTTTCTACACACAGGGCTGATCACAGGGGAAGAGGGGGGCATTTGTCCCAGGGCCTCACACCCAAGTAACCATTACATAGTGTGTGTGTTTTGGCATTTGGTTAATTTCCCAACTTGTTTTTTATGCACATTGAAGCAAATTGTGACACCCTCTCTCAGCTTGGAGCTGCAAAATTTAAGAAAGAAATGTGATTTGGCAAAAGACATAAATGTTCTTGTTAACTGATTTTGTCACATGCTTAACATCAGCTGTCCCCCCCCCCCCAATTCTTCTGTGCGTTTCACAGAAAAGGAGTAGAAAAACATTTGTTAAATTAAAAAAAGAAAACACTCTCACTTTCTCTCTTCTTTCCGGAGGTGGGCATACGCTCCTATTTTGTTTTCATCTGCTGTCCTTTTTTCACAGCTGCATAATGTTAGGACTTGGGGGGTGGGGGACTAGGCTGTATGATGAGACCCTTAGAATGCCTGGCTGCCCCTCCCTTTCTAATTCTTGGAATAGCCAGGCTAGCTTCCTGGTGAGGTCATTCTTCCTTCAGGCAAACCAGAGCCATTGTCCTAGCTGGCTTGAGGAGCATGCCTGGTCACAGGGGGAGTGGCTTGGGAAGTGGGCGTGGCCTGGGCAGGGTCCCAAGGGCCAAATATTGATATTGATAAGAGCCGCTTACCCTGCACAGTTAAAGATGCTTTGGCAGAGATGGTTCCCACCTGGTTGCGAGCAGTACAGACATATTTCCCGGCATCGTTCATCGTCAAGTGCTGAATCTGAAGGACGTTTTCTCTGTTTACTTCATACCTGTGGGGAGCAGCGGTACGGAACCCACAGTCAGTGACCGAGGCTTTGTTCGCAAATGCATGTTCTTCCCTAAACACAGCTGCAGTGTCCGGAATAGGGCCTGCATGTGTGAAAGAGTCATCACAGGTCCGCTCACCCCTTTTAGGTGTGGTGGCATTGCAGGACGGCAGAGGCTCCTCCACGGCCCCGACGAGGGGGTAGCATCATCACAGCCCCATACGGATAGGGGGCATGGGCATAAACCCGTGCCTCCTATCAGAGGCCAGATCTTAGCCTGCATCCCAGAATGGCAAATGAGGATGCAGGCTAGGACATGGGCTGGAACGTGGAGAGGAGTCCATGGGGTAGGAAGGCTGTTAGGAATTCCTGCTCCATGATTGCAGTCATGGGATTGTTGTCTTTCACATGACGGTGTATGTTTTGACTCCACAAAGTGGGAAGTGACGGAAACAGGATGTTTGTGTTACTGTGTTCCGTGAAGTGGGACTATTGTCCTTTGTTCATTCTCTTTGCTGTCTGATACTAGAGAGGGAGCCATGTTGCAGTGCTCTTTGTGTGTTTATATGTAAATAAAGTAGATTAGCCAAAATGCTGAGTTGCTGAGTTCTGTTACACAAGCTGTGAAGACTCTGCGGATCCCTAAGTGTGCCGATGTCTGCTGGCATCGGTCGCTGTGATGTTCGGGCAAAAGAAAGCTTTTGAAGCTCCCGAACAACTGACCAGGAGGGAGAGAACATGCCAGTCGGGCTTGTGTCTCTGCTGGGGTCCTACTCAAGTGTAGGATGAGCTCCTGACAAAGGCTTCCCTCAGGTCCGTTCCCTGGCAATTTAAACAGCCCTCACCTGGGGCCCTACCTGCTTTCCCCTCGTCGGGTTTCCCACCCACCCTCCCTTGGTTCAAGCCAATGTTTAAGGACTTTGCTGTGGCTACGGTGGTTGCCGTTTTATGGGGCCAGGTAGGAATTTGTCCACCGGGCCAATTGGCTCCAACCCAGTGGTTTTGCCTACCTCATAGCAATCGTTACAGCTTGGTTGGGCATTGGGGCAATCCTTTGTCTTGGATGGAGGGGAGGTTGTAGTCTCTGCCTGCCCCTCCAAACGCTGGGGTATCCCATTAAAGGGATCCAGGGGGAATGGCCATGTCTGTGTGCCCAGGGGGGCCAGGGCCGAAGGCACTCCCCCAAATGGTGGTCTCTGCAGGGGTCACGCTATTTGATGTAAGTCTTAGGACACCCCCACCCACCCAGATTAACCTATGCATCACTTCCAGTGGTCAGGACAGAAGCATTTTGATTGCCCCATGCCCAAGCCCTCTTTCATCTCTATTCAATGAAGTTATGGCCTGTTTCAATCCAAACCAGTCTATGTTGTCCTTTATTTGTCTGCAGGTTGGGGGCAGAGGAGCACAATGCCTGGAACCCACAAGAGCAAATGCCAAGGACTCTGTTCTGATGTCATGCTACTCTTAGCACCGTATGTTCCAGGGGAGGCCATTCACACATCCAGCTCAAGGCACGCTCTGTGTCACTCTGATGGTAATGTTAAGTGATGCGATAATGCATTGGAGCAGCCTTGCAAATTGGCCCTGGATAGCTCAGTTGGCTAGAGAGTGGTGCTGATAACACCAAGGTTGCAGGTTCAATCCCTGTATGGGACAGCTGCTCATTCCTGCATTGCAATGGAATGGACAAGATGAACCCTTCCAATTCTATGAAAAGCTACTAGTCTATGATGATGATGATTCTTTTTTAAAAAGACCAACTTGCAATAAAAAATTACTGGCCTGCTAAGAGGTGAGTAGTCTGCATAGCCATACACAGAAGAAAGAAAGACTGATCTGTCCAACGCTAAATGACCCAGAAGCTAGATCCAGCAATGTTTGGCTTCTTCTATTTCCACAGTTTACCATTAGGCTCATCTTTAGGATTTGCCACCCAGAGAACAGGGTGCTAGATGGGCCTTTGGTCTGATCCTGCAGCCAGGCTCTTCTTAAGCTCTGCCTTTGTTCCTCTGAGCTGTCTGGCAATAGCTAGGTGACTTAAAAGCAAAACCTGAGGAATAAATCTACAGTGGGAGCAGCATCAACCCTTTGATGTGCTTCCTATAAACACCAACTTTGAGACCTATTCTGACATTTGAATGGCATATATTAATCTGCAAGTGTAATTTAAGATGGATGTTTATTGTATTGCGAATGCGGGGGGGGGGGGACTTTTCTGTTGTTGTTTTTCCCCCTGTCTCTTTTTTCTTCTTCTGTCTTTAATAAATTTACAATTAAAAAATAAATTAAAAGCACACACAATTTTTTCACAAGCTGCAATGCCGTGGCCAAGCAGAGAGTGACAGCCAGAGAAATCCTCTGAATCTAACAGGTATCCTCACCTTCCGGAGGGAAGCTCTCCCGTTTCCTTGTGCCATTGGATGGCGGGTGTTGGGTCTCCGTGGACTCCACACATGAACAGGACGGTGCTGCCAAGCTTGGCCACGACATCATTAGGCCTCCGAGTGAATACTGGTTTTTCTTGGATAGGAGAAGCAGACAATCTAATCAAACTGAATAGTCCCTTAGGGTTATGGAAGCTCTCACTAGCAGAGTGGGTTTTATGGGGTCAGAGCCCACCAACATCTACTCAGAGTAGACCCCTTGAAAGTATTGGGTCTAAATCAGCCATGTCTCTTAATTTCAAGGGGTCTACTCTGAGTCGGACGAGCGCTGGATACAGCACACGGAGTCCAGCCATCGAAAGACATAGCTGCTTTTCAGCAAGATGACCCACCTCTCTGTCCATCCATGCTTTCATATAATAATAATAATAATAATAATAATAATAATAATAATAATAATAATTTTTTATTTATACGCCGCCCTCCCCAGCCAAGGCCGGGCTCAGAGCGGCTTACAAGCAATAATAAAAACAAGATGAATGATTACAACTTAAAAACAAAAATAAAATACAACATTAAAATAATGGAACATTAAAATATTAAAATGTAGCCTCATTGCAGGAGGAGAAGAAAAAGAAAAAAAGAAAGAGAGGGAGGGAGGGAAACAAATTGGCTCCAAGCCAAAGGCCAGGCGAAACACCTCTGTCTTACAGGCCCTGCGGAAAGAAATCAGATCCTGCAGGGTGCTGGTCTCATGAGGCAGAGCATTCCACCAGGCCGGAGCCAGAGTTGAAAAGGCCCTGGCTCTGGTTGAAGCCAATCTAACTTCCTTAGGGCCTGGGACCACTAGGGTGTTGTTATTTATGGACCTTGAGGCTCTCCGTGGGGCATACCGGGAGAGGCGGTCCCGTAGGTACAAGGGTCCTAGGCCGTGAAGGGCTTTAAAGGTCAAAAGCAGCACCTTAAATCTGACCCTGTACTCCACCGGGAGCCAGTGCAGCTTGAAAAGCACTGGGTGAATATGCTCCCATGGCAGAGACCCCGTGAGGAGCCTTGCTGCAGCATTCTGTACCCGCTGGAGTTTCTGGGACAGCTTCAAGGGCAGCCCCGCCTAGAGCGAATTACAGTAGTCAAGCCTGGAGATGACCGTCGCATGGATTACTGTGGCCAGGTCGGGGCGGGAAAGGTAAGGGACCAACTGCTTGATGTGGCAAAGGTGGAAAAATGTCGCCTTGGCTGTTGCTGTAACCTGCGCCTTCATGGAAAGGGAGGTGTCAACGATTACACCCAAACTCTTAACGGAAGGCAATGGCACTAATTGCAAGAGAAGGGAGTTGGTCCCTCATCCCCATGCCATCCTGACCTAGCCATAGGACCTCTGTCTTCGAAGGATTTAGTTTCAATCGGCTCCCATGAAACCATCCAGCCATAGCTTCCAAGCATCTGGTCAGTGTGTTCGGGGCCGAGTCGGTGTGGCCATCCATCAGCAGATAGAGCTGAGTGTCATCAGCATATTGGTGACAGCCCAGCCCAAAGCTCTGGATAATCTGGGCAAGGGGGCGCATAAAGATGTTAAAATGCATCGGGGAGAGAATTGCGCCCTGCGGCACTCCACACACCAAGGAGTGGCGCGACAACATTTCCCTCCCTAGTGCCACCCTCTGTCCCTGACCAGAGATAAAAGAGCACAACCAGTTACGGGCTATGCCCTGTATCCCCACGTCTGCGAGGCGGTGGTCCAGAAGATCATGATCGACCATGTCATATTAATGCTCTTTCCCACACTTCCTGGTGATGGAACCAGTAAAAAGGAAATCATAGGAACATAGGAAGCTCCTTTATACCAATTCAAACCATTGGTCCATCTAGCTCAGTATTGTCTGCCAGTGGACACTGACTTTCAGTGGACACAGAGTTTCAGACATGGGACATACCCAGTCCTACCTGGTGTCAGGCTTCAGGGAATCGCCTTCCTCTCCCTTTTGGCAGCAGATAACCAGAAGAAAGGAAGGGTCTATTCTTACCCATTAGAAACTTTAATAATCACAGCGAGAGAACAAAGAATCCCTGTCCTAGGAATGGCGGTGCTCCCAATTAAGGGTTTCACCCACTTCCTCCCTAGTCACCCACGTCACTACTGTGTCTTGTACCCTGAGCTCATAACCACTGTGCCTTCTGTGCTGCCACCTGATCAGCTCTTCTTGACCTTGGGCTGAGCAAATGAATGCTTTCCAGAGACAGTGAATCTGTTAACTCTCTCTCTCCCAGTGCATCTTCTCCTAGCTGATCCCCATCCAGTATTTCCCAGCTTTTGCCTTCTGAACTATGTCCCTCTGCAAACCACTGTTCCAAATCTATACTGTCCTCCTGTTCCTGGGAAGATTCAGGATCCTGATCAGGAGCAGGGGAGAGGGAGGGGGAAGCTCCCACTATTCCTCCTCAGTGCAGCCCTCCTCAGCACGGTCCCTGCCACCTGGGGACTGAACCTGGGACCTTCTGCTTGCAAGACAGGTGTTCTGCCACCGAATTATGGTCTTTCATATTCAGTTCATACTCTGGATCTGAATACACTAAATGATCCAGCTGCTTATAATGATGCCACATCCCCAAAGAAAGTGTTTTTCGTCATCATCATCATTTATTATTTATACCCCGCCCATTTGGCTGGGTTTCCCCAGCCACTCTGGGCAGCTTCCAACAAAATATTAAAATACAATAGTCTGTCAAACATTAAAAGCTTCCCTAAACAGGACTGCCTTCAGATGTCTTCAGAATCACTTCCCCTTTCAAAAAATTGACTTTCTAATATGTTTCCCATTGGCTAAGTAAATACCTTGGTCCTGCCAGCTTCAGTACGATGCACAAATTCAATACCTGATGGTGATGGAAATGATGGGAAACAGATACCATGATAATTCAACAGTTATGGTTGAGCAATGCTCTCGTTCTCTCCATAAGCACTTCTGTAATCTGCGCAGTTAGGTGAAGCTCATGTCTATACATTTTGCCAATCAGCCCCAATGTGGCACTTATCGGTGGTGTAGAGATTCTCACCAGCTGATGGAACACCCGCCAAGGGCATAGCTCACCCTGGTGGGGAAAGATGGGAGGAGCAATCCCTGTTCCTTTCCTTACCCAAAATGGAGACCAAGGCAGCTCTGCTTGCTCGCTCTCCTACTTGATTGGTGGCCATGCAGACATATGCTCCCGCATCACTCTTCAAAGCATGCGCTACCAAAAGCTTTGTGTTGGTCACCTGTCGAAATGGGGTGAGGTAGGGGAGAAAGAATATGTTGGAGCTCCACGAGTATTTACTTGTCCCTTTTGATGTGTGGCATAATGGTTAGGGTGTTGGACTATGACCTGGGAGACCAGAGTTCAATTCCCCACTCAGCCATGAAGCTCAGTCGCCTTGAACCAGTCACCAACTCTTAGCTTAACCTTCCTCATGGGGTTCTTGTGAGGATGAAACGGGGAGGAGGAGAATTGCGTACCCCACCTTGAGTTCCTTGGAAGAAGGTGATATATACCGTATTTTTCGCTCTATAGGACGCACCTGACCATAGGACACACCTTGTTTTAGAGGGGGAGAACAAGGAAAAAAATTCTCCCCCTCTCTGCTCAGTGCCCCTTCAGCAAAGCGGCAGGAGAAACGGAGCCCCTTCCTTCAGCGAAAGGAACCCAAAGCCTCCGGAGCGCTTCAGGCAGCAATCTTTGAAGCCTGGAGAGCGAGAGGGGTCGGTGCACACCGACCCCTCTCGCTCTCCAGGCTTCAGCAGAAGGCATCCCGAAGCCTCCTGAAGCCTCCCAAAGCCTCCCAAAGCTTGTGGGGCTGGCAGTGGGGAAAGCCGAGCTTCCCTCACCTCCAGCCCCGGGAGCAGCAGGAAGGCTGTGTGCAGCCTTTCTGCTGCTCCCCGACCTGCTCTTTGGAGAAAGCCACCGCCAGCCCCAAAGAGCAGTTTGGGGAGCAGCAGAAAGGCTGCGCACAGCCTTCCCGCTGCTCCCAGAGCTTGTCGGGGCTGGCGAGGGAAGCCCAGGTCGTCGTCCCCAGCCCCAGGGACCACACATTTGCTCCATAAGATGCACAGACATTTCCCCTTAGATTTTAAGAGGAAAAAAGTGTGTGTTATGGAGCGAAAAATACGGTAAATATATTAATAAATATATATTAAAAAATATTCCCATATTGTCTGGGAGTATGTGAAGTGCCTTTTCTTTGGGCAAAAAAAAGGACAGTTGGCTTAGCAAGATGGCTCAGCAACTTCTCTATATATTCTTCAAAGCACACAAACACACACATGACATCACAACATCACACAATACATAATTGTGCAAAATAACTTCAACATAGCAATGACAACACAGTGCACAGTACAATTCCTAAGCCCACTAAGTATATCCACTTGGTGGATTTATTTTCAGAGAAAATATAGCTAAGTTCCTCAGTGTAGCCATCAAAGATGGGAAACTGGGATGCAACTGTTGATGAGAAGATGAATTCCAAGCCAAAGTTGTCTGCAGTTTAAAATTAGTTTTGGTAATGGGGTTGTTGTTGTTTTGTTAAAAATAAAAGGCAGAATCTGTGTGCATGTATGTTGCCTTTTTATCCTCTCTACTGTGGTTGTTGTGGCTACGTTCCCATCTTAAAGCACATGGCTCCCACCCCCAAATCCTGGGAACAGTAGTTCTCGGAGCTACAATTCCTGGCGCCCTTAACAAACTATAGTTCCTGGAATTTCCTGGGCTTTAAAAGATGTGGTGCAATTATGATTTGATAACTATACACTGTATCTGATATGGGCTGCGTTTATTGATTGATTGATATCATTTATATCCCACCCTCTTCTCCAAAGAGTTCAAGGTGGCCCCCTCCTCATATAACCCTCACAAAATCCCTGTGAGGTCGACTAGGCTGAGAGATAGTTTCTGGCCCAAGGTCACCCACTGAGCTTCATGGCTGAGTGAATATTTGAACCTTGATCTCCCAGGTCCCAGTCTAACACTCTAGCCACTACACCACAGCGGCTCTTCAAAAACCACAAAAGGCATTGCTACTAGATGTATTGTTTTTGATTACCTCATAATGACCATTTTCCTCATTTATGGGGACGCCGTTCTTTTTCCACGAAACGGTTGGCTCAGGGTGTCCTCTAGGGGGCAAGCATTCCAGAACCAATTGTTCTCCAGCTGTCACCACCAAGTTGCTGGGATGAAGCCGAAACTCTTCTTGCAGAGCTATGAGAAAACACAAATATATGCTTAATTAAATTCCCGTATGGGGTCAGCAACAGTTCCCAATATTCTTTGGGGGAAGCAATTTGATTTCACTGCACATATGTGAATGTGGCCTACGATTTTGCAACCGCGTTTGTCAGTACAGTCATACCTCACGTTACGTCCGCTTCATGTTACGTTCTTTCAGGTTACGTCCCGCGGTGACCCGGAAGTACCGGAAAGGGTTAGTTCCGGGTTTCGCTGCTTGTGCATGTGCAGAAGTGCAAAATGACATCATGCATGCGCAGAAGCAGAGAATCACAACCCATGTGTGCGCAGATGTCCTGCTGCGGGTTGCTCTCTTTTCATGTTGCGAACGGGCCTCCGGAACGGATCCCATTCACAACCAGAGGTACCACTGTACAGTGGTGCCCCGCAAGACAAATGCCTCACAAGACAGAAAACTCGCTAGACGAAAGAATTTTCCGTTTTGGAGGTGCTTCGCAAAACGAATCTCCTATGGGCTTGCTTCGCAAGACGACAATGTCTTGCGAGTTCCTGCTGGTTTTTTTCCCCTTCCCCCCTTTTTCTAAGCCGCTAAGCTGCTTATCAGCTGATCCGATCAGCAGATAAGCCGCTAAAAGCAGCTAAAAGCCGCTAATAGCGCTAAACCGCTTATCAGCTGATCCGATCAGCAGATAAGCCGCTAAAAGCTGCTAATAGCGCTAATAGCGCTAATCCTTCAATGGGCTTGCTTTGCAAGACGAAAAAACTGCTAGACAAAGAGAATCACAGAACGGATTCTTTTCGTCTTGCGAGGTACCACTGTATGTGTTTGAATCCCACCTGAAAACAACAACCATCTAGAACAGTGGCGTCCAAACTTTTTTCAAAGAGGGCCAGATTTGATGAAGTGAAGGGCCATGAGGGCTGACCAAAGGGCTGACCAAAGCTGTTAACTTTTTGAGCTTTTTTATTATGATTTTACCGCAGAGTTGTTGAGCTTTTTTTAGGATTAATGTTGTTGAGGTAATTTAAGGGATTTTACCCCAGGAAATAAACTGCCACAGGAGCCGGATTAAACTGGCCAGCGGGCCGCTTTAGGCCCCCCAAATGGACTTTGGACATGTCTGCTCTAGAAACACCCTAAATTAGCTGCACCAGTAGAGGGTAGCTCCGCACTGGACTACTGATCACGTAATAAAAAATAGAAGTTTAAGGTGCAAAAAGCTGTTCATTGCACATTAGGCAGCAAAGGGGGATTGGTGTAAGAATCCTTCTTTTGCCCTCTGGTGTTGACCGTGTTTATGCAAAGGAGCAGGACATGCAATATAGTTTTTAATTACTCAGTCATTTCCAGAGGTTGCATTTTGTAAGCAGAATCAAGCACGGATCCAGCTGCCTTTCTGCTCCACCTGACAAAATTAATCTGTTTGATTTGGAGGCTAAACTTCCATGTTCTAACACCAAGGAAGGATGACGCAGTTAAAAGGATTGCTCCTTGAGCGGTTTAATTCCTTACAAATTAAGGGCAAGAGCCAATAATAGATAAACCTGCTACAAACAACAACTTGAATAAGGAAATCGAACAAAATTCCAACCACAAGTCATTGGATGCTGTGAGGGGTAGGGATACTTAAAACAGGAAAAGCTGAACCAGCAGAATCAGTCATAAACCATACTAAACTTAAAAGTGAGTTTATTTGGTGCAGCCACTCTATTGTAACGGCAATAAAACACATCCCATTAATTTCAATTAGTGTGTTGAGCACATGTTTAACTCTCTCCCATCAGCGTCAGTGGTGCTTACCTCACTTGCACTCGATGATTGTACCCTAAGATTTTTACCACTCTTCAAAGGCTTTGAATTGCCTTTCACATGTTTACTGCATCAAGAGAGTGCTGCAGTATAAATTCCTTAATTCTGGTTTGTATTTTACCATTACTTTGTGGATTCTAAAACACACACACACACACACACACACACACACACACACCCAGTTAATGTGTTTTTAATCGTTTTCAATGATGGAGTGTAGCTACATAATCAGAGGAGATGGAGCTTAAACAGGCATCCAAGTCAATGATGATGATGATGATGATGATGATGATATAGATGTAAGGAATTCAATTAACATTGCCATCCTGCGCGTGCCATTGTCAGAGAAGCCATACCGAGTAGGGTTGCCATATCTTGAAGAGCAAAAAAGAGGACAGCCTGAGCTGCTGTTAGCACACGTGCATCTTTAACCAGCTTGGGCCAAGTCCAAGCAAAAAAAAAACCCCAACAAATGAATAAATAACACCGCCCTGCCCCTCCAAAACCCGACATTTCCTTTAAAATGTAAAAATTCCCCCGGATGGGCATGTTGCACTCCCAAAAGAGGACATGTCCTGGATTTCCCAGACGTATGGCAACCCAAATGCTGAGTTCAGTGGGACTTCTTCCCAGGAACATGTGCATTGAATTGCAGCATCGATTGCCTGCAAGTGTGTAGTGTGGAGCTAGTGTCCACCTTCAACCATGGTACGAGGCCGTGCAGCTGAGAAAACTCTGCAACACACACACACACACACACACACACACACACACACACACTGTTTCACAACAGTTGCTAGTCCAGAATAAACATGCTAGCTCACATGCTCAGGTGCACGAAAGGCAGGAGTGGGAATCTTTGGTCCTTTGGATGTTGCTGAACTACTGCTCATCAATGCATCCTAGCAAGCATGCTTCCTTGCCTTCACTTTTTGCACATAAAAAAGAAAGAAAGAAAGAAACCTATTTGGAAACAAGTTGGTGGACTAGATGGGCCTTTGAAGGCTTCTCAAAATTATCATTTTTCCAAGGGTCAGTCTGCTGGACTTTACAAGTAGCCATTTAATGCCATCTGTAGTCCCACTTCACTCAAAGCGCCATCAACTGCTGCTCTTTTGAACAATACAAAAGACCACCAGGCCATCAAAAAGAGGCCTGTTGACCAAAAGCCCCCCACACACACACACACATCAACACTGCAGGTTGCATGTGATGCTGATGCTACTCAGAGCAGATTCATAGAAATGAATGAACCTAAGTGAATCAGGTCCATTAACTTCAGGATGCCTACTCTGAGTAGGAAACTTGCATTGCATACGACTCCATTTCCCAAAGAGGCCAGCCACAAAGGTGGACGTAGGGCAGCACCACCAGTTCTGCCACACTGCGCACTGAGCCTCGGGGGCACCACAGGGCGCTGCAACTATGATGTCATGAATTGAACAGAACAGGAGAGAAAGGGGTGCTGAATTTTGGGCTCACACAGGGCGCCGCTGAACTTTGAAAGACCAAAGTCCACCCCTGCCAGGCAGATACCTTCAAGAAACCCACAAGCGGAACATGAAGGGAGTTGCAGTTCTCATTTCTTAGTACAGAAAGAATTGATCTGATGTGTAGAGATCTTTCCTATTCTACTTGGTTCAAGAGGGTTCTGGAAAGTTTTCTTTCCATATGAAAGAAACAGGTAGAAGGTTCTTGTTTGGGTTGTTTCTTCTGAGAAGCTGAGTACAGCTGGTTTAGACTGGTTCTCTTATCTTACTGTCAAGGCCATGCTGACTATAATAATAAGGCCGGAAGGAGCCTGGGCTCTGAGCTTACTCTTTCTATCTCTTTGTTCTGGTGTGCTGTTCTGTACGCTATAGTGTTATGGTTTAGTCTTATTATAAGTCATTGTAAGTTTTATTGTAAGTGCTGCAACTGTGCCAATCCTGAATGTACTGTCATACCTTGGTTCTCAAATGCCTTGGTACTTGGACGTTTTGGCTCCTGAACGCTGCAAACCAGAAGTGAGTGTTCCGGTTTGCGAACGTTTTTCATCCAAAACGTCTTCTGTGGCTTCCGATTGAGTGCAGGAAGCTCCTGCAGCCAATCGGAAGCTGTGCCTTGGTTTTCAAACTGTTTCAGGAGTCAAACGGACTCCCGGAACAGATTAAGTTCAACAACCAAGGTATGACCGTATTGGATTTGTGACCATTGTGCTCATTTGCCTTCAGTAAAGCTCTGCTGGATGAAGTACAATTGCCTCTAATCTATTTTTTGGAAACTCTGCATCTTGTTTAAGTTTTTTCCTCCTTCGGACCAGCAAAGCTCAGCTGCCCAACAGGGAGAAGCCCTCTCCTGCTGTTACTACCCATCTGCCCTATTCACAGATACAAGCCACTGAACCTGGAGTTTCCATTTAGCCATCAACGCTAATAGCCATTGATGGGCTTATCCTCCATATATTTGTCCAATCTCCTTTTGAAACCATCTAAGCTAGCAACCATCACCCCATCCTGTGGCAACAAAATGAGAACTAGCGTGGCTATTTATGGGAAGCCGTCTTCCTGCAGTTTCTTCTGCTTCAAATATAACAATTGCCTTGACAACCTGAACTGGGAACATAATCAGAAGGAGAAACCCACAGAGAGGGAGAGAGGCAGCCTTTTCCCCTTGCCTTCCAGTCTTCTGCCTGCTTCCTGCATTCATCCCTCCTGAAGGATGTGACTCCTTTGTAATATAATCAAAAGTCCAGGAGATGAGTCAACTTCTTACAAGCAGCAACCTGCAGAGACCGTACCTTAGGATGTTATTGCTAGATATTTTTAGACGGTTAAACAAAATAATCCTTAATTGTTTCCAAAAGTTTCCCGCCCCACGTTTCCCAGCACAGACCAAGAGAAAAGATTAGGCTGCATTGCAGCGACTGCGCTGTAACAAAGAAATAGGTCAATTCTACTGCCGAAGAAGGATGGTAGAGGACTACGGATGGTGGAGTAATTTGGTTGATCTCCATTTAAATGGAAACCTACCTAACAGACACTTCCCAATGCAATCTGCTAACCAAAAAGCAGCCGTTCTTGAAAATTCGCACTTTCCTGAATTTTGCATTGAAATTCTCCAAACAAATAATGCACGAAAAAAGGATGTCTATTGGGGAAAGTGTGTTCAAAAATATGCATATTAGTGAAGATAAGACATAAAATGAATTCATATTAGGAAATAATCAGAAACTATGGGGAAATTGTGCACGAGAATGTGCATATTATTTGGAAATTGCTCTAAAATGCTACTTAAAAATAAAATCACAAACTGATGCAGAAATGTAGAGACCTGAACTTGCAACTGGGAAAAAAGAGAAATTGAGAGAAGCAAAAATTAACAGATGTGCCCATACAGGACTAATGGAGGGGGTTATATTTGCTGTAGAAATGAGAAAAGCATCTCAACATCTGGGAGGGAGACAAATTTAGCTGCCCCTGACCATATGGGAATGTAAATATGACTTCCTAGTGCATAAGTCAATACACAAATATTTTACAGGGAGTTTTGATCCACAACTGCCCTTTAAGCTAATAAACTCAGAAGGAGGATGATCTAGAATCTGTTAACATTATAAGCGGAACCTATTACAAAACGTCCCAGTGTGGAGTGCTTCTTGTTCAGCGAATCAGCCAACTAGCCATGCCAGCTTCCAAGATACTCCACCCCATTCCTCCTCCATCCAAGTTTTCCATTATTCCCTTTCAACAGTTAGTCAGCATTCCATTGCCATAGACTGTCTTCAGTCCCCATTGGGACGTTTATGGTGGCTCCCCAGCACCACCTTTTAGGTTTTGCTCCCTAAAGATTTTGTGTAACAATACCTCTTGTGCTGGAGGTGTTGGGAGAACTGAGATCACGGTTAGTGAATGATGGCTTCCCACTTTGCTCCATATGTATGAGCAAGCTGAGAATTTTAATTGGCTTTTGTGATCATAGGGTATGGGAAAAGAAGGTGGTACTTTCTTAAAGTCAATCAGTCTGGAACAAAAGCTTGTGTATGCAATGCTGGTCTATTCAATCACAAGAAATTATTTTTTTATTCTGTATATTTAACAAACAAACAGAGGAAACTGCCTTGTACAAACCACTGGACTACGGGACCTCCCTCTACAAAAATAAGACTATATATCCAGCCAGCCCACTATGGTCTGCTCTGACTGCCAGCATCTTTCCAGTGACTCAGAGAAGGAAAGGTCCTCCCATTATCTGTTACCTGACCCTTCTAACTGGAGATGTCAGGAACTGAACCTGGGACATTAAGCAGATGCTCTGTCACTGAGCCAGGTTTTTTCTAAGCTACAATCACGATATTAAGGTAAAGGTAAAGGTACCCCTGACCATTAGGTCCAGTTGTGACTAACTCTGGGGTTGCGGCACTCATCTCGCTTTATTGGCCGAGGGAGCCGATGTACAGCTTCCGGGTCATGTGGCCAGCACGACTAAGCCGCTTCTGGTGAACCAGAGCAGCGCACAGAAACATCATTTACCTTCCCGCCGGAGTGGTACCTATTTATCTACTTGCACTTTGACGTGCTTTCGAACTGCTAGGTGGGAAGGAGCAGGGACCGAGCAAGGGGAGCTCACCCTGTCATGGGGATTCGAACCGCCGACCTTCTGATCAGCAAGTTCTAGGCTCTCTGGTTTAACCCACAGCGCCACCTGTGTGGGGTAAACCATGATATTAATCAATTCAAAATGTTTTGGTCAGCTAAAATGCTATCCCCTTTTAAAATAAATCTGTTGGTTCATTAAATGGTATGAGACCCACAGACTTGCTATTTGAAATGGTCCAGCTGAGCATTTTACCTCCTCACTCTGCATGATGGGCTAATCTGACACGAAGCAAAAATGCCAAAACAACACCAGCCTCCTATTGACTTTGTTTCAGAGACCCACACAGAGGCAGCTGGGGGGCAGGAAGCAGAGGAAAAACTGGGAGCCTGTCTGGAATTGGCTTGCATGTTTCGCATCGCTCCATGGCAATGCAAGACCCAATGCACATTCGGGGAGGGGAACTATTTGCTAGCACGTGCCCAAACAGCGAGTCCATGTGGTGCACTTAATTTAGTGTTGCTAACAGAAGCATCTCCCAAACCATCTTCGCCTGCATGAATATTTATAGCTGCCAGACACCACTGCGAACCTTCACACTGGGCCACGAGAGCCGGATGGAGCCTGATCGTTAATGAAGTGTTAATTGGAGGGTCTCCCAGCCTGAATATTAAAGAGGGTTTTTAATTGTGCCAATAATTAGCACTGTGAAATCCTGCAAGAGAGACGTTGTGGGCTTAAAGGTGGGGAAGATGGTGTGGTCCAGGGGCATGCCTGAGATGGGGCATTTGATATCTCTGTACTACCCCTGGGGATGCAGAACATGGAATATAGGAGTAATGAGAGTAGCTAGAAAGTCAAAAGTATTTATAAAAACAAAACACACACACACACACGGCAGAACTTTTCTTAATTGTTGCTCTCAGTATGCATATATTTCATTGTATTTATTTATGGATGAATGGCATTATTATTCTCTGCCTCCTGAATACGAGAGGCAAAATGTCTTCCCCTGATCCCCAATCCTAGTTCAGCACACTAAACACTACTGTATCTATTTGGATGGGATCAACAGTGTTGAATTCACTGGGTGACATTGAACCAGCCCTTTTCTCTCAGTTTTCTCATCTGTAAAATGGGAGCAGTTGAGGCCTTGGCTCACGACTGCTGTGAGAGGGAAATGTGAGGCAAGGAGCACTGAAAGTGATATTAGCATGAGTTTAACAACGCGGACATTCCCTGCTAGCTGTTTGGCAATAATTTAGTGGCTGATCTCTGATCACAACAATAAAGATTGGTTGGTTGGTTGGTTGGTTGGTTGGTTGGTTGGTAGGTATCAAAGAACTAATTCAAACAAACAGTCCTCCAGGGACTGTGGATCATTTCAGTTTGCAGGTGGGAGGTGTATATTTGAAAGTTCTCCCATGTTAAAAGCTCCCTGTATGTGAAAATCGAGTACAGGAGGGACAGTTTGTCCTGAGGACTTTTCTCTTACATGGTAGCTTTCCATGCACAGGCAAAGGTTTGCTTGTAAGAATATAAGAACACAACAATAACTTGCTAGATCTGACCAGTGGCATCCTGTACTCACAGTGGTCAACAAGATGCCTCTTTTAAGTTGCTCGCCATCATTGCCTCCTGTGGGAGCCAATCCCAAGTTTAACTAGGCACTGTGTGGAGTTCTTTCTTTTGTCTGCCCTGTTTCTTAAGGTAAAGCTAAAGATAAAGGTAAAGGGACCCTGACCATTAGGTCCAGTCATGGCCGACTCTGGGGTTGCGGTGCTCATCTTGCTTTATTGGCCAAGGGAGCCGGCTTACAGCTTCTGGGTCATGTGGCCAGCATGACTAAGCCGCTTCTGGCAAACCAGAGCAGCGCACAGAAACGCCGTTTACCTTCCCGCTGGAGCGGTACCTATTTATCTACTTGCACTTTGACGTGCTTTCGAACTGCTAGGTTGGCAGGAGCAAGAACCGAGCAACGGGAGCTCACCCCATCGTGGGGATTCGAACCGCCAACCTTCTGATCGGCAAGTCCTAGGCTCTGTGGTTTAACCCACAGCGCCAACCGCATCCCCGTTTCTTAAGGTAAAAGCATTTAAACAGTCTTTACAAATAATGCACACCTGCAGTAGGTGGCATAGTCTAGGGGAAAAGTTCATAGGCCCAAAGAAACAAGATCTCACTGTGGGTGGGAGGGATTGGATTTAGTTCACATTTAAAGGTAAATCTACCTGCCTTGTGCTTTCCAAAACAATATACAAAATGAAGACCAGCTTCAAAATGTGCACTTCTTCAAATTTTGCAGTGCCGTTTTCCAGCCAAGTAACACGTACAAAAAGGCATCTACTGAGATAAAGCATGTGTAGAAATGCATACTATTAGTGTAAATAACATACAAGAATGAATAATGTTGTGGGAAGCTGCCTTGCAAAAAACAAAAAAAGTGCCTATTTGGCAAAGTTAGATTCAAAAATGTGCATACAAGGAGAAATTTGCACTCAAATCTGAAGAAATTTTCAGGAGGACTTTATTCCACCACCACCACCACCCATCAAACAATGTGGAGAATTGAACTTAATAGTGGACAAATGAGAAAATCGAGAGAAAAGACAATGGACAGATTTGGCAGTCCCTCAAGGGTGGATCTATACAAGGGGTGGGGGACGCTAAAAATAAGCCATAAATTAAATTGTTTTAACCAAGGGGGGGACCTTACACAGAGTCCCCCCCCCTTAGTTAAAACAATTTAATTTTACACAAATTGCATAGAAAAGTTTTCTGCTCTACAGTGCCATCTGGTGTAGCATGTTTATAACGTATTTAACATGCAGTTTTTGACTAATGTAGGTGAGTCCCTAGTCCCACCCAGACAGCCCCACCATGCTGCAATAGAAGTGGCTTGCCCAATATGCAACTCTCCAAGCTGATCCCAATGCCTTACCTTCCACATAAAGAGACGCATTCTTGCTAACGGCTGCACCCAGGTGGTTTCTGGCCACGCAGTTGTATACCCCCTCATCCGATTTCCCCTTCCTCTGGCTGAGACGTAAGAAGAAGAGGGAGCCACCTGGCAGGAGGGTGCGTTGGGAGGGACCATCATCTTTGTTTGTCTTCACATACTCGCCATTGCGATACCACTCAATGGTGGGTGTTGGGTTCCCGGCCGCACGGCAGTTCAAGGTCGCAGCCTGGTCCCAGCGCACCACAAGGTCAGAGGGGTGATCGATGATATATGGTACAACCTCCTCTGAGCGAGACTTCGAACCTGGGAGAATAAGAAACAGGGAGGGAGGGACAGAAGAAAAATAAACTTCATTCTCCCCCATCAAACACTTTTTTGTCTTTCCATTCCTTTGCTGGGCTACTTGCCACCTACAGTAACATAGCACTGGGTTGACTCAAACGTTCCAAACAAACCAGTAGCAAAGTAACCTATGTTATATTTTTGCACCTTGCATCATGCCAGTGCTCTGCAGAATCTATATTGTTGGTCATAGACTGGAATACTTGGTTTCAAGTCCCTGCTAAGCCACAAAACGTACGAATGTTGGGTGAGTCACTGTGTGCCTAACCTACAGGGGTATTCGGATGATAACAGCAGGGGTATTGCGAACACAGCCTCATTGGAGAACCGGATATCCTTGTCAATCTTTACACATAATATTTGTGTAAGGTTGTCGTCATGCTGTAGTTCACACCGCCACCAGCAGGTGCTGCTGCAAACGACAGTATGATGAGAGGTCAGTGCCTCTACTGGCCACTTTCCTTCTCCACTGGTGGGTGTGGAAGTGAACTAACAAAGGAAAGAAAGCCTTTCTCCCTTCCCCACCCCTACACCAGCTGCTACTGCTGCTTCGGCAAGCAAGGAAAAAGTCTGCATTTTCAGGCCAGGCAGATCACTGCACCAGCTATGGCAGAAGGATGAATGAGCCCGATCCCTGTGGCAGCTGCAGACTGGTGCACAGGTTAGGCAATGGGCCCAATGGCATTGTGCGATGACGGCAAGACCAGATCCCAGACTGCCTCAGAATGTTCCACTTTGGGGGCTTCAGCCTGGGCTCGGCTGTTGAAGGACTTGCTACCTTGCTTCCTGCTCACTCAAAGGATGATTTCAGTGCCAATGGCATGGTGTTAGTGCCGCCCTGCTGGTGGGTCAGAGGAAGACCAGTAGAACAGCACTTCCATTTAATCCAGCCCCTACCCCACCCTCCCCATAAGGGGGTTTGAATTGCTCTGCCTCTCCCTTAGAATCAGCTCTCCATCCAAAAATATCAAAATTTCAATGATGCATTGAGAGGGTTGCTGAGAACATGAATGTGCCTCGGACATTTCAATGCTCTAAATAACATCACTGTCAGAATCAACAACATAAATTGGTCCTCTTAGACGGCAAACCTATACATACTCCCGGGATTGATCCCATTAGACTGGGTAGACAAGTACAGTATGGCACGCTTGCTCTCCTTATCTCAGTGCCTGTTAGTAACCGCAGTCCATTTTCTAGCCTCTCTGTTTAATGTGAAGCACAATTTTCCCAGCCTTTCAAACTTCTAAAATTTAATGAGAGATGGAGAAAGCCCCAGCCCTTGATTTAAGCTTTCTGTAGAATGGCACTCTGCTGATCCACAGCCTCCGAGAAGCAAACTCATTGTTACTGAGGCAATACATAGTAATCCCCTCAGAGCTTCCTGTGCAGAATTTCCTGACATTGTCCCCTCAGAAGCAGCAGAAAGTCAAGGACCTTCAGCCACAAAGAATGGACCGGTGGGCCTCTAGGCACCCTTTGAGACACAGTAACCCTTCTCCGCCTATTTCCCAGTCAAAAACTCTGCTTTCTGCAACCTGTCTCATGCAAATGTCCAAGTCCAGTAGATAGATAGACAATTTATTATGGTCGGACACCAGCTTATAGGGACGTGGGTGGCGCTGTGGGTTAAACCACAGAGCCTAGGACTTGCCGATCAGAAGGTCAGCAGTTCAAATCCCCAGGACGGGGTAAGCTCCCGTTGCTCGGTCCCTGCTCCTGCCAACTTAGGAGTTCGAAAGCACGTCAAAAGTGCAAGTAGATAAATAGGTACCGCTCCAGCGGGAAGGTAAAGGGCATTTCCGTGCGCTGCTCTGGTTTGCCAGAAGTGGCTTAGTCATGCTGGCCACATGACCCGGAAGCTGCACGCCGGCTCCCTCAGCCAATAAAGCGAGATGAGCGCCACAACCCCAGAGTCGGCTACAACTGGACCTAATGGTCAGGGGTCCCTTTACCTTTACCTTTACCAGCTTATAAAACACACTTGGGAGACTTGACCTGGCACCACCATCTCCCGGAAGTCCTCCAAGTCCAGTATTTTCTAGAAGTAGATGTGTTGCACAAGACACCTGTGCCACTATTATCATGCAACCCCTATTCTCCTCACAGAGTTACAATTCCCAGACTTCCCTGGGAAGAGAGGTTGACTATTAAACCACTCCAGGAATTGTAGCTGTGTGAGGGGAATGGGGGATCTCCAACCAGCGGCATTGCGTGAATTCACAACTCCTGGGGTAGGCGCATGTGTGCTGGGGGGGGGGGACAGAGGCACGTAGGGTGAAGGAACCGGGCACAGCACCCCAACCCTCACCACCGACACCACCGGAGTGACTCTGCCCTGCACCGCAGCCAAGCAGGGCTGCGCTGCTCCACCTGCCTGCCCATGCCAGGAGGGGGAGTCTGGCCAAACAACGTGGCACATGGCGGGCCCAACCAGGTGCCCCCAAGCCAGAACCCCCAGGACAGCGCTGCCTGCTGCTCCTCTCAATGAGCCTCGGTTCCTCCAACACCCGAAGAGGAGCACCTCACAAGGGGGCTTCGTCCCCCTCAAAAATCCATGCCCAGGTCTATGCCTCACCCCGCGCGAAGCCCCTGCTCCTAACAGCACTCAGTGCCCTTAGCAAACTACAATTCCCAAAATTCTTTGACGGAACCAACCATTGCTTAAAGTGCTATGATACCGTCTTAAATGTATAGTGCAGACGGAGACCCAGAAAAATACTTTAATTCCCCCTCTCCCCCCAGTCTTTTGTTGCTGGACTTGGCTATTTGAAGTAAATGAACTTTTCTCAAGTTCAACCCACCCAGAAAGGTCGTTTTCCCTTTCTTTGTATCCCTGCAAAAATGTTTTTCCCCTGGTGCTACCACTGAAGCTTCCTGATTCCCCATCTTTCCCACATTCACCGAGCATGACGACGGGCCGGTGTGTAACATTTCAGGAATTTCCTGCTTTTCAATATTTGTTTCTAAAGAAACATCTAAGCATTCCACCCCACCACTTTTTCATCTTAGCCCATTCAGATTCTGTATTACCATCCCAACAAGCAGCAGGAAACGAGAGCACTGGGCAACAGGATTTGGGCTAGGTGGAGGAAAAGAGAGGGGTGGGAAGTATTCATCACTTGGTACAGTGGCTGCAGGTTTTGACCCCCGGAGGGAATGCTGGGGGGGGGGGGCTTTCTTCAAAAGGGGATGTGCATTAGCAACAACTTTGTAAAAGTGGCAGTGTTGCTCCCTTTTAGAGTTCTGGAACCAAAGCTCCGTCATCACACTGCAAAGCTTTTCAAAATAAGAAAGAAAGCATTTCATCATTTGCATGAAATAAACACAAAGAAGGGAGCAGGCAGCATCTAAAATAAACAGCTCTCCTATTATTGCTGATCATCTGAGCAAGCTAATGTGAATTAGTAAGAAAAGCAATGGTTGTTTTTGACCTGCGCAGTTCAGGACCCCTATATCGAAAGGGCTGCCATTCTGCCTATGAACCTGCCCAGACCCTGAGATCATCATCTGAGGCCCTGCTGTGCAAGCCTCCTTCGAGGAAGGCCTGGAGGGTCCAAATGAGAGAATGGGCCTTTTCTCTAACAGCGCCCTGTCTACGGGATGCTCTGCCCAAGAAGGTTGGCTTGCCACAAATGTTGGAATTGTTTTGAAGCCAGAGACGTCTTTGTTTTCCCAGGCATTTGGGTAGTGCCAACAAGTGAATGTTTGTTTTGGTGTTCATTTGAAGCTGGATGGGGTGGTTCTCATGGAGATGGACCATTTTATGACACTAAAATCTGTTAGGGATGAGGAAATCTGTCCACTTCCTCATTTTTCTAGTCCTAAATTTGGTTCTCCACATTTCCACATCACTTTGCAATTTATTTTTTTAAGTCCTCATGAAAAACCATCAGCATCTGAGTGCTAATGCACTCATTTATTACATAGAATTTTGCCTAATACTGTATACAGTATTTCGCATGGGGGTTCTATTCCTGGATCCCATGTGCATCAGTAAGTACATATTTGTGTGCCCCGCCCGGTTACGGTCCATTATGCCCTGCCCCACCCCCATTCTGCCCCATTCCACCCTCTTTCAAGTCCAAAAGGACCTGCATGTCGGCGATCATGCATCATTTGGACACACGTAAAATAGTCCCTGCCTGTACACAACTGGCAAAGCAGATTTTCCTAATATAGTCATACCTCGGGTTACAGACGCTTCAGATTGTGTGTTTTCAGGTTGCACACCACGCCGAACCCGGAAGTAGCAGAAAACATGACTTCTGGGTTTCGGCGCTCGCGCAAGCGCAGTAGCACCAAATTACAACCCGCGCATGCACAGACGCGGTGCTGTGGGTTGCGAATGTGCCTCCCACACGGATCATGTTCACAACCCAAGCATTCACTGTATAATTAATTTTTCTATGTTATTTTCATGAATACTTGCTACATTGCAAAATCTGGAGAAGTGTGAATTTCAAAGGATGTGTTTGTCAACATCCTATGCCCTTTTGAAATGTGTTTTTTTGGGGGGGGGTTGTTTTTGTTTTGATTGTGTATTTTGTGGTTTTATACAGTGGTGCCTCAGGTTACAAACACCTTGGGTTACAAACACTTCAGGTTACAGACTCTGCTAACCCAGAAGTAATACCTCGGGTTAAGTACTTTACCTCAGGATGAGAACTGAAATCGCATGCTGGAGACGCGGCGGCAGCAGGAGGCCCCATTAGCTAAAGTAGTACCTCAGGTTAAGAACGGTTTCAGGTTAAGAACAAACCTCTGGAACAAATTAAGTTCATAACCAGAGGTATCAGTGTATTTTGATTTTATTCTGTGAACCGTCCTGAGACGTGAGGGTATAGGGCAGAAATTCAACAAGTAAAAATAATAATATTGCTTCAGAAAATGTGAATTAGGTTCACCCTTAAATGTAAACTGTACTGAATTTTTTCCCCATCACTGATTCTATGTTTTCAACATACTTATGTGATTCTCACTATTGCATTTTTACTTGGCAAATTGCTTTGGGAATTTTTGTAATGGAAAGCAATATATCAATCGCGGGTGGCAGTGTGAGTTAAACCACAGAGCCTAGGGCTTGCCAATCAGAAGGTCGGCGGTTTGAATCCCCGCGACGGGGTGAGCTCCCGTTGCTCGGTCCCAGCTCCTGCCAACCTAGCAGTTCAAAAGCACATCAAAGTGCAAGTAGATAAATAGGTACCGCTCCAGTGGGAAGGTAAATGACGTTTCCAGGCGCTGCTCTGGTTTGCCAGAAGCGGCTTACTCATGCTGGCCACATGACCCAGAAGCTGTACGCTGTCTCCCTCGGCCAATAAAGCAAGATGAGCTCCGCAACCCCAGAGTCGGCCAAGACTGGACCTAATGGTCAGGGGTCCCTTTACCTTTACCTTACCTAACACCTTGAATTGCTACAGTTCGCTTGTCCATCTAAGGTCAGAAACAAAAACCACCCAGGTGACTACATGTGGTATTTGCTATCATTTTAGTCTGTAAATGTTACATGAATAAGTGTGCTGTTTTATGCATTGTTTTGACATTTCTTTCCATTGAAATGCATGGAAGTTAATTACATAATTATTGGCATAATTATATTAGTTTTGGCCACAGCGCATAGTAAAATAGCAGAAGCTGAACTGTAGCAGAACAGAAATAGTGCCGATTATGATGGGCTCAGGACAGGATGAAAATCACTGCCTCCTTACATTCTTAGTCTCCAAACATCCCAGAACGCCAAACAAAGCAAATCCAGATCAAAAGATCACGTGTTCTTAGATCTCACTGTGTACCAATGGCAAATTAAATATTTTGTTTTGAGCTCCAGATGTGTTGTAACTACTTGCACAACAGTAGTGCAGTAATATTAAGCATATCATGGGACAGAATTCTGAAGGCAAAGTTAAGAAGACAAGTGTTTTTTTATCACAGCTCCTGGGGGATAACCTAGCAACCCAAATTTCCTAAATCAAGCCAATAGTGCTCAGGGGAAAGTTAGGATTCAGTGAGCTCACTTTATATTTGCCTTACCTACGGTACAATTTTAAGCAAATTTATTCAAAATTTGGAAGGAAGCCCCAGTATGTCAAGTGTGGCTTATTTCTGACTTACAAGTTAAGCCCTGTTTAGGGAAGTTTTTAATGATTGTGTTTTAATGTATTTTTAACCTTCTGTTGAAAGCTGCCCAGAGTGGCTGGGAAAACCCAGCCAGATGGGCGGGGTAGAAATATATTATTATTATTATTATTATTATTATTATTATTATTATTATCAATTGTGTTAGGACCACAGCCATAGCAGTAAGGCCATTGAACACAGCGAAATTTGCACATTTACCTAGGACAAACCCCACTGAACACTTGCAGAGGGACTGACTTCTGACTCAAGTAAATATGCCAGAGTTTTCACTGTGAGTGAACATAGCTAAGATCTGGCAGTGCATTCCATTCCAGGCTTTAAAAATGCAGAGATTTCTTTTTAATCAATCAGGTTGATGATAGGTTTTTGTTTTTGTTTTGCAAAATGACAGGAAAAGAGAGGAACACGACCCAGGATCCAGATGACATTTGCAAAACATCTCACATTTTACGGCGGGGGTGCCAACGTGAAAAAAATGTCGGGAGGGGTGCCCAGGTTAAGCCCCACCCTGCATAATCGATCACATGGTGTGGTGCATGCACACCATTTGAACGGCGGTGCGCTTCAACTTGGGGGGCAGCCACCTCAAATATTTTATTGGGAGGCTGAATAGTGTTACTGGGAAATTCGGGGTTCCTTCTCCTATAAATTCAGGGGGTTGTTGCAGCAGTGAAGAACGCTGGGGAAGCGAGCCCCCCTTTTCAGGCTAGTCTTACAGGGCAATCTGAAACATGTTAACTGAAAAGCACAGCCTTCTTGCTTCAATAGACCTTACTCCCACAAAAGTGAGTGCAGGACCACAGCCTTCATCATAGTTTTCCAAGTACACTCAGAAAGTTAATCAAAGATTCTCTCCTTTCCATTGGGCTGGGAGGGGGTGGTGGAGTTCTGCCCTCAGATTCTAAACCCCTTTGGCTGCATAAGTAAAAGCTTCCCCTAGTCCGGGCGGATCCTGATCACTTACCTTGCATCAGCAGAAACGCTGCCCAAACTATGAGCTTCTGTAGCGCAGGGCTCACCGCTCCTGCCATGCTTGTCTAGTTGCAGAAACTTCTTGATGGAACTTGGCAGCCAGGGAGACTGGCTGGACCCTGCACTCACTTGCCTCCTTTTCTGCCGGTCAGTTCCACTGTGAGCTTTTGTTGTTTCTCTGCTCCAAGACGCACAAGCATAGGGACGCTGACACAAACAAGTTTGTCAGCTCCAAACGTTTCATCAAGCCACTTCCTCCCCTTTGGTATCAGTGCATATTTTCCCGGACTGTTCACAGGATACGGAAAGGGGTGGGTGTGAATTTCATCGCCTCCTCTCCTCCAAGTTCTTGTCAAAACTACAGCTGCTGGAAGACCCCACACCAGAAAAAGGACTGTTTGCACCAACTTTCCTATCCCCCCCCCCCCGTAGGACCTGGAATCTGCTGGCTCCTAAGTCAAGGAATTGCTCTCTGTCTTTAAAAAGTTCCCCTCCCCTCCCCGCCTCTTTTCCTTCAATTATATCTACTTCAGCCTTTCTTGTGCATAGACAATGCTTTGAAAATACGAAGTTTCCCCCAGAATGGGAGTGAAGCCAATGGGTTTTATTTAGCTATCCAACAAGCAATGCAATTTGTAAGTGAATAATAATAATAATCTAAGAAAGGGTTGGCCAAACTATGAAGGCATACATTTCAAAAACTGGCAGAAGAGTAAAAAACACCCCCCCCACACACACACATTCTTGCTTTACAATAAGAAAGAATCCTAAGGAGTCCACAAAATATGGACACCACTTCCCAAAATGCAAATGATGTTTGAAAGCTTTGTTTTGAATATTCTGCTTTCTTGTGTTTAAGCAGACTCTTACATTCCAACTACGCTGGACCAAATTGTCCATGGATTCCTCTGATGAATTCTTGTGAGAATCCCTAATCATCTTAGCAAGAACTTTCTCAGCCACTTGAGAAAGCTTTGTATCAAAATATAATTCCCCTCCAATTAAAAATGAATGGTGCATTTTAAGCAGTATAAATGTGCGCTATTTGTAGCAAAGTTTCACAGAGTTGGAAGGGACCCTGAGCATCATCTAGTCTGACCCCCTGCAATGCAGGAATATGCAGCTGTCCCATACTGGAATCGAACCTGCAACCTTGGCATTATCCGCACCACGCTCTAACCAACTGAGCTTGCTGTGCAACATTTCACTCTTCACGTATTAAATTTCATCACATTTCAAAATTCCCTGCATACTAACATAGAAGAATAACCTGCTTCCTATGTAAGAGACTTCATTTCATTCCTGGTCCCTGCTTTCTGGACTTCCCCCACTCCAAGTGTCAGCACTCCATGCCCACTGAGCAGGCCCAGTCCTTATGGGGCTGGTTTTCAGTTTACCCCTTTTTTAGGTGTTTTTCTTTTTATCTAAAGTTCTTTTGTGGGTTAATTCTGCAAACCATGGGTTTTCTCAATGCCTGCTGATGGTGCTGTTTGGGCTATTTTGGATGCAGGTGGTGCTGTGGTCTAAACCACTGAGCCTCTTGGGCTTGCCGATCAGAAGGTCGGTGATTCGAATCCCTGCAATGGGGTGAGCTTCTGTTGCTCTGTCCCAGCTCCTGCCAACCTAGCAGTTTGAAAGCACACCAGCTCAAGTAGATAAATAGGTACCACTGCGGCGGGGAGGTCAACAGCATTTCCATGCTCTCTGGCTTCTGTCATAGAGTTCTGTTGCACCAGAAGTGGTTTAGTCCTGCTGGCCACATGACCCTGAAAGCTGTCTGTGGACAAACACCAGCTCCCTCAACCTGAAAGCAAAATGAGCGCCGCATACCCATAGTCACCTTTGACTGGACTTAACTGTCCAGGGGTCCTTTACCTTTACACATAAGAATTGGTGTTCAGAGAACGAGCTCACTATTAGCACGGGTGGTGCGACTTTCCAATGTATGCACCCAGTTTCCCCAGAACTTTTGAGTGTTATTTCTAATCACCGTGATAGGATCTCTGTACCAAAGAGCTATGGCAATGTTTTCTAAACTTGGGTCTCCTGCTGTTTTTGGACTACAACTCCCATCAGCCCCAGCTAGCAGGACCATTGGTCAGGGATGATAGGAATTGTAGCCCGAAAACAACTGGAGACCCAAGTTTGGGGAATACTGGGCTATGGCATATCAACTGTGAGTTTGAAGGGGATTTTTTCAACAGCAGTTGCTCATGGCACAGGACAAACACATGGCTTTTAGACACCCTTTCAATTCCAACAGCTGTTTGCCGCCTAACACATGGGGCTGCTGTTTGAGAATCACTTGTCCATGCTCCACCCACCGTGCTTTAGGAATGTAGAACTAATTCTGCGGTCCTCAGAAGAAAGTCGCTGTGGTGTGGTGGTTAGGGTGTCAGTTTGGGGGCTGGAAGAGCAAGGGTTCAAAACCCCACTTGACCATGAAGCTCACTTGGCAATCACTGATAGACTTGTTGTGAACATAATATGGAGAAGGGGAGAACCCAAGCTAATCGCATTAAGCTGCTAAGGGGAAAGGTGGGGAGGTAGATGCAATAATCATTCAGATGCAATACATCCCTATTCATAGATTGTGCACCTTATTGTCATACAAAATCTTGCAACCAGCTGGAATTTGCCAAGGTCCTCTGAACAGACAATGGCAGGATGTTGCACGCAAGTGGCAGGAAGTGTTATGAATGATAAACCTAAGTAATAATAATAATAATAACATGTTTAAGGAGAAGCAAATTGATCCACAAAAGGCCAGAATCATAAAAGGATGAGGACAAAGGTCGGAAGTTTGCATAATCACAGAAAACGTTGGCTGTCCCTCCCTCTTGCGATGGGAGGGACAGCCAACACAATCGGATACACCTTACTAATTTAGCATTGTTTTGTAAAGAAACTATCTGGAGCAGCCAAGACAAAATCTAGGCAGGTGTGATCAAATAACAAGCACTTATCTTATTCTAGCCTGTCTTTGGCTTAAGGTCATTCACCCTGACCCTGAAATGAAGAGCAGCAGCTAGGAACACGTAGACTTGGCAATTTCTGCTTCTCATCTTCCCAGTCTTAAGTCCAGTTTTCCATATTTCAACATCTGTTGGTGATTTTCTTTTTAATAATAATAATAATAATAATAATAATAATAAAGCCCTCCTGAAAATTCATCAGGATTTCAGTATGAACTTCTCCTGAAATAAACATTTTTGTATGCCATTTTGCCTAATTTACGCAAAGTGTATTTCCCCTAGCATAATGCTTTTTAAAAATGTTCCCCCACCCATTAATATATGTATTTCTATGCACAGTTTGTCCCAATATATGCCCTTTTGGGTACACTTTACTTGACTGGAAAACTGCATTGCAAAATTTAGAGAACTGCAAATTTTGAAGGATGTCTGTCTTTCGGTTCATGTATTGTTTCAGAAAATGTGAATTAGGTAGGTTGGCCTTTAAATGCAAACTGACTCACATAGGGGCCAGGAACAGGACCCACACACAAAATGGCCATTGCCTATACTTTTGATGAAGAAGAGACTGTCCCATCTCCAATGGAGGCTGCTGCTGCTGCACTGTCAAAGAGTTTTGATTGTTAAAATGTTTCTTCCCTGCAATTTCCAGTCATTGGTTATACTCCTGCCCGATGGCAAGAACAAGTCACCTCTATCTTCTGCACAACAGCCCTTCAGATATCTGAAGGCAGCTTTTTTTGCCAGCTGACCTAGTGTTAGGAATTCCTATCTGGTTTTTGTTGTCTTTTTTCCTGTTCTGTTTTTAATGTTCCATAATATAAGCTTATTGGAACAGCCTAAACTGTTATAAGGGACGCGGGTGGCGCTGTGGGTTAAACCACAGAGCCTAGGACTTGCCGATCAGAAGGTCAGCAGTTTGAATCCCTGCGACGGGGTGAGCTCCTGTTGCTTGGTCCCTGCTCCTGCCAACCTAGCAGTTCGAAAGCACGTCAAAGTGCAAGTAGATAAATAGATACCACTCTGGCGGGAAGGTAAACAGTGTTTCTGTGCGATGCTCTGGTTCGCCAGAAGCGGCTTAGACATGCTGGTCACATGACCCAGAAGCTGTACGCCGGCTCCCTCGGCCAATAAAGCGAGATGAGCGCCGCAACCCCAGAATCATCCGCAACTGGACCTAATGGTCAGGGGTCCCTTTACCTTTACCTTTTAAACTGTTATAAATACATCCACAAAAAAATCCTGAGAATAGTGGCTTGTTAAGGATGCTGAGAGTGGTTAGGAAACCCCTATTTCCACCAGAAAGTTGCAGTTTCCAGAATGGTTTTACCATCAATCTCTCTTCCCAGGGAACTAGGGGAATTGTATATAGAGTGCCATCATTGGGTTGTATCCCGTGCTAGTCCTTCTCATTGATGTTAGTGGGACTAAGGTGAGAGTATGAAATTAAAAATAATAATAATTGCAGTGCAGAGTGCTTCTGTTGAAGGTTCCACGGAGTTAACCACACGCTTTTCCAGACCCCACCATTCCATTCCCTCAATTTTCCATTTCCTCTGCCAATAAAAACTCGGTGTTTTGTAGCCAGTGAGCATCCTTGGTCCTCTTTGGACACAGTGGAGGGTTGGGCAGAGTCCTACACCCTGATGTGGATTTAAATAATTTCTCCCTCTCTCATCACATCAATCATTTGATGAATGGATGGGGGGGAAGGTAGCTCCCCTGCTCAGCTGGTTTGCACTGATCCACTGAGGAAGGGCTGTGTGCATTTGCAGATGCAGGATTGTGCATGAGTGAGTGGGAAGGGCAATTTAGAGACTGCAAGATAGCCACACCCACCCATTGGTATTCAGACCAATACGGTATATAGCATGCCTTGTTTTCAGCAGGATTACATCACTGTTAACTAATCAAGTTGAAACAGCTTTATTTCCCTGCCACCCACTGATATTTCCAGAAAGCTAATATAACTCTTTTCCAGAAGGTGTGCTGTTTTGGAACCTAAAAGCAGCAGCGTGGAAGAGGTTAAGTTTATTTTGGGGCCTTCCCAAAAGGCCTATCTGAATTACTCATCCTGATTTAGCACTTTCCACTCCTGCGGAGGCAAAGCTTCCATGAGAAATGGTTCCTGTTATGTTTGGGGAGCAGCCACAGCTCTAAGGCAGTCGTGTGTCCTGTTTTACAGAGTCCTCTTTTTCAAAGAGACCTCTATTTGAAGAGTCAGATTCTGGTTTAAAGAGGAAGGACTGTAAGAAGGGAGACAATAGACCTTGACGTTGCCCATCAACAGTGAGCACATGGGCAGGAGATAAAACAAGCATGTAGGTCACATGGTCAGAGCAATCTTCCCCACTGTGGTGAGATGGTTGGCATTTCTGCTTAAATTATTTGTGTATTTATTTAAATTATGAACTGCTTCCTGCAAAACACCCTGAAGCAATTTAACAAGGAATACATCATCAGGAAAAACAACAGCAACCTTATAATAAAAACAATTCTGGGTCTAATACAGGCACAGACTTGGAAGAATGTTACTGCAGTGGTACCTCAGGTTAAGAACTTACTTCGTTCCAGAGGTCTGTTCTTAACCTGAAACTGTTCTTAACCTGAGATACCACTTTAGCTAATGGGGCCTCTTGCTGCCACCGCGCCGCCGGAGCACGATTTCTGTTCTCATCCTGAAGCAAAGTTCTTAACCCGAGGTACTATTTCTGGGTTAGCGGAGTCTGTAACCTGAAGCATCTGTAACCTGAAGCATCTCTAACCCAAGGTACCACTGTAATTCTTTCTAAATGTGTATCTATAGATATAAATTAGCATGTACTGTACAAATGTTATGCTGACTGCTGATATACAATGACTTCTGCCCCTTTCCACACAATGAGATAAGTGCTTTGCATGCAGAAAGACCCATGTTTAATCTCTAGCATCTCCAGGTAGAGCACACTATGGTAGGAGGTCAAGTGCCTGGTACTCTGGAGAGTTTCTGCTAATTGTAGTCCAGCCTTATGCAAGCTGCTGTCCTCCAGATGTTGTTGGCCACATCTTGCATCAGCCCCATCCAGCATGACCACTAACTGGGGATGCTGAGAGTTATGCTCCAAAACCTCTGGAGATCTCCAAATAGACCAAGGGTCTGTCTCAGTTTGAGGCATGTTCACCTCTACTTTCAACTGCAGCACTTTCAAGTCATTAAAGAGGGAGTCCACATTACAGGGAGACATCCCCTCCCCCCAAAAAAAATTTATATCCCATATAAATCCCTGGAAAGAAGGATTGTTGTGAAACCAGTCTGAGAACTGTAGCTCTGGGATGGAAACAGGGGTCCCATAACAACCCTCAGCACCCTAAACAGCCATGGCTTCTCTCAAAGAAACATGGGAAATGTAGTTTCTTAAAGTTCCTGAGAGTTGCCAGAAGATCCCTAATCTCCTCCCAAAGCTACAATCCTCAGGGTGGTTTAACAACAATCCCTCTTCCCAAGGAAATCTGGGATTTGTAGTTCTGGGAGGAGATCAGAGATCTCCTAGCAACTCTCAGGAACTTTAACAAACTACACTTCTCATTTTTCTTTGAGGGATGCCATGGCTGCTTAGAGTGGCAGGATACTGCTATGAGTGGGGCCTAGCTTAGTTTCACTATCTTCAATGAGTCTATGAGTAGGGCTAATGTTGGATACAACCCAATATTGGTGACTCAATATCCAATTCCCCCAGGTTCTCTGGGAAGAGAGATTGATGGTTAAACCATTCTCAAAACTGTAGTTCACTGGTGGGGGGGGGCAAAGATCTCCTAACCACTACCAGCACCCTTTAATAAATACTGTTCCTGGGATTCTTGGGGAAAACCATGGCTGTGGTATAATGAATGAAATGCACAGGGCAGGATTTTGTTACCGTTATTGAGACATGGGCTGTTCCAAGCTGCAGTTTGTCCAGGGATCCATTAGGTGGCACTTTGAAATTAGCCCAGAAACTACTGAAGCCCCTTCATATGATGCTGGAAACATATCCTAAAGATGCCTCCTGTCTACACAGCTGGTAAAAATGTGGCCCGCCTACTCCCAAATGCTGCAAGGGGGAGTAAAATATAGGAAGCATGCGATCGACTCTCAGTGCCGCGCCGTCCCCCGTATCCCCTCCGTAGCCTTTAAAAAGGCTCATTGCGAATCAGGGGGGGCGCTTAAGGCACCCGCCGAGTCTTCAGTCCGCAGGCTTCCGCGCCTGCAGTTTTTAAGGGTCCCCGTGTCGCCGGCACGGCAAAGACCCATCCACCGCTGAGCCGATTCCCTCCGGAGCTCGGAGGGAATCCGCCATTTCCAGATCGCACCAACCCGGAAGTCCGCTGAGCGAAGCCGCGAGCCATAACCGGAGAGCGCTGACTTCCTTCCTTGAAATTTGGATTGAAAAAAGAACCCGTGAGTAATTTGGAACTGAACTTTAAAAACTTTTACCTTCTTTTACCTTCTGAATTTGAGACGACCGGGGGGTGTGCCAAAAGGAAGTCCCCATCCCCCCCCCTTGCAGACGATCCAGAGCAACGATATAAGAGCTAAGCTGGAGTGCCCACCCTGTAAAGGGTGAGTTTTAAAAAAGACAGTAACTTCCAAGATTTGGAAAAGCAAATTTAAGCAGGAGAGTGGAGTGTTGGAAGAGTTTTTGTTTTGTGGTAAACAACCCTCCCTCCCGAGCCCAGGAGCGATCTGCTTTGGAGCCTGTATAGAGGAGCAGAATTTGACAGCTGTCAAAGCTGTCAAATGGACTGTTAATAGGGAAAAAATTGCTACTTAAGACCTCTCCGGATAAAAAGGAGCTACAATTGAACTAAAATTTTGGGAAACAAAGAAACAATAATAGGACAGAGGATTGTTGGAGAAAAGACTATCCAGTAACCAGATTCCCTCTAGGGGGAATTCTGTGGAATTACAATGGCTGTGGGTGGAAAGATACTGAGAGAAATCGAAAGGATGTTTTCACTGGTGGGAACCTTACAGGAGCAGACTACAGCTATGAGTAAACAATTGACGGCCTTGGATTTGGAAACAAGTAGCTCTGCTGAATGTAATGAGGACCTGAATGAGAAAGAACCCACAGCTGAATTTGAAATAATAAACAAAGAAGAGGAGAAGACAAAACAAGAAAGAGAACAAGTTATGTGGGAAAATACTAACCAGAAGCCGATATTTGGAGAACACAAGCAAGGAGACCATTGGATGGAATCTATTTTAAGCCTACGAAAGATACAGAAGACGAAAGTGGAGGCCCTGGGAGTTTATGGAATTCAGGAACTCGAAATAAAGAAATACAATTGGGGCCTCCACATAGACTTTGATCTTGACCATCACCAAGACTCAGGCCTTGTGGAAATTTCTCAGCAGTTGCTTCTAAATATGGGAAGAGATTATGGACTGATTGGATTGAATGTTAATGAAATCTTTCGAGACTCGATGACTGACAAAGAGGACTACCAACAAAACCGGCGGAGAGGGACTGAAATAGATTTGAGAGCCTCGGATGTGCGGAATCCAGGCTAAAAACTGTTACTTTGGACATGTCTTGGGAAAGGACGCAAAGCGGGGATGGGAGGGAGGGAAGTATAAATTTAAACAACACTCAAGACCAGGGGGTTTAGTAATAAGGAAATTACTCAAGAAAAAATGAGAAATCGAGGGAAGAGAATTGGGGTCCAACTTAGGGAAAATTTATTTTTTGTTTTTATAAAAGGACTAATATTAAGACGGAAGAAATGCTAACTTGCTGACATAAACCTGGGAACAGGGATGCAAGGGAGGGGGTGGGGGGAAGTCAAGGACTAGGGTTAGAAAATAAGATTTTCTGGAACTATTCATGTTTGCTGTTTTTTATGTTTGTTTTGGTGTTATGTGTTTTGTTTTTGTCTATATAAAATGTGAAAACCCAATAAAAATTATTTAAAAAAAATAATAAATAAAATATAGGAAGCATGTGTGAGCCATACGCAGAGCATGCATATACTTGCTATGTGTCAGGGAACTGCCATCGGAGCTAGAGGCGGAGGGAAGGCTCCAAAGGGATGCAGGAGAGGGTCCCAGTAGGGAGAGAGGCAGCCCATCTGCTGGGGAAGGAAATCAGCGTAACACCAGTGGAGAAGGGGGGCAGATGGGGGAATCGGAGAGGAATCTCCAAGACTCTTCGCCAGAGACCAGCGGAGAGAGTACGGGTACTCCGCTGCCCACACCCTCCCTGCGCAGAAGACTTCCGCACAGGGAGAGTAGGAGGAGACTTGGCGTCAAACAACTTTTATGCTGGAAAAGGTTTAAGAAACGCCCACTGACGGATTCTGCCAGCGACTGAGACAGTCACGATGCTGGAGGCTGTTCAATCAGAAAGGGTTAACCAGGTAACCTAGCCAGGAGTGGCGGCAACTTACGCACGAGCAACCCCTAAACCCATTACAGCATGCATTGTGCAAATTCCCACAATTAATTCAACTACAAAATTATCTTCCTGGCCCAAAAATACTGAGGTGACCAACTGAAATTTGAAAGCCTCAGTTAGCATTCACATGATCACTCATAGTCTTTCAGTTGCTTTGGGGTAGCAGTGGCCATTTGAAGATGCATGTTGACATGTACTGCTGCCATGTAAGGCTGTATACACATGACACCTTCGAATCACATTCTTTCCCTGAAAGAACTCTGGGCCCTCTAATTTGTTAGCCCATAATTATTTGAGGGTTGCATACATCCTATACCTTTAAAGCACATTCAAATCATGTTTTCCCCTCTCAAAGAATTCTGGGCACTGTAGTTTACCCGTCACAGAGGTACAATTCCCAGCAACGCTTAACAAACTACAGTGCCCAGAATTCTTTGGTGCAAAGGAATCTGAATTGAATATGCTTTGAAGGTATAGTGCGTTCAGCCTATGGTAGCTTTGGAAGGTGCATGCGCACAGAAAACTTGTGTGAACATGAGACCCCTCTTAGGAAACACAGGCTAGCTGTGAAGTGGTTAGACACTGTAAATCACCCCAACTTTGTTCCGCCAAGCTGAGATGCAGCTAATCCTACAATCCCTTGTGCATAGGAATGGCCTCTTTCCCATGTATTAGGCTTGCAAATTAAGGCCCCTGCACTCTATAAGCAATGCTCTGGGCTTTGTTGTATTCTGTTATCAAACACTGGCACAATGGCCTAGTATCAGCAGCAAAGTGCTACATGAGGCACAGGGCATAGCGTGCATTGCGATGGCGCATTGCGATGGCCTGTGACCCTCGATACACATGACACAACAACCTCCCATTGATTCCAGAAGAAGTCAAATGTGAGAGAATCAGATTTCTTCTCTGAAAGTCACGTGATCACTCCATTGAGGCGGTTCCATTCCAACCTGTACTTTGCAAAGGGCGATTCTTGTATTCAAATGACTAGGGATGGGGGGGGGGAATATGGCTCGATTCACATTTAAATGCAAACCAACCTAATTCACACTTTCTGAAACAAAAACAGAGCCATCCTTCAAAATGTGCATTCCTCTGAATTTTGCAGTGCAGATCTCTGGCCAAGGAATGTGTACAGAAATGCATATAAAAGAGTAGTGTGCATGAAATTGCATATATTAGTGACAATAACAGAGAAAGATGCATTTTATCAAGCATCATATAATTCATAATTTCACCAAATTAATTAATTAATTAATATATTGCTATAAACTTGTTATTACAAGATTTCAAGATTTTGCACATGAATATCACTCAGTGCACCTTGCGAACATGGTGCGTGTCATACAGCGATTGTAACACATCCCTCTCTGATTAACAATTATCACATCTGCTAGAGCCAAACTTTTACACAGGTTCGTTCCATTGGGGATAAAATCAATAAAGCAGCCTTCCCCATCCCGGTGCCCCCCTAAAGGTTTTGAAGCACAACTCCCCTTGCTCACACCCAGCATGTGTTGGCCATGGTGACTGGGACTGATGTGAGTTGTAGTCCAAAACATCTGGGGGATCTCAGGATGGGGGTAGGCTGAACATAAAATGGAAATAAACAAAACGCTCCATACATTTCCTTTGGAAACTAAAGTGTTACGGCAGCAATTGAGTATGCACAGAGATGGTGGTGTTTGACTGTTTACTCATGCCAACTCATGCCTCTTAATAATAAGATAAAAAGATTCTCTAAGCAGTGAACAACTATCATCATTCACACAAAGAGTTCAGCCCTTCCTCTTGCTTATCATGATCAGCCTACAGTTAGGTTGTTTTAGCCTCAGTGTAATTTGCAGCACCATTAAAACACCCAGGTAATTTCTTTCTTTTAATCCTAGGGTTGGATCCAGACTAAGTTAGCCGAACTTAGTTCTGATTGAAATCAGTTAGACTTGGCTTAGGATAAATCCCATTTATTGCAATGGGAACTACGTTCAACAAACTTAGTTGGGATGCATCCCAGACTTTTCAGGGGCTTCCAAGATAGGAATAAACAATGGCAAAAAGGAAAGAAATCAGTTCATTTGAGAGTTCAGCGTCAATGTCCAAAGACAACAGAGAGATGCAACTGTCTTTTCACTGACTTTCAGAGCAGAGCCATGACCTCTGTGTTACTGAATAGTGAATACGGGGTCCTCCCTTCCTCCCTGTAAAAAGTCTTCCCAAGACCTAAAACATAGGTCCAGTCCTCATAGCGTAGCTTTATTTTGAACACTGTTATATTGATACAACCCTTTACATTAATGTTCTGCAGTCACAGATTATTCGTTCCGTGGCTGTGCTACTGAGAAATCATTTCTAAAACATAATTAAAAATAGTACGACACTTTTGTAAAACTGCACTGAAGGTTGAAATGCAGCCAGCAGTATTCACATTTGGTCTTTTGCCCAGGTAAGAAGCAGTTAAGAGAATATTGGGTTTTCTGCAAAAAAAAAAAAAAAAAAGCATAATGACCAAACACTCTATCAAAAGCCCTTATGAGCTGGGAGTCAACACAAACATTTCAGAGGATTTATCTATCCCTATCCCATCACATGGCATAAATCCCACTGGGCTGGGCACCATTTCAGTGGGAAAATCTCCTCCACAAAACTCCACGGAAACTAATAGGGGGCTGAACAAGAGCTCTTCCACAGGAGAGCTTTCTGCTGGATCCCCACTATTTCACCATTCTTCCTTTGCATGCTTTCCCGCATCTCTCTCCCTGTTTCCCCATCTTATTTCCTTAGTCTCTGCCCCAAAGGCCTTATAATCCATCCCAAATGATGCAGGAAATTGGGGGGGGGGGACGACACACCCATAAGTGTCATAATAAAAGAAAAACACCACCTTCTGCTCCTCCAGTCATCTTTGGCAGCTCTCTCTTCCTCAGGTTTCGATACAAAACTGCTTGCGTGCTACAAAAGCACATGGGGTCTCCTTTCGCAAGTGCACACATCCGTGGCGCCGCCATAGCCTGCGCACCAACCGCGCCACCGTTTCCAGAGACCACGGCTTTGACTGACATTTATTGCAGCAATCCTACAGCTGTCATTATTCCCCCATGGCGCGTTTCCTAGGAGGCTCTGATCACCAGCCCCAGAGCTGAACTCAAACAGGTGGGCCGCAATGCCCACGGGCAAGTCAGCGCAGGCCTATAACCTATAACTCGGTGGTTTGTTGTCGTTTCTTTGTTTCCCCCCAAAAAGAAAGGTGGGGAGGGGTGTTCTCTTACCTCTTAGCCTGTGCCTCTGCCTAGGCTGGCGGCTGTGGCGAAGCTGCCGCGTCTGCCTGCTGGGCACCTGCGGGGCTTTCCTCGCTTGCTCTGACAGGCAGGTGCACCGGCATTGGCATGTCTGAGCCCCCCAAACCCAGGGGAGGAAGGCGAAACCCAGCAGGAGAACTTCGGGCAGCATCCTGCAGAGGAGAAGGCACTAAGGGGGGAAGATGCTGGCTCCCGGGGGGGAAACAAAGTCCCCTCTAGTAGCATGCAAGGAATCCAAAGAAACTCTTGTCCAGATGCCCAGGAAGCCTTGGGGGCAGGTTGTGCCCCCCTCCTTCCCCTTCTCTCTCTCTCTCGCTCTCTGCTTGCGCCTGCACAGCTCTCCCTTCTGCTTAGCCCGAGCCCTCTGTTTGGGAAATTATTTGGAATTAGTTATTAAGCATGTTTTCCAACTGCTTTTGTATTTCCCCCCTTCTTTTTTAACTGGGGGAACAATGGGGGAAGGAAAGCATATAGGCACCATGCTGTGAGCGGGCTGGTCCCCTGAACCATCTGTGACATCAGAAAGCGGGGAGGGGGGCATCTCCACTGGGATCTCTCTCACACACTTTTCTCTTACACAATATTGTGAAGAACTAAATTAAATGATCAATGAAGAAAAGGGAAACATTCTTTGTGGCTTCCTTCTTGAAGGCCAGACATTTCTCATTTTTTAAAAAAACCCTATCCTCAACCTTCCTTCCTTCCCTCCCTCTTTTTTTTTAACCTCCATGCAAAATGCCTTCTATCTCCCACCCCCCTTTGGGAGAAGGCAAGGAAAAGTTGAGTTCCAGCCATCCTGGCGAGGGGAGATTGACTACATAAAAGAAGGCTCAGTGCTTTGTCTGGGGGGGGGGTGTGGGTGTGGGTGGAAGGAGTGTTTTCAAACAAAATTGACCATCCTCTGATAGATTTAACCGCTTGTCGGCTGCTCCTTTGTCAACCTGGCTGCGGAACTGGGCGTCTTGAAGGGAGCCTGAAACATTTTCATTTGTCACGAGAGGCACAACATGCCCGAGACAGTTACAATTACATTTATTGCACTAGGGCCAATTATTTCATCATTCCATTGCTGAGAATCCAAACATCTCAATTGTTATCACCGTTGCTGGTGTTGCACCCTTCTCCTTAAAAAAAAAGAAAAGAAAAACAACCACTTGTTTCCTGGGAGGTTCTGGGGTTTTTTTAATGGACTCGAACACATTCAACAAACTAAATTAGCCTAAAGAAATTAATACCCATTTAACTCCCAAATGCTCAAACCATCCATCACTCTTATTCCTTATTAACTATGCTGCCCTCATGCCTCACACCCGACTTAGCACCTCCCAATTGAGGAAGGTCTTTCTCTCCCACTCCTGGCCGAGCTACCAACACACCAGTCCAAGCTGCCTGGTCGTGTTTTACCAGGAGCCGAGCTGAGGGCTCCCGTTCCCAGTGTCAAGTAAGCAAATGTGGCTCTTTCCTATCTGATTTCATGCTGTTTGTTGCACATACAGAAATGTAAGAAGAGCCTCAATGAATTGGACCAAAGTTCTATCTACTGCAGCATCCTTTTCCCCACCATTGGCCAAACAGGCGTCTCCAGGAAGCTCACAAGCAAGCCATGGTGCTCTCCTGTGCCCCGGACCCACCACTACAAAGTTCCTAACACAGTTCAAACTTTGGATCATTTGCGTCTTTTCTCACCATTGCGCTTTGATTGTAGAACTTTTTTGGCTTTGTAGCTTTGCCAGAAAGGTAGCAAGCCTTATTTTGTAAAAAGCATCTGTGTAGATCTACCAGGTCCTACTCGCTATCTCCAACTCCTCGAAAGATTCCATCAAAGGTGTCTCCCCAAAAATTTACACATCACTTGGGAAGACAGGCAAACTAATGTCAGTGTATTGGAAGAAGCAAAGATCACCTGTCTCAAAGCAATGGTTCTTCAACATCAACTTCGTTGGACTGGTCATGTTGTGTGGATGCCTGATGATCGTCTTCCAGAGCATACTCTATTCCAAACTTAAGAATGGCAAGCGTAATGCTAGTGTTCAACAAAAGAGGTTTAAAGACTTTCTCAAGGCAAATCTTAAAAAAAAATGTAGTATGAACACTGACAACTGGGAAACACTGGCTTGCAAGCACACCAGTTGGAGAACAGCCTTTACCAAAGGTGTCATGGGCTTTGAATACACTCAAACCCAGGACGAAAGGGAGAAACGTGCTAGGAGGAAGGCACGCTTTGGCAAATCCACATTGTGATCAACTCCTGCCCGGAAACCTATGTCCCCACCGTGGAAGGATGTGTGGATCCAGAATTTGCCTCCAAAGTCACTTACGGACTCATTGTTAAAACCATGTTTATGGAAGACAATCTTGGCTATAAGTGATCGCCAAAGAAGAAGAAGATATCTAACAGGAGCCAAAGAATGGGACTTCTGTGCTCTGCAAACCTCATAGAGACTCTTCCATGGATACCAATATTCATAGATTTGTTCTTAAAACAGAAGCGTGAACCTGCACCTCCTGCACATCTGTCCTTTCTTACTCTTCCTTCTAATTTCACTATTGCATTTTTCTTTTTGCATTCAAGGTCAGTTGTGGATTGCAATACCTGAGATAAATGGATACCAAATCTTCTGGTATTGGATCTTGTGTGCATCCAAGGCCGGAGAGCCAGAAAGCAGTGTTCTTGCTTCAAGAGTTATGATAAAGGCCCCATTTGCCCATGGTGTGTCCACTAGGCTCTTCTGCTCAAAGGATTTGCATGTGTTTGTGGTGTCATCGGGCAGAAACAGATGGATCCCTCACCTTGCCTATAGTGGATCCTTCATCTCTCTCTGTCTTCCTACACTTCCCCATCCTGTTTTCCTTTTCTTGCCTCTGTTTCCATCCCACTTTCAGTCGTGAAGACTCCCCAAGGTAGCTTTCACATAGTAACATACAGCTAACATTGGGGTTACTTCCCTCTCTCCAGTACACAGCATTGCTCTGTGGTTGACTGCTCCCTGCCCCTCCAAAATAATAGCAATAATTAAGTTATTCTCGGGTTACTATGGCCATTGCCACTGCCTCTCATTCCATTTCACACCAAGGATTACTTGCGACTGGGTGGACAGTTACCTGACTGTGCCGCTCGCATTATCTTCCTCTTGAGACTGCAGGTTTTTTCACCATCCAAGGACAGGGAGGGAGAGCCAAGTGCAGCCGCTGTGTCTCAGGTAGGGGTAGGGAAGAACTTTGATTCAGTTTGCATTTCAAGGCAACCTTACCTAATTCGCACTTCTGAAACAATGCACAAACCGAAACAAAGTTTTACTTTGAAATCCTCTGAATTTTTCAATGCCGTTTTCTAGGCAAGTATTCTGCACAAAAAATGCATATACTAGCACAATTTTTTGCACACAAATGCGTACATTAATGAAAACAACTAACAAAACAGACATTCTATTACTGGAGATTGCTTTGCAAAAATGTTATATTAGGCAAAATTGCAAACAGAATTGTGTATTGGGAGAAATTTGCATTACAATGCTGGTGAATTTTGAGAGGAATTTTTTAAAAAAATTAAAGAAATGCAAACTGACGTGGAAATATGAGAAACTGAAAGAAACAAAAAATGACAGATGCACTCATTCTTGGCCTCAGGCAAGCTGCTGGCGGTTAACTGGATGGTCAGTGGGTTGGCTATTATATCTTAGGCATATATCTAAAATAACAATGGGTTGAATCCAATCCTATGTAGAATAGACCCATTGAAATCAATAGACATGGCTTACTTAGGTCCATTAATTTCAGTGGATCTACTCCAAGTAGACATTAGTTGGATATGACTTAGTAATCATAATAATAATAATAATAATAATAATAATAATAATAATAATAATAATTTGTAAAGTCCTTAGAAGTAAGAGAGCATCTGTCTTTGTGTCCCGTCCTAAGGAAGCTTCTTCAAGCCAATTGCAGGTGATCGCCACCAATCACAAGTCATGTTTCTGATGAGCTAAACCACCAACAACAAAGTGAAGCATGGATTCTCATTGGTGGACAAGGTTGTTGTTAGTGTGGCTCTGCTGGCATGTCTTTACAGACTACATGTGCTCAAATCCAAGGCCTCTCTCCTTACAGACTCCAGCTGCCTGATAGATGTGGGAACTGGGATCACGGTCTTAGACATGAGATGACCTCAGCGCTTTCCTTGAGCACAACACCTCCCCAGGCCAGCTGGGGGGTGTCAAGTAGAAAGGTCAACACAAAGGGCAAGTTTCAGCGGCTGCTGGTCATCCCTGGAGACCAGTCAGGATGCAGGCATTTCAAAGAGGCACCCATAAACCCCAATAAAGATTAAGTGATTTAGCCCTTGTGTTCCTTGGGGTTGTGTTGAGGTCAGTGTAATGACAGCAACAGAGAGGTGCCTTAGTCTAGATTTTCTTTCTGCATGCCTTTGCAGATTTTCCCTTCAAGCACAATGTTGAGGCTAGCCCAGATATGGTGCAGGTAGCAAGGCAGGGACTTAGCTGGGGATTAAGGCAAAATTCATTTCGCTTTGTATTGAAAGGCGAACTTGCCTAATTCACCCTATCCGAAACAATATGGTAACTGAAACACAGAGATCCTAGAAATCTACACTCCTCTGAATCCCGCAGGGCTGTTCTCCTGCCAAGTAGTGCATACAAAAATGCCTATATTAGAGTAAACTGTACGTAGGAATGCATATATGTCTGAAAACAATTTTTAAAGATGCATTATATTTAGGGGAAAATGGTTTCGCAAATATGTGTATATTTAAACTGTAGGGGTTGGGGTTTGTTTATTTATTTATCTTATAACGTTGTGGATTTCGGTGTTGTAAACCACCTCAAATGAATGGCGGTATATAAATTTAATAAATAATAATAAAATAAATAGGCAAAATGGCATACGAGCCCAGGTATTGCATGTTAGGAGGGATTTGCAGGTCAATGAATTTTCATGAGGACTTTTTAAAAACAATATTCACAAACTTGTGTGGAAATGTGGAGAAGTAACCATAAGGTTGAGAAGCTAAGGGGTACGGAAATCATTTCCCCCTGCCAACCATGGGCCTGGTGGGACCTGTGGGAAATTGGCCCTGTCACAGAAACCCGGCCCCTCAGCTGAATTTTCAGCTCCAATTTAAAGCGATCTTCGGACCCCTTTATTGGTGACAACAGAAGAAAAGGCAGGCATGTAGCATTTTACACACAACTGCTCAGTAAGACGTGCTGCTCATCAGGAAAGTATTTAAATGTTGATGGTTGTTTTGAGGTAAGAGAAGTTTTGTGAGACTCTCTCTTCCTCCCTGCTACCCAGATCACTCAGTTTTATTTGCTGTTGCTGCTTCATTGTGTACCATTCTTCCAGTGTCCTGGCCAATGGATACAACAGTGCTAGAATAACAAACCCTTCAGGCACTGACTCTGAAACTTTATTAAACTGCTGCGTTCCACATATTGAATGAAATTGAGACTGCGATAATCCGCGAGTTTACTTGGGAGCCACTCTGTTGAAGCCAGTGGGAGTGCTTCTGAGGAAACTCGCATGCACCATAAGAATCATGCACCATAAGAATTCATCCACACTTCATTCGCAGCATTTTGCCACAGAGGAAATTAAATTCTTCTCCCAGCTTTATTGCATCAAATGCACTCGTGGAATAACCCTCATTTGGAGGGTCACCATCATACCTGCGGTACAATTTGGTGCACTTCACAAAAAGTCTTGTTTTCTGCTTGGGAATATTCACCAGTGATAAAATGCTCCGGTCTGAGGCCAGATCCCACAACCCAGCAGGCCCAGCTCAATGGAGGTCACTTTGCATTCAGCTACAGGGTCTTTTCCCTGCCACAAGGGAGAAGGAGGCGGTGGCAGCAGAAGCAAAGGAGCAGACAAGTGGGTTCCCAGTGTGTGAGGGAAGAGGAGCACACAGGTAGCTCACTTACCTATTTGCACACACCCCTCCTTGCTATTGCTTGGTCTCCTGCTGCTACTGGAACACCAAGCGCCCTCCATTGGCAACCTCCTCTTCTGCTTTGCTCCTCAACGGGAGGAGAGTTGGGAGAAGACCGTGGCAACAAACCAACCAGCCGATGGCTGTGTTGGATTGGCTGTTAGGCTACGTGCACAAGACAGCTTAAAGCTCGTTCCTCGTGGCATGGGGGCCTCTGTGGGGTGGGAACCCAGTTTCCAGTCCCAGGCAATATATTTGAGGCAATATTTTCGGGGGGCAAGAGGGGATCTCTGCTTAGTCTGTTTTGCTCCTGTTCAGTTTTGCCAAGTGTCCTGAAGCTCACAAAAGTTCTGTTCCTTCGCCCAACGCAGGGCCTCTTTTAATAATGCACAATACGGCCATTTTCTGTAGCAAAAAGAGGTCAGTCCCCTGAAGGATTTATAGTCCTTTGTGGGAGTTTTCCTGCTTTTGCACACTGTTGACAAAAGCATTTACATTTCTTTGGCCTCCAATTTGGTACTGGGCCGTTCCTTATATTTGTTTCCTTCTTTAAATCCACAGACTCTTCCTCACGCCCTTTTTTGCTTACTTCCTCACAGTCTCACCTGCTAGACATTTTGCATTTCTCTCCCTGACCCCCCCCCCCCAGGATGATTCAACACAAACACCACCTCAGCACGTTCGATTTCTTCTCAAAGTTTGACAGAAATACTCTTGTTGTTTACATTATGTGAGCATGAGAGTAGCTATTCCTAAATCTGCCACTTCCATGGCATGTTTTGCCAAAGAACTTCTGTTATCTTTCTCTCAAACTGTATTTCCTTGCAAGACAGAAAGCACATATTCCGATTCAGAATGTCAGAAACAGCACATGTACAAATTCAATGCATCCTAGGATGGGGCAGGCAGAATGAGACAAGAAGGATTACATATTTATATACCTGGACAAAAGCTTCAACACACATTCACCAAGCTGTGCTTTACCAATAGGGATGGGTGACTCTCACAAATTCTGTTTCTTGTGGTTTCTCATTTTTCCAATCTTAAATTCAGTTTTCCACATTTTCACATCAATTTGCATTTTTGCTAAAGTCCTCATGAAAATGCATTCGCCTTCTAGTGCTGATTTCTCCTGCTGTATGCATTTGCACACAATTTTGCCTAATATACACAATTTTGCAAAGCAATTCCCCGAGCATAATGCAGTTTTGTATGACGCTTTCACTGAGAATATACATTTACCCTCGTATATGAATTTTTGTTCAGCGGCATGTAAATTTCTCCGAACACACATACATTTTTATGCAATTTTGCCTAATATGAATATATTTGCAAAAAAAGAATTCCCCCATCTAATGCATTATTAACTGTTGCTTGTATAAATATATGAATTCTTATGCAGACTTTACTGAAGTATATGAATTTTTGTACACACCACTCGGCTGGAGTAACTGCATTGCAAAATTCAGAGAAATGCAAAATTCAAAAGACGGTTGAGTTCCGGTCCATGTATTGTTTCAGGCACTTCCAAATAGGTAGGCTTGCCTTTAAATACAAACTGAGTTGACATTCTTCCCCCCACCCCTATTTACCAGCAGCAGGCACAATAATTTGCCATGAAAAATGCAGACAGTTGAAATGCCTACATCTGCCTTGCAAAACTGGAGCAGAGCCTTTCAGGGAGCCAGTTCCCGCTCTTCCTGGTGCCTGCCGTCCCTGTGGTCATGTGCAGTGGTTTTTGCCTGCCTTCCCCCCCCTTGCTTTTCACCTGTGAACCCGCAGCCCAGTGGGGGCTATGGAGACACACTCCTGCCTAGCAGGCAGGTAGTCCCGACACAACCGCTAGCAGCGTGGGCCTTTTTTCTCCCAAAGTGACCTTTAAATTGGTCCCTAATCATCCCAACAGGAGGACGGGGCTTTTTAAATGCCTCCTGAGGAGAAGCCGTTTCCCACCCACC